>NW_028277726.1:0-632371 GCF_059751315.1 Micrasema longulum
TCTACCGACCGGACACCGAATGTCTGCGTATTACTTTATACTTCTTCTTCTTTCTTTGCCATGTCACCAATGCTGGATATAAGTCTCTTCTAATATCTTCCATTCTTTTCTACGTGTGCTTTTCTCGACCGATTTCTTCCTGCGACTGGGATCACATCATCTTCCCATGTTTTCTGGGGTTCTTTATTTTATTTTATTTTATTCATAAAACATACAGTCATACATAAAAAGTAACAAAAACAACAATTTTTTAACATAAGTAGGCTATTTACGTTTTTATAAATTATGCAAAAGATATAAACATTTAATGTGACAAAAAAAATAAATAAATAAGAAATTCAAGTGAGAAAAGAATAATTGTTAACATTTGCGTTTTCCATGGAGGTTATCGTTGGAATTAAATTAGAATAAATAAAAATACCGAATGCACACTCCGAGCCATTCACGCACACACACATGAACGCACATATAAAACGTACACAAACATACATACATTACATGCGGCACATATACATAGCATAAACCACTCAAGATGCACATTCAGCAACTATCCCAAATAATCGACCCCATGAAGAAGTTTTCTGTATAAATGCAACTGGTCTTTTGTTTTCTCGCGGTTTCCATTTCAAAACTCTGGGAGTCCATCTCACGTTTTCTGCCTCGCAGCATGACCCGTCCATTGCCATTTTAATTTAGCGATACGATTTGCTATGTCGGCGACCTTTGTCCGACGTATGATCTCTTCGTTTCTAATCTTGTCCATCAAACTTATTGCTAACACTTGATAATTCAAAATATGATCAGTTTTCTTATTCGTGTATTGCGTTTGCGTATGTACATATTATGTGATACTCGTACCTCGTACTCTACCGAATCAGTTACACCGAGTAAGCTGTCATAATGAAGACAAACATGTGACGTAGGAAGCACACTATTAATTTGCACGAATACCATCCTCTATCTTTATACTCTACAATAGCGTTGAGCCACACCGTGTTTAGCGCATGATTGTAGTACTACAGTGTGTTGAAGTAAGAAACACGCACACTTTTTACTGTTTTGTTTGTTTTACTTTTTACTTTTTACCACAAACGTGTTTTAACACTGTGTGTTTTGTGTTATCGGGCGATTGTAGTCTTCGCGCAGTGTGGCATATAAAGATAGCTCCACAGTATACATTCACATTACCAACCTAATAACTTTGTTTTGTGTGATAATAAATAACAATAATATTTTTTTTAATGTATATTTTTTTTATTTATTTTTTAAACCAACACAGTCATAGTAATAAACATAAAGAATAACAACAAATAACAAGATCAATTATGGGTTTTATATAGGAACAAAAATATAAGGAAACAAAACGTACAGTTCGCTAGGGGTAAAAGGAAGGGGAATGGGAAAATAGGAAGAAATAGTAACTAAGTATAAAACGATAAAAAAATTAATTAAAATGCATATAAATGTACACATACAACATACATACATATACATACACACACATCCATATATATACATACATCTACGTCGGAGTCTAGTCAATAAATCTACGATCGTATTTATGTATGCTTAAAAGTTAGCCCGTGTTATGTTTTATATTTTTAGTTAATAAAACCCTTTTCAGTTTTCAACATTTTGGATAACTTCACTTTAAAGTTTAGTTTACCGGTGTATGTAAATATTTTTTTTTTAAATTTTTATATTTGATGAAATGTTAATTTTGTTTAATGTGTAACTTTTTCTTATTATATGGTATGTTTAATGTAAAAGCCCCATGGGCGTCAACAGAAAGAAAAATAAAAAATAAAAATAAATATTAAAAAAAATATATATATATATATACATACACATAAATACATACATATACACATATGAACATCCATATATATACACATACATACACACATGAACATATACGCATACACTAATGCACATACTTTCGTGTACATATATGTAATTAATAATAAAATAATGAACACTAACTAAAATTTTTGCCCTTATGACATTTTATATATTTTTTAAAACAGTATTTATTTTCGTTAAAAAGATCTATGGCGCTTAAGTGTTTATCATATGAAGATACCCGATAAATGTATTCATTTTTACCCAGAATCGATTGTTGAAGAGATGTTGAAAAAAGATGACTGAATCATTATGATGAAAAATATTGGAGGAGGCAATTCGACCGCTAATTTTGCAGATACATTGTAAATTATGACTTGTGTACCTACGCAAAAATGTTTAAAAATCAATTGAATTTTAAAAAATAGAAAATTATTAGTAATCGCGTCACGTAATACCAAAAACCCAAACATAAGATTTTATTTGATTAAAATTATTTATTGTCAATTCTTGATGAAATTCCATTTTAATGATCCAATAACTGATATTTACATGTGAGTTACTAGTTAAAAATAATTGGTACACTTCTCTAATTGGCATCTTCAGACTGGTAAATATTATAAAGTGTAAGGATAATTTATATAAAACTGAATATTTTCTTAAGTGAATGTGCATTTAAAAATAAGTTGAAAGAGATACAATACGTAATACTGTGTGTACCAGGTATTTAAATTAGTAACTTATATGTAAATATAAGTTATTACATCATAAGATTTTATGATAAAATTCAAATTTATTAAAACGGTATCTAGATGTTAAGGTGGTATTACTGATTACTACGATTTACACCTCGCCACAACTTCATACAGTACATTCCTAGCTAACAACACCCTGAAGCTAATTTTATACAACACGATTTTAGTAACGAAAACACCCGCTAGGAGGTCGCTAGGTACCATAAGACGAATACTGCACACTGAAGCTAACTTCACACAACACAATTTTAGTTATTAAAACACCCACCAGGTAGCATTGAACATTACACGTTTAAAGTGCACAATAGGGAGATATTACTTATTTTTTACATTTTTAAAGTAATAAAGGGCTATGAAATGCTGTCCAGTAAAAAATGCATTTTTTGCTAATTATTAGTAGCATAAAAAATATTTTTGAAATTTTTATTTTGAATTCCCCCAAAAACGGTCATTCCATTGGCCACGCTCCTAATACGTCACGGTTTATTTGTTCCTGGCCATTGAAATTTGTTTAGAACATTATCACGAATCTTGAAGTCACAACAACCAAGGCCAAACACGTCGCGTTTTTCTAGCAGCGTATTTTTATTAAATTTCTTTTTTACTTTTATGCATGAAAACATTTCTCCACAATTTCCATATTGATTTTGAAAATACAATTAATTTTTCTAAATCCATTTCATATATGTGTATCGGTATTCGTAGTATTTCATATTTCCCTATCGTGCGCCACAAATAAGTGTGCGTGGTGATGTGCGTGCGCGCATTTTAAATTGTGTGATTTCCCATCGCTACTCGATAGTAAACCAAGTACACCGAGTACAGATAGGGACTATTTACGAATAATCTTTTAGATGTGAACTTTAGTTGTGTCGTTTTTTTCCAAAATTTAAAAATGAACATCAAAACTAAAATAAAATTGTAAAGGTTACATATGAAGGGTAGGCGGCAGAAACATGCGTAGTCATGAAACCAATATTTCGAGAAAAACGATGTTTTAGTTTCAAAACCATTATAAATGAAGTGGTTATATTTTTCTTGCAAATTTGTAATTATTTAACATTTTTGAAAGATTCTAAATAAATAGAAGTGAAAATGATCGGCAAACAAAAGTATTATGCAGATTAATATAAAAATAAACCATATTGTAGGGGAAAGAAACGTTCTAGTATGCTTTATACGCGAAAAAACCTTCAAAATCAATGTTATTTTAAACTAAGTGACATTCCAAAAAAAAATATTTTGGGTTCAGAGTTAATTTTTTATGAAGTGCCTGAACAATATGAACGATATTAATAGCAGAATTTGAATATGGTAAAGTTATTATTTTGCCCTTCAGCTAAGTCACAGATAATGTCTAACTCACGAACAGAATTACAGTATTATGCATTTTTCAAAACGCACTGTTGAGATCCCCCTGATCAGCGACCGACTACGCTTGTTTCTTAAAATTATGCGCGAACTTCGAATCTTTCTTTTTCATATCATACTGACTGCTCGAGTTTCTTCAGCTTTTGCCAACGATTGGATGAATAATACGATATTTTGATAGGACACACGGGTGCATACTGTAAATACCTACAGTTGGCATATTTAACTCAAATCTGTAAAAATCCTGACTCCGTATGTTTTTTCCGCCCACCCTTCATATAAGTCATTCGAAAGAAAATTTCCTCTTCTATAAGACGGTGTGTTTATTTTTACATTGCATTTATTATTTTATTTGATTACAAGCCGTCAAAATGAATGTCAAGTAGACGAGAGTGAGCATTTTCCACACCTTTTTCTGTTTGCGTTTAATCGAGGGAATAAAAGAGAAAACAAATAAAGAAAATACCTTATTGACTAATTTGTTGTAATTTGTCCTTCTGTTCTCTTCATTTGGAAACAATCGGTCAAAACTTATGTAAACACAAAATACTAAACCCTTCCTACCTTTTTTGTTATGCTTCGTGTTGCAGACATTTTATTAAAAGATCCTATTATAATCTCCGATAAAATAAGTTACTTTAAATGCAGTAAAACCCCTTCAAAGTTATAATTTTTTTACTGTAATTCAATCAAACTTTGAGAATATTTCGGAACGCTAGTCACCTGTCGCCATCAATTTGTATTAGGGTTTTAAAACAAGGCCGGTTCGAAATAATCCTATCAATATATTTATTTATTTGTCAGTTCGGAGAAATACTTTGAGCTGGAGAAACATAGGTTTGAATTATATATTTTTTTTTAAATATAAGGCGGGATGTGGGACTATGTTAATACATAAAATACCTAACGTCAGCGGCTCGCCAGTTTGCGTCTTTGGCCTTAAAAGCCATTTTCTGCTTTATCGTAAAATAACCTAAATCTTTTAATATGAGGTATTATTTGTTCTAGCTCTTAAATTGCTGAATTATGTTTTCTAAGAATAAATAACAATGCTTATTACTATAAGCATTAAAAAAAAATATCATCATCAAGATACATAGTTTAAACATTTTCATTTTTAAACAACTAAAATCCCACAACGCCACTTTTTGTGGCTTATTGGCGAATATTTATATTGATCCTAAATTATAACAATATTACCTAAATTGAAAAACACTGCTTTAACACATCTAAGGCCTTACTCATAAACTTGGTATAAAGTTCTGCCTAAGCATAGTGGTGGAATACGAATGGGAATACCATTCTTATTATATTTGTAGAATAAGGACGGTATTCCCATTACTCTGCCACTATGATTAGGCGTAACTTTATACCAGATTTATAAGTATGGCCCGTAATTAACAGCCGAAAAGGTCAGTAATAAGTGTACGTACAGTATTATTTATAATTAATTCTAACCTAACTTATCATCAAAATGAATCAAATATATTTCAAAATAAAGCAATTATTATTGTTAAATTTAAATTTGAAAAGCTAAGCGACGTTAAACCCTTTCGTTAAACTTGAACGGCCTAGCCATTCAGATGAATACCGGTATTTAATGAACAGCCTAGCCACTCAGTTGAGTGTCTGATTTAACTATTTGGCGGCAACATGCATATAAAAAAAAATATTAACACATAAATTAGGGTTATCAATTATCAATGCTCCTAGTGGATTTCGTAATAAACTATTCATACATAAACTTTTGCTCGAGAAGCCACTCTCTTATTTAACTCTTTTTACATGGTGTGTTCAATTTTAATTGTTTTGGCAATAAATTAAAAATTCTTTGTACTTAATCATCTAGAGTTCTCCTATTGTACGTATTACACATTTTTGGTACTACTAAACCATCATCATATGTGACGCATTATGGTCATATTTGATAGAAATTTTGAAATTATAACTATTAAGTTATTCTAAAACGAGTTGCGTTAAAAATAAAAGAGCATTTAAGGTAGATGTAGATTGCTGTTATCTGCTTAGAAAGTAAGTAATGATGAAATATTGAAGAAAAATCTGAACACTGCCGCTGTATCAAGTTTTTAAAATTATATTAAATAAAAATAAAAATCTAGATTTCATGAAGCTTTTAAAAAGGCAAAATATTGACTCGCTCAATAAGAATCTCAATAGCTTTAATAAAATATTGGAAAACCACATGAAAATTATTTTATAGTTAATCTAATAGATTTATTTTCATTTGTACTTTACGTAAATCCAAGATATTAAATTTTACTAAAGTGACCCATTTAACGAGTGGTTAATAGTTCACTAATTATAACAGTTTAATCCTTCTTTAAGTCTACGACTTTATTGGCTTATTTTAGTAGTCAGCTGTCGAGATTTTTAACGAGAGTTTAAGCTTTTAATTGATGGTGAAATGTTTAAGAAGCAATCAAAAACAAATTATGCTAAAATTACAAGCGTTCTTTAAATAACAAAAACGTTGGTATGACTAGAAAAAATATGTACTTAAAAGTACGAATTTAAATATAAAAATAAGGCATCGGCATCAGGATTTAACAATAATTAATCAAGGTTATAATCATCATTTTTCCCTTTCCGCACCTCATGGCGCATAGGGCATTTCATTGGTACACCAATCGCAGGATATCTTGATCATTTTTGTAACAAAAGGGTAAGATGATAAGAGGTACGCTTCAGGTGCCAGTCCAGGGACTATGAAATATTCCAGTGTAAAGGAGCGGCCTCCGTGGTGTAGTGATTAAGACACTTGACTCACGCACGAAAAGTTTCGTGTTCGTTTCCCGGTTAGACGAAAAAATAAAAATATGATCTTCATCAAGTCTGGGCGTTCTGTGCCGTAATTCACCAACGTTATTCTGGCTTGTGATGAAAAAAAAAAAACATATTTTAGTGTACAAGCGCCTGTCGGTAAACCAAGTAAACACACAAAAAAAAAATTGTGTGTTAGTAGGCACAGTAGAATTATTTATATGAAAACTAATTGTTACCTACACATAAAGCGGTGTTAATGAATATTTGACTAGACTGCATCTTACTTTAACTAAGTTAACACTACATATTTAAACTATCTGTATTAAGGATAGTTCAAATCACATATATGAAAATACATAGTTAGTATCAAATGTATGAAAACATATAGAAGTAAACGAATGACGTACTCTCTTATGATAGAGAAAATCCAAAAGAAGTTTCTGAGATATCTCTACATGAGAGAGTGCGGGTATTATCCTTGGCTCTACCCGACCGAGTTTCTCCAGGGTATGCTTGGCTACAACAGTTTAGAGACTAGAAGGAATGTGTATTTGACTACACATTTTTATCGATTGTTGCGCGGTATGATCGATAATTCTGAAATTATGATGAGCATTGGTTTGTATGTTCCTGATAATTACCTAAGACAGCGTCAGCATAGATTGTTTCATATTCCGATATTCAGGACCAACCTGCCATGGTTATGCCTGTTGGAAGGGCTACCGCTATGCTGAACAACATCGCTCTGGATATTGATCTGTTCCATGTATCCGAAGGGATTTTCCGGAGCAGGATTCTTCGACTACTTTGACATGAGTCTCTTTCGTGTATTTTTTTTTCTTTTTTATAATATGTACGTATTGAATATATTTTTGTAATGTATATGTTATATTTAAAATAAATAAATTGAATTGAATTGGATTGAATGAAAACACATAGTAAAAATCAAACGTATGAAAACACATAGAATCAAACGTATGAAAATAAACAAAAATTGTATGAGTAATAAGAATATGCAGTTCCAAGAAAAATATGAATGGAGTCATTTTCTATTGTTTTTATGATTTGACTCGTTTTAAACTTCTTAGAAATCGATCTTAATTTCCGTTTTCAGGATGTGTACCTAAGAGTAGCTATCGACTCAAAAACAACCCGATTAGTATTGTTTTTTTTTTCACACAGAACTGTATTCTTTATCAGCCTAATCAGCATATTCTTTATTGCCTATGATCCGTTTGGCATGTTTTTGTATCACTCGGAAATAAGTATCTAACTAAATAAATAAATAAATGGATAAATGAAAACTAGAATTGTTGTGTTAGGTGACGTTAGTAGGCGTTACTCGGGAGTCTCTTTTGTGAATCGGTTTTTTTTTTTTTAAAAGAGAGATATTAATTATGCGCCCGAGAGATTCCGAACCATCCCGAACGGAAGGCGTTTTTCCGAGTGATACCGAAGCATCCCGATGGACCGCGTCGGGTATTTATGAATATGTACCCAGGTACAGATTGTCAGGACAAGATTCTCACAATGTAACTAATTAATATGTTTTAATCAACTGCCCAATACGGCCCTTTCGAATTTATTTCAGTGCCTCTATTGAATCAACAGTTAGAAGTCTGCTACAAGCGGCCACCGTCACGTGTTTCGGTCGCGTGGGTGCAAACTTTCGGGAAAGCGGGCAATCACTAGTCAAAAAGTCTCCTCAAACCCGGGAAGTCGTCAAGACAACTGCGAAAAGCTTCGCACCTTTTCCCGGGTGGTAAGAGATTGCCGCCGAGTTTTCCTCGCCATCTACGAGGCCGGTCGGTCCACACACGGTACCTGGCGCTAACTCTTAGAGCGATTTGTAAAAACTTTAAAACTGTCTTTAGGCGAGCTATCACGAGTTAACAGATTCACGAATTCGGAAAATGAGTTCTTTTTTTCTTCTTTCAAACTTTAAGCAGCATATCATATTCATAGGTTCAAAACAAAATGGTGCGGATTTTTTTTCGAGTTACAGAATTAAAAAAACAAGGTTACTATTTTTTTTAGTATATCCTCGTGTTTGTAGACAGGCTGGATTTCACTCCCTAGGGAGTTATTAAGATATATATATATTGCAGGAGAGGGACAACAGTTTTGAGAAGGTAATATGGAAGTCTAGGCATAAAGAGGGTTAAAGTGGCCATTTTGAGGTTCAGTATTATCATTGGTATAGGATTCATTGAATCACTTTTAAACGTCAATAAATTATAATTATTTAATACAATTCAACAATTAGTAAATCGTGACAAACGAATATATTTAAACCAATATCACAATTTAAATAAACCAACTTAAATCAACAAACATGAATCTAATGCCCAGCTGTCTAGTCCTGCAAATATTCTTTGATTCGATAGTAGCTCTATCCAAACGGCCTGTGCTTGATAAAATCTTTAATTTTTTTTTGTTGGCAAAGATTTAATTTCAAGAGGTAACTTGTTGTCGAATTGGATGCAGTTTGAGGCAAAATAATTATTCATTTTTTGCAGTCTAGTAGTGGGCACAGTCTAGAATTTTAGTTCCCTTACTTCACAAAAGTCAACAGAATGAAATATAGATGTTTCAACACGATGAATGTTGCGCAGTGTGTAAAATGGCCATTTAAATCAGCCAATGACAGGTCATAAACCCTGTAAATGCCTTGACTTCGATCTTCCTTCTCGAAAATTTTTTTCTTTCTCTGTTACAATATTGGATGCTAATAAATAATTGGGTATCTGAGATGGGAGGAGATTGCTTTGACAAAATTTGCGATACTTATCAAAAATGTTTTATTGATTTTGATCAAACTTGATATAATTATAATCAATAAAAGTGATTTTTTTTTTAATTTCTTTTATTTCTTGACCCACGCTATGCACCATAGTACATCTACTTTAAGTCCCATTTTGGGCCTAAAATGGCTTTTACGAAGGATATAATAATAGTAATATTTGGTTGATTTATATAGCGCCATTTTCGTGAAAAATCATATCATGGGCGATTTTAATTGGGTACTTAGACTTACATTCTAAATAAGCTAAAGTGACATATCGATGGCTTAGAACTAAAATATTGTAAATCTGATTTTTGCCGAAATTGAGTTAAGTACTGAAAAGTATTAAGTTTAACCTACATTTTAATGTGTTAAAATAATGCATCTCCTAAGCCTGCCAATTCAAATATATAAACTTATTAAAATATGTTGTAAATCTTTTGGCCAATATTTTTTAAAACACATATATAGTATCTCCATAACAACATATTCATCTTTATGCCAAAAAAAGTCCATGCCAAAATATTGTATTTAGATCAGATACAAAACCTTGTTTCTATTAAATAAAATCTAATCATCCAAGATGTTCAAAACTTCAAATGCGATTTTCTCAGTATTATGATTTATGGAGGTACACTATGTTAGTTCTAAGCCATCGATATTATATTTACGAGTATGTTCAGTTGGTAAAATTATTTCATAAAAATAAAAACGTTTTTTATTTTTTTTTAAGCGGTTTATTCTAACAAAAGCAAATTATTGCCAGGTTCAGCTAGTATTATAGAAATATATGTATACATATATATTATATATATTATATATATATATATATGTGTGTTTATTACTTTAATGATTGTGTGCGTCCCGACTTCCTTTATTAATTTAATTCATTAATCCAGCAAGTCAGGACATTAAAATAATGATTAATCGTGTCATACGTAATTTTATACATATAAAATTCGCGTATTTTAGAATAAACATTTACTGCTTTCAATGCCACCTTAGTATATCTGTATATAGTCCATTTTTCTTTCACTATCAATCTAATTTTCCCAATTCTGACGGCGATAGGGTGTGTTAGTTCATAAGCTTGTCAGTAAACTGGAAGCAACAAGTCCAATCGGGCAAACCAGAGCCGTCTCAACCCCTCCACCGGATATTCGGTAACAGTTCATACTGAGCAACCTTTTCATGTTAAAATTCAACTAAAGTCAACGGATGGATGAGTTGAGGAAATGTGGATGTTTAAACTTAGGCAGAAGGGTGAATGTTACACAACGTTTAAAGTGGCCACTTAAACATACATCATATACAAATAATATTTATTTATTAATTAATATTTTTCTCTTACAAACTATAATTAATAATAAAAATAATGTGCGGTTACCCGTGCCGACGACACTTAACATTATGCTTTTTAAAATGTTTTTAAATGAGGAAATAAACAAAAAAGACTAACTTAATAAACAGAGTTAATTAACAAAATATTAACTATTTTAAAAACTAGATATTTATGTACATCTATATTATTTATATTACAAAACGCACATTGAAAATAACAAAAACCTAACATAAGCTATACACTTGTGGAGCGGTTGATTCAATATTGGTTTGGGCGAATGAGACAATCCATTTTTCTTCTACCTAGGTCGATTATCCATTTTTCATAGCCTTTTAAAACATTTTCTCGTTACTAATTGTTTTAATAGATAGTGGAAGTAGGTTATAGATTTTAATTGAATAATACTCAAAATCCCTTTGTCCGAAAGTGGTATGAGTTTGTATTTGTTTAAGTTGTCTATGTGTTGAGGATCTGGCAAAGATGCCTGGAGGATCTTCGTGGACACCATATGCTCCAACTACAGAGAGGACGTGGATTTTTTTTGTTTATTTATTTATTTATTATACGGCACAAGTGCCTTTTACAATATAACAATATAATGAGTAAGTTACATATGCAAAAATTAAAAACTAAAAAACAATACTAAAACCTGGGTATAAAAAGAGAAATAAAAATAACAAGAAATATGTACACATACATGTATGTATTTATTTATTTATACTTTTACATTGTTTGTATTCTTTTTTATACAGAATAATGTTCCCTCACTGGGGTGTCCCGTGCAGAGGGAAACATTTTACAAAATGTAAAACATGCCTAATATTAGCATACAAAATATATAAAAAATAAAAAATGAATAAATACCAGATCACTACTATAAGTAGCTTTTGCAAATAATTAGTTAATCGTTACTATTTGAACATCATAAAATATTTATAAATAGATGATTTGAATTCACAGAGACTCGAGTTAAAAATGTCGATATGAGAGGTACATTCGTTTCCTAGTCTGTGTATACGCGGTATTAAAATGATGATGATGAGAAAATACCGATCCAGGATTCTGGTTCTACATCACACAGAAACGATAATCTCAATTTCGCCTGAACAAGGGTAAAAATGAATGGGTACACAGGTATCAAAACACCTTTTCGAATGAACACATCTTGTAAACCTTATCGGAATTGAACTGTACCAGTACTGAATTTAATTTCTTTATGAATGGAACATCTGTATCTGTAATGGCTTCAGCTGTTCTTGAAAATGAGTCTTTCTTTGTTTTGTGTTCTTGGGGGGAAACAATATAGTCGATATGAGACAAGGTTAATGGTATTGACGTAAACCAATGTTCATTAATCCCCGAAATGCTTTGAAAAACAATAAACAACTTTGTCAGTACGCGATCGTCATTGCGTTCAAATTGATAATTTACAAATATCTGCAAACATGCATTTAAATAATAATGGGTTTTATATCACATTTGACATACATTTAGGCAAATTACCGGGAAATTGTATAGATTTAATAATAATTTATATTAGTACTAAATATATTGGAAATACTCTCTGAATTGATTCCATCAGAACAGATAAAAAATTACTTTCTAATAAATACTATCAGAACAGAAAATAAATATCATTTTGAGTTTTTCTACTGACATTTCTTGGTAGAACTTCATTTTAATTATAATAATAAAAATACGTATTTGGTTTTATTCCACTTTTATTTATAAAGTTTTACCAGTGACCAGGTTTCGTCGTGACCGACATCTAATGATAAGTAAATTTTCGGTCAAATTTTCATTAGTTCTTTTATTAGATGAGCAAAGTAGGGTGAGAAAAAATTCTGCCCTGGCAACACTAACGATATTTCCATTTTGTTTCTTCGAAAATCTGACAGATGGTAAAATAATTCAAGTAATGCATTTGTTATATACACATTCATTTGCAAATTACAGATGAAATGTGATTGCATCCTGTTTCTTTAAGATCCTAGAAGTATTTCTAAACTTTAAAAGGACACAACTCGGCATAGAATTCAAATCAGAAGCTGCATACTGAGCGACGCGACGTCTACAATGAAACTAATTGGTCAAAACGTAAACCTACTCATTTATGAGTAGTTGAGTTGCCTTCGGTTTGATGTGCGTATGTGGTTTCTGGACTATTCTTAATTATATGATTATTTGCCTTTGCCTTTGCTCTATCTTTTATTGTTTCGTTTCTAGTTTTATGACATTGTATATTAACTTTTTCTTTAAAACATATGTTTAAAGTGGACTCTGTTCGTCAATTAATAAAATAAATCAATATTTAGCCCATAATAAGATTTTTTGATAATATGCTAAATGACGTAGGCTTGGCATTGTAAAATTTCTTGAATAAAAGTCAGAGGCATTAATGATTGTGAGCATGTAAAAATTGAGACGCATGTAGATTCTATGATAGTTTGTATGCAACAATCTACGTAATGAAATTTTCCATGCGTTATTGCACTACGCTCGTACAATGACCCCGAAAGGAGGCAGTGCAATGTTGTACAAAAATGTTTGATGTTCACGAAGCCATTTAAATTTACATTTTTATGGAGATAGACATATTACAATATAATTTTTTATATTACGTACTTTTAATAAACATTATAATGTATGCATTCACATACCTTGTAGCATTGTATATGGTAAACAAATGGGGGATTATAATAATTACAATTGGATCTGTCCCAAGCCGAATACGGGCACACGCACCCAGCAAAAGGTATCATTAAGGCATTCTCGATAAATTCCCTTGACCGATTATTTTATATGGAAAAACCATCATGATCATTTTATTTTTACAATTAAATGTGCAAAGTGAATTATATGTGGGTGCATGAATATATTTTTAAGGGCTGTGAAAAGGCCTTAATGTAACGAATTACCCAACCGGTGGAACAGTGTTAAGAATCAAGGTTGTAGCAGCATTGAAACAGGACGCTGAAGTGTCATGCACGTACGTTTTAAATTACTTTATTTTTCAATTTTTTTTTTTTTTTAATATTCATATTTTAAAGTGATGCCTAGTATGAGAAGACCCATGCTAAGGCAGACTAAAATATTATACGTTTATTCGTATATTTCCATATACATGGTGATGCCTAGTATGAGAAGACCCATGCTAAGGCAGACTAAAATATTATACGTTTATTCATATATTTCCATATACATGGTGATGCCTAGTATGAGAAGACCCATGCTAAGGCAGACTTAAATATTATACGTTTATTCATATATTTCCATATACCACGTGTGTACACATATAAACATACATGCACAAACACACATATATACACATACATACATACATACACACATACACATGCATATATACTTACATTTCAATATATATAAACATAAATACGTACATATACACATACACACACGTACACATCGTTTTATATTTATTTTATTGGTATGGTTTTCTTTATTCAGCCCTTAATTGTTTTTTCTCGAATAAAGTATTTCGATCACTTATCTCAAATATTTTTGGGGTCATTTTGAACAAGTTACGATTATAAATAACAGCAAGTTGTGGTAGAGCGACGCTCAAACCTCAGACCTCTAGTCCGTGAGTGCACGACGAAAAATGTTTTTTTTTTCTCTAGTTCAAATTTTGGTCGGCCTTGTGGCTTAGTAGTCAGAGCATTTGCCTACCATGATAGAGGTTTTGGGTTCGATTACCGACATGTTTAACATTAAATGTTTACTTAAAAAGGTGTTTTTACACTAGAATATTTCATAGTACCTGGACTGGTACCTGAAGCGTAAAACTGGTCAACTTACCTTCATGTAACAAAAATGAAAAGCTACACTGCGATTGGTGTACCTATGCAGCATTAGGTGGGGAAAGGGAATTATGATTATTAGTTCAAATTTACATTTTTATGTATATAATATGTACATTACAAAATATTACATCTTATGTAAATTTTATATTTGATGCACTAACTTTGTGGTTATTTATTATAATAAAATCAATAAAACAATTTTGTGACAAACAAATTAGTGGTAAAAACAACGTTGTTTTATTTATTTTACTATTTCATCTTAATTCATTAATAAAATAAAATACAAAATCATCGTTATTTCCTTTCTGCATCCAATGATGCATAGGGCACTGCGTTAGTACACCGATTGCAGCATATCTTAATATTATTTTATACATGAAGGTAAGATGATTAGTCTAACGCTTCAGGTTCCAGTTCAGGGATCATGAAAAAATCTGATATAATAACACCTACATATAAACATCTACAAAACCAATATTTTGTGTCCACACTGCCAGAAATCGAACCCGGGACTTCAAACTTGCTAGCCAAACGCACAAACCACTACACTAAGAGGAAACTGATAAAACATAATATATGTGTCATAATATGACATAACTACTACCTATGTCCGCTCGATTTCCTGTTTCAGGAATTTGACCAAAGAGTAACCATTGAGTCGAAAGCAATTGTCTAGGGTTCTGGTTTTATTTCATTTTGAATGATTAATAATATAAGTAGTAGTAATAAAATAAAAAATAAAAAAATATTATTTTGCAATACTTATCCAGCCATATTCAAACAAGTACAATGTAGTATACCCGTACATTTAGAATAGTTTAAAAACTAACAATGCGATTCTAATCGCTCTCTAGAAAATACTAGCGGCGTTCCTAGCACGTAATTTCAGTATGATACAAATTCCGTGCGCACCGCAGAAAGAATATTGTGAATCTGTCACTGACATGAGTGGCTTTAATGTTCATTGAATTACGGCATTCAACTGAATGGCTAGGCCGTTTGTTGAATGAATTATGATACCTAAACGTTTAACGTGTTGATTGATTAGAAACGGCCAAACCAAAATCCGCCAGGTTAGGTTAGAATGGTTGGGTTAAGTACGAGTAAAATAAGTTTAAAAAATAGTTTTATTACTTTACTCGTTAAGTTAAGTAATGTAATTTTTTTATTTATTATTAAACTTAATTTTACCTATTCCAACCTAACCTAACTTCACATATTAAAATAAAATAAAAAAGTTATTTACTTATTTATTTAAACGCCTTTTAGGGTTTGCATGTTTTACATACATATTTACAAATAAAGACAGACATGTATTTTACACAGAAGTAGCAAAAAAAAAAATTTTATAAGAAAAAAAATATTTTAAAATATCATATTTACATTATTAGTATAAACGTGGAAAAAACAGAAGTGCATTTTTAAATATGAAGACAGAAATGCATTTTACACAAAAAAGGAGCAAAAAATGAAAATGAATTAAGAAGAGAAAGAAAAATATTTAAAAAATAAGAAAATAACCATCATTACATTTTAGTAGAAAATATATGGGGATTCATAATAATACATACATAAATTGCAGTGGAAAATAGGAATATATTTTTTCGTATAGTTTATATTAAAATAATCTTAAAAATAGAAGAAGTTACAAAAATACTAATTTAGAATACAGATATAAGGCTATAAACGGTAAACAATTGAAATCAACATAATATTATTTAGGTATTACAATTTGTAGATAGTAAATTGATACACTGCCTTTTAAAATTCAAAAGTGTCATATTAAATATATCTACGTCATTTGTGTATTCATTTGCAAATATATGAATTCTCTTTATTGGTGAGTGTGTAATATTATTATTGCTGAATTAAAATTAAAGAGACTCAAGACGTTCAACCCTTTCGTGAAACGTTCATTCAACGAGGGATTTAGCCATGTTGCATGCCGGCATTTAATGAACAGTCTAGCTGCTCAATTGAGAGGCTGATTGAACTGCTTGCCAGCGACATTACTAACTACACATTTCTTCCGATTGTTGAGCAGTATTTTGCAGCCCTAAAACCATGCGGCACATTAGTTTATATATTGTTGGGCCGGTATTCTAATGAGAAGCTAAAATTTATCTTCAATTTTATCTACAAAGTAAAATTTAGTTTTCTGAATGAAAATTTTCCTTGCAATGATTGGTGTCCCAATGAAGAGACGGGTATGTCTCGAAACCGGGAGACATAGAAAAGTTGGTCAGTAGTTATAAACAACAATTTAGTAACATTTCATTCAAAAGCTTACCACAAAGTTAATGCTTTAAGTAATAAAAATAAATACTATTTTTTTTACTAAGTGATCCAGTGCTAAAGGTTACTCGTGTACATTTTGCCTTGAACTATCACTACCCTTGTTAGAAATAAAAGCCACCCTAATGTTCCCAATACATGCAATGTGCATAATTGAAGTGTGTAGAAACTTTACTTTGACCAGAAAATATATTCTTGTACAGTATTAAGTGCTTACCTTTAAAATTAACGTTTTGTAGAGAAAAAATATTTTTATTTGTATGAAAATTATATAATATTGAATCAATCAGTGCGTATGTGTGTGCATGTGAAGGTGTGTGTGTATGTGTGTGGATGTGAGGGATGTTGTGTGTGTGGGAAAGAGAGAGATAGAGTTAGAGGCCCAGAAAGCAGATTAAATGAGGTCCGAAAGAACGAATTTACGGCTGTTTTCGACGGTTATCTGCTCGTTGTACATAAAAAAATATAATTTTATTAATATTCCACCTGCGCCAATTTTCAATATACAACTTTTTGAGATTTCGATTTATTTATTTTTTACTTTAAATGGAATCTTTTCGACTTCCCGAGGATACACATATATATATATTTTAATGTAAGCCCGCATATGAACTGTCATCAAATTAAATCTGTAATTAAGTTATGTGCAAAAAAACAAATCTCTATATTTTGTATTCATAATACAACTTCTGGTAGTGTGCTGGGTTAGACCCTTGTGTTGGTGCCTTTGGACTATTACTGGAAACCCTCGACAACTGCAACTCAGCTGGGGAAACAATATTGTAAAACATTCGGAAACAGCGTGGATACAAATAGCCTAAGACCGTTTGGCATGGAGATGAATGAAGAAGCTTACGTTCGGCAGTGGGCGGCTACAGGCTGAAGAGGAAGAAGAAGATACAACTTCGGCAACGTTTAACTCCTTATTTGCTTCGACCTTTGCATTTATTCAAGTGTTTTGATTACATTTAATAAATCAAAATTTACATTCCTGAAAAACGTAAAGATTAAATTAATTTATTGGTAGTTTGTTTTAAAATTTGAGAAATAAGATAAATTCTCCCTTGGAAATTTTCTGCATGGATGAAGTTTGAATATTTATTCTGGAAACATCGCCAGCTACCAAAACATTTATTTTATTCTAAGTACGCGTGGGAAATTTCAAATAATTTTGTAATAATATAATTTCTAACATAGCAATAACAAGCAAAAGTTTCGTATTACATGATTTAACAAATAATACGAAATATTATTATTCAACATTAAAAAATACAATCAAGTAAATTTATCATTAGGAAAAATTATTTTTACGGCATCTGTCGTGTAGTGGTTTAGACTTAAGACGCTCGATTCACACACGGAAGGTTCCGGGTTCGATTCCCCATGACAACTCAATAATTTAATGTGTTTTTCTCAAACCCGGGTGTTCAGTTAATTCACAGAATTCCCCACTGTAATTGAGCTTTATGGCCTGTTGTGGTGCAAAAAAATACTTGTCGAATTATTTATTTTAAGAATAAAACTCTCTCCACGAAATAGTGTTTTCGAGTCAATCGTTACTAGTAGGTAGTAACCTAAAATATGTAAGTTGGTTCAGATACGGATAAGTCCTCCCCAACTTTCAAAATTACTCGCAAACTAATGGAGGCCCGTTTAAAAAAAATCGGCCTCTGTAATGTTAAAAATATTGAATTGAAACCAATTGAATAAAATGACACAATTATTGATCTACAATATTTTGAGTTTTCCACGAGTTTTCAACCCCTTTTTTAAAAATAAAACATTTATTTTAAAAACAGAGGTGAATAACATTTTAGAGATAAGAATATCGAAGTCAAGCATTTACAAGGGCTAATGATCTGCCGTTAGTTGGTTTGAGTCTCCACTTTTAAAGCTGTAGTATCCGATATTCTGCCTATGTTTGAACATTCGTATTTCTTAAAAGGTTTCAGCCCTTTATCATTTCAAAAATCAACAAATAGAAAAATAGAAGTAATATGGGTATTTAAACATAGACAGAAATAATAATAAATCAGCCAATGACATGTACTCGTATAAGCCCAGTACCTAAACTTTCATATTCTCTTTTCTAAAATCACTCCTTTTCACTTCTGTTTACTAAACTTCATAGTCCTAACGCTTTTTTATACATCCGTGAAAAATTGCAACGCTTATCACTTCATGATTTACCTTTTCGTTCAAATTATCAAAGCACCCTCTTAATACCCACCCACAATTCCTCTTTCTTCTCTAATTCATAAAGTGTCTACACGGCTCGAATGTGGGATCATCTCCCATCCACCATAAAAGATGTTCTTTTTCTTATTCTTAGTGATGGGGGTCAGTGCTATGCAAGCTTCTGGCGTCACTGCGACCTGTGAAGATCTATTGTGACGGGTACCCGTGAATAGTTCTCGCCCTCCAAGCCCAGGTATATAAAGAGCCTGGCTACTGTGTGAAAGGCGAGAGTTTACATTTTGCTAAATCTCCTTATCCAAGCCCACATCCATAAAGTATCGGAGTTTTAGGTATGGGGCGAGCTCTTTAACGTCCTTAAGTTCAACCAGTGGTCCCCCGAAGATGAGGCTCCTTTTATGATGTAAAGCATCACATTCACATATAATGTGTATAAGTGTTTCCTCATCTGCTCTGCACCAGAACCTACATGTAGAAGTTTCGGAAAGGTTCATTTTAGCAAAGTGTTTGTTAAATCTGCAGTGCCCTGGGCGGGCTCTGGTGACAACCCTCACTCGATTTCGGCTGAGCTTTATTAGGTGAAAAGCAAACCTTCGCGAGTACCCTTTTATCAGTTCCTTCGCATGGTGCTGACCAGGTATTTTATTCATATTTATTTGATTATGAATTCGTACAGTTTTTGCAATTTATTTTTAATTTTTACAATAATTTGTATTAAATTTAATAATTTACTTTGCTCATTTATATAAATATAAATTTAGTATTTACATGTAATTGATGAAAAATAAGTATTATAAGTAGTGTATTGTTTTTATTCTTTCAATATTTATGTGTATTATGTCTTATTTTTCATTGTTTGTAAACTAAATAAATAAATAAATGTCACTTTATAACATTTTCCTTTCCACCGTCAATATATTAAGGTCTCGTGTGTATGTATGTTTATGAATGCATCGCAAGTGCCCCGAATCGAAACGAATTTTCTAGCTAGTAGGGGCAAGTTCACAGGTATGGGTCGTTCGTTTCTGATTGTGTCACTATGAACTGTGTATCTGTCCCCAATAAATGTACTCGTAGATACAAGATTGCTAAAAAATTATAAAAATAAAAAATAATAATTTGAAATTAGTGATATATGTTTATGTCTCAGACTAGCATCCTTTCCACAAACCTCTACCCATCTACCCAACCGCTTCCCTAGTATGTCTAAATGTTTGTAAACAGGTTTAATTTTTTTACTAGTAGATCAAAATTTGTCGCAACAGAAAGGGTTTTTCCCTAAAAAATGCCCGGTAAATGCCTAGATTTTCACATTCTCATCAAAAATGTTTTTCCTGTATGTTGCAACAAATTCAGATAAATTTTAGTTGTTTTTTTTGTTTTAAAATTATTTAAAAAAAGGGTTTGTCCAAAAAAATTATCAGAATATTTTTGAAAAAATCACAAAAAATGTTCCTCTGAAGTTTCGCGGTACGGCCCTGAAAACCCGTGTATACAAATATTAATTAACATTTAAAGTAAATTGAGTTACATGATCGCCTTCTGGGGAACTGGTAACAAGACAGACATAACAAGAATACAAAGACAACAAAATAAAATTCTTAAACTAACATACAACCTACCCTACCTTACCTCTACGACTGAACTGTACTAAAAAAACACACCAGTTTGACATAAACTACTTGACTAAAATTGAGACCTTAAAAATTGTGCACAAAATAACACTGGGAAACATACAAGACGACGACATAATGTTAGTCAAAAATGCTGACATACACAAATATAACACCAGACAACAACAACACCATCATATTGAAAAAGCAAAGACAAACACAGGACAGTCAAAAATACTACATAATGGACTTAAACACTACAACGACCTACCTTACTACTTGAAAACTTTTACTGGAGATAAATTTAAAATCAATCTGAAAAAGCACATGATGACTGAACTAACTAGACTAGACGAGACATAAAATGACTAGACAATATAAAATATCTAATGTAACCCTAACGGGTTTTTTAAAATTGTAAATAAATAAAAAATAAAAAATTCAATATTCTATGTACGGATATTTTTTAAGGGTTTGATTTATTTTATGAAATAGGTTACAATGCTTTCACAGACGAGTTTTTATTGATTGCCGGTCTTTAAGTCTGAAAAGAGATACATCAAAATATTTGGAACTATTTAATCCATAAAGTGATGGATCACAATAATTGAGTGTAGAGTAAGTACTTTTGATAATGTTTTGTTTCTTTATTGCACACATATTTTAGTTCCACGGTTTATTAAAACCTTCCATCATCCTGTCGAATTTGTAATGTAATGTAAGAGCACATATTAATTTACCTTTCCAAACCCCATCATTTGCCTTCTCTTATCTCGATTTATTGATTAATTCAATAGTATGTTTTTGGCGTGAAAACAAAATTTACCGACATGTTTCGAAGTTTTAAGAAACGTTTACATATGAACAATACAATAAATATGACAATGTTGTCTTGTCTCAGCTCCGTGAACTGCCTTGACCGCGCGGCACAGAACGCCGGGACAATACATAAATTAGTACCGTGAGCGCTGCGAAAATGAATACACGACGGCGTTTTTTTCGAGCGAATTCACGAAAAATATTATTTACTTTATTCCAAGATGTACTGGAATTGTTAAAGAACAAACTAAATAATAAAAAAATGATTTTTTCTTGGGAGCGACACGTTCGCGTCAAACAAATCGCTTTTGTCACAAGATCCTGCCCGTTTATCTCAGTGATGTCCGAGACAAATTTTTGTCCTAGAAATTGCTGTTTACACGTGGACAATGGTCGAGTGCTGGGACAAAACAATAATGTACTGTTACCCACACAGCGGGGGTTAATAAAAATGTTATTAAATGTTTGTATTTAACCACTTACCGACTTTTCTATGTCTACCGGTTTCTAGACGTACCCGTCTCTTTACTAGGACAACAATTAAACCAACATTCAAATGCATGCCCTGCATTTTAGTGAGTAACTCTCCCATGCACTGATTAGGTTATGAAAATATTTTATACTGTGGGAGAAATAGTTGAAAAAAGAGAATGAGGGGATAAAGAGGGGGGCGTGAGTTTGATAGGTATAAGGTGACCATTACAATGGCACATCGTATAATGGACTATATTGAAAGGTTGTTTTATTATCGATAAAACGAACATTATTTTTTAAAGCTTTCCTAATGTGAAATATTTCTATATTATTTACTTTTAATTCTTTATTATTTGTATGTGAGATTTTTTTTGTAAACTTCAAAATGACATTTTCACACCGAATTTGGAAAGTAAAATAAAAAGATATACCTATAAATCTGTATAAGAGAAAGCACGAAGATTAAACTCATAAAAATAAAGACAGAGACGCTGTTCTGTGGCCAGTGTTTGTATGAAACAGATTAAGTCAGTTATTGACCATGATGCTTGGCGCTTGAATGTAGAATGAGCGGCGTATTTATGATTTTTAATTAATTTTTAATAAAGTTTGATTTATGATTTCAAAATGGCTAAATTATGTTTATTTTTATAAATTTCGAAAAGAAATTATTAAACAGTATGTCACCCTAAAGATATACTTAACTAAATATAATATAATTTGTACATAAATGACTTTAAATAAAAACTATTAGTCAATAAGAAAAAGAAATGAAGAGGAAAGAGGAAATGAGAAGAGATTAAGGAAGATAATGGAGATGTTTTTTTTTTAGACGTGGTTTAAACAGGTATACTGTTTTGACATATTTGATGGCAAATAGATATACGAACTGTACGAATTCATAATCAAATAAACATGAATAAAACACGTATTTAAATAAAGTTAACAATTAAAATTATCAAAATTAAATTATAAAAAAAAAAAACATTCATTAATATAAAACGAATAAAACCCATTCATAAAATACTAATAAAAAATAATAAACAAAATATGTACCGAAACAAAACCCGCAATGTAATCTCTCAAAATGAAATGTAAAAAAATAATATATCAATATAAAAACGCATTTTGCACACACTTATTAAACCTAAACAATAGCAGCTTTACAGAAGAGCCAATTGAAAATTTTTGATTTTTATAAATAATAAAAAATTTCATATATACCTTTTATTTTAGCGTGATTCTTACATAATTTAAATCAAAATGTAAAACACGAGATTCTTTATTAATTAAAAAAAAAATGGTTGGCTCTTCTGTTAAGTTGATACATGTCGCTTGGTAACTTTTTCCTTTGCCCGTCGGCGTCGCATCGCGTCGATATGTTAGTACGTACAATCGTATCTCTATAAAATATATAATATTATATTGCATGGTATCTACTTATGAAAAATCAATGCTGGCTATCTAGATAAGCTCAGAGGAGCATAATAATTGCTGTTGTGTCAGCTATCTATGAAATACATAGGTATATCGTATATGGATAGCAATCTCATAAAATATGAACGCAACGGAGTAAAAAATAAATTATTCTTCAGCGTATCCCTTTTATAAAGAACGCTTTTAAATGCGTTTTCATTTCTGTCTTTGAATTTTTTTATTTTAATAATATTACGTTGCTGGCGTAATAATATAGCTCTGGATGTAGATAGATATGTTCCATGTATCCGAAAGGATTTTCCAGAGCAGGATTCTCCTAATATTTCGACAAGAGTCTCTATATGTATTTTTTGTCTTTTTACAGTATGTACGTCTTGAATTTTAGCTTGTAATGGATGTGCTATTTCAAATAAATTAATTGAATTGAATTATTTATATATTTTTTTTTAATAAAAAGTATTTGAACGGAATATTTTTTTTAATAATAAAAAAAAATGTTGATTCAAACAAGATTACATTACATTTACATTTTTACATTACATTTTTTTTTTTTTTTTTTGCACCACAACAGGCCAGGAGGCCTAATTACAGTGGTGAATTACATCACAGAGCACCCAGGCTTGAGAAAAATCACATTTTTATTTTTGTGTTCTCACCGGGAATCGAACCCGGAACCTTCCGTGCGTGAATCAAGCGTCTTGACCACTACACCACGGAGGCCGCCGAAGATATATAGGAATCACTCGTATATCAATTCTTAGTGTCAGCGGACCTACTATCGTATTAAGAACAGTGCAGAAATTGTATCATATATTTCCTGTATGTAAACAATTGATTAAATTTTACTGTTTTTTTTTTTCTTCTTTTCTGTTTCTATCCTTGGTTCCTTTTTTTCTCTCCTTCCAAACTCATCATCCCACATTCCTCATCACTTATGTATGACATGAAGTACTTTTTTTAAACTAATGTTAATATGTACATGTCTTATCTCCCAATTAAAAAACAGCTGCAATTTTTAATTACTTAGGTATTTTGATTTAACATATCTATCTATAATATATATAATATATATATATGATTTTTTTAGTTCAAAATTTTAACCAATCTCTTTTTTTGACGAGTCTGTATTTTGGTTGGCTGGAAGATATTGCTTTTAGCAATAAGTCCGCTAAAGTACTTATTTTTTGTACTTTTATATTATTTTAAAATAAAAAAAATGTTAAATATAATTATCAAAATAATCAATTGACTACTAACAAATTCCTGATACGATCGGTTGTAAAATCACTAAGAAACACGGAATTAGTACAAGACCTTAAAATCTCGTCAGGAAGTAAAATGAACACTGGAATATTTATAAGTTAAAGCATCCACGGTTACAATATGCAGATCATACAGTTTCCATCGTGTAGTCCAGTTCAGTGTCGGCGATTTTGTGTAAAACGTTTACGTTACCCTGTTTATTAAACATGTAATAAATACACTTCAACCCTCACCATCGTTCATTTCTGTGAACCTCCAACTGGGTAGGAGCTCCCATACATCCTTATACATGCGAATCCTACAGATATACCGAAATGTACAAAATTTATTTATTATACCTACCTACAATCAAATAACTCGTATGGCCGATTTACAACAATTATTTAACTATTAACATGTTTCAACCTAACCTTTTGCGATCCTCAACGTCTCAATTTATTGAACTCACAAAAAAATGTACGATACTTTAGTATACTTCAGTATCACTTTAATATGTCTGAGTGTGAAATAGAACCAGAACCCTGGACAAACGTTTTAGACTCGATGACTACACTCAGATAAAAATTCTGAAAAAGGAAATCGAATGGAGATAAGTTCGTTTTATATTATAGTGGTTGCCTACCATGCTTGAGGTCCTAGGTTTGGTTCCTACCGGGGTAGAAGTGGATAATTTGTTGAGAAAGTGGTTACACACTGCAATATTTCATTGTTCTTGATCGTGCATCTGAAGTGTAAATCTAATCATCTTCCCTTACATCCAACAAAAAAGATCAAACTACACCGAAATTAGAGTACCAATGCAGTACCCTATACACTGCTGGGTTCGGATAGAAAAACAAAAATGAAAATATGTTAATAGAATAAGTGTCCTGATGAAAAGGCGAGCACGTCTCGAAACCTGTATTTTATGTTTAAATCGGTAAGTAGTTGTAGTTACAGTCAACCCTCCTATAACGCGGTTTCCATATAACGCGAAGCGAAAATAGCGAACAACCCTCGTATACGATGTTAATTTATTTTTTTACATATATTTTTTTTTGTTAATCTTTGCTTTTAATTTTTGTATGAAATTGTAAGATTCAATGTGTCCATGTATTTATAATTTTCTCAAACTGAACGGTTTGGGTAGGTACGAATAAATTGCATTAAAGCAATATGCCCGCCCTTATATGTATATTTATTGTATATGTATATAAAGTGTCAAATAAAATAAAAAAATATATACCGCGGTTTTCAACATTCAACCTTCCAACAACATAAATGACTTTAAAACTGTATTTATTGCTCCATATAAGGAAGTCTTGGCAGAATTACAAAATAAAACTACTTTCAAAAAACCTTGTTGAAAATTTGGAAAGTCATAAGATTTTTGGTCCATTATAAAAAGAAAGGGTAAGGCCAAATATATGACAGTGATGCTGAATGAAAAGCATCTAATATGTATTGAATTAACTTATTTATTAGAAACAATTTTTTTAGTTTATAATTTTATTATATGAACTTTGTATCATATTTAATAAACCTTCACTCAAGTATGTAAAATTACTAATATTCATTTTACATTGTGTTTGTAAACAATTTTATTTATTAAAGATATCCTTTAAAACATAGACTTTGAGAATTGAGTTTTGATATGTGATTGAAATGCAAAACAAATCGATGTGATTTGTGTAAAATTGCAATATTTCTGAAATTCGCGTTTTTTACAATGTGATTTACATATAACGCGGATGTGGTTTCTATCGAGTATAACGCTTACGAATCAATTGCGTTATAGGAGGGTTGAATGTATATTAATATTTACTAATATTCGTACAAAAGCTTTTTCATACATTTTTTATACATTTATTACTATGTTTGATTAATAGTTTACTGATAATAATATAAACAAATAAAAATAATCAGAACACAACATTATTATATTATTATTTTGATCTGCACATATAATATTATGACTTATAATATTAGAAATCAAACACTAATTTGAGTCTGCTGAACACTTTATTTTATTTTTACAAATATAAAAATAAAAACTTCGTGACAATTGTTTCGCCTTGTTAGGGCATTTTCAAACGAACGTGAAGATTATATGGATTGAATGTCCTTATATAGTTATACATATAATTCAAGGTACTTAAGTAGAAAATAAAAATAATCCAAAGTACGTACAAATATCCACAAAAAGTAAATCCCCAGCCGCCCGCACCACCATCAGGAAGGCACAACGGACTTGGCTATGCACATGCTATAGTTCATAAGTTTTTTTTTTCTACCTAAGTACCTTGAACTATATAACTATATAAGGATATTCAATCTATATAATCTTCACATTCGTTTGAAAATGCCCTAACAAGGCGAAACAATTGTCACGAAGTTTTTATTTTTATATTTGTAAAAATAAAATAAAGTGTTCAGCAGACTCAAATTAGTGTTTGATTTCTAATATTACAAGTTTAAATATGGAGTTCTTCAAAATAAACACCAAATCAATCAATCTATAATATAATGCATCAATCCATAAAATTTCTTAACACATCCCACGATTTCCAACGAACTTGATTTCTGCAATCTGATCACATCATGCATGTTACTATTTATAATACATTAATCGCCGCTTTAAAAAATCACATTCGTTATTTTACTTTAAAAAATAATTCTAATCGGAAATAATAAATTGGAAATTTAAGCGCTGGCGATGAAAATTTCGTTCACCTTAATTGTAATTTATTGCATTCGACGTTCGAGAGGAAATGAAATTTTAAAATATCTTGATACGTTCAGAATATGAGTACTCAATGTACGTCATACTCGTATATATATTACCAACACTTTTTAAGAGAAGCTTAAGCGTTTGATGTTACAAATGACATTTTCAATGATTTTGATTTTGTGAAAGATAATTCAAGTAATAAATTTGATTCTCATGGTGTTCTTTGAGCTGTTATGCCGTGTGCTTTTACCATTTCTATTCAACGTTTTGAAAGCATTACAGCGTTCTGATGTACGATAAAGTAAGTATTGATTGATTGTTTTGACCTACTCATCCAATAACAATATAAATATGAAGTATTTAACAAGTTACCTTTTATACTTTTACATTAAATTTATTAAATTGTAACAATTTCTTTTAACATTAAAAAAAGGTCCTAATATCACAATAATCACAATTATAATCTTTGTAGTTATTGCCCAGCTTTAAGACGGAGATTGTGCACTTTATTGTTTCCATAAAACAAAACAATATAACAAATCCTTAGTGCAAAAAAAAAATATTTATCATCAAAAATTAAAAAAACAGAAATATTTTTTTTTTCAATTACAATGACAAACAGTTTTATAATTTGGATACATTTCTTAAAAAGAGGCTGAATTGTAATTCTTATTATAACCTTCCATGTCATCAAATTAAATTGAATCGTCAGAATCTGTTACTTTGAAACACACATGAATTAAAAATAATTATATTTTGATGTTTTCTAGGATGTGTTTCTTTGGAAGCTGGGGAACGCAATTGTCATGGAAATTCTTCTTGCATGTGCTCCAGTTAGGTTTTTTTTCATTTTTAAACAGACATTACTGTCTGAACTTGTCTCTGATAAAGTTTTAGGTAAAATTATGCATGCTTTTTTCTTTTGAGTGTCTGGTGAAATTCTTTATTTTCTATTGTTTTTATTTTCCCAAATGATTTTATTTTTTCTTCGGATCCTGATACATTTTATGTTTATTTTTTTGTTGATATATTTTTTGATAAATATTTTGGGTTAAACTAAACACATGCATGTAAAAAGCAAAGTGCGATTTTATAAAAGCTGTGTCCGGCCGATATATCCGATGACATACGGAATTGAAACAAAAGCCGATACAACCAAAACAAACGCGCTGCTTAGAACTAGAACTGCAGAAGTAAAGACATTGCACACTATTCTGGGAAAGACGTTGAGGAACAGGATCAGAAATACTGTCATACGTGAAGCCTGCAACATAGAAGATATTGAGAGATGCGGCAGGAAAAGGCGACGATTTTGGCGCAACCACGTAAAGAAAATGGAAACCAACAGACCTTCACACGGGTAGTAAACAACATGCAAAAGGGTAGTCCCCAACCTGGAAGCCCTCTAAAGAAGTGGCAAGACAGTTGAAGTCCGATGTCCCAGGAGACCTCTTTGTAAAAAACAAATCCCCGGATCTACTATAAGATGATGAAGAAGAAGATGTTTACTTTATATTTTGGGGTTAATATAACATGTGTCCGGTTTTTTTCAAAATGAAGAAAACAAGACGACACAATAAAAAAAATTACAAAAAATTAGTCAATAATGTATTCTCCTTCATTATTTTACAACAATTTAGTCAGTAGTTCATAGCATCTTTACCGTACACTGCTCAAATATCGTGAATAGCTTTGACAGAACTTTTAATAGAAGGAGGTGTCGAAAATGCTCACTGTCGTCTACTTGAGATTCCATTTTGGAGGCTTTTAATCAAATTAAATCATGTATGTAACGTAAAAGCAAACACACTATCTTGTAGATCCGATAATTCTAATTCTTTTTCATAATCAGAACTGTATTTTTCATCCGCTCGGTCACTGAATAAAAAACATATTATTATTATTATGTACCTACCTACATTTAATCAGCATTTTACAATTCTTAACAAACATCAGTTGGCATACAAATAACACTTTATTGTGATGTGCGATATATTTGGAGCTTCTTAGATCGTGAGCATAATTTCGTGTTTAGAAACTAATGAAGCTTGACAGTAGGCTTCATTAATTTCTAGATAGATCCGCCATTGCATACAAGATACCAATGAACTGTGATATAATTTGGCGTGGTCTATATTCGGTTAACGTCTTGAATACTAAAAATATATAAACTATGTAAGTATCATAATGATTAAAACAATAATACCAATTAAATTTCATAACACAGTTATATTATTTAAGAGCTACGCAACACAGACCATTATTTGTTCTTCCTATTCAGGAGAACAGATTTATAATTGATGATACCTGTAGGGAAGCTGATTGGTCTGTTGAGAGAGGTGGATCTTTTCCATGCTGGGATTACCAGTGTTAGACTCTTCCTCTATAACTATGTATCATAATGTATATTAGTCACTTATTCGTCATTGTTTACTGTTGTTTTTGTAGACTGTATGTTGGTTCCTTTTATGCTTTTTTTTAAAGTAATTTTTGTAATTACCTAATCATATAAATATGTGCATTGTAATTGACAGTCATGGTGTATTAAAAACTTCAATAAAATAAATAAATAAATATTTTTTTTATTATTGACGCACCATTTTTACCAAAATATTATTTCAAATCAGATGACACAAAAAATGACGTGTACATATATTTAAAAAATATATATTGAACTTTCTGTGCACAATATATAAATTGCGCATTAGCGGGTTCATTGCCAAATGGCAATATCTTCCAACCAACCAATAAAATAAGGTGGTATTCATATAGTTTCAAAACGTATTCAATAGAAAATAAAAAAAATAAAAAACTAATGATATAGAAAAACATAAATAGCAATATTTGTACATAATTTACCTTAAATCAATACTAGTATTTAATGGGAAAAATAATAAAGAGAAAAGGGGAAAGGAGAATAGATTGAGGAAGGGAAAGGAGAACTTTCTGCAGTCGTGATTGAAACAGAGATACTGTAGTAACATCTCTGATAGTGGATGGGAGATGGTTCCACAGCCGAGCCGCATGGACACTATATGAGTTGGAGAAGAAAGAGAAATTGTGGATGGGTATCAATAAGGTATTAATCCTTTTTTTCATCTTATTTTTTCTTATTAACTAAAACAGCTTTCAGTTGAAACTGCTTTACCACAAGTGCACTATCACAATTCATAACAAACTTTGTGATAATGATGCCTTTTTGACCATCAAATGTGTAAAAAAATATTTGTACATTCTGCTGTTATAGAGGTTAAGAGACATATGGCAATATATTTGCAACAAACACAATTTAACTCATAATACCCCTTGTGTATAGAGCACACACCCGATTGTGCATAAAGCACTGGATTGGTTCACTAAACGCAACGTATTTTGATCATCTGTTACATGAAGGTAAAATGATCGGTCTTACGCTTCAGGTGCTAGTCCAGGAATATGAAATATTGCATAGAAGAACCACTTTTCTGATCAATATTTAAGGACGACCTTCACAGGAATCTATCCCAGGATCTCAAGAATGATAGGTGAATGCGTCAACTTTACACTACGAGTCGGACTTATCTCCACTCGATTTCTTATTTCAGGATTTTTACCTGAGAGTAGCGATCGAGTCAAAAACGATTCTATTTCACACACAGAAATATTTTTTTTCCACTTAGACACTTAAACTCATAATGACCTTTTGTTATTTATTTTTAAATGACTGTTAGATTCCTCGAAGATGATGATAAATCGTTTACAACACGCTCTTGGTCAATAAAACTTAGCTAAGGAATTTTATTGATATTTTTATCAAAATCATGAACTATGCAGTTTTATACTTTAGTACAACTTTATTTGTCAGCATGCGTCGCACTCCGAGTCTAAACACACATTGGTCAATTTTTTTTTTGGTTAAAAAATTATGTCTAAGCACTAACTTTGCGGTTATTCATTATAATAAAACATTAAACCTGCATTCTACATAACTAATAATATAAACATATATTTTTAAAATTTTATTTGGGATTTTTACAGCTATTGCATAAAAAAAAAGTAGAAATATATTTAAAATACTAGAGCTAATCAAAAAAAAATCTTATCATACATAATATACAACAAATGAGTTCACAAAGTTGTATGCGTGCGACGTTTGTATTCATGTGTGCGCATGTCCGTTGGTGAATTAATGTGTTAGGGTGCTTGTGTGTGGGTGCGTAAGTAAAAAAATTTAATTAAAAATGTGTATTTATGTTGAAAATAGTATAGGAGAGAACTTGATAAGAGGTTTGACTATTGAAGAAAAAAAATAGTTTTACTTACTTTCGAAACCTTTTTAAAAATATTTTTATGATGTTTTAATTGTAATTATGAAAGTGTGATCATTTTTAAACCTCATTTTGATTTTTTTTTTAATAGGTTCATTTTGATTGAAAAAAGTGCAATGAGTCTCATATAATACGGTAGATAACCACAAAAGGCAGTGCATACAATGTATTGTCAACAATAAACAAGGTAAATAGGAACATTGTTAAACAATCACAGAGATAAAGTCCCTAAATATAATAAATCTGGCATATAACAATTAAAGTGTAATGATTGCACTTCAATCTACATTGGAAAAACTAAATTTTTTCGTTTATATACATTTTTACACTTTTAACATTTTTAATACCTAACTAAAATTGCACCAAGCCATTTTCTGGGGCTTGTTGGTGGGGTGGTGGTCACAATACCAGGTTAACTTGTAGCTGTTTCTAAATATTGGAATAAATATGGCAAAAGGACATTTCAATACAGTATATCTAACATTTCTAACATTTTAGAAAACAATGGTAATATGTTTACATTATTATTTTTTTGTAATATGTGTTTTTATATGAGTAAATAAATACAAGTCACAAAGAATAATGAATTTAATACAGGAGTGAGACATATGGTCAAATTATGGCTGGTGGAAAAAATATTTTTACATTAATGTTAGTCTTTATTTTTAAGAAAATATAGTTAAATATGTAGTGTTTTTCAAAAAACAAAAATATTAATGTACGCTAAGTATAAAAAAACATTGAAAAAATATTTTAGAACTTGCTGACGAATTCTTACAATTCAGCAGGATTTTAATTTTAAGATAACTGTTAAATTTTTTTTTTTAATGTATTTAAAAATGACTATAAATACATCAATCATTATCATTTTTCGATCCACATCTAATGATGCATAAGACACTGCATTAGTAGTCAAATTACAGAGAATCTAAATAAAAATCACGGAAGGTGATGAGTCTTACGCTTCACATGCCAGTCCCGAAACAATGAAATATTGCCACTATTAAAATTAAATTAAAATCAATATTGTACTTCAACGCTACCAGAACTCAGACCTTTTTATTTAAATACTTTATTAACATATGAAGTGTATTAACATATAATTTCTTACGACCTATCCAAACCGTTTGATTTGATTAAAAAATAAGTTTACGAACAAATTAAAGGTGCGAGTATTTTTGAATTATAAAATAAATCATAAATACGGGTTTTTTTACAAACATAAATTACCTAACTATCTACACTATACTATGAGGAGAAGAGGGGATAAAAATGGGATGGAAAGAAAGAGGAGGAAAGAAAAACTCAAAAATTCCGATGGTGACATTTCAATCGTATTTAAATGTGAATAAAGAAAGGGCGTCTCTGACATTGGTGGTTAGATTATTCAACAATTGAGCAGCTACTATTGTAAAAGAGGAGGCAAAAAATAGAGCGGTGAGTAGGTATTGAAAGAGTTCTCTCATTACTAGAACAAAGAGATAGTTCATACTGTGATAGAGGTTGGAATAGCTCTCTAAGATAAACGGGTGAAGTGGAATTATTCTAAATATTGTGAAGAAGTGATAGAATGTGAATGTTTCTTATACGGCTGATACTGAGCCAGTGCAGTTGCGTGTAGTCGAATTTGCGAAGATTAAAGATATAATGGAAACAGACATTCTGCAATCGTTCCAACTTATCAAGCAGTTCAGACCCAGGACCTTAAGCATGGTAAGCTGACAGAGTGGAAGCGAAATATATATTTTAAAGGTGGTTCTACATTGAAATATTTCATTGCTCTTGGACTGACACATGAAGTGTAAGACAGATCACCTTATCTTATAAGTAACAAAAATGATCCAGAGACAAGTATAGTTTTCTGATAATGATGATGATGAAATTTTATTCTCAGATATCGACCACACTAATGCAATCTCTATTTGGATTTTATAATCGATGTACGAGTAAATAACTACTCTCCTAGTTATATTGAAATATTTTGTTGTCAATTTTAATTATTGTCACGTTATTATTTTTATCATATTCTTATTTGTACCTGGTGGTGCATAGGGCACTACATTGGAAGATAAAATCCGGCAGATTTTGATCATCTGTTTCATGAAGGTAAGTCTATAAGTCTATTTATATAAGCAGGACCCTTCAACTCTGGAATGACCGTTATTCAAACGAAACTACCGAACAAATCATAAATAAGATTTTCTCTACCATTTATCATATCTCTGATTCAGGAGAATGAAGAAAACTCTTTCGAATTCTTACGGATCACGGTGGGGTCATGAGTTACCGGCAATTCTTTAAGATCTCCGAGATCGACAGCTATCCATATGATGATGAAACACTTCAAGATTTCCCTAATCTGTTGATGCATTGCCCCTTTATTAGGTTTCAGGGATAAAAGCTAAAGGCGCGATGCAGAAGTCTGAGCGAAGACCTATGCGACATCGGATCGGTGATGCTTCATAAAGAACTCACCCGAGAGGTAGAGGTACATGGTCCAGTCAGTGCAGGACAATGGTAAAATAAACCAAAGTAGGACACAAAATGCCGAACGGAAGGCCTATTTGTCAACAGGCCGGCTTCTTCTGAAGAGATTTAAGTGGTTTCCTCTTCACTAGAGCAAATGCTGAGAAATTTCTTGATTGGCTCACTTTAGAATATCCTTTTTTTAATTATTTTTTTTATTTGAAAATTACGGATTATTACATTCATTTTACATAAAATAATATAAACATTTTTCATTCATACTCTGTTGTTCAAAATAATATTTTTTTACATCTTTTGAAAAGTTTGTCGGAGTCTTTTGTTTAGTTTTGTCTGGTAGTTTATTGTATAATTTCAGTCCCTGGTTCATTAGTCTTGATTGTCCTTGTCTTGTTTTAGGAAGTTGTATATGGTATTTGTCTGATATTATCGCATTATGTCCATGTTGACTACAATTTTTTACAAGTTTTAGTTCTTCGTCTACAATTACATTAGTGGCTAATTTATGGATACATTTTAATGATTCTTGTTGAAAGAGTTCAGTTATATTAATTGCTAAGTTTGTTTAAAAAGTCCTCTAGTTGCAGTTAGATAGGGAAGGTCATATGCTAACTTTAATATTTTATTTTGTTGTCTTTGTAGTCTTTTTATGTCATTTTGATATGCTGTTCCCCATAGTAGTTACTTCCTTATCCCAACATGCTTATGCTTCAGGTGCCAGTCTTAGGACAATGAAATATTGCACTGTAGAACCATGTTTAAAACCAATATTTTACACCCTTTGCCAGAAATCTAACCTAGGACCTCAAACATGAAGGGCGAACGCGCTTGCTTATCTCCACTCGGTTTCCTTTTTTAAAGATTGTTACCTGTTAGCTACGGAGTAAAAAAATCGTCAAGGATTCTGCTTCTATTTCACACATATAACTGTATTCTTTATTTTCACAGGCACGGACGAAGAACTGTATGTAACCTAACTGTGTGTTTTACATTAACAATGTATACAAATAATTGATTGATTGATTTGGTGTTTATTTTGTAGAACTCCATATTTAAACTTATAATATTAGAAATCAAACATTGGTTTGAGTCTACTGAACACTTTATTTTATTTTTACAAAATAAAATAAAGTGTTCAGTAGACATAAATCAGTGTTTGATTTCTAATATTATAAGTTTTTTTATACAAATAACTTTGAAGGGTTTTATTATTGTTACGTTCGCGATGATTCGGTAGATACATTTTTAACAATACAACTTGTTCGCGTCTTGTTTTATCATTTTGACTTCACTAGACTCCGCTATACTTGCAACAACTTCATTTCTCTTTTTATTCAATAATATCTTGATAATATTCGTCCCATGCTAAAGTAACTTTTCTCTGTTGGCTATATTGCATACGATGCATACAAATTGCATCGACAAGTTTAAACGCAAAAAAATATAAAACAATTATTATGTATACCTCTCCATATCGAAGTCCCAAGGCCTCTGCTAATCCATAAGAGTAACAAACAGCATGATTTTTGTTCTCACAAATATTTCTGATCAGTAAACTGCACGAAACACGTATGTATTTTTCCGTCCACTTTTTCGTCAATTAGCACATTTAGAACTAACACACTCACAACCTAAAAAAACTGAACAAGTCGACTAAGTAGAACAGGCTTTTAAAACCGAAAAGCGTAAAAATGCCTATGATTTATAGTGTTTTCGGAGGCCAAAATCGCCTGCACGGGGCCGCGGAAAATTATCATGTAAACAAAGCACCTGTTATAACCACTTCCGCGCGTGTCACGGCGAATTAGCGTATAAAATTGAGACAGTAACGAAGGTATTCAGTTCGGTAAATATAAACATGGTTATTTATTCAAATCTGTCATGTTTAGTTTCGATTTGGATTATACTTTCGCGGTAAACGCGCGGGGTGCACGCGTCGTACCGGGACGGCGTGTTCGCTCGCACTGGCCGACGAAGCGTCGCGTGAATTCGGCTGTTTCCGCCGACGCTCGTTCCCCAAAGCGGCGCGCGCATTTTCACGAGGGGAAAACGTAGTTTAGGAAGTTTGCAAACTAACATACTTGTTGCTCTGAAATCAGGTTATATTTCAGCGCCGTATAGTTATGTACACAAACGGGTTTTTACGTTTCATTAATCAAGAAAAATATTACGATGTCAATCAAAGTTTCGTTATTTGATTCAAAATTCATTTATTACCGTTACAGGTTGTCAATATTTGACGTCAAAAACCATTGAAACAGCGTTGGTAAAAAAATGAAATCGTTGAAATCGGTTTTAATTTGCGACTATTTCAAAGTTAGAGGGAACCGCGAGAACACAAATAAAAATACTGCTCTTTTATGCACAGTTAGTTTTTCTGGGCTATTATGCCGTGCGTCATCCGAACTCTTTTTCACCGTTTCTGATCGCATTACAGCGTCCGTCGTTAGGGTTGACTTTATACATGTAGATGTACCTGTAACTTTATGTAACAGTCGTTGCGATATTTAACTATGTAGTAATTATTATTATTATGGATAACTTATATAGGGCCATTTTCGTAATATAATACCTCAAGGGCGCTTTACATAGTGATTTTATAGATAAACAAATCTAATTGAAGATTTTAAATTTGTAATTTAATTAAAACAATTCATTTTGTTGTCAAATGCTACGGATTTCAAATGACTGAGAGAACAAGTGGGTTTTAAGTTTTTTCCGAAACATCACTTCACTTTCACAGCCTCGCACCTCTGCTGGGAGAGCATTCCGTGCCATAGGGCCTGCGACCCCAAATGCGCGTTCACTAAGTTTAGTGCGCTGTTTGCGTAGGGGTATGAGGGGTATTCCTCTCTAGTAGCTGGGTAGCTGATCTAAACGTGAGACGCCTGTAAGCTAGTTCATCTGGAATGCATAGTTCCCTGAGATATTCCGGAGTAGAGTTGTGCAGTGATTTATACATAAACCAACAGAGTTTGTATTCGACCCTCTGTGGAAAACGTAGCCAGTGTAATTCCCGAAGTAGTGGAGTGATATGACTGAACTTAGAGATTCCAAAAATAAGTCTCGTTGCAGCATTCGATACAGGCTGTAGGCGATTCATTTTGTTCATTGGTAGACCTGCATAGATACCATTACAATAATCGACTCTAGACACTACAAACGCATTTATTAATTGATGGGCAGCATCAACCGGCAAATTTTTGCGTATGCGTTTAATTTGTCTCAGCTGGTAGAAGCATGAACTTATCGTTCTACTAATTTGAGCGTCAAGAGAAAGGTCAGAATTAAGTAAAACTCCCAGTAGTTTAACGGTGGGTAAAGCGGTACTCTACATTGGGTAGGGCTGTATCTTGGATCAAATTCTGTCGTCTAGCTGAAGCCACCCATAGTTGTTCCGTTTTTGATGGGTAACAACTATACTACCATATTTTCTGACTATATACAGCTTGTTAATCTAAGTCATCTTATAGTCTACGCTTTAATGTGATTTCTTTATTTTAATGTACCGTGGCTTTAATCGCATAGCCGTGAAAATCTAAGATGCTTTTTACAATCGGGTATATACATCGGGTTGTGGTCCCGTGGCTAGTGTTGAGGACTCACGGATCAGAGGTCCGAGGTTCGAACCCCACTCTACCCCAACTTGATTTCCATTTTCTAAAAGTGAGTTATTCACAACTCGTTTAAAATGACCACCAATTTATAATATTTGGGTAAATTATGAGTACGCAAATATTTATTTTTATAAAGAAAAAATTAAATAATAATTATAATAATTCAAAAAATAAATACTTGCGTTCGTATGATCAACTCAAATAATTTCATTTTTTGACTTTTATTCAGTTAGTCGTCAAATAATCGTGTTAAAAAATAGGAAACAAGTTGTGGTACAGCAATACATATAAGTATATATGAATATATATTTTTTTACATACGTTAGCCTTCATTTACTTTATACCAAAGACAAATGGATCAAATTCGGGTGTTTTTTTAATATTATTGCACCACAACAGGCCAGGAGGCCTAACGACAGTGGTGAACGACAACACAGAACACCCAGGCTAAAGAAAAATCACATTTAATTTATGTGTTCTCACCGGGAATTTAACCCGAAATCTTCCGTGCGTGAGCCAAGTGTCTTAACCATTACACCACGAAGGCCGCCAAATATATTATAAGCAAGATGGTGATAACCCAGGACCTCAAAAATGGTAGTCGAACGCGCCAACCATAACACAACGAGGCAGACTTATCTGTGCTCAATTTCCTTTCCATAATTTTTACGTGAGAACAGAAAACACTCGCTCAGAGTTCCGGTACTATTTCACATTCAGAACTGTATTCTTTATCCGTCTGGATGCAGAGAAAATATATTAATATTATCATTGTAATTACAATAAATATACATTCTTGTTAATAACAACAAGCCAGGGGTCACTCGCGTAGTAAAAATTACCATAATATTAATATTTCCAACCGAGCAATAAAATAACCTCTTTAACCCAATGTTAACAGTATCGCGAACATTATATTCAATTTACGATCCAGCAAAATTATTATATTAACAGCGACATGACAAATTTAACTACTGTTTCATACATAAAATTTTAGACTTAAGATTCTAATATTTTTTTTTTTTTTATTATTTAACTTTTTGTACATAATGTTATTTGTACATTGGCGGGCTTATAGTCAAATGGCAATTTCTTCCAACCAACCAATAAAATTAAAGTTTTATTTTTATAATTCAAGTTACAGAACATATTCAATAGAAAATAAAGATTTAAAAAGCTAAAGATAAATAAAAATCGAAATAAACGTCTTTGTTTATAAATTACCTTAAATTAAAACTATTACTCAATGGGAAAAAGGAAAAAAGAGGGAAAAGGAAAGGAGGAGAGATTAAGGAAGAGAAAGGAGATGTTTCTTTAGACGTGATTTAAACAGAGAAAATGTAGTAACATCTTTGATGGTGGATGGGAGATGATTCCACAGTCGAGCCGCATGGACACTATATGAGTTAGAGAAGAAAGAGGAATTGTGGATGGGTATTAAGAGAGTCTCTTGAGTATTAGAACGAAGAGGTTAGCCATGAACTGATAAGCATTTAAACTTTTCACGCAGGTATATAGGAGCGTTAGGACTATGAAGTACATTGAACAGAAGTGAGAGGGAGTAATAGTCTCTCCGCTGTCTAATTTTGAGCCATTTCAGTTGCCTACGATAATCAGAAATTTGGTCATATTTCCTAAGACGAAAAATGTACCTTATGCATGTATTCTGAAGTTGTTGTTCCATGTATCCGAAGGGGTTTTCCGGAGCAGTATTCTTCTACTACTTTGACATGAATTTCTTTCGTGTATTTTTTTTTCTTTTTTACAAAATGTACGTATTGAATATATTTTTGTAATGTATATGTTATATTTAAAATAAATGAATTGAATCGAATTGAATTGAATTGAATTGTATATGCTTATTCCTCCATATTAGATTCCTCAGACACCCCGACTCGGTTGATGCATTGTTGACCTATTCTCGGACTTCAGTGTACAAATTGCTATGACTAGAGATTTCTACTTCCGGTCACTAGTTATTCCAAATTTGAGGAAATAAGTATCAATCGTTTTTTTTTTTTTATAATAAAAGAAATGCCATACTATCAGAGATAAACCTTATGTTTAACAACAACTCATTAAACGACTTGAAGTGAACCTAATATTTTGACTTAAAGTTGGCTAATATTTATTTAACATAGCCAAAGTTATAAACTTTAAAATGAAAAATGAACAATTTCAAAATATTTAAAGTAAACCTAGTACCTATTAACATATTACAACTGAGATGAAAAACATTTTAGAGAAGGTTATATAGAAGTCTAGGAATCTACAGGGCTTATAACCTGTCATTGGCTGGTTTAAGTGGTTTACACACTGTGTAACATTCACCATTCTGCCCATATTTGAACATCTTTATTCATTCAAATCTTGTATCTGTTATTGATTGTGAAGTTAAAGAACTGAAACTTTTATTTATGCGGGCGAGATTCATCTTATTGAATTATTTCACCTACATACTAGGTAACGCCTGATTTTTTTTTCAATTTCTATGTTTTTTCATGGGCCAGGTAGATTTATCAACAATATTTTGATTTAGTCCAAATTTATGTAGACAAGGACTGAATTCAGCTCTTTAACTTCCCAAACATCAACAGGTGAAAGAATTGAAGGAATTAAAAAATATTTCTTAAATCTTTTTGATAGTGAATTAATGTAATTTATATTGATGGTGTAAAGTATTGTGTTTTATGTTTCTTATACAAAAATGTTTTCTTTCTATTTCGGATGTATTTATATGTATATTATTATGTATTGTCAAAAAACTGTTTTTTTTTTATGTACGGTCCCAAATGAGTTTCTTTAATAACTCCTGGAAGTATAATATATACTTTTTGTCTTATATGTTCTATTAATAAAAAAAATGTAATAATTTATTTTTTTAAAAGAATAAAAAATATATATATATGTTCAAATACGGGCAGAATGGGGAATGTTACAGTGTGTAAAGTGGCCACTTCAACAAGCCAATGACAGGTCATACGCTCTGTAGATGCCTAGACTTCTATATTACCTTCTCTAAAAATATTTTTATCTCTGTTGCAATTTGTTAATATATCCAGGTCCTCAGAGAGTTGAAAAGGGCCAGTCCTGGTCGAAAAAAATTTGGACAAATTCAAAATATTTTTGGTAAACCTAGTAATTATTTTTATGTATTGCATTATCAGCGCTATGATTTTTTAAATTTTGTGATTTTTAAAATACTCCACCTGTGACGTCACAAGTTCTCGTCGTCTCTCTCGTTTTCATACATTTTCGAGAAACTTCCCTAACAATTAAACTACTCGGTTAAAGTGTACAATCTACTTCCATTATCCATAAGGACAATTAGTTAGTTCTCACAATATTAAATTGCTATTAAGAAATGGATAGTGGAGGTGGGTTGCACACGGATCAATGAGTGGATCAAGACAAATAGGTAAAATGTGTGTACTGTTCATGAAATTTGTTCTATTGGTGTATATAAATTGGTTATTTTTTTTGATGATTAATTAAGTTTTTGATTGTTTATTATGTTAATGATAATAAGGTTAATTGGATTAATTATGTTTTTTTTAATTTAAGGCATGTTTCACATTTTGTAAAATGTTTCCCTCGGCACGGGATACCCCAGTGAGGGAACATTATTCTGTATAAAAAAGAATACAAACAATGTTAAAGTATTAATAAATTAATTAATTAAATGCTAGAAAACATTTTTATACCCAAATTCCCTCAGTACTGAATTTCTTAATTGTATTTCACAGCTTACCGACTTTTCTGTCTATTAGTTTCGAGATGTACCACAAGCTACGAAAAGTAGATAAGTCTAGTGGCTATACACAATTATTAAGTTACATTTAATACAATTAATTGCTTTACATATATACGTACCTAATATTTTAAACCTAACCCAATTTAAGAACAGTCCCAGTTTATTTTTACTCCACAGCACAGAAAATCTTCTTTAATCCTATTTCTGTATCCAATTACTGCGTGTTTTGACAGATAAATTAGTCCGGTTGAGTTGGATCGCTGAGCAAAAGTTTTTATATTTATTATTATATAATAAATGAGAAATCTAAAGTAAACACATTCCAGAATACGGATGAAATAATCTCGCGTCGAGTCATAAACCAGTGCTCCGAAGACATGAGAATAATATATATTATGTAAATGCACAATTAATATCGTCAGATTCATGATTTTTTTATTCATAAACAGCTTAGAAAATTGATTTTTTTTTTATATTAAACATTATTCTTTGGTTTCATTATTTGGATTGGTTGACAGCTAAGCCTTTTATCTCTTACTCGTTCTTCAGCGTTGCTCTTCAGCTCTGTATGGAGGTACAGTCAAGGTCGTGGCATATTAGCTCCACATACTCTCGGCGAGGACGCCCTCTGCCAATTATTCCCTTCGGTATACGAGTGTATTATTTTGATATCACAACAAATGAATTTTCAAAAAGCGACTTGCCGTGAACCTAATATTTAACAAAAACCATATGCGACTTGAAGTAAACCGAATATTTAACAAAAACTACACGTGGCTTGAAGTAACCCACACAAACAACAAAACCTACACTTAAAGTGAACCTAATACAGATTTAACCAAAACTACATGCGACTTGAAGTGAACCTAATATTTAACAAAAACTGAATGCGACATGAAGCGAACCTAATATTTAACAAAAACTTCATGCGACTTGAAGTGAACCTAATATTAACAAAAACTATATGCGACTTAAAGTATACCGAATATTTAACAAAAACTACATACGACCCAAAGCGAACCTAATATTTAACAATAACTACATGCGACTTGAAGTGAACCAAATATTTAACAAAAACTTTATGCGAATTATGTGTATTTGTACAAATAAATATAGTTGACTAATGCTTGGTTTCAGGGGAAGATTGACACACAAATTTTCAATCATAACAAACACACTTACTACATTAAAAAAGCAAAGACAACGTAGGTCAGTTAAATAATAATTTTTATTTATGTTAAAGCATTAACTTTGCTGTCAAACATTTTAACTTATTTCATTTAAATTATTTATTGACAATGCTTGATGGAATTCCATTGAAATGATGTAATAACTTATATTTACATATAAGTTATTAATTAAATTTAATTGGTCAAATAAATAAGTAGAAGTGTACCAAGTATTTTTGAATTAATAACTTATATGTAAATATAAGTGATTACGTCATTTTAACTTATGTTAGTAAATATTAGTTAAATGTTACACAGTGTGTAAAGTGGCCACTTAAACCAGCCATTGACAGGTCATAAGCCCTGTAGATGCCTAGACTTCTATATTACCTTCTCTAAAATGTTATTCATCTCTGTTAGAATATGTTAATAATAATTACTTGATAATATCGTCACCTAAATTTTAAAATTATGTACTTACAAATTGATCTAATAGTCAGAAAGACCAGTAACAGACACATTACATACTTTTTAAAAAACAAATCAACAGTGACATCACTCCTGATTTGTTATGTACCCTTAAATAGTTTTAAAGACCGGGGATGGATATGTCGGTTTTGCTTATGCTAAAAAAAAACCTATAAATGAAAGAAGATTCTTCGTATTAGTAAAAATAAATGTGAGATTTTAGATTCAGAAGTTTCAAGAATTTTTTTATCACATGGGGATCCAGGAAAAGGGAGGAATGAAATTACCAAAAGTTAGGGTTGATTACGACATTCTTAAAACTTCTGGGTCGTAAATCTCACGTGTGTTTTGAATCATACGGAGAATTTACTTATTTCATTGTTTAACTTCCTTTACTAAACGTAGAAGCATTTCTGGTCTGTCTTCTGTTCAAAATTTTGAACAATTCTATAGGCATTCTATATATCTAGAGCACATTTCAATAAATTTACCCGTGAAATTAACACTAACAGGTTTGTAATTTTTTATGAGCATTAACCAAAAAATTTTTTTAAACTTGAACAGCAACCTGTTATAATATTATTGATATTTTTTTCGACAACAATTATCTAAATTTACAAAACTATAAGGCTTCATTAATTATCTCACAATACATACTTTTATGTCAATAAATACTTACTTTGTTATATTTTCCCCGAAATTCAAATATAAATACCTAAATTCCCCATTACCTATTAAACACTTATCCTCACCCTTAACCATCAGTTTTTCCCTCAATTATGATTAATGTACTTGCTATAGTTCATAAGATTATTTTTATTTTCTACTTAAGTACCTTGAATTATATAACTATATAAGGACATTCAATCCAAATAATCTTCACATTCGTTTGAAAATGCCCTAATAAGGCGAAACAATTGTCACGAAGTTTTATTTTTATATGTTTATATTTGTAAAAATAAAATAAAGTATTCAGTAGACTCAAATCAGTGTTTGATTTCTAATTATAAGTTTAAATATGGAGTTCTACAAAATAAACACCAAATCAATCAATAATTTTTTTTAACTAATTTATTCATCGTAGTTGCTCGTAGTTCAATATACTTTGCTTCCATTTATCTAAATATATCTCTATTTAACGATTTTTACGAAGTCAAAAAAAAAAAATGAGACTGGTTCCTTTAAATAAGTTGATTATCAATGTATAAGTAATTTATGTACATTTTAATACGATTTTCTAAATTATTATAAGTGAATTCCGAATTGGTTCCCGATAGGAATCCCCTTTTACTTTGTCGCCTGAAATTAAACCTTTTGTATGTACTATTATTTTATATTCTTGTATTATCTTTGGTATTTTCTCTTTAGTGTGTAACTCGTTCCACTATTATACTTCTGGAGTTTTTCGGGAGAGGGGATTTGTTTCGGAAAAGATTTTTTCGATTTGTCGGCATCGGCATTTATTTCCCTACTGAAAATAAGAAGATTTTTTTATGTGTGGGAATTATGCTTGAATATGCATGGAAGCTCTTACACAGTTCGAGGTTGACAGAAGAAAACGATTTTAATACTTCGAGTGTATTTATTACATGATTTATTTATTTATTTATTTAATGCATAAAATACACAATTTTACATAGACACAATTATATGTTTTTTTATGTCCCAACTTGTTAGAAAATTCCGTGTTAAGTCGGGACTCTTCGATATATAAATCAAAAATATTTATTTACATATTAAAACAATATACAGGTAATTAAAACAGTATGCAAAATAATCAAAACAATTTACAAAATAATAATAGAAAAATAAAAATAATAAAAATAATAAAAATTTATAATGCATGTCGAAAATGGAATCAAAAATTATATAATAATACGTATGACAGTGATGACATACACATATACGATATACGTATATGGATAATAATGAAAACAGCAGCGATGTTATGCATTTATTCCCGAAGCAATCTCATACAGTGGTCTCTACCCCTCGATACAATCCAATTATGGATCTTCATCTTAAATATAGGCGTTGTTTTGGAGAACTTAATATGTTCATCCAAGACGTTGAACACTCTTGGAGCTATATATGAAAAGTGTCACCGAGCAAACATCGTACGCGTTCTCGGTATTAAGAAGTTTAGGTTACGCGAAAACCTCGTGCGGGCATTCTGTTGGCAGTTAGGACCTCCTTCCGTAGTCGCCTGACCAGAAAATTGTCAATACATTCTTGATATAGATTTAACAAATATCAAGAACTTTTAACAATTGAAATAATGGTTCAGATGGGTAGGTCGGAGGGCACCGAAACATAACTCTAAGAATAAGTTTTTGCGTCTTGATTAGGGGGTTCATGACAACTGTCGAGCAACCTCCCCAGCCAATTATGCCATAAACAGCCACCGATTGAAAAAGCGCAAAGTAGACATTTTTAAGAGTGTTAACGTCCAGGATGTTTCTGAGTGAGCTAAAGACATGACACAGTTTTCTTAATCTAGATACCAGGGACTGAACCTGTGACTCCCAGCGCAAATTTCTGTCAATTACAATGCCTAGATATTTTATATTATCAACTGGTTTCAATAATTGGCACGAATTTCTAGAGTTTATATGAAGCTTTAAACTGGCTTCAGGTGGTGACCCATCTCTTATACTAAATTATAAGCTTATATTAATCTTATACTAAGATATTTTGTTTTATCCACATTCAGCGTTAGCAGATTGTCATCCAGCCAGTTTTTGACACTTCTCATACCACAATTTGCTTTTTGAAACACAGAGTTCCAGTCACTAGCCTCAAACAAAACAACTGTGTCATCAGCAAACGCTATAGTTTTTCCGCCATTACTCAAATCACACAAAGAGTTTATATATAGAAGGAAGATAACAGGTCCCAAGACACTTTCTTGTGGAACTCCATAAAGGATATTGGAATCCTCACTTCGTACAAATCCCTGTGGTGTTTGGAGTATTGTTGATTGTGACCTATAAGTAACAAAATCCTCTAGCCACATAAGCGCTTTTTCTCTGATACCAGTGTGTCTGAGTTTTTTTACAAGTAATAAATGAGACACGGCATCAAATGCCTTGGCGAGATCTAGAAATATTGCAATGACTCTTTTTCCACTATCAAGACTTTGAGTGATTTTAAGAGTGACAGCAGCTATAGCGTTGGCAGTGCCTCTGCCCTCCCGGAAACCATATTGGTTCTCCGACAACAAACCATTTTTTTCAAGAAAGGTAAGGAGTCTAGTTTTAAAAATCCTTTCGAAGATTTTCGATACAACGAGAGATATGGGACGATAATTTGACATATGTGTTTTTTCACCTGCTTTGTAGATAGGGACTATTGTTGCTTCTTTTAGGCAAGTTGGGAAATAAATATGAATAAATGATGAATAAATATAGTAACAAAGTGAGTAACTACGTAAACGCTTTACTTAAGTCAATGAGCACTGAACTGTACTACCTGCTGGAACTGACCGTATAAATGTCTGACTGAGGCTGACCGAATTGAATGTAAATAAGGATGTTTCTTCTTCTACATTGTTCAGTGTTAATTTTACTTCCTAGTGGGAACTTAAGTTCTTGTGCAATTTCTGTGGCTGTCAGTGATTTTGATATCCGCTTGTGTCAACACTTAGTCATTATTAGTTATTTGATTATTTTGAAAATCAATATTTACACAGGATATAAATCATTCGATTTCTGACCTATCAGAACACAGTGAGCATCGATTTCCTGGTTAATCCTACAGTTGCAATAACCTTTGAGATCAAATGCACCTTTTTACACAAAAAATCTCAGTATAGACATCTTTTTCTGTAAAATATGCAGAAAATCTCTTTTCAAAATTTCCATAATTTTTATCTGATTATGATTTTTGTTGAATTTAATTTGAATCTGATCATACACTTTTGCAAAACGACTTAGATACACTGCGTGACTGGTGTCATCAAAGCCACATGTTTTTAAACGTTGATAAATTTTATGCTATACAGTTTACTAAAAATCGGAAAAAAAAATATTTGTATTTTATAGAACAATTAATTTATGTTCATCTATATTATTATAATATCTCAATTTTTATAAATACTCTGTTGTTGATAATTATATTTTTTACGCCTTTTGAAAAGTTTGTCTGAGTCTTTTGTTTAGTTTTGTCTGGTAGTTTATTGAATAATTTTAGTCCCTGATTTATAAGTCTCGATTGTCCTCCTCTTGTTTTGGAATGTTGTATGTGATATTGTTCTTATATTATTGTATTATGTCCATGTAAATTACAAATTTTTCAAGTTTTAGTTCTTTGTCTACAATTATATCAGTGGCTAACTTATGAATAAATTTTAAAGATTCTAGTTGAAAAAGTTTATTGATATTTAAAAATATTAAAAAATGTGCTTTTACACGATAATATTTTATGGTCCCTAGACTAGTGCCTGAAGCGTAAGCCTGGTTATCTTACCGTATTGTAACATATATCACCAAGATACACTGCGATTGGTGTACCAATGCAGTGCCCTATACACCATTAGGTACGGAAAGAGAATAATGATGGTGATGACGTCTATTAAATATTTTTCTTCGTATTTTAAATTTAAATCAAAATATGAATCGATACTTATAACGTGACATACATTTCGACCAGACGCAGGCAGATAAATAATACAGTTCTGTATGAAACATAGAACACAAACTCTGAACTAATGTTTTCTACTCGATAGCTACTCTCAAGTTTCAAGAAAAAAAATACTGGATGGAATCTTTAAAAAAATAGACCTTCTGAATACGCGTCACCTTTTATTGTGTACAACAGGCCAACAGGGCTTCCTTCGAATACAATAATTAAACATATAATTTATGTGTTAAAAAGTTTCAATTTGTGTCTTATATCCAGTTTGATTGTTACGCATGTTATTTTATGGCAATTTTTAATGAAACCGTACGAAAATAAACGCATTTCGGATATTTTTCTTGGACTTAATCCAACTGATGTTTATCTCAGTGACGCGATTGTCCGACATTAATATCATAATAATTGTTCAGAAAAAAATCAACGCAGTTGATTCAAATCTCCGGTTTCAACACCAGACAAATCTGCTTCGTACGACTGCCATTATTTTGTATCTACGTAATGTGTATGTTTTGTATTCATTTTATTAAAAAGTTTCGTTAAAAGTATGCTGTTAACTACGTGCACAATTGTTTATACGAGTTAACGTTAGTATCTTCTTAGTCTCGAGACTCAAATTTGTATTAACGGGAACCCGCCATAATGGATCCATATATGTAGGTCGCAGTGACCTCAGAAGCTTATTTAATCCACAAAAATACGAATAAAAACCAAAGTTGTCAGTATAAAATAGCGTTGCCTGTGTTTGTCACTTACGACTTACGAGTTTTCTTTTTCTTCTTCTTTTCTACATCCGCTCGTAAGTGGGGCATGTGGACATCACCAGTTGCCTCCAGAAGACCCTATTGCAGCCAGCATTTTTGTGTCTTCCCACGTCAATCCTGCGCCCCTTAATTCCGCCGAATAAAGTCTAAAGATCGTCATTGACGGCCTTGCAGGACGGCGTGAGCCCGCAGGTTTAAAGAAAAGGCAGCTTAGGTTTAGGTTCTCCGGAGGCATGCGCAGCACGTGTCCAAGCCAGGTCCACCTTCAAGACGCTCGTTATAGGAGGCCTCTGCGTCCGTTCTCGGACTTCAATGTTAGTTATAAAATCGAACCACCTTATACCATATATTCTCCTCAAGCGCTTACTCTCAAAACTCAGAAGTTTATTGTTTTGAGCTTTGGTAAGGTGCCAAGATTCGAACCCATATATGAGTACTGGCATTGTACAAGAGTTGAATAATCTGCATTTCGTTTTGACCGAGTATAGACTAGAGTTCCAGACAACACTCATCATATTAAAAGTTGCTCCAGCAATTCCTAGACGGTTACGAGTTTTAGGAACATTAAAAGCTTTAGATTGGTAGTAAGCTATCTTTATATCTATAACTCTTCATTTGCAGTTTCCCAAAAAGTGATTTTTTGAGTTCATTCGTTTTCGTCCTAAAGGTGCGATATTATACAATACCTATTGATTTATTTTTCTATCTAATTAAAATTCTATTCGTACATACAATTACACATGCACCTTATAAATAAGCTACATGAAAAAAAAATTGATCTCTAATCCCATAGGGATAATTATGATTATTATTTTTTCAGTCCTCCTTTTTTATATAACTTGTTGCATAATATTATAAATTATTTACACATCTATTTTTGTTGTTGTTAGAGATATCTATCTATTTATAACTTTCTATTATTTCCACTCTCTAAGACTTTTTGTTTTTACGCATAATGCTACGAGAAACATGAAATATTTACTAAAATTGGAATTCTACCTTCTTATAAATATATTATGCATCTTATACATTTCATCTTCTGCACAATTTGTACTTGTATATTAATATGTTTGTTACTGTCATGTAAAAACTCTCTGGGCGTAGATTAATAATAAAAAAAAATATTTTAAGTGCGTATTGTATAATAGAAACATTTTTAAATTTTCATTGTGAATCGTTATTTATTTTTATTGAAAAATCATAATAAAAGTCTTTTAAAAAGTATAATATAAACAAATTACTTTCCTCGGAGTAACTAAAACTCAATTCGGGACTTAAATAATATTAACATTTTTTAAAAAGCACATATTCAGAACAACAAAGAAACAAAGCAAATTTAACATCTTTATAACTAAATGTATCACAACAATTTATTAACCAATTAACTTTTCTTACACAAACAAAACAATTAAATAAAAACGCTTTATAGAATGAAGGAAGTGGTAAATCTAGGTATTGAATATTCCATAACTAGACCTCCAGTGACTCCATATTAGGAATTCCGGAAGAGTTTATATTTATCTTAACATATTACAACAGAGATGAAGAACATTTAAGAGAAGGTAATATAGAAGTCTAGGCATCTACAGGGCTTATTACCTGTCAATGGCTGGTTTAAATGGCCACTTTACACACTGTGTAACATTCACCATTCTGCCCATATTTGAACATCTATATTCATCTAATTGAATTATTTCACCTACATACTAGGCAACGCCTGAAAATGTTATTTTTTTTAATTTCTATACTTCTTCATAGACCAGGTGGATTTATTTACAGGGCTTATGACCTGTCATTGGCTGGTTTAAGTGGCCACTTTACACACGGTGTAACATTCACCATTCTGCCCATGTTTGAACATCCACATTTTCTCAACTTTTCCATCTGTTGACTTTTGTAAAAAAAAAAGAGCTGAAACCTTTATCACGTGGGTGAGATTCATCCGGCTGAACCAAATCACCCGCTAGGCAACGCTTGAGAAAATTTTCCCATTTTTTTTACTTCTTCTTTTACCAGGTAGTTATTTAAGAATGTTTGATTATGTCCAAATGTTTGTAGACTGGCTGGAATTACTTAAATTGTTTTCAGGCGTTGCCTAGTAGGTGATTTGGTTCCGCCGGATGAATCTCACCTACGTGATAAAGGTTTCAGCTCTTTTACTTCAAAAAAGTCAACAGATGGAAGAGTTGAGGAAATGTGGATGTTCAAACATGGGCAGAATGATGAATGTTACACAGTGTATAAAGTGGCCATTTAAACCAGCCAATGACAGGTCATAAGCCTTGTAAATGTCTAGACGTCCATATTCCCTTCTCAAAAATGTTTTGCCTTTCTGTTGAATTAAATTGCATTAGTTATTTTTATGTATTTAAAAACATATGTCATAATATAATATAATAATAATAAATAGTAAAATACAATTAAAAATATGTTATACGTGTGTACTTATTAACTTAGATTTATTCAGAAGAGATAAGATTAAAGAAGTCAACATAACATGCTGCGCAGACGATGCAACCACAGTGGCCGAATCAGAAGATGATTTACGACGATTCCAATTTACCATCGTACTTTATTTCTGCGCAGGTGCATTTATCACCTCGCGATGGAATAATGTTCCGGATATTAGTAAATATGACCGTTATAAATATTCCGTTCTGTTTACGCGCGTATAGCGAACATTTCCTAGCGCATATCGCGGTGGTCGTTTCGGTATTATTGCATCAATTCTAAAATAAACACGTTTCTAATAAAATAGCGGTCAAAATATTAACCATCCTGCGACGGATCAACGTAATCTTGTTTCTATTAACTATTTTTATAACTGTAAATAAGTATATGTATTTTTATTTTATTTGCAAGTTTCTAATGCCCGTATGCAGCAGGGGCGAATGCTCCTTATAATCGATTACATGCAGCTCTTACCATATTTTTTGACATCGTAAGTAATGTTTTATAATACTGTAGTATTATTAGGAAAAAACACATCACCAAAAAAATATATTACTTTTCTTTGGTTATTAAATTTATATCATATTCCATAAATTGTATTTTTTAAATCAAATGTTTGTGCTACATTAGAAAATATTTTTACTGAAACTCTTAGCCGCTGGAGCCATTTGTTAGGAATTATTTATTAAATATTAAATGGACTTGTTTTTTATATGCCATACTACTGCTATGAACATTTTATCAGAGTTTTCATAGCTTACCAATTTAAAAACTCACCGCTCGCCACTGGTATGCAGAGACAAAACTTAAGGTGAGGAAAGTACATTCTATTGTCTTCACCTTCGGGTTATTCTTTGCATATGAGATTAGAATGTACTTTCTTCACCTTAAGTTTTGTCTCTGCATACGGGTATAAGTGCGTAACAATTGCTAATTGCTTTTATTTTGATACCGATAGTGTACTTAATCGATATCTTACACCGCTGTGGAAAATTTTTATTGACTGTTTTCACAATTTTCGTTCATTTGTATTTTTTACACATGTATATATAATATACATGTGTAAAAACTGTTGTTTTTTTTCCCAAATAAAAATAAATAAATAAATATTTTTAAATTAGATTTTCCCGTAAACGTTTATTTCATCATCATTCCATATCCACTTCCTTTTTGTAGCATATGGTATCCACGAAGATCCTCCAGCCATCCTGTTCGTCTTCCCGAGTCAGGTCCGCGTCCTATAGTTCTGACATGAACTGCCGATGAACAGTCAGCAGTTTGCTCACCACATACCGCACACTGCGTCTGATGACATGAGTCTCCTTGGCCGAACGAGAAAATCTGCCCGAAGGAGCTTTCTGTAATCTGGCAGCCTTAGCATCTTTGTGCCGATAAAAGGTAATGCAGAAATACATATTACGCTTTTCATTGGATTGAGAACATTGACGAACAGTCCGAAGTATTTTTTCAATCATACTATATCTTTTATTTTGTCCTTCTGACTAGTTATAAGTTATCGTGACGTCATTGGTAAACATAATTTTTGTGACGTCATCATTTACACTGCGTACTTAAGATTCCAGTGTGAAATACTACGGGATTCTTTATTTGCTTATTTTGTATATTTGTAATTTATACTGACAACAATTACTAATTCATGATAATCAAAAAGTCATTCGATTTTTCCTGTAGCAGAATTTAATGATCGATTAGGTATACCGGTTATATCATTATAACCGGTTAATTCAATTCAGTTATTTATCATTTATCGTGTTTGAAATTATTTTACATTTTCTTGTAATTACAAAGACAAAGGTCAAAAGGGTTGGGTTGGGTTGGGTAAGGTTAGGTTAGGTTAGGTTAGGTTGATTTTTAAATAAAAAAGTGGGCTATATTGAAAATATATTTGATTTATTACTAGTGGATTTTTTTTTTAAGCTTTTTTAGAAACCGATAGACATAAAAAGTTGGTAAGAGGCTATATGACAATATTTACGATCATTTTTTTTAAAGGAATAACATGCTAAGCCTCTATATTAGAGGCTTGTCAGTATGCAGAAAACAAAGGATATGGAAGGAAGTTATTAATAATTATACACGACAACACCTAGACTTATTGAGAAAAAAATATTTGTAGGATTTTTTTTTCCAACTGGCGGGAAGCGAACCCGCTACGCCAGTTTAACAATTGGCCGTTTAACTAACTGAGCCATGACGCCTGTCTAATTTTAGCATGTTTTTTTTGTCTGGCTGGAAGTTATTGCTTCACGCAATAACCAAACTTCACATATTTTTTGTACTAGAAGTCTCCGGACTGGCTCCTGAAGCGTAAGACTGATCATCTCAATTATTCCGCCTCGCGCTATGCTGTTTAGGGCGTTTGGCAACCATTCCTGAGATTCTGGGTTCGATTTCCGTCCACGTGTAAATGTATTTATCCTATTTGAATGGAATTCAGACCAGAATCCTCAACCATCCATTTCGACTCGATGACCTTTCTCGGGTAAAATCCTGAAAAAGGAAATCGAGTGAAATAGAACCATAGACCATTCATTGTTTTCCTGAAATCGAATGAAGGTAAGTTCGCCTCGTAACGTAGTAATTGGGGCATTCGAATACCATGGCCGAAGTCCCGGCCAAAGCAGAATCAATTTTTTTTTAAATAAAATTTAAGATGCGGTTGACATGAAATCTCTGTTAAAGGCGATGGTTTCCACTGTTGTATAGAAACCCATAGGATGATCCTCGGTTTTTGGAGAGTGCTTTCACTGTTATATTTTATGGAGAACCAGAAAAGTATCTGAAGAGACGACTAATCAACTTGATGCCCAACAAGATGCCAAACAAGATGCCCAGCAGTTGGAGTTTTGAAGGGTGTGGGCTGGAAAGCGACAAACCAGTTTTCCAATCTCGACAATTTTTAAAAACTAGCAACTTTTCTAAGGGTATCCAAACGTACTTATTTATTTATAACAAACACAAACATTTGGTTTTCATGAAATAGCTAACTTTAAAAAATCATTAAGAAGCTTTTAACTCAAATTTCTCCCGCCAAGGAAAATCCAGGCCTGAACCCCCTCTCTTGAAATATAATTTTGTTCTCGAGAGCGTAATACGCTCTTCCAAAATATTAAACACTCTCGGTGCTATAAAGGAGAGGTGGCTCTTAAGAAAAGTCGTGCAGGTTAACTTGATTTACTTTGTATCTTGACTATGCCATAATAGCTTTTTATATGCTTTCGATTTCTACATATTATTTATTAGTTAAAGCCAAACACTTTCGCTTAATATTTTTCTCAGATAATTTGTTCCAAAACTCAGCAGTTGAGTGTTTGTGCTTTGGTAATGTGCCAGGATTGGCTTCTATAAAACAATTTTGATTTTATACAAAGGATAATCACCCGTTTCATGGCGCTTTTATATATAATATGATTGTTATAATACTTAAGTTCATATTTATGTGAAATATGTACATAAAACATTTTCCTTTTTTCTGACTGTATGTCCTATTTGCGACCAGCGTGGAATGTGGATCTGATGGCCAACAGTACGAATTTTGCACTCTTCCGTCAGTTTGTCCGGACTGGAGCTCCTCAGATGCGCGGACGCCTAGGTGGGTAAAATATGGTGGGACAGGCAACTGTTCCTGTAGGATGCTCATTCAGTTGGGTCTGTGCTTCCTTCCGAGCGGAACGCACACGTTCTTTTGTTTTGTCCTCCCCATACGGGGGTGGTATTCGGATCCTCTGCCTCTGACCACCCAGGGAGTCCTTCTTTATCCAAAGTCGTTCTCTTATTGTAAATATCCGTGTTTTTACTTATGTTTTTTGTAAGTTATGTTTGTTATGTTACTATAGTTTTAAGAAAATGTTTTTGTATATTTGGATACGTTTATTTATGTAAACTGTTTGTTTACATATTTTTTTGAATAAAAAAAACAGAGGCATTCAGGGGATCCTGAGGGGTGGGGACGACGTGTTGGCCTCTGTCCATACGTCCTCCTCCCCCCTCCTTAATCTGCATAGAGTTTGTATTCCTTAGGAATATTTATAATAACTTTCCTCTATGCGCAGCTGACAGAGAGTCCCTCGGGACTCTATAACAGCTGCGGGTGGATGGTGGGCTTAAGGGTCTCCCCTCAATGTATGTCCTATTTCCTTGGGGTCAGCCCTCCCAATCCTCAGGCTACACGTCGGACTAGGAGATTTGTTTTTTGGTTTCTGTTTTCCGGCCAGTTGCCAGAGTAGCCCCTCTTGCTAGCTGGGGCTTATGATGCCACCGTCGACTATTGTTCCTCCGCTGTCATCCTCGACACAATGCCCTGCCCGACGCCGCAGTCTTCCAACAGCCCATAGCCCGAAGTATGTCCGGGTAGCCTGAGAGAAGATTTTCGCCCCTTCCGCCTATTCCGCCGTACTGATGCACTTCATCTCCGCAATCAAAACCGTTGAGGTCTTCACCCGTAGCTCTGGGCAAGGGGTCGCGTTATACCCTGCAATACTCACCCAAACTTAGCCACCTAAACACTTCGGTCTACTGAAGTCAAGGTACCCACCCACCCCCGCAGCGTGGACGCCCTGAGTGAGAATTACTCCAGTGAAAACTGATAAGGTGTACATAAAACATTAAAAACAACAAAAAAGGAATTACCATAAACCAAATATCAAAACCATAATTTAATACATTTGAGAGCCATTCAATTATAATAACTATGAACGCAAATTCAATGCAAAATGTTAATATTCAAAGAACTAACTTTGTGGATCCCTGAGTAAAAATAACGTATTTATTTTTAGTAAAATCACTAAATTAAATGACGGCGGGTAAGATATAAAATATTTCGTTAAGTTTACATTCAAGCTTTGACAAAGTAACAACTGTGTTCTGAAACCGGTCGATATATTTAGTAGTCAACAGTCTTTATTTAGAAAAAAATACTAATTTATAATATATCTGAAAGTTTCTCAAAACGTGAGAGAAAGAAATATTTTTTTACTACGTTGTAACGTCTTACAATGATGTCCTTTCTATTTTTCCTTAATAAATTAATTTTCTTAAAGTTATAAAATATAACATGTTTTAAGGAGTTTTGAACTAAATTCTTAAATATTTTGTTTCCTGACTAAACTTTTTGTTAAAAATTCAAAAAGTCAATAAACGATACCGTATAAAAAATATTAAATTTATTTTTTAAAAAGAGAAGAAAGTTTTTTACAAGTAATCATTGCTTTACATTTAAAAAAATATATATATATCGCCATGTGGAGCGAATATCGTGTTTTAAATAAACGATCCTGAATTGCTGACAACCATAAACAAATATTTTGGATTTTATTAGTACTAAAACCAACTGGTCCAAGAAGAAGTTTAGAAATTGAAAAATTTCGCATTCACGAAATAAAAATCCGACGAGAGTATCAAGAATCTCTTCTTCTTCTTCTTTTTTTTTCAGGAGACCCTATCACCAGCCAGCACTCTCGCTTCTTCCCTTGTCAATCCAGCGCCCCTTAATTCCGCCGAATAAAGTCAAAAGATCGTCATTGACGGCCTTCCAGGACGGCGTGATCCCGCAGGTTTAAAGAAGAGGCAACTAGGGTTTAGGTTCTCCTGAGGCATGCGCAGCACGTGTCCAAGCCAGGTCCACCGCCGCTCCTCAAGACGCTCGTTATAGGAGGCTGCTGCGTCCGTTCTCGGACTTCAATGTTAGTTATAAAATCGAACCACCTTATACCTAATATTCTTCTCAAGCACTTACTCTCAAAACTCAGAAGAAAATCAGAATACTCTCCGTTTATTTTTTTATTACAATCATTTCATTTTTATAAACGACAATAGGTCATATGGTTGATTATACACAAATACATAATATTTATAATATAATATAAATTAATATTAATTTACTCTTGTATTTCTTATTTTCTACATGCTACAATACGCTAGGTAATACAAAATACACGAAAATAATAAACACAATGGTAAATTTCTTGTCCACAATTGATTCTTTCAACATTTTGTGGTGAATTGAAGGGTTAAAAATATGTCCTTGATATATGCATTTAATTTCCCGCAAACACTACGATTTTGGCGAACGCCGAGTGATATAATTCTCTGAAATAAAGCGCAAAACTGTCAACTAACAGTTCCATGTGTCTGCTTAAGTTATGGAACATTAAGTACGCATCTTAGTGGAAATATTATGGAAATAGCGTTTAAGTGTGGTCATAAATGAATAAGATTCTAAAATTAGCTCGTACAAAACGATGCCTCAATTAAATATATTCAACGCTGACTGTTATTTGGGTATTAAACGCATTACATTGTACTAAGTAGCAGTAGTCGTGAGCAAGAGGGAAGATAAGAAGGATACTAAGCGATAAACGTGTTAAATAAATTATATACTTAATTATTTTTAAAAGGGTCGTTTATTTATTAATGCCCGTTAGGCTTTTTTTTATAAAATATTGGGTTTTGTACTAAGAATCGGAATTTTTTTAATAAATTAAGGAATAATCAATTGAACGTAGTTATGCAGAAAGCAGCCAGCCATAGAAAAGTGAAACTGAGATAATAGCATTTTTGTGAAAAGAGTTAATAATCAAGTTAATAATCAACAGTTGGCATTTTTTTGACTTTTAACAAATAATAAACAATGAAAACATTAGTTTTTTAATATATGACAAACAAGAATCTAATTATGTATTTGACCAGTTTTAATGATTTTTAAAGAAATGTAAGATTTTTCTAATGCTGTGGGTGTTTTTAACAAATTAAAAAATTCTGTTTTTGTAATCGACACCATTTTCAGAAGCTGATTAATACAGTTTTTTGTATGAACGCGGTCTGGCTGTATTTAGCAGAACATAGAATTGACCTTACTGCACCTAATAACATTAATATCTCATTTTTTTCAAAATTGTGGACTGGCTGCTTTCTGCATAACTACGTTCAATTAAGCTCACATGTTAGAGGCTTCTCTGCAATGAAAATATAAACACATAAAAACATCTGTAAACATCTCTAGTTTGGAGTCAATTAGATCATAATTGATTAATTATTAATATTCAAGGCGCGCAGTGCCTTTTACTGTAGAAATACTGTTTTTAGTGTGTAGAAATGAATACTTCAAATAACAAACAGTAGATAATTGAAAAAAATCTAATATCTCTTCCTTAATCTCTCTTCCTTTCTTCTTTCCTCTTTTTTCCTTTTTCCCATTGAGTAATAATAATGATTAAGGGTAACTTATATACAAATCCAGTTATTTATATTTTAATATATCTTCAGCTTTATTATATTTATTTTATATTGAATATGTTTTATAACTTGAATTATAAAAAATATTTTTTTGTTTTATTGGTTGGTTGGAAGAAATTGTCATTTGGGAATAAGCCCGTTAATGCACTATTAACACTTTGTACAAAAAATTAAATTAAAAATAAAAAAATACAAAAATACAAAATAGCAAACTCACTCACATACACAGAAAAGCCTATCACGTAATATCTCATGATCTCATGCTACTAATTTATAAATCCTCTAAAATAAATCCTTTAATTAAATACGTTTTTAAGTATGTAATCTGCATTTCAGAAAGGAAATCGACAAGCAAATGTCAACCTCAATTCAGCTCAATATTTCATAATTGGCAGATCTGTTGATGCGTAGAATGTTCTGCTTGAGAAAAAACAAGTCACGTTACCGTCTGTAAATACATTACATAAAAAAACAAAAACATACATATTATAAAGGAGTTAAAATAATCAATGAGGAAGTTCAATGCAACGGGAAATTGTAGTAAAAATTGTTTTTGTAAAAATTAAAGCATTTAGTTACCGGAAAGCCAACCAACCAATCAGAATAAGTCACCGCAGAGAATTTGGGACGTCACAGGAGGCGTAATTTCAAAATCACAAAACTTTGAAAAATCATAGTGCAGATAATACGATACATAAACATTTTTTTTTTGGCTTACTTTAATAGTTCATTAACAAATAAAAACATATTAAAAAACCACTGATTTGCCTCATAATTTATCACGTAAAAATACTAGAAGGCAAATAATTAAAAGTTCTACTACCGTACTTATTACATATTTGTGGGATTACTAAACCACCATTATGTGTGAAGCGAGGATTACAGTTGTTCGAGAGAAATTTTGAATTTACGACTATTCAATACATTGTTCTAAAACTATGCAAAGCCACAGTAATCCTCGAGCTGGCCGGTGTTTTGAGTGTTTTCTACAAAAGACCTCTTTTGTTCTACACATCACGTCTGAAAATATCTGCTGGTATAGTTTCCTTAACTATAGAGCATGGTAAACCCTGCATCATTTTATCATTGGTTCAAGTTTAATATCCCCACAATATTTAAAAAAAACATAACAACGTTAGTATATGAATAAATAATCAATTGAAAGTGTAGATAGCAAATTATATAATAAAAATAAAAATAGTAAATATACTCGTAGTAAAAAAAAGTATATTATTGATTATTTCCTTTTTTTCGAATTGTATAACATTGAATCGGGTTGTGACTCAGACGGACTCACAGATTAAAGGTCCGAGGAGTCCCCCAGAATATAAATATTTATGTAAATAAAAAAAAATAATAACTAATTGAAAATGTAAATAAAATAAGTCACTCAGATACCAACATAATATTTAAATTCCGAAATTCCCCACAAGTCATGGTCAAAATAGCTTTGTCGTCAAAGGTGTAAAAAATTATAATAATCTTCCCAATGAACTAAAAACTATTCAAAAGAATATTTCAATAAATAAATTTAAAGTAAATCTGAAGATATTTTTCGAACACGTGTAAAAACTACATTAAATTTTAATTGGTATGAATGTATTATTGTTTTATGTTTTTTCTTTATATATCCTATGTTTTAATTTTTTTTCTCATGTACTCGTATTTAAAATTATATAAACTCTTATAATAAACAACAAACAATAAACAACTACAACAGTGTAAGTCACTCTGCAAGCACAATAGTTAGTCTCTTTTTTGAAGAGTTACAGTGATAACATTTACTAGATGTGTAAAAGTAGATATGTGTAGATTTTTTTTTAAAACGTGTACCTTTTATGAAATTTATTAATAAAAAAAAATTTCAAAAATAAAAATACATTCTAGAGAATTCATAAATGAAAATATACAAACAGAAAAAAGAAACTTCTAACCCCTTAACATATTTATATGGCTAAATATTCGAGAGGGCAGAATTGACAGCCGGACAGACCTGGTATCGATGTTATAAACCTCAAATTGTCACTTTTCGTATATGGCGATGTATGCGATATACAGAATTATCATTAAATCAAGAAACATTATTTGATGTGGTTGAATTGAAAGGTTGAAATTATACAATGTGACATTTAAACGGTGCGGTGTATAGTTACAAATTAGAGCAAAATAATAAAGTTGTTTTGACATTTCAATTTTTAATGAATTTCATTGGAGTTATTAGTGAGGAATTTAAACTGCTTTCTCCCTTATACACAGCGTTTAGACGGCGCAATACAAATCGAGCTTTAAACGACAAATTTTATGAAATGAAAATGAGTCTGATTTACTTAAAGGATAAAGGTCAAATCCCTATCCGCTAATTTTGTCGAACGTTTGACATAGCACGGCACCATGAAATAACAGAGGGTGAATTAATTGAAATACACAAAACAGCACACCATGAGGCCGACTAATCTCCACTCGATTTCTTTTAGCAAAAATTTCACCCGCGAGTAGAAATTTAAAAAAAGAAACCAAAAAAGAAAACAAATAAATATATCCACCCAAAAATATTTATCAAATAACATCCAGTGACAAAAACAAATTCACTTGAAAATGTAAAATAATCATTGAACAAAATAAAATTATAATATTTGTCCTAGTCTTATAATAAATTATTTGTTTTTATCGCTTTTTCAAAACCACAAAAAACCACCAAAAAACACAAATATTTTTTTTTAGAAATGCAATCCAACACGCGATGTGAACGACACGCCGCGCCGATCTGTAGTTTAGGCTATAGATAACCTATTAAAATTTCAATGTAGTTAACTTTGAAAACGTCTTTCGAATAAATCGCGATGCGTACTCTTTGATAATGCGCACTCTTTGCTTGCTTTACCCTAATACTCTCAAATATAAGCAGAGGTTTTAGGGTCTAGTTTATTTCTTATCATGCCTATTAAGGACACCATCTTTGCAATTTTCTCAATAGTAGTCAGCATTTTTTGTAAAAGATAATTTAAAATCAATCAAAACTCCTAGATATTTTAATAAGTTATTAAAATAATTTTAAAGTATACTCTTTATATTATTTCCAATGGATATTCATCGTTAGTGATAATAGGTACCTTTTCTTTTTGAAAGCATTTCCATTCTTTTTACGTTAAACCAAGAAAACCACTTATTTATACCTTATAGTAGTGATATGCAGATATTGTAGATGTTTTGATTCTCCATACTTTCAATGACCCACTTTGTGTTTAAAAGACCACATGTTGCATAGTAATTTTGTACATACATATAAATGTACCGAGAAACATTGTCCTGTGTTATGTGTTAACCACACGTTCTGTATTTCGAATGGAATTGAATTTGTGGCTTGAGATGAATTCACTCGATTATATTATATCCAGAGCAATCGCCCAAATGAGGGAGTTGAGTGCTACTTACTCGATATTTAATTTTAAAAACGAAAACAAAACAAACCATCCCGCCGTTTCAGAGAGGTTAGAACTTCATGAAAATGTTATGTAAAGGTTTTATAATCCCAGGGTTGAAGAAACTAAAATATATGTAAGTAACCCAAGCATAGAATTAAGAATAGTCCAGAAACCGCATACGCACATCAAGCAGAAGGCGACCCATTTACTCATAAATGAGTAGGTTTACGTTTTGCCCCATTAGTTTCTTTGTAGACGTCGCTCAGTACGCAACTCCTGATTTGAATTCAACTATGCCGTGTTGTGTCCTTTTAAAGTGTAGAAATACTGCTAGGAACTTAAAGAAACAGGATGGCATCACATTTCATGTGTAATTAACAAACGAATGTTTAAGTAGCAAATGAATTACTTAAAAATTGAATTATTTTTCCATCTGTCAGATTGTCGAAGAAACAAAATGAAAATTTCGTTAGTGTTGCCGGGGTAGATTTTTTTTTTACCAAGTATTACCCAAGTATTGCTCATTTAATAAAAGAACTAATGAAAATTAGACCTCGGATTAAACAACGCCGTGGGGGACATTTGAACGACATTCTCTTTAAAACATCAAATATTATTTAGCATGATATAAAAATATCCGTTTTGTGTCAAATAAAATTTGTTTTATATTTTAAGTTCAAAGTTTATGAAATTCAATTACTCTTATTGAATGACCCTTATTTATTTAATTTGTTGTGTTAATCAATGTTTCCGCGTGCACAATGAAATTTTAGAGAATTGAAAGATTGCTTTTTTTACCTTGTTATGATTTCTTTTCTCCATCCAGCAACATTACCCGGCGACGGGAAGAAGGAAAAAAGAGGAAAGAGGAAAAAGGAAAGGAGAAACATCTCCTTACTCTTCCTTAATCTCTCCTCCTTTCCTTTTTCCTTTTTCCTCTAAAGAAGAAAGAAGAAAGAAAAAAGAAGAGAAAAAAAAAAAAAAAAGTCTACTATTACTCAATGGGAAAAACGTATGCGCGCGGCAAAAGTATGTCTAAGTGGGGGAATTATTAGACACAGTCCGATGTATTCAAATATAATTCTACGCTCCTTCTGGACTACTCTTAATTGCCCATTACTGTGCTTAGAAAATCAGTATCACGGTCACCCTGAGCTTAACATATAAAATAAGCACATGACAATTTATATAATATTAAATAATAATATATCTAGGTACATAACATTATATGTTTACTTGTTATTGCACGTAATAATGTAGATATGTTATCATCTTCCATTATGGGGTCACATTCTTAACACAAATGGAAGCATCGTCGAAGTGAAGTAGAAAACATGACACTTATATAAATATAAATACAACATCATTGTTTATTACGTATCATAAAACATTCCAGGGTAAATGTAAGGATTCATTACGTCATTATTTTACACCCCCGAGATAAGATTGCTGTCTTTGATATGAAATGTTTGGGTAGGTACAGATATTTTCAAGAATACTAAGGTATATTTTAATCAAACTGTTAGGTCAGCTCAGCTTCTCTTTTTCATTCATTCATTCGGCTCACCTTTCAGGATTTGTACATTGATAACAGAAGGAATGTTGTGGACTGTATAGGAATGTTTACTCACTTTTGAATTCTTCCGTTTGTTTCTTTTATGAGGCACTTCATTTTTACTATTGCACATATACCGGTATACTGTAGATGTCTATGTGACGTATTTTTTAGACTGTTTATAGAACACTAGTTTCACTTTGTAAGAAGTATGCAGTATACGATAAAAAAATATCAGAGTAACACTTTTCACAGTGTTAATTAAGTACTTAACACAATGGGGTATTTTCACAAATTTGAAATAATGTTCAATACACAGGTGGTCAGACACTCGCGCTAAAAAAATATTGTGGTGATTAACACCTGTAAAACAAAAATTATCCATGTTCAGTAAAATGCTTACGGTTTTTTAACATATTATTTTTTTCCCCGTGACTTCGCTTTGTAACTCACAAATAATTGTTGATTTTGAGTTTTTAATGTATTTTGTCCATGTCTTATATTTCTAGTTCCAACGAAGAAAAAAACATGTCTTGCGTTTAAAATATGGTTACTTTTTTGGGACGCATACTGCCGTATCTCACATTTTTTACAATCCATGTGTTGATTTTCGCGGGACGAAGAGGACCGGAAGCGGTGTATCAGTTACGATTGTGTTCTCCGGACTGGACAGACGTCCGCCGCGTACATTGTTTTTATTTAAATAACTTTTTTTTTAGTGGAACCAGCCATACAAAAAAAGCTTACTAGAGCACAAAAAAATGTAATTTGGCCAGCAAAACTAAATCTAAAGTAAGTACATTAAAAACTCCAACAAAAGCTTCGTAAAATAAATATTTGCACAAAAGACAGCGAAATGCTTGATATAAAAAATTAATCAATTATATTGTATTTGTTTGATTTAAGTACTAATATTTTGCATTATTTGCTATAATATATAGAACAACAACGTACACTATTGTTAATGCTACTTACGACTATATACATCGTTTGTGAGCATCAAATATTTTATAATATTTTACTTTTTTTTCAAATAAACCCCATGTAAAATGTAGTATATCATTCATACGATTTTTTACATTACGTCTTTTCCGTAGTATGTGCGTTTTTACAAAAAAAAACGCAAAACAATTTAAATTTTAAAATTAATTTTATATTAAATATTCATAGATACTTTTTATTTTTAATGGATCAATATCAAGATTTGTTCTGGACAAAAATATCTTTGAATCCTTATTATACGTAGGAGGTGGCGAAATGTAACTTGTTTTCGGCCAATATTATCACGTTTTGTTAGAAGGTCTCAATAAGGAAGAAAGAAAAAGAAAGACTATGATCATTGTTGCTTATTATGATGAAGCTTTTATAACTAGTATTATGCCAAACTTCAAATGGCAAGAAAACTAAAACAAAAAACAAAATAGTTTATAAAATTATTTTAGAAAATTATTATTGTTTCCATTATGTAAACACAGTAATATTCAAATTAACCGTATTAATGAGTGCCAAACGTTATCCGGATGAGCAGAAATCCGGATGATTGGAATAACCATTAAATGAATGCAATGTTTCAAAATAAAATACGAAATTTACGCCAAAATATTACAAAATAGAGCTAAGTTAAAAACTTACTTAAACAAGCGCGTCGGCCAATAGCGCCCTTTTTAATTCGTTATTATACCATCTTCTTTATTTTGTTGTTTCCTGATAACAAATCCGAATATTTGACTATCTGGATGACTGGAGTTTGGATAAACGGAGTTCTACTGTATGTAATAAGTTCATAATGAGAGATTGCGCAATATATTGCAATAATTATGTTAAATACTTAATGAAACCGTGCGTGTAAAAGTATTTTGGAAGTGCACCATAATTACTAGTAAATAATATACGAGCTTTATTTCTGTTTAGCCTTCATTTCGGAAATATTACCTACCTACTTGATATTATAAATTACAAACTTGCCTCAAAAATACTAATTAGGACAAACGTATCCAGATGGCAGCACCAATACGCGAAATAGACGATGGGCATTGGTAAGGAGAAATCTGTTTTATCATGTCAATTGATACAATCGGTAAAACAGGCGTCAATCTACAAAATTTCAAATAAAAACAGGATTATGATATAAAACTTGTTCCATAGATGTCTCTACTATCTAGAAAAAAATGCTTTTTTTTTTAATAAACTCAAATTATCATCACGATCTTATTCTCATTTAATTAATTGTAAGAACACTGCAATAATATATGTGTTCGATCGTTCGATAAAAATTTGTAAAGTTTTGCTTATAATATTTCGTACCTATGATTTTCCAAAACATTTAAATTTGTTGAAAATGTAATGAATGTACACTTATTCTTATTCTGAAAATTAAGGGTCAGTTCTAAATTAAAAAAATATTCTTTTTATAAATTAATAAGCCACGAAGCCTCTATTTTAGAGGTTTGTCAATAAGTGCGTAGGTGGGAAATAGAGCATATAGAAGAAAATATAAGCAAAATACACCATAGAACCAATTGACAAAAAATTCTTTCTAGGATTTTTTTCTGCTTACTGGCGGGTATTAAACTCACAATATCAGTTTTAAAGTTGGACGTCTGTGCTATGGCACCTGTATAAATCTATTGTGACGGGTCCCCGTAAATTAGCCCTCACCCACCAAGTCCAGGTGTCGGGCTATTTTACAAGCGCTCTCACATCCTCAGACTTAATCAGTAGTCCACAGAAGATGTGGCTTATTTTGTGATAAAGCATCACATTCACATAAAATGTATGAAAGTGTTTTATTATTTGCACTGCAGAACCTAAATCTAGAAGTTTCAGAAAGGTGCATTCTAGCCAGGCGTTTATTAATTTAATCTGCAGTGCCTTGTAAGGGCTCTAATGATAATCCTCACTGAATACACTTATAATAGGTGTAAAATAAATAAGTTTTTAAATAAAACACATTTTTTTAGCTACTAGTTTATTTTCTTTCGACGAGATTACATTTGCTTACATCATAAACATTAATATACTGTTTTCATTTTAAACTCTAACGATGTTCACATCAGACAAACATTAAACTACCTCAATAAGTTGGGGTAATCGAACACACCTCACATTGTAATGAGATGTGTCTACATTAGACATTTATTTGGAATATAATTATTAAGGGCGCATACGGCCTAATTAAATCTACTAAGTAGCTGAGATACTATTTAAGTAAGGAATCTAAAACTATTTACAAGTTTAAAAGTTCGCAACATTAAGAAAACTGGAATTGCGAAGTAAACATTCGATAATAATTATCACAAACAAATTATGAAAATCGAAATTGTTTAACAGTAATTTGGCAGAATTTCGTATACAAATTATAAAAAAAACTCACAACGCTACTTAAAGTAAATACTTATAAAAATTCAAAATAAAATAAGTTTTTTTTCACTTACACGATAAAAAGAAAATAATATTTTAACAGTCTTTTTGGCAAATATTACACACTCAATATTCGATAACAAATCCTAAAAGGAAACCTATTTGTCCTTTCTGAGTAATAAAATATGTTTCTAAAAATATATAAACGTACACTTACAAAAAATTATTCTAACAATTATTTATAAAAAGTGTCAAAGCTAAAATATAAGCGATGTGAGATTTTGTTTCCTTTGGATTTGTGATGTGGGAGTGGCTTTAATGGCGTATTTTTTTTATATAAATGTAAAATGATATAGACAGATAACATATTTATTATGTCGCACAAATTATATTTTGTTGATAATAATCTTTGGAATACAATATTCAAGAAATGCATGTTTGAGATAACAAAACTCACCAACACAAGGTAAAAATAAAATAACTATTAAAAGTAGATGGCAAACATTGTAAGTTTTGAGACAAAACCATTAAAAAATACAGGGAGTCATTAAGGTTAACATATTACAACGGAGATAAGAAATATTTTAAATTAGTGAATATGAAAATATAGGAATGGCTAGACTAGCATATTCCCTTATATAAAATGCTCTCCATTTCTGTTGTAATAGGCTGAAATTGTAATTATTTACTACCTTCTCGTATACAGTGAGTGTTTGATTTCAACCTCAATAAAATGCTTTCAAAGAAAGAAAATCCATACAAAAGTTTTTCTATGTACAAACTGAGTTATACAATAAAATATTGTCTGAAGATATCGTTTTACATTTAATTATTTTTCAATACGAATTGGATAAAAGCGATGCTTTTTAATAAACAAATCTCTTCCAGTTCCGAAACTTTTTAACATCTTTCCTTTTATAAGTAATGTTTCGTTAAGCTAAAAAAAACTATCGAAATTGTTTTGACAAAAGTATCAGTGAAAAGAAATTACAAGCATAATAGTTTTATCCGATAAATTTATAAGTAAATTATAAACTGGGGAACTTAATTAAAGATAGCATGAACTTGTGTTCCTACATATATTTTAACTATGCAACACTATTCAATATTTACAAAGCATCGTGAGACATTAAAAGTTGCACAGAGATAAATAAAAATGAGGATACTTTCTATGGCAGACACAATATTAAAAATCATCATGCTTATAATGACATACATTAATATTTTGTTAATAAGATGTAAAATAAAGATGATTTCTGAATGGACTTACATAAGTATGAAAACCCCCTAAGCCAATTTATTCTATAAATATTTTTTACAACTGGGTAAAAACACTGACAAAGATTCATGTATAAGTAGTTATGATAAGACAAAGGTATTGATCATTGTAATTGTATTTGGTGCATTAAAAAGTGTTGTGTCAATACAATGCATAAAAATTTCAAAATATGAAGTAAAAGTTTACATCAGTGATGTTTATCGTTTTCCAAAAAGCGACAATCTTCTTTAACAACTTGCAATAAATAGAAAATTCTTAATTACGTACAAATATTACAATAAAATGCTTTTGATAAAAGTATTTGTTAGCGCTTATTTGTTAATTCGCTTATCAATAAAAAATCACATTATAAATAAAATCTTGTTAAAAAATTAAAAATTTAATTAAGAAAAATAGACGAGAGATTAAAAACTTTGGATACAAAAATATATATTACGCAAATAAATAATAATTTTAATCAATAAAACAAAACGTCAAAGAAATGAAGGCATACAAAAAAATAGGACTGAACGAAAAAATTATATTGAATTAGGAAAATAATTGAATAAAAAATTACGAGACTACGTGACATACAATTATTTACGTAAAAAACAAAATGGAATATTTACAACCAAGACGTTATATAGTTTGTTGTAAAACATATTTCTAAAAGTGAAATATGTTTAGATTAATCACTGAGCTTATGTTTACTCGTTTATTTGAAGTGATTATTACAATTACAAATCATACTAGAACTTGAGAAATGAAACATAAAGTGATGTGTTAACATATCAGAATTTTTTAAGTAACATTTGTCTGTCAGCATTGTTTTTGGAACATCAGAATCTGTCTCCTTGTATCACCGTATTTCTCAAGTTACCAATCGACAATTTGACGCAATTTTGTCGTTCTTTAATGCTCAGTTAGCAAGACAGATACAAAATGTATTTAGAGAACTCGTTTTCTCTTGACAACCAACATATAAAAATAATATTAATGAAATTCCTTAAGGTTATGATAGCCGCACTCGGTTGCTATATAAATGTATGAATATTAATCATTGATCTAAGACACCATTGGCCTGTGTCGTTGGTTTGGTGGGCTTGTTGTATTGTTTTGTGGATTGGCGAATAAGACTCCTTCATACTGGACTCCATTCAGTTCCATAGAAACTACTAACTGCTGGTCGCCAGTTCTGGCATCGCCTAGAATAATAAATTAAAACATAATTAGACATAAATAAGCATAATCTCTCCTACATATGGTAATAGAGGAGATGTCTGAGGGCACAAACTATCAATCCATCCTATGTTATTTTATTATGCTGTGTGGATTTTCGGCATGGTGCGAAATGAGCCAATCACGTGATATCACGCAGTGGGCTTGTGGTTCGAACGTGTACAGCAATCCAGTACGTGAATGTACTAACAGAGTTCTGTATAGGTGCCTGATTTTTTGTCTCTTGTTTGTTTAAAATCTACTAAATGTTATGTTTTTGTGGTTTTTGATTCCTTACAATTTATTTCCTCTCTCCTGTATATTTATTGTTAGGTATTGTAATGAAGGACAAGGACATTGAGGAGAGTCTAGAGGATTGAGGAAGGTGCTTGAGACTCTACCTCACACCCTCGTCCTTCCTCATTAATCTGTTTTGAGTTTGCTTTTTAATGCTCTTCTAAGTAAACTTTCCTCCGTGCACATTTTTAAAAGGTATTTTTACACTACAATACTTCATAGTCTGTAGACTGGCGGCTGAAGCTAAAGACGGATCACTTTACATTGATGATGGTCGAAATATGCTGCATTTGATGTATCAATGCAGACTTTTCGGTGGTGTTTTTATAAAGGTATATCTTACCTCTGCTTGTGATTTTAAATGCGGCGCCCAGGCCATTGGTGGTGTGCTCCTCATGATGGTTGTGAGCGGGACGTGCGGGGGCGGGGGCGGGAGGCGAGGCACAGCGGGGAGCCGGCTGGGGGGGCGCAGACCTCTTGGCGGGGGGCGGAGGCTCCCTCTCCGTCAGCTCCCTCTTCACGCACACCATGGGCGGAGCGGGAGACTCACTGAGGTTCAATGCCTCCCTGAGGGAATATAAACTGCTCCGGTCTTACTCGGCTCTTAAAGTATTCACAACTCTTACGAAATTAGATAAGCTAATTATTAACCCTTGTATTGGATGGACATGGATTCATCTCTCTTATTTAAAAAAATAATAAAATTGTATTTTTATTTTTTAGCACAGTCTTTTAAGAGTTAACAATCAATAAGATTTGGAAGACATTACTTCTCTATTATCTGTATGAGTTCTGGGGTGCAATAATGAATCTTCTCTATCCCCTAGAGAGTGGTTAGTTAGGTGATATTTATTTTTTCCATACAACTAATTTTTGCTTCATATATGGCCACTCTGATGATTAAACGTCAAAAAATATAAACAAGTGAAATCAAACATATTTTTTATTTAGAACATTATTGCGACCTTAAGCATTACCCAAAACACATAATTAGGTTGAATTGACCAAACCATATTAGTTTTATTTCCGTTTTTGAAGCAGTTTTATACATAATTTGACATTTATTATCAGTATGGCCATTATATGAAGCAAAAATTAGCCACATGGAAAAAATAAATATCCCCAAATTAACAACTCTCTAGAGGATAGAGAAGATTCATAATTGCACCCCTGGCTTTCTATGGTGGTACTGGTTGTAATGGCTGTAATTTTGTTTAATTACTTTATATCCATTGTAAAATACCGCATTTTACTTTTACTATCATCGTGCCATTTTTCAACATGAGAAAGCTAAAGGGATATAAAACCACATGAATCTTTCACAGTGTTTAGACTTAAATTAAGAATTATTTTAAGGAAAAAAAAAATATTTACAAGACCGTTTAACATTCAGTGAGTGAGTTCTATATTTTTCAACAATCTCTTCCAAAATCGTATTTAATGAAATTATACAATCCTAAAAATCTGTTTTGGGAGTCACTTAATGGACTTAGTGATTTTTCTATGCAAAAAATTGGCGAGAAATAAAGAACTTAGTGACATAGAGTTGCTCCACAGTGAGTCTGTACTGAATGAGTTTAACCTGTCAACCGACGGATATATTACACTATCTTTTCTAAATTCATACATCTTATCGTGTTGACTTTTGACAAGACCAGACATGAGATTTTAGTTTTAGAATTGAAGTAATATTCAAATATGCACTGAAATATTATTACTATGAGTAACATTGTATAATCCATACCTCTGTGGCTCGTGGGCTGGTGGTGAAGAGTTGTTAATGGAGGCGGGTGGAGAGGCGTTGTTATTGTACAGGCTCCAGAGAGTCAGGCGGGACATTTCTAGGGCATTTAGGGCAGCGTCCCGCGGAGAAACGGCACTGGGAGGGGACTCCGATCCTAAATAAATAATATAAGATTAACATTATTGATCATAAAAAATATAGATTAATTATAACAGCCACACTGAGTCCAAGGAACAGAAATTTAATTTGAGGAAACGACAATATAATATCTGATATGGCTGCTAAGGGGGCAAAAACCTTATTTCTGTTGCCACGATACCACAACCCGATTCAGTCGCGGTCTCTTCATTAGTTTTAAGATGTATTTTTTGTAATATGTATTTGTTTTGTTGATAATATATCATTTTAATAAATCCGTAACATGTGACAACAAAATAAATTGTTTTAATTAAATTACAAATTTAAAAGCTTCAATTAAATTAATTTAACCATAGAATCACTATATAAAGCGCCCTTGAGGTATTTTATTACGAAAATGGCGCTGAATAAGTTATCCATAATAATAATAATAATAATAATAAAATACCGTAGAAATTTTGTAATCTACTAATATATAAAAAAATCTAGTCACCGTAAAATGATTCTAAATTTGTCAATTTTATTGTAACATATATATAGGGATACTACTTCCCTTTTGATGAGAAATAACAGTACAAAAAAAAAAGTTCATTTCATACCCACCCAGAGACATTGGGCTCCTCTGACAAAATTGAAAAAAAACCCTTGAGAGTTGACCACTTCTCTTTATTTTCATGCGTAAAAATATTTTACCTGGTCTCCTAAAGTCCTTCTGCTGCAGCAGCTTCATGTACTCCATCACCTTCTGCTCCAGGTCGTGGGCCATGTGGTGCGCGCTGTGCTGGGCCGCCGCGGGGTTGTGGAAGCCGAGCCCCCCGGGGCCGAGCGCCAGCCCGCCGCCGAGCCCCGCCCCCAGCGCGCCCCCCAGCGCGCCGCCCAGCCCGCGCGCGCCGCCCGTCACCAGGGACAGGGGGGACATCTGCTGGGAGAGCTGGTGCATGCTGGTCGGCACCGGACTGCGCTGGACGGAAGGCTGGAAAGAGAGAAACTGGATGATTTATAATTCTGTACATTAATGTTTATACCGACTCGAACCAAAAAATGCAGGGCCATAAATAGAATCGTAATATTAATCACTAGAGTAATAACACGCCACTGGCTAATAGAGTCGCCCATACGGACAAAAACCACTATATGATTTTTAACCACGTAGTTAGATACAGTTTACAGCAAACTCAACGGGCCGTAGGTATTCAAGTCGAGAACCGCAAGAGCAAACCGAAACCTTCCGTTACACTGTTGGTGTTCAACTAAAAACCAAACCAAAGATTTGGAACACTTAAGTTATGTGCAATAGAGCTAAACGGTTTATGTAGTTAATTATTACTCCGAGTACTAATCACATATCTTCACCTGACTTTTAAAGCTTGTTTGACGAAAATATGTTGTTACTGCGGATGACTCCAGCTATGCATTTGAGACAGACCAATTACGCAGCAGCTGTCAGTCGCTTTCTAGTATTCGATTGGACTGCACTGCCCTTTTCCCCCTTTTACAGCTATTTGAACCCTGTATTGTTAACCTGCGTGGCCCATACTACATTCCCAGGAGAATTAGAGTACATATGTGTGTAAAACTTGTATATTCGTACAGCGTTCCGTTACTTTTTAAACAATGTAACGAAAAAAAACATCGCTATCATTCGCTACTGAAGAAAGAACTGTTTTTACGTCTGAGATCTAGCCACCTCTCCTACTAAATCCTCGCAACAACGCAGAGGAAATGTGGCAACGGGATCTTGGAGCGTAAACGTGGATGGTTCCACACAAGGGTATCCAAATAGGTTAACATCTACCCTACTCCCTATGGGTCTCTCTCAACAGCGTGGGTGTTAAACGATATTAAAAAAACTCCAAAGGTGACGGTTCCTCTCTGGGGATGATATTCTGTGTAACTGTAACCTAGAACGACAGCTACCTACTGACATGCCCGCTTATGGGAGAAGGCTGCACTCCTAGGGACCTAATGAGGAACTTCAGTTCTACGGGAAATTGGAAACAATAATTTTTTTCTTGCGCCCGGTAAAAATTGGAGCATTAAATTGTACGACAAAGTTTCCTGAAAATGTACGAAAAAAAAAAAAACATTTTAATAAAAACGAACTACTTTAAATGACGTCACTGGTTCATATGAATCAACCTATGATATGAGAGTTATGGAAGATTTCCGGTTTGCACCTGACATCACACGCGGAATTATTTCAGAAATACAAAACTTTAAAAAGCTGTATCGCTGATAATGAGATATATAAAAATTGAGAAAAAAAAAATGTTGGCTTGGTTTAATAATAGATCAACATTTTTTTTAAACCTCTGTACTTCTTTATTGTGGCAAATGACGAGGCGATATCCCTCGCCGCCAATTAAAGTGACAGAGTTTGACCCAGCCGGACACGTTAAGTATGTATATAATTATTTATAGAATCACTTCGTAAAGCACCCTTGAGGTATTATATTACGATAATGGCGCTTTAACAGTTATCCATTATAATATGTCCAAATACTAACCATGTTTAGCTGAGATTGAACTTGCTGTTCAAACTGTCCGTAGGAAGACCTTCTTCCTTCGCGCCTGTTGCCATCTATGGCAGCCTGAAGCTCCGATGGAGTTGATAAGTTCTTCTTCTCGCACTCGTAAGGGTACAGGTACTTCATGTATCTAGAAAAAAAAATCCAATCAAATTCAGAACAGGTGCGAAGAAAAAAAACCGAATGTACATAACGGATAAGTAAGCCTCATATAAAACACTCAGAGGAATATTTAGGATACAAAAATATTGAGGAAAACATTAAAGGACTGGGAAAATATTTTCAAGTAATTATTATTGATAAATTCTTGTTTGAATTCGAGTTAAAGTGTCACCATAGATAGATAAATAAAAGTTATTACGAGTTATCACTGCAATAAAACGCACGATTGATAAAAAGTAAGGAATCATACGATTTTTGACACATTAAAACACCGTTTTTTTGTTTAATCGCGCCTTTAATTTTTTTTTTTTTTCTGATAAAAAAAAATATACTAAAAAGGTAAAAAATATAATTACTTTTCGCCGGCATATTAAGTCGCGGGAATAAATTTAGGTACCTTGGCACTCATATAAAGACAAAGTATTTAAGTAAAATTTGCAAAAGAAAGTTATTAGAAAAAACTTAAATTTTGGTTTTAAAAAAGAAATAAAATTATATTTAATTTTAGATTATACCTTATTATTTCATCGTTTAAAAATAATTAAAATATTTAATTTCGAACCCTTTTTTATAGAATTACGTTTTCTTCTTTCTTTTTTTAAGGAGAATATTTTGGCTGTAAATATTTAATTTCTACAATATGTTTTTATCAAAATTTTAATCCTGTCGAATGACGAATATGAATAAATTTTTAAAGATAAATAATATTTACAAATGGAAACTTAATTACAAAATGTATTATGCCTATATTTATTTATGCTTCATTGCATCTTAGGAAAAAACATAAGTTAAATTTATCAAGAACATTTTTTTAATTGATTTTTTTAAATTAAGATTTTCTATTTCTTTCATTTCTTATAACAGATATTTTTTCAACCCTTGAACAATGAGTTTTCAGACTCTGTTTCTCGAATTCCGAATAGGATGGATACCAGAACACCAGGATTGAACTTCAGAGTGCCGAGTATTGTTACCATTGCGATATATTTAATTAATTTTCTCGTAATGTTACGTGTGAATTGTTCACAGGTAAAGGTTATCCTGTCCTTCGTGACATTGATAAAGTATGTAATATGTATTAATCTGGTTGATTTATGTAAATAATACCAAAATGACCTCAAGTGTCTAATTTATTCATACTTGTTATCGTTTGTAATAAGCGTTCAGTAGAAAATTTATCATTTTGATGTTAAGCCATTGTTATGCGGAGAAACGAATTGGCCGCGTACCGATCAATGAAAATTCAATATTTATTTTGCATTCTAATGCTCATTCGACATCTCCATAATCTACATATCAATATTAAAGCAGGGACTATCAATCCTATATTAGTACTGACTTACGTATTTGATTATTTAAACCACGATATTATAATTATAATTTAAATTAAAATAGTTTGCTTTTAACCATTTGTTATTTATTTGATTACCGACCAGTTTTTGGAGCTCTTACGTGTGTTTAGAATAAAACAGCATTTATCGATATTATTCCTGGCCGATTACCTATGTTTCCCATTTCCCATCTTTATGGTACTTACCTAACATCAAGATAGAAGATTTACAAAAATGAAAAATTTGGATTAAGAAAATTTTGCCATGTTAACACATTGCATAATAATTCTTAGAATCGCCGCGTGTCCATGTGAATGTATTCATCGTAAATCGTTAAATATCATAATCATAGTGAACTTTCATCATCCAGTGCACCAATATTCAAGAACATCCTCATCGCATCAAAGGTAGGTCCATTCCCGTGCTCCTTTCCTTTATTCAAATACTCCAACTTTGTACAAAATTGAATGGTATTCGTTTTTACATTATACATTATATTTTTCGTTAACAACGTGCTCCCTGATCAAGGTATAATTTAGAAATTAAGATAATCCTACATTATAATTTTAACAGTGTCTACACAAATGTAATAGATATGAAGGTCTTTATGTCAAATTGAGACGGATTATTTGAATAAATGACAATATCTCTAAACAATTATCTAATACCCTACCATCAAACATAAAACCTGCATTCTACACAAGTAATAGTATGAGTAGGTACATTGTTGAAATATCATAAGGATTAAGTCTCTAAATATAATAAATATACCAATTAAATTGCGATTCAATTTACAAAGGAATACGTAAAAGAACACTTAGGTGCCTAAATAATATTTGATTTCAAATTCGCAAACTATCTGATATTAGTACAGACATAGGTTAAAGGTTCTACAAGTCGAAAATGAAAATTTCCCTTTATGACGTATGTGGTGGGCAATCTGTCTCCTTTCTGCATTCAGGGGTTCATTTTTTTTTCGATACTCTTGAGAGTCTAAGGTCGCGAACCTGGGTTTAAGATTCTTTACATTATATTAATCAACAAATCCTTCCTACCGACACCGTCATTGACTCATTAATGAGAAGTGGAGAACATAGCACACTTTTTGTTCCGAAACACGTTTGGGAAATATTCATAATAGGTGTAATTACACATTCGAGATGGGGAATCATAAATCAAAGCGGACATTTTTTTTCTAGAATCAATAGAAGAACGAGCGACAATGAGCGCGACGTGTAAAATAATGAAATTCCCGCCTTTTATCGGCCTGTCAATATGGCGGAGCGGCACATTGCGAAGTTCTGCGTATATAATAGAATATGAACACCGAATATCAAACACCGTTTCTATATCTCTTTGAGTAATCGTAATTATATACGCTTGGTAATATTTAGTTTTAATATTATGTTAATATGGACGGAGAACTGACTAATTAGGGCGAAATAAGGTCTTAATCTGGAGCCGGCAACATAAAAATAACATTTTAAGACAATCTATAGATAAAGTGACCTATAGACGTAATATCAGACACAAGAGCCTAACGTGAACCAACTGACAAAATGTGAAGTGAAGTGAACCAACTGAAAAAAAAACAAAGTTATTTAGATTTTATCTAAGGGAAGAAACCATTGCAGGAGACTGCGGCAAGACAGATTTGTATATGATATTATTAAACGTGTTGTCCAGGTGTTGCTTAAAATTTATATTTATGAAATAATTGTTATCTTTGTATTCCTGAATAAAATGTGTGCTTCCACTATTCATTATACTGTATCTCAATTCAACACAGGGCTCTTGGCCTCATGGAGATAGGAATACGTTTAAAAAATGTTCCTTTGTATAAATAAATGTTAATTTAGATATTTCTACATAAAGTACCTTTTTGGATTATACTGATAGAAGAAATGTAACACAAGCTTAAGTGTTTATTTCACCTTTAAAATGTCAGTTATTTCATTTCACTTACAATGGGCTAATATCGTTAACAGTTCAGCATTCAACAGGTTAAGTGTAATTATATTTTATCTAGGTAGTTCGTACGTTATTATAGTCCTTAAAATATAGCTTGATTAGAATGACATTTGTCAGAAAAAGTGACGACATAACTTTGTAGTAACGTCAAATAAGTTATTTATATTGACACACGAAAAATCGATCGCAGTATCTGGCGTGTTAATTTATTTTTTAATACAATGCTTGACACATAAATCAACATTAAAATATAAAATCAGCTTTAAAACTAAAAAAAACTAAATTAAACCTAATTATTAACGACGTTCTTACAAGGTTACATCATTTTGCAAAAACGTTAGAGATGGAACTAATTGATCAATGTAAATTGATCGAATGAAAATATAGTACATTTGATGTTGTTCATGAAAAAAGTATAAATGTCTTATTTTTTGGTGAATGATTGTGTTAAACACACTATAATAGGCTTGTTTTTGCGTTTTTTATTTTAATTTTCGGAAACAGAGTTTCGTGATTGCATGAAATAACTGATAAAATCGATTTGATCAGTGATCAGTAATTTCCCATCACTGATGAATTTAGTTTGACAGCTGTCATTCTAATCAAGCTATATTTTAAGGATGTGTTTACATTTGTTGTTTTTTTTGCAATGTTAAGTTTTATTATTTATTTGCATTTCAGCATGCATTTTGTTTTCACATGTTAAAAAATTAAAATATATTTTGTTGTTTTTTTTTTATAATTACTTACTATGTTATTACTAATGTCATTTTTATAAATGCCCCCTGGGCGTAAATGTGTAAATAAATAATTTAATGTACCATTTTCAAAAATTAATCTAAATATGTGTAAGTATAGTACTGATAAAAAACATCAGCCACATGCCTAATAGGGCGTCAAAACGTTTTTTTAATGGGTACCTTCCTAAATCAATTAAAAACTAAATTAATACAATATCGTTGAGTATCAGATATTCTATATATGGTAATTATATAAATAAAAACAATTCCGTTTTAAAGTGGGCAGAAATTGAATGAAAAATGTTGAAATATATAATAAGAACGCAAATATTTATTTATATTTTTTTAAAAAAAGGACTGTTAAAATAGCGTAACCTAAACTTCTTAATACCGAGAACGCGTACGATGTTTGCTCGGAGACACTTTTCATATATAGCTCCAAGAGTGTTCAATTGTCTTGGATGAACATATTTAGTTCTCCAAAACAACGTCTATATTTAAGATGAAGATCCATAATTGGATTTTATCGATTTTATTGTATGAGATTGCTTCGGGAATAAATATATAATATCGACGCTGTCTTCATTATTATCCATATACGCATATGTGTATATCATCTTTGAATGAACTTAATAGTGATACATAATTATTTGTAAATATATATTTTAACTTTATTATTATGTTCATTAAATTATATATTCTACCATATATGTAGACGTGTTACAATTATTACTTTATTGTATTATTTTGTATTTATTTTTACTATCAATTAATTACCGAATTGAATTAAAATATTACTATAAATTATTGATAACATATTACCACGTATTATTATATAACTTTTCTGCATTCCATTGTTCGACATGTATAAATTTTTAGATATTATTTATATTTTTCTACTATTATTTTGTATATTGTTTTGATTATTTTGGTTATTGTTTTAATATGTGATTTTGATTTGTGAATGGAGTTATACTAAAACAAGTAGAGGAATTTGTGTATCTTGGAAGTATGATCACTAGGGATGGAATGACTAAGAAAGATATTGAAAGGAGGGTGAGTGCCAGAAACAGAGTGATCGGTGCACTTAAATCGACATTGGCAAATAAATGTTTTTCACAAGAGGCAAAATTGGCAGTTCACAACGGAGTCCTGGTCCCGTCCCTGATGTATGGGAGCGAAGTATGGACTTGGAAAAACAGGGATGAAAGTAGGCTGAATGCTGTCGAAATGCGATCTCTCAGGCGAATGTGGGATAAGACTATGTACGATAGCTGCACAAATGTTGAGCTCCGTACATTATGTAAGGCTGGGACAAGCATTATCGACAAAATCAAGACAGGAGCTCTGCGCTGGTTTGGACATGTAGAACGAATGGACAGCGAAAGAACGGCTAAGAATATTTACAATGCGAATGTTGAGGGATGCAGAAATAGAGGAAGACCGAGAAAGACATGGCATGACCAAATCCAACAAATACTTAAAGATGGACATGTCAAAAGTCGAAATAATCGGCGCGCGTGCATGATGAGATGTATGAATGTAGAGGAAGCGAGATCTGTATGCAAAGATAGAGTGTTGTGGCGTTCTATCCTCTCTGCCTACCCTTATGGGGAAACGGCGTGATGGTTTGTGGTTGTTGTTGTTGTATAGAAGAGTCCCGACTTAACACGGAATTTTCTAACAAGTCGGGACATAAAAAAATATAATTGTACTCTATGATAAAATTGTGTATTTAAAAATAAAAAAAAACGACTTAAAGTTAGATGAATGAAAGGTGGTAATGTTAGGACGGTGCGTGGGACGATTATTTCACAGATTATATCCCTAGTAAAAACAGATTCATGATTCATGCATCGAGAGTAATTCCTTTATTGTAGCGTCTTTAGTTAATGTTCCCGTTTATTAATTTTCCATGCACGCCGCTGTTGAGATCTCAGAGCACGATCCGTCCTAACACAGGAACTTCCTCTCACCGGTACATTCTATTTGGCGAACGATTCTCCATCGTGAGTCCATCTATGTAATGTACGCTACATTATACACGATGGGCGGAGCCAACTCTAAGCGGCGAGTGGCTCAATACGGTTCATTAATTTTATCCAGCAACGCCGCGGTGAGGACGTGCCTAGACTACGGAAAAGTATAAATATTTGTCCGTTTGTTGTTCTCTCCGTTTCTTTTATTCGGATGTTATTAATTGCCGTGCCGAACGGCGAGGTTCGGCACTATCGGAAGATCGGGATTAGTATTCAGCGGGCGACGCGCAATCTGTCATACGTCAGCGACAAGCGACACCGGCGCGCGGCGCAGCGCGACGCCATCATCGCGATCGTGAGAGAGAAGAGATGAACTTTACTTATTTATTGCTCATTACTCGACTTCAATGGAGATCCACTACATCATTTGCTTTGAATACAAACAAATCATGTCAAACTCATATTTAAATCAGTCAATTTTAGGAGATAAAAACCGTTAACTCCCATATAATACGATCTTCCGACGATGTCTATGCACCCCGGCAGATCAATGAATAAACGTCAAAGTTCGCATATCAGCCTGAGATGCCAGTTCTGTAGTTCTTCGTACGACACGTACCCGGACGTTAATCAGAAAATCTGGAGAAAATAATAATGCCAGGACGAAGAAGCAGGCGCAGAGCTAAAGCTCCCTGAATCGATCGGGTGAATACAATGTCAGAAGCGAGCCTGCCTCCATGCCCCGTGGAGAGGGCGCAGAGCCCCGAAGGGTGGAGGCGCATTGTAAATAGAACGACTGGGGAAAAAGTACCAATAATCGCGACCTTCGGAACTGAGGAACGACGAAGAAGAAGAAAGATAAATTGAACATGTCCGAAACTCAACACAGGGCTCTTGGCCTCATAGAGTTAGGGATACGTCATTATTTTTTTATAACATATATGTATTTGTTTGAATAAATCAATTTAAAAAAGAAGAAAAAATAAAGCATAAAATCGCTCCTTTTTTAAAGAATATTAACTTGGTTTGTAAATAAAGAGAATATATAACGACACGATTACTTGTGCTAAAATTCCAAAAGCTGGTTTAAAGACTGATTAATACGACGATAGTGGTATCTATGGTGTCTGTGTCCAATTCACCAGCCATATTGGATACATTACATTACATATTTACTCATTCCTATTAGCGCATTAGAAATTTCGTTTACTTCTTCTGTCTAGCCCACATTTAGATGATGTTTACCTCTGTTCACCTCACATTAAAAATCAAAAATAAAGAAACATATAAATAATAAGCCATTATCACCCAAGTCTGCGATGTTCCTATTAATAATAGATTAGCTGTTAATTACTTAGGCAATTAACCATAGCTATCCCTTGTAGATTTTCGTTGAACTATTGAAACACATTAAATCATCTCGGCTATTTAACTTATATTAAAAATAATAAGCGGACGCCTTCACATTGCTTGACGTACATTTCTTCTATTGAAGAGTTTGTGGTCGACAGTCGACACATGACAAACGCTGAACGAGTTAATTATAAAAGAAACTCACGTGTTGATATTTATATCTCAATGGACAAATGGGACTTTGCCGACTTCGTGGATAGAAAAGATTTCTATTGAAATTTTAAACTGAGCTCACATGGCCACAAAATGAAATTGATAAATTATTATTCAAAAGTCACCTCGTTTCGGGTACTGGTAAACCGGGGTGACTTAGCGCCTAAACTGGCAATAATCATGACAATTGATCAATACTGCCTAACGCATGAAGAATGAAATAAAACGTAGACATAAATTAATAAGAAATATACTTTCCTTCGACGTTGGTCCGTACTTAAATTGCGTAAATTTTCATTCATATTTTTTGTGCTATGCTTTTACTCGTACCAGCAGCAAAATCGAATTTCTTCCATCAATTTTATATTTTAAAACAAGATACGTACTTTTTTTCTATTTTGTTACATAAGTTATTATTTCTCCATTATAAAGACAATTCATGCCCGGAGAAAAATATCCACTGCGTAGTTCCTAATTTCATCAATAAGCCTAAAAAATAATGTTTTTAAAACATGGCAAATGGTAACATTATTGAAATCCGAATACTAAACAAAAACTAATTTAACAAATCATACTACATCATACTCGATTACAAAAATGTAAGTGGATTTATTTATTGAAACTTTCAGTCAAAAAGGGTCACATACAGAAATGCCATTATTTATAATTTTAAAAAGCCGTTAGGTTTATACGAGTATAATCATATTATAAAATCAACTCATGCTACGTCTCGTCTGATTAGTATAAACTAATAGTCATCAGGTGCTATTTACTTTTGATTTTTTATTTGTATCCTAAGTCATGTAGTGTATGGTAAGTCAATTGTATGGTATTTTTGACTGACCAGCATTTCGCTTGCTTTTATAAATGTATTTTATGCCATATATATTCAAAGAAATATGACGCATTGACACATTACCATAGACAGAACGTAACTTTAGCGTATTTTTTGTTAAGACAAAATTATATTTACAATAAGTATAGATTTGGCGTTACGTATACTGTATGGGCGCATATTCACCCCAGTTTGCGGTATTACAAAGATTATGATTATTCTCCATTGGAAGTAGTTACCGTTTGAGTTGCTTCACGATGAATTATTTACATAAGTTGTGTCGGCGATGAAACTAAATAAAATGAACAAAGAATCGTCAAGTTAAAGAAATGTTTTTCATGCCAATAATTCCAAAATTATCAAAGTAAAATTATGCTAATTAATTTGACTGGAACCTACTTAATAATGAATATTCGGCTCTACGGCATATCGGCTCGAGTTAATACTATTGTATAATTTTGTCATTTTTCGTTTTTGCGTTATCAAAATTGGATCATCTTATCCGACTTTAAATTGTGGTTAGGGAAAAACAACCATGAAAAACAAAATGTAGGTACTTATTAGATCAAATACATCCATCAAAAATGTACTTCTTTGACTATTAATTATAAAGCAACAGCAAAATCGTCCAATTTTTCAAGCGACCAAACATTATTTATTATCATTATGAATGTGGATAATATACACAGCGCCGTTTTCGTAAAAATCACCTCAAGGGCGCTGTACAATTAGTATCCTTACATGTGCTGCAGCTACAGTGCGCATTGACTGGGTGAAATCTAGATTAACTTATATATTTTTTTAATGAAAGTTTTGGATGTTTTACTTTTTTAAATAGTCTACAAATAAGACTTATATTACAACACGCTTTGCGATTGGAATTCTAGACCATATTTAGGAAATTTAAAACGAAACGATTTGATAGTTGATAACATGTACACACGGAAGCTACTCGTCTTGCAGTAACAAAGTTCATGAACGAATGGAGTTCTAGAAACTTAAAAACGATTACAATTTTTAAAAATATACATCGAGCAGAGCGTGTGGTAAAACTCTGTACGATAAGTACACAAATCTCGAGATCCGTGCATTATGTAAGGCTGAGATAGGCATTGTCGACGAAATCAGGAAAGGAGTTCACCGCTGGTTCGAACGTGCAGAAGCGAATGAACGGGGAAAGAACGGCAAAGAAAAAATGCGATGCGAATGTTGATGAACGCAGAAAACGAGGAAGACCATGAAAGACATGGCATGACCAAATCCAACAAATACTCGATGATGCCATGTCAAGTCGGAATAATCAGCGCGCGTGAAGATGTATGAATGTAGAGATAACGTGGTCTGAACGCAAAAATAGAGTGATATGGCGTTTTATCCTCTCTGCCTAATAAAAGTAAACAATAAGTAAAGCAAAGTTTTCATGCATATTTTTTATCGATGTACCGCTAAATCCTGATTAGTTTATTAATAATTTGGAGAAGAATCAGGATTGTTAAATTTTTCAAATAAAGCCGCGAATATTAAATTAGTTTTCAATCTGTAAATTTAATTTCCGTGAGTGCGAAATAAAAACCTATTGCGAGTACCTATAACCTATAATGCTAAGGGCGGGTAGCTCTCGTGGGCGGGGCTGTTCATAAATCAGGAGACTGGGCGGAACTTTAACACTTTCGGAGGCGTACAGATAAGAAAATATCTTAAGTAAGTATAAATCTACCGTAATATCCGAAATGTCATTGAGAAGATAAGTCTTAATTACTCCAAAAGATTTTTTCTCTGTTTCCGGGCGTATGAAGAATACAGTTCTGGATGTGAAATATGGCAAAACATATCGTCATCCTAACTTGTAAATCCACAAATGGTCAAAGGTGATATTTGGCGTTTTCTGTTACGACTCCAAATAATGTATGTGTGTCAAACTTGTATTTTATTTTTATTTATTTGTAAATTTATTGCATTTACCTACCAACATGTTTATTGCTAGGGAATCTAGGTATATAAAACTGGTGCATTTGAAAATAAATACGGAATATCCTCCAGTTAGGTAAGTCTCCACCTAACATGGCTCAACCTGATCTAAGACGGAGATTTTGGTATTTATATCATAAATGGTTGTAGGTATCCCAATGTTTCCTGAGCGTTTCCAAAGCGTTCCTCAGTCATTGGTGGTGTCCGTCTACTCCCAACTGAAGGAATGTCTCAATCAAATATTTAAACAAATGTGTCTAAATGCACTTCTTGATGCTTGGCAATCGCGGCGGGAATCTTCCCCTTCAGGAAGGGGTTACCTTTCTTTTTTTTCCTTCGCTCCGTCAGCGCTTAAAATCTTATTAGGTTATCCCTGATCACTGGACTACGCAGTTTTTATCAGGTCATGGTATATTTAATGTCAAATTATTTGTTTTCAATATTGTTGATTCCCCTTCGTGATGCTGTGAATATCCTAATCAGTCTTCTGAACACATCCTTCCCCCCTCTCTATGATTAGCGAATGGAGCTTCTCGCTACTACCCGCGGCCCTGTTACAGGTCCTGTCGGATCTACAGATTTAGTGGCTTCCAAAAATAATTTCAAGGCTTGTTAAAAGTTTTGTAATAATTTCGGCGAATTGATCATGTCCAATCAATTTAATCCCAGTTCATTTCATTTCCCTCTTTCATTTCCCTCTTTTCTCAATTCAATGAAGTGAATATTATGTACTTCTGGATTACCTTCTTTCAGCACAAAGATGCTAAGGCTACAGAGAGCTCCTTCGGGCAGCTTTTCTCGTTCGGCAACGAGCACCTTTTCTGTGTATGTAGGCAAGGCCTAGGAGACTTATGTCCCCAGATGCAGTGAGCGTTATGTGGTGGGCAAGCTGTATACCAATGTTTAAAGACTAAAAAAACTAAAACTACTTAATTATAAATAAATATAAAAATTATTGTATATTGGATCCCGTTCCGCATCTAATGGTGCATAGGACACTGCATTGGTACACCATTCGAAGCGCATCTTGGTCATTTTTTTGTTACATGAAGATAAGATGATCAGTTTTACGCTTCAGGTACCAGTCCAGGGACTGTGAAATATTCTGGTGTGAAAAGACCTTTATAAATAAACATTCCATATGAACCATGTCGGGCATCGAACCCAAGATCTCTCATCTCTCGCATGGTAGGCAAACGCGCTGACCACTACACCACAGGCCGACAAGTTGACATTATACTACCGATTTAAAATGTATATAGTGTCATTTTGTATAAATACCCTTAACTTTTTTATTGCCTTCTTGTCTCCTATAGGATACATATAATTTTTCCTCGTGAACCACGGGTAAAAAAGCATAAATTTAAAACTGCTTTACCACCTGTTTAATTCTTAACTGCATTATTACAATTCATTATAAACTTTTTTTTTAATAAAAAGAAACATTTGCGATCTTATAATTTACGCAAATATTTAATTTTGAGGGCCATTTTCAACGAGTTGTAAATAACTCACTATTAGAAAATGGGAATCAAGTTAGGGTAGAGTGGGATTCTAACCACGGACCATTGATCCGTGAGTCCGAGACTCTGGCCACGGGACCACAACCCGATTTGATTAAAACAAAAAAAAATATTCTGAAGCCTTTTCAACTATCAAGTGTTTGAAACAAAAATTTAGTTCTGTCAAGATAAAGGATATGGCTGTAATTAAAAAAACATAATTATGTGGAAATAATTATTATTTATGTAATTTTTAGATAGTTGCGTACAAGATCAATTTAACTCCTAATTATTAATTAACAAATACATTTAAGGTACATAAAAATCTATTTTTAAATACATATTAATTCATTCTCTTTCTGATGCTGCCTTTTATACCAATGAACGTTTTGAAAATCACCAATTATATTTTGGTCAAAGGTGACGACCGGAATTTATCAAAAAAAACTAAATAGGGTATTTAACGGCCAGTTAGTAATTTGAAAACGATTCCTTTTCGGCGAATCGTGTGTAGCAATAAATTCGAATAGCGAAGCCGAGGAAATCAAATCAAACATGGCTGACATAATTCCATCAAAAGTTGGACTCGATTTTTCTTTTCTTATTACTTCCTTTGTGTCTGTCGGCAATAAATTATAATTTTAATGTATTCCTAGGGCCTCGATCGCCTCGTAAACTGATCCGTGCCTGTCCAGCTCGACGCCGAGCCGGATAACGAAGTTCCGAGTAGAACCTATTAATAAATTAATACTATAATAATACAAATTTTAAATGTATAATTCCGAGTAATAAAGAGAGCCAAAGTTGTAAAAGGGCTTTCGAATATTAATAACGGCCGTAAAGTATGGGCTAAAGCGGAACAAAACGAAAAAAAGGGTCAAGTGTAAAAAATGAGCTATATGTTAAACACGGAATGCTGAACAATGAGTTTTGTTTAATTTCGAAATAAGGATTGAAAAGCGGTTAAGGTTTAACCAAAACCGATAAATATACGGGTTTTATTTAAGGAATTCGTAACATTGAGTAATCATTTCGCATACATAAATGGATTGCGAGGAATGAAAGAAGAATGATACAAAATATGCACTCAAATCCACAAATTTGACGATTCTAATCTAAAATCTCTGTTGTATTTTTTTTGATTATGGCCCCCATTTTGTCAACAAACATTTGGATAAAAACAAAATATTGTAATGAAACCAACTGATCTCAAAAATAGGTTTAAAAAAAGAAATATTGTTTTCAGGCGTTGTGAAATAATTGTAAAAAATGTAGTAAAAATACATAGTAAAAAAGCATATTTAAAAACCCAGTAAAATACGTAGTAAAAACAAAATAAATAGTAAGAAACAGTGTAAAAGACATAGTTAAATAAACATATAAATATATATATATATGTATAGCAAAAAAAACGTAGTGAAAAAAAAACATAGTAAAAAACAAGGTGAAAGATGTGGTAAAAAAACTATAATATACATAGTAAAAAAACATACTTTAAAAAAAAAAAAAGTATAAACAGAGTAGAAAGTTAGAAAGTAGAAAGAAAAGAAAAAAAAAAGAAAAAACGTAGTAAAATACAAGGTGAAAGATGTGATAAAAAAAACTTTAACATTGTAAAATATAGTAAAAAAAATTTTTTTTTTTAAGTATAAACAGGTAGAAAGTTGTGAGGATCTTCAAAAATTCAAACAATAAAGATTAAATATAAAATTATGAGGACATTTTCTTACAGTCGTTGAAAATCGTCGGAGACACAATCACGGGACCACAACTTGTCTCAATAAACTCCCACCAATAATTTTCACTAACAAAATTATTTTTTTTAAATACATTTTAATTTTTAAACATTAATGTTATTTTGATAAAAATGACACAGGATAATGTGTGGTATAACTATCGGGTGCATAACTGTCGAAAGTTATGCAGAATACAGGCAGCAGCAAGCATTGAAAGAAAGATGTGTAGCAATGATTTGGAAATGGGGGTGAATATATGGCAAAAGAACAGAACAACCAAAAAAAAATGCTATGCGAATGTGGATGGATGTAAAAGATGAAGAAGACAACATGGAAATCTCAATACTAAAATTGCAATAGATATGTGGAAAGTTGGAATAGTCGAAGAAGATTGAGTACAGAGGTAGCAAAAGTGCAAGGATAGAGGGTTCTATCATCTTCAGCCTCTGTTACGAAGAAACGGCACAACACGCGGCTTGTCCGTATATCGGTATTTTTTGTAAAAAAATGTGTCCTTACTGTGTTCGCAGTGTGAAGGCAGCAGACGTGATGCTGGAGGGTAGATGAAGACCCTTGATGATCTCCTGCCACAACTTCTTGTTGATGACGTCGACCAGCCCACCGCGAGCAATCACCAGGTTATACAACTCGAACAGGTCCAGCACCGATTTGGCCATGATGGGGAGTCTGTTGATCGGAGTACCTGAAAGAAGAAGAAAAAAGTATTGTAGCGACCACCAAATTAAAAGGATGTTAAATAAAGTTGATTTAGCGGTGTTCATTTCATGACAATGGAATTAATCTTTTGACGACTTGTACGAAGGGCGCCGCGTCGGTAGACTTAATGATAATAATCTAAAAATGGTAATGGATTTTTATAAATCGATTATACAGGTTAATAAACATGTCTTTCTACTGTTTGTGTAATTCCAATTTGGTCATAAGAAAAAATCATAATATCAAAAAGAAGCCCTTCATACAATTTGTCCAACTCGCAAAGGGGGCAATTAAAGCAGTAGAGTTAAATTCAATTAAAGTCGCCGTTTACAAAATTTAAAATAAATGATAGATGTTAATAAATATTTGTATATAACCATTTAACCGGCTTAACCATGTCTGCCGGTTTCGAGACGTACCCGTCTTTTCGTCAGTTCGACGTTCTTTCAATATAGCCCATTATACGACATTCCATTGTAATGGTCACCATTTACCTATTAAATTCACGCCCCTCCCTTCATCCCCTTTTTTAACTATTTCTCCCACAACATAAAATATTTTCATAACCTAATCAGTGCGTGTAAGGGTTGCTTGTTAAAATGCATGTCGTGTTGGTTTTATGTTTTTGTGCCACAACTATGGTGAAGGTGTATAGTGGGTTTGGCATATTGGTTTAATTGGTGTCCTGACAAAGAGATGGGTACGTCTTGAAAATACAAATATTTAATGATATTTAGTTTCATTTTCACGGGCGTTCAGACTGAAATTGAGTTTTACCGGGTTTGTGTTGTGAGTCGTTCACACTCATTGGCGACTTTCCGGATCGCATTGCAGTGCCTATCATCAGAAATTATGTGTAGCAGTGGTAGGAGACATCTTTAAATAGTACCAACTCAACTTTACCGCGATTCATAGAATTAAAAAAATGTCAATGCCAATAAGCATTTCAAAAAAAGTTATACATCGGAGTGGATATTTTGAATACTCGACAAGTACACAAAATGGCGGCATCGTCAAGCGCACGCGTGCACCGACATCGCTCCCCCATACGCGCCGAGGTCGTCAGCGGCCGCCCGGAATAAGTTTATAGCGAAATCCTTCATTTTATTACATTTCCCGCTATGTGATCCGCCATAAAAATCCCAATAAGAGGTTCAAGAACCAATAACACACCAGCGTACATTGTACGCGTGCGCTTTACGCGGCCAGTACGTATTACTAAGTAACCATTCAGTAGGTACGGTGAAGAGGTGACTACCGACAGTCTACCTTATTTACTTCTTACTAAATTTTATCAGCACTATGCAAAAATATCATTGCAGTTGGTGATCCCAAATTCTTCCATTCTTAACCCAAGAAAGTCGACAGCGTTGTTAACGCAGCAATATTTTTAAAAGGGGCTACAAAGGAATCTAAATATATTAGTATCTATGTACTTAATTAAATCGAAATAGGTGACACTTTCAAATGACATTATTTATGAAATTTTAACAAAAGCAGTACGGAGAGTATTAAGGTGTGCGATTACTTAGAACAACCAATGAAAAAACATAAACCATGTCCGTAAACCGTATCTTTTTTATGTTATTATATCATTGTCGACCGTTTGTTTCTGTAAAATAAATAAATAAATAAATAAATAATGGCTAGTCAACTATATTCTTTTCTCAAATAAGTCCTCCGTTTCTGAAGTATCTGACAAATATGTACGTGTCAACCAAACATTTAAAAATATATTAACTGGTTCTTTTTGCATCCAGTTGTGTTCGCTTTTTTCCGATGCTAACATCTAATACATTGTACTTAGCTGGTGTGCTGTAAAGTACAATATGTGTATGTATTTTTTTAAATAATATAGAATAAAAATCGAAAAAAGATAAGGCTAGCAATGAGCAGAAAAACAATGTTTTAAAACTAATTTAACTGGGGTTTCGAATTGCACAACGAATTACGAGAGGAAACGAAGGAAACAAAAAGATTATAAAATTATGCATTCTTAATAAATGTTGATGTACAACATTTATTTTATGATACAAAGTAAAAAAAAAAAAGATCTTTATGAACAAACTTAACGAAACATGATTTTTTTTAAAATAACAACTTGAAATTTCTCTTCCCGGGAACACAATATCAACCTATACATTGTCTGCGTGACGTTGTACAAAGCAATATATGTATGTATTTGTAAGTTTGAGTCCAAATATGACGTCATCTCCAGGTTGAGTTTCAATCACTCGGGCCATAGCTCATTGGTAACTGGCGACAAAACACTTTGTTGCCGTTACAGGTTCGTGGTATGGCCTTTCCGTGCCGGAGGGACATTTTCCCCGATTCGATTCATCGACGCTTTATTATTTTATTCGCGGACTTCACAACAGAACAGGTTCGAACTTGGAAAAGTATTAATTTTTTAAAAAATATTAACTCTATTCATTAATGTTTTTATGATATACCTACCCAAATAATTCAATTTTGGAGGCGTTTTCTTTTAGTCGTACAAAACCGTGTTAAAAAATAGGAAACAAGTTGTTGTAGACCGGGATCCGAACCTGATCTGATCTAATCTGAAGTCCGTGGCGTTCATTACTCACGACCCAAAATCCATTCCAAAATGTATTTATTTATGCTTTATTATCGGAAATCAATCGTAACAGTCCATCATTGGTTGATTCATGAGAACATGCGACGTAGTTCAAGGTAGTTCATGTTAATTTATTTTTTTAAATATATTTTCGAGAAACCTCGCCGTACAATTAAATTCCTTATTTTTTACTGCATGTAAGAATACTGAACTACACTGAACTCATTGAAGTACCAATGCAGTAACCTGTGCACCACTACTTACAGTTAGAAAAATATTATGATTCAAATAAACAGTAAGCTGGAAGAGACACAGCGGAGATGGTACGGCCACATAATATGGAGACCACCTGACCATACAGTAAATAAGGCAATGTCTATGGATCTTCCCGAAGACCAAAAAACTCCTGGATAACTTCATGTTCCAAAATCCTGCGAGAAACGGCCTAGATACGCCTGAGAACGAGAAGAGCCGACCCCAACAGCCTACCCAGCCAATGAGTTGGGACAGCGCTAGGAAGAAGAAAAGAGGCCTTTACCCAGTTCCTTACATTTTTCCACCTATTCTCTCACAAAATGGACAAACGTTTTACTGTTAGTTAGATTGGCCGATAAGCTTGTCATACCTCAGATTCCGGGATCGATTCCCGGCAAAGTCGTTGTAAAATATAATATTAATTTCACACGTAAAACCAAATTCTACATTTCGCCGGAACATATTTTTGGAGGTTTTTTTTTTTTTTTACGCCTCCACTCGTTTGCGAGTGATTTTGGGTTTTTGGAGGTTAGGGCAATAGTTTTTTTAATAATATTAAATACGGCCCCGCGTTGTAAACGTTTACAAATACAAAGTGCATTACCGACAATACGACAAGTAGAGTTTATGTATGTATGTTAGTTGAGTTAGTGCGGGATTTACGATCTAACAAAATACACTTAAACAACCGATAGTCGATTGTGATCAATACGTTACGTCCACACGCACACATACACCCTCACACAATCACAAATACATTACACATACATACTATGTTTAAATTTATTTCAGTAGAGAGGGAAAACATTTTGGAGAAGGTAATATGGAAGTCTAGGCATTTACAGGGTTTGTGACCTGTCATTGGCTGGTTTAAGTGGCCACTTTACACACTGTGTAACATTCACTATTCTGCCCATGTTTGAACATCCACATTTCCTCAACTCTTCCATCTGTTGACTTTTGTGAAGTAAAAGAGCTGAAACCTTTATCACGCGGGTGAGATTCATCCGGCTGAACCAAATTACTAGGCAACGCTTGAAAACAATTTTCCAATTTTTATACTTCTTCTTTTACCAGGTAGTTAATTCAACAATGTTTGAGTATGTCCAAATGCTTGCAGACTGGCTGGATTTCCTCCCTAGGGTGAACCTGTCGGTAGGCTGTTCAACTGATTCTCCCCACAGGCATCAACAACGGTAAATTTGTCCTGCATTCCGGAAAAAAAATAGTCTGTGTTGCCTAACTCTTAAAATAGTTGCTCGGTACATATAATTTTATGCGCTCCAAAATGTTGGGATTGTAAATTAACGTGTTCAGAAGTTTAAAGGCCATCATAAGGAAGGAAATTCTCCTTCTAGCCCGCAAACTTGTGTAAGCATACCTAAAAGGAACAATGATGGGTACTGCAATGCGTAGTATCGATACTATCTCATGTAGAGGTAACGAAGAATCTTCTTATGTCTGTGTTCTCTCAACCATTAGTGAGTAAGTGGCTTCTTCAGGCCACCACACCACTCTCCAGAATGCTACGCACGAAAGTTGTTTCCAAAAGTTTGATGGTATTCAATTCTGCGAAGTGTTTAGAATTGTGAATCACAAATTCCAACATCTTGAAAGCTCAGATTGGCAATGTGACTATGAAACATTAATGAGATATCAAAGGTCACTCCCGGGTCCTTGCAGTCAACGCAGTGCGCTATGCACCACTGGGTGCGGATAGGGAAATAATAAAGACGTTTTTCTTTATCGAGACTTTGTATAAATGTATATTTCTGTACATTGGAATAATGTATTCCAGTATAAATAAAATTGAATCGGCCGTGTTTAATGGTTTATTCGCCAATCAAGTGAATACATTAAATATCACATTTAATTTGCTAAGCTTTGAGACAATTATTATTTCAACAAAAACTCTGACGTCAGCCATTAATATAAATCCAGCAATAAAATAGCGTCTACACATTTCAAATTTAATCTAACAATGGTTTATATGACACAAAATTAATAAAAATAATTTTGAACAAATATTTGAAAGTCACTAAATTCAAAATGATACCAAAAAAACATTATTCAGTAAAAATATTTAAATATAGATAGTATAGATGGGCATTTTCGGTTATTTAAAAAAAGTAACAGTAAGAGTAACCGTTTCACAAATTAAACTTTTTCTAAATAGCAGTTTAGAGCAGCGTGAACAAAAAAATCCGGTAAAAGCAACATTAGGAACAGTTAACCAAAAAATAATTAAACCCTTATTTAAGAAATCATTTCACATTTTTATTTTATTTTTGAGGATGGCCGAATGCTGTCAAAATGCGATCTTTAAGGCGAATAGGTGGTAAAACTATGTACGATAGATGCACAAATGTTGAGATCCGTACATTATGCGAGGCTGAGATAACCACTATCAACAAAATCAAGAAAGGAGCTCTGCGTTGGTTTGGACATGTAGAACGAATGGACAGCGAAAGAACGGCTAAAAATATTTACGATGCGAATGCGAATGTTGATGGATGCAGAAATAGAGGAAGACCAAGAAAGACATGGCATGACCAAATCCAACAAATACTTAAAGATGGACAAGTCAAAAGTCGAAATAATCGGCGCGCGTGCAAAAGAAAATGTATTAATGCAGAGGAAGCGAGATCTGTATGCAAAGATAGAGTTATGTGACGTTCTATCCTCTCTGCCTACCCTAACGGGGAAGCGGTGTGGTGGTTTGTTTGTTTGTTTGAGTAAGTCAAATAGCGATGCAGGGAATCTAAAAATATTAACAGTAAAATTATAATTATTATTACATATTGTTGTATTTATATATTTAAAAATATTTAATTTTTAGACAGCGTTATTTCGAAACAGATTAAAAAGAAGTTTTATGTATTTGAAAAATTACTACTTATAAAATAATGCGCTTATTTTATTTATATAATTGACGGACTTATGCAGTCCATTCTAACGATGGTAAATACAATTTCTTATAATAAATACAGGCACTAATAAAATAAAATACAACTAAATAAAATTAAAACCAGGACAAAAAATATATAAATTACTACTTCAAGACAAGATCCGATCAATCTTAGTGATTTTTAAATCTATAAAGTCACCAAAAAGGTCCAGATCTTGTCTCGAGTTTACAATGCGACACAATCGGGACATTGGGTGCATGCGAGCCATAGTTTGTGCTGTGTTGATCAAGGAACAGCACATTATTATTTCGCAACCGGCGGATTGGAACATTGAATGCCACTTGTTCCAGTAACGATGGTACATCAATTAAGCCATTCAGTAGATTGAACATAAATATGGAGTCAATGTTATTTTTACGTTTTTGTAGACTTGAGAAAACGTTAAAATACCCTAATTTAGCATAGAACCCTGTTATATTAAAGCAGTGATATATATTTTTCGTCCACATAATTACACAACAATGAATCAGTTCCGAATGCGCTGTGAATAATGTTTTATACGACTCACAATATTAAAACTTGTATAAATCACGTTGAAAAAACAAAAGTTGACACGGACTAATGTCAGCATTGTATAATTTTAGTATTTAGATCTAATTTTGCTAGCGTATGTTAGATTCTGCAGGTGAATATATGATTTTTATTTAACATTGTGCTCATTATTTTAGGCGTAATTTAAATTGGTGGGCTTATTGCCATGAAGACAGTAAATTGAAATATTGCAATGAGAAGGTTGACCGTAAAATAAGAAAAACAGAAATAACAATTTACTTTGAACAATAATATTATAAAATTTACTGGAACCTTATTGAAAAGGTAATATGGTAGCTTAGAATTAAATACCCTTCTCAAAAACGTTCTCTCTCTGTTGCAAATATCGCTTAAATAATTATTTGCAAAAACCTAAGATATCTCCATTAAATTGAGTATTTAAAGAACTCTGTGAAGCAAAAGTTGATATTACATACTATTTTAAAGAACCTCAATACTACAAGTTATCAAAGAAGGAGAAATCACTACTAGTCATGTTCCGAAATATCAAAATAATTGTAATTTACATAGATGCAATACAATAGGGAAAAAATGAAATAAAGGTCTGAAATCCCGTCCAGTAAAAAAAAAAAAATTTTTACTTATTATTAGTAGCATGAAAAATATTTCAAAATTCCCGCAAAAACTCATTCCATTAGCCACGCCCCTAATACGTCACGATTCATGTTGATTTGTTTGAACCATTCAAACTGGTTTAGACAATTGTCACTAATCTTGACGTCACAACTAACAAGTCTAAACATGCCGCGTTTTTCTAGCAACGCATTTTTATTAAATTTCTTTTTTACATTTATGTATGAAAACGTTTCCCCACAATATCTATATTGATTTCGAGAAAACAATTAATTATTCTAAATCCATTTCACATATTTGTATCGGTATTTGTAGTAGGTGATATTTCCCTATTGCTGCACAAAAACATTATTCTTTTACAGGCAAAAATATTTTTAACGCTCACAAGAGGTTTTTTCTTTTTTGGTGTTGTATTTCGTTTCGTTTTTTTCTTCTGCACTTTTCGCATTTATGTATCATTTGTATAAAAAAAAATGTATCGGTTTATAAAACAGTTTCAATAAATGAAAAAAACTGAATTATTTAAAAGAAAACTGACAAAGCATATTAATTCAAATATCAGTTATTTTTTTCTTTTAAATAATATAAAACGAATTAAAGTTAAATTAAAACCAGGTAAAGAATAAAAAACCTGAAATTAAAAAAAAGCAAAACGAACTCCCTCTAATCACAAGCAGTCTGAGCCCTTATTCTGTCCTAATTTTGATTCGTAAGTTTGTTCGTTTCTCATATATCCATTATGCATCCACTCTTACGCAATAAACAATATTAGCTCTCTTTCCCGCTACATACAATACGAATGAAATTAAAAAACGAAGTAGTAACATAGTAAAATGTGAATTTCTCATTTTGTATTTCACGTTTTTTTTACACAAAAAAAAATTGTGAAAAATAACACAATATTTCTAATCTCGTATTTTGGAATGACGTGTTTTTATTATTTCTATAATATTTATCAGCTGCTCTCTAAGGGGAAAATTAAATTAATACGTAGAAATGAAAATTGATATCTCTGAATTCGTTACGCGTTTTAATTTTTGACACTGTGAAACTTGAACAGCGGAAGGGGAGTTAGCGAAGTCTTCACATAAATATATAATTTATTGTTCAAGTGTAAACTTTCAAAGCTAATCCATAAGTCATAGCCAGCAACATGGTTAGACAGAGGAGATATTAATAGAGCGTGTACATAAAGCTCCATGACTTATTACAATGAAAAAATTAAAAGACAGATGTGAAATAATATATAAACCATCATCATCATTCTCTTTCCGCACCTAATGGTGCACAGGGCACTGCATCGGTACACCAATCGCAGCGTATCGTCATTTTTGTTACATGAAGGTAAGATGATCACTCTTAAGCTCAGGTGCCAGTCGAGGTAGTATAAAATATTACAGTAACACCTTTTAAAATTAATATTTCATATCAACCATGTAGCGAATCGAACCCGAGATCTCTAACACAACACGAGCCCGAGAAAAATAAAAATCAAATAGATTAAACCTGTTGATGGATTATTAAAATAAATATTTTTTTATTATTATCGGTATGTTTTCTACAATAGTTTATATTTATTTTTAATTTTTTCTTATTATTATTATTTATTTTAATTGTTTAAGCATCTTTTAATGGATAAAAACAAATGTAAAAAAAGAAGGTCGTGCCTAGAGAAGAGTTTCCTAGCTAATCGGGATCTGAAACAAAGAACCTCTCTACATTTTAAAATTGTGAAATAAATAAACAAATAAAGACTATCATAATGCACGGATCTCGACATTTGGTTTTTAAATGTTGAGCGAATGGAGGTGAAAGATCGGATAAAAATATATATGGTGCAAATGTTGATGAAAACCGAGAGAGGCATAACATGACCAAATTTAAAAAATGCTTGACGATGACATGAATAATCGGCTTGCGTGCATGAGAATATGTAAGATAGAGGAAGCGAGTTCTGTATGCAAAGACGGCATGATGGCATTCTACCCTCTCTGCCTACAAATATTTACTATGATTTGAAACGGCGTGATAGTTTGTTTTTGTTTTGTTGAATGAAGACTATTAAACACGAATTCACTTACATTTTTTTTACGAACACTAAGTTGAAAAAATGCTTAAATTAAAAATATTTATCAATACGTTCATTGACTAAGAGCAGAAGTGTACTAACTAATCTACCATCAAAAGCACCACAATAATTTAATAAAATGAACTTTAAATTTTAAATGTAAAATCGATTATGACCCTCCAAAAGCAGCAGATAGCAGTAAAGATAGTAAGTACTGTACTTTTTTATTTTGTATCATCAAAAATAACTGTCGAAGTTCTCATACGAAATTTTGATTTTCGAATGGAGAATAATCAATAGATAATTTTCCCGAAAACCGATTACATATAAAATATAAAGTTATTTATATGGTTTACCTCAAACTGATATTTTTGACTAGCTGATATTTTAACCAACAGAGAAACTCTTTGAGAACGTTCTCAATTCCAAACAATTGCTCAATCATATCCAGGACTTACATACAAATATCGATAATAATAAAAATAAAAGTGGGTAAAATTAAATTATATTGGAAATAAGTGCAATAAAATAATGATTATTGAATATGTTAACAGAACACCTTAAATTACCTTTGAAAAAAGAATAACGCAAAATCTTTTCAACAATGTTACTACCCAAAATGTTCAATATATTATATTTATATAGTTAGGTAGACTAGACATAATCCAGAGAAATCTATTACATGTTAATATGATTAAATGTATGTAATAGATAAAGAAATTGTAATATTCGTAAATAAACCATTATTATTATTGTTGTGGAAGATTTTGAACAAAAATTTTTTTTTAATAAAAGCTCATATTCTAAACCAGACATTAAAAAGACCTTAGGATTTACTTTCAATACGAACCCCCAAATTACAAAAAGTTAACTGCCATTTGTAATAAACAGAGCTTGTCGACAATTGCCTATCTTGGAGTGGGGTATGTCCCAGTTAGCTGGGCAAAGTCTATAAAAAAATGTATAAATAAATTAATTCTGACAAAGAAGGCGTCTTTTGCGGGGTTAACACATTTTTGCAATATTGCTATCACGTAAGCCACATATTGATCTTCATTCGCAACAATACGCTAAGCATATTAACGCAGTGTTACCGTCGGTTTTAGACCAGTTGCGTGATTGAGCTATTACAAAGAATTTCTAAGTTTAAACTCATAAAACTATTTTTAAAAGTAAGAATATCATTAATATTTAAAGCATTCAAAGCGTCAAACATTTTACTCAATTAGTTTGTTTGTTGGTTTGCATGTTGATTTAATTGGTGTCCCGACGAAGAGACGGGTACGTCTCGAAATCATTAGACATAGAAAAGTCGGTAAGTGGTTTTATACAAATATTTAAAACATATAGTAAGAATATCACTTGAATCATGATTCTGACACTAACACATTTTTTTCGATTATGTGGCTTGACACATTTTTGCATAAAACCTTCCATATATGAGCCCATTTCAGGTGATGTGAACTAAATGAAATTTTGGAAGTGACTCATTGCTTATTTTACATTTCTATAATCAGCATAATACAAAAACCTTTTTTTCCTGGTACGAAACATCCATGCATAGATTTAAAATATACCAGAAGGCGCGTAGAACCAAATTTTGTATAAATCGTACTGTGTCCAAAAGTCCCCCGCTCTACCCGACATCCCGCCTGCGCGCATGCGTGAAGTGGCCCGTTAATGTTGCCAGACAGTAAACAATATACACAAACATAAGATAGTTTTGTGTGTTATGTTATATTTTACAAAAAAAATTTACTGACCGGACTATAAAAAAAAACAGGTACTTTTACTAGGAAAACGTAAAAAAATCATTAAATGAGCATTTATTAACTAAGTAAATTAATACCGTTTAATATAATACTAAGGCTTACTTACTAATATGTAGAAAGCCGGGTAAAAAATTCGACTACCCTGGCAATACTTACAAAACGTCCACGTAATTTTATTTAACAATCTGACAGATGGCAAAACAATCGAATTCTTAAATAATGTTACTTTTGAATTCGCTTCTTACACGTGAAATGTGATCCTACCGTGTTCCCTTTAAATCCCAGCAGTACTTTGACACTTGCAAACGACACAACATGGCATAATTGAATTTAAATCGGCAGTTGCGTACTAATCAACGTCTACAGAGTACCTAATGGCCAAAACGTAAAACTACTCATTTGTGAGTAGTTAAGTCAGATTCAGTTTGATGCGCGTATGCGGTTTCTGGACTATTCAAATTCTATGCATCCATATTAATTAAAAATATGAAAAAAGTTTTGTAAAAAAAATACGCAAAAAGCTCCGGGTCAATTGGTTTACTCCACCTGCAATGGGCTCATATGAACTTGCATGTAACTTTATAACAAACATGTTATAATATAATGTTAAATACTTGCATTGAAACAGCTAAAACTCACAAGAAATGAAAACGTGCAAACGTTGTGCACAAAGAAATCTTTCAGAACAGCGTGAAACTATTATGTTCGTGTGGTGTGGTGATGTGGTGGTGTGGAGGTGTGGAGGTGAGGTGGTGTATGTTAACTGTTGTCATCACAGTGGATTGTTTGTATTGCAACAGTTCTATTGACCGCTGCGCGTTGCAATCGATTCTTATTGTTACACACTTGCATTGGACAAAATGAACGGTACTACACTGAATTCCGAAGAAAACATTTAAGAGTTTCTATTTGTAAGTAGTCCGCACGTTTCCCCAGTAAAGATTGATTATATTGTAAGGGAAACTTAGACGGAAACAATCATATTTATTACACCCATGAACATGTAAAACTGAAATCTGTTCAACGAAATGCGGAATACAAGTCATTGTTGAACTCGTGACACTATTAAAGATTGTTTTATGTAAAATTTCCGCTAATATCTACGTTTCAAAAATGTAATATACCTCCTCATAACCATGAGATATTATTTATCATTATTCGGTTGTTTTTGTCAATGTGTTTCAAGCATTGCACTGGTGTCCGGCTGCCTTTAGCCCACACCGAACCGGTGCACAAACTTTACCCTATAATAGGAAACCCCCGTTAACGACCATTGAATGGCTCCTCAGAGACTGGGATCGAGAAGGAGTTTCCTCAAAGTCACAACTGATTAGGAGACCTCTGTAGAAAAACGCAAAGAGGATCTATGGAGAGAGGAACTCGGCGATAGGCTCTGGATAATGCCATCAGAAAGCATAAACACCGCCCACAGTTTGGAATTCTCAACAGGCTGAGGGTAGGGGCGACTAGGTGGAAATATAATCTGGAGAGAGATGACACGAGCTGCGATTTTTTTATATTTTTTTATATGGGAGTTGCTTTATTATTTACCTTGCTTATAATATACAAGGTTTATATTTCAAAAGTGGATTTTTCTGCAATTAAATTTCTTTAAATTTATCTAAATTGTTGGGATCAGGAGGGATATACTAATATGGGCCAATCAGGAACTTCTCAGCATTTGCTTATGTGGAGAGGAAACCACTCAAAACTCTTCAGGAGAAGCCGGCCTGTTGGCAGTAGTCAACAGGCCTTCCGTTCCACTAGAGGAGTGTTCGGCATTTTCTTCCCTACTTTGGTTTATTTTACCAATAGCCTGCACTATATTGATCATGTATAATACTACCTCTCGTGTGAGTTCTTTATTACCTATCACCGATGGGATGTCGCATAGATGACGAGCTGCGATTGTGTAGAGGTGCAGGATGACCCTCATCCGCTGAGGTGTCCACAAATACGGCTGACTTGTGAAGACGATGATTTGTGGAAGGCTACTGACAAGGCGATATCTGTCGCTGCACAATGGAGCGGCAAAGTCTGAAGTCCAGATCCGAAAAGTAAGTAATCATAGCTCTGTATCAATATTGTTTCCAGCGTTATATCATCGCACGCGTTGACGTAAACATCGGTATCAGAGCAATAAAGTAATGAAGACGTTGGAATGGGTCCCAGTAGCGGATTAGAATCTCCAGGGCCGAATTAATACGAGGAGGGTTTGATCGCCATCGCTAGAGATAATTAACGTCCCGGCCAGCTAATGTTCGGATGTGTATTTCAACACCAGTTCGGCCATTCCTCATCCTCCACTTAAACAATTTCACGATGAAATAGTGCGATGATTTAAATAGATAAGGCGAAAACGAATAAATACAGCGGGACGTCAAACATCAGCAACTGACAGATCACATATAAATATATTGGAAATGTTCCAAGAATCACCGCGCCCCGCGCGCCCGCAGATAATGCACCGACATTTTAATTATCCATTTGGTATAAACAGCATTACGGGTCTGATGCGGAACTGTCCGACATGATGTCTCAATGATGCATCACACACGGAATTGTACTCTTAATGAAGTTTTAATGTAACTCAGAAGTCAAAATATTGAATTTCAGAGGTGCAAAATGCCGTATTTACCACGACACTTCGTGATAAACGGATGCACAAAATACTCTAGAATGCTTTTTCGCTGTAATTATCTCTGCATGTGAATTTCCACTGATAATTATATCTACAAAATACTATGGAAACAGTTTTATGTATTTACATTCATTATTTCTTGAAAAATCAATGTATAAATGATCATGTTCCTACAACGGATCGTGATCAGATCTGGTATTTGCATTCGAATTCAAAGTTCTTTACACCTAGAGACACAAATATATAATGCAATCGGTCATCCCATCGTTCTCATTTCTTTTAAAATGAAGTAATTCCGTCTCGTGACGTCCAAACACCTTGAATATTTGGACGTTAAAATATAAGCGCACGAATGTATAAATAATCACGTGTGCTTAATTACCGTGTTGAAGAAACACGTCTAATTCCCCACGAATCGTAGGACGCGGTGGCCATCTCTGAATATAATCGGAATCCGAGAGATAGACCAACTTAAAATTATAAAAAATCCAAACACAAAGCCGAAGACATCCGACAGGTCGCGATTCGAATTCTCCTACTGGATACGAAGGAGAGAGCTCGAGATCTAGGGGCCACGACGACAGACGAGAGACACTAATTGTCGATTTAATAAGGTAGGAGATCGTCTGAAGAGTATCTAAACGACACGGAACATCAGAAAAAAAGGGATCATTTATCGGGAAGTTAGGATTAGATAGGAACATCAAAGCAGTCAGGAGAAGGGCGTGAGAAAATGTATTTAATACCCCTTAAATGTTTGGGTTTGAAGTATCAATTCACACAAAACTCTTAACCGAGAGAAACTAAAATAATAACAAAAGCAATCAAGTAAATAATGGACCAACACCTATTCTACAAATAAATAAGAAATACTTATGTCAATTAATTTTAAAAAAACAATATTTTGATAATACATTTGTTGTAGACAAATCTTATTTTTTATTCGGAATTGTCTAAATTGGTTTATCCGTAAATTCAATATACTAAAGGTATTGCTTAGCAAACCCGATTCTAAGTCTCAGTTTAAGAAATCTGGTTTGCAATAATCATGAGACATCACGGATTTTCATGATCACGAGAAAATTAATTGGTTAGCAAAATTTCAAAAGTATTTCAACGACATGCATGAAAATTAAATCACTCGGGTACAAAACAAACGTTTGATTAACGTGAAGAAAAATTAAAACTTGACTTCAAATTGGAAATGTGGTTTGAGTTATTACGAAGCATACGTCATGATAGTTCAAACACTAGCCAAAAGATAGACGGGTACTGATTCATCAGCAGCCCAGAAATATTCAGCCAATGAGAGCGAATAAAAATCACGATAATTAACAAAAATAGGGGAGTTAAAAATGACATTTTGGATTTAAAAATAAATGAAATTGAGTTATTTCTCCTGTACTCTTACTTTGGGGCTGAATTATTGAGCCAAATACTATGAATAGGGTCATCAGTTACCTAATGGGGAAGGCGGGGGCGGGGACGTCTGAGGGAGGTGCCAATTTTTTATATGATTTAATTCTTGAGAATTTTTCCCGTCAGATGTCAGGTGATGTCACGGCAACAATCATTCTGCCTGTCCAGATTGATTCGAAAAATGAACTGTAGGTGTCGGACGCGTTCTTTATTTCGGGAATCAAAGCAGAATCCGTTGTAAATGATCTCATTAAGACTCGATTCCGCTTTGTACACAACTAGTTCAGTTTAAAAACAAACACGAGAGCGTATTTTTGTTCGTTGACAAATTATTGTATTAGGATATTCAATTTATTTTGTTGTTTTAGAATATCATTTAATAAGAGTTGTTTTGACTGTCAGAAACATAATATATTTACCTAAATATACAATTTCAATTAATCCAAAATTGTCAAACAACAAATTGTTAATTGTAAAAAAAATATTTTGGCTTGAAAGCACTGTAAATTGGGGTACGATAAGATAAATAAACTGACGTACGCAAAATGACAGTAACCACTTCGGATTTAAAAAATATTTAGCTTGTCATTAATTGAAAAATACGTTGTGTGTAAATCAAAAAAGAAAAATTAAATAAATCTAAATATTTCATTATTTTAGTCTTGGGAACACGTAAGGTTTAGATTTAAACAGAAAATCCCATTTTGTTTTAACAGCTCTATTACGGAGCGCGGTTTATTTAGATGCGTATCGGAAATTCCTACCTAATCCATTCAGTGAGGTTTTATTTGTAGATAATGTCTGTCCGTGTTAAACCGCTAACTATAAACCCCGAACACACCGCGGCACATTTGTCAACTTGGCGCATTCCAGACGTGCCAAGCCGGGATGTGTTGGGAGACTTTTCATAAAGATGTGATGAAGCACCGCGGGCCACGGGATGTTTTATGACTGATACTATCACTTTCAATTATATATTTCGTGTAACACGTTTCAATATAGCTCATTTATAGCTGCATGGCGTTTAAACATCCCGTACTTAGAGGGAACCGCGATTTACAATAAAGCTTTACAACAAAAACGAGAAAACCTCCTACAGATTTTCATGGACCTTTCAGTAAACGAAAACCATAATTATTTTTAAAAATTCGATGCGAAGCTGTGAGCCATAATTTATTTCGTATTTTTAAATTATATACTATATATATTTGAATAATTTACATAGCGCTATTTTTGTGAAAATTACCTCAAGGGCGCTGTATAATAAATAAATATCCCAGCACGTCTTGCAGCCACAGAGCGCATGGACATTAAGTAATCTAGCCCCTATTTGCATTTTTTATTTTAATTTTATGTGATATTTTGAAAAGCTAACTGAAGAACAAATTTATTCAAATGGAAGTTAGATTACAACAAGTCTTGCGGCTACTGAGCGCATAGACGGTTGGAAATCTAGACCCCATTTACTATATTTAGGTATTTGATAGTTGATAACATTTACCTATTGAAGCAGCTTTTATTATTGTGGATAATGTATATAGCGCTTTTTTTGTAAAAATAACCTCAAGGGCGCTTTACAATATCCAAACACGTCTTGCAGCTACATAGCGCATTGACACTTAGGATTCAAGTTCCTCGTTTAAAATTATGATTTAATTCAATAACAGATAGAAGCTAGATTACATCATGTCTTGCTGCTACAGAGCGCATGGAAATTTTGCTTACTGGGTTGTTCCTATGCGTTATTTAAACGATTTACACAGTTAAAAATGGAAAATAAAATCTGTTTAATGTATTTATTAGTTAGTTAGTTAGAACAAACGAGGGGAGGTACAAAAACTGCTCCAGATAAAAGTACGACTAAACGATCAAAAGCGTATTAATAAATCGTGTTGAGTGTCTGTTTACGATCGCATTATTGAAGCGATAAACACGTAAAGACACATAGTGTAGCGAGAACATTTAGAAAGAGCTTTTTTTGACGGCGTAACAAAGTAGTGAGTAAATCGTAAAAGCTCTCCCGTATACGAAGTTTGAAAAATAATAAAAATCAGCCAGTCTGACGGCAGGGCTCAAACGGAGATGTTTATGACATAAATGTCACCGCGACGGCGTTCATTCATGCGGTTTGCTAGGTATTGAAGGGACGGACGCCGCGACGCTTACATTTTGCGTCGAGACGCCGAAATCTACGAGGATGAATGATTGACGTTATTTTGACAGACCGAATGACGAATCTTGTTGATCAAAGGTGTCTTTTATTTAACGTCGTAAGGTATTGAGGAGGAAAATTCTGTCTTGGAACCGGAAGCGTTTAAATATATTTATTATACCCACCTTCGTCTTATTTTCTAGCAAGAATGCAACAACCCAAAAAAGTGACACATGCTTACGAAACAAACATTATATCACCAGTTTTCTTTGATACTTTTAGATCACATTATGAAGGTGAAACATATTACATATATCATCGCCAAATAGTTTAAATCAACCGCTCAACTGAGCGGCTAGGCTGTTTATTCAATGCCGGGATTCAAATGAATGCTTAGGCCATTCGCTGAATGAATTAAGATAGCTCATCGTTCAACGTGCCGGCTGGTCGAAAGCTAGCCCTTTGGAAACGGCCGAACCAAAAGTCAAGATAGGTTGGATTAAGTTGAACCATTAAAAAAAACAGTTTTATTGCTCATTAAGTAAAGTTAAGGATTAATTATTAAGTTAAGTTAAGGATTAAGTAAAGTAAAATGTTTTTTTAGTCTACACAATATTTTAATTATTTGACACTTTATATACATATACAATAAATATACATATAAGGGCGGGCATATTGCCTTAAGGCAATTTCTTCCTACCTACCCAAACCGTTCAGTTTGAGAAAATTATAAATACATGGACATATTGAATCTTACAATTTTATACAAATATTAAAAGTAAAGATTAACAAAAATAAATATATATATATATATATATAAATAACACTATACTATGAAGAGAGGAGAGGGGATGGGAAGGAAAGAAGATGTATAAAGGAACAATTTAAATATTTAGATAGTGACATTTCAATCTTAACTTAATGTAAATAAAAAAGGGGCGTCCCTAACATTAGTGGGTAGATTATTCCACAATCGAGCGGCTGCTACTGTGAAAGAGGAGGCAAAAAAATTAGAGCGATGACAGGGTATTAAAAGGGTTCTCTCGTTACTAGAACGAAGAGATAGTCCGTGTTGTGAAAGAGGTTGGATGAGCTCTCTCAGATAAACAGGCGAAGTGGGATTATTAAAAATATTGTGAAGAAGTGATAGAATGTGAATGTTTCTTCTATGCCTGATACTGAGCCAGTGTAGTTGGTTATGTGGTCAAATTTGCGAAGATTAAAGATATAACGAATACAAATATTCTGCAATTTAGAGTTAGCATCTGGATAACATACATCCGCGTAGTCAAGGAGTGGAAGAAGTAAGCTCTGGACTCTGGACTAATGTTTGCTTAACATTAATAATTACACTACACCTTTTAAGTAGGGTATGTAGTATGTAAAAACAAAAAACAATTTTTACAAAAACACAGAAAACAAAAAAACCATCACGCCGTTTCCTGTAAAGGTAGGCAGAGAGGATAGAACGTTACATCTTTCTATCTTTGCAAAAATACCTCGCTTCATCTACATTCATACGTATTCTCGTGCACGCGCGTCGATTATTCCGGCTTTTGACATGTCCAACCTTAAATATTTGTTGGATTTGGTCATGCCATGTCTTTCTCGGTCTTCCTCTATTTCTGCATCCATCAACATTCGCATCGTAAACATTTTTAGCCGTTCTTTCGCTGTTCAATCGCTCTACGTGTCCAAACTAACGCAGGGCTCCATTTTTACCGCGGGGAGGGATTGTGCTTATTGTTTCATTGACTATGTATCCATTTTGGTCTGTATTATTTATTTTTATAATGGGTATGTGAAATTCCCGCTCAATTCGTGAATGCCCTACACCGCTCTCTTACTTACTAGGAGTATAATACATGATAGTGATAGGAAATAATATTTGTTACGATAGTTAAAAGTAGATTGATATCAAGTCATATTTAAGAAAAAATTAAGATACAATAAACCAACAATTACATTTTTTTGAAGACCCGAATTGATTTTGATACATGGAAATCTATACTATACAGCATTGTTCTTTTTTTGAAAAATGTACTTTTTTTACACGGTGCTATGTATCAAATCCATATCCCAGTGTCAAAAGAGGTTTCAATGTATTCCAAATAAAGTATTGGAGAGTTGGATATTTGCGCGCGGTTGATAATGGCGCGCCCCCGTCTACCTCCCAAACTATGCAAGTTTGAACATGTTAGATTACAGTAATACAATTGGCTCGGAGTAGGATTCCAGTATACATTTGTTTTAGAAGCTTCCGGTGTCCTAAGCGTGTTGGACCAGTCGATCTCTATTTTGGTGTGTTTCTTTATAATTTTTGTTAGATTTAAATATTGGAGGTGTGTGGCATTTATATATTGTATCACTATATGTTTGATAGTAAACAGGGCTGAATTTATTCATGCTTACATTAAACAATACATTTGTTAAATTTATGCTATAATTATTTAAATATGTTTTTTCAAAACTAAAATGACCCAGTTGGCTAATAGCGTGTTTGAGCCGCGCGCGCTATTTCTAACTACCAAACCTCTAAAAACAATGCTTGAAACGAAAGATCAAAAAAGAAAAGGACGAAAACAGCAATAAACGATGTAAAGATAAAGTAAAACCAGGTTACAAGAGGAAATTACAGTTGGAATCCAGCGACGAAATGAGTGATGAAGAGGTATCCTTTCTATATGATGATGATTCTGATGATGACATAGTGAATGACGATTCCAATGAGTTATGCGCTTTTTGTAGGGAATTTGGACTAACCTTCGTTTTTTTAAAATTAAAGTCTCTATATTAAACTAAACCTATATGTGGATCAAGAAAGGCGCGGTAATATCAAACTAAAGGCGCGCTATTAACAAACCGGTTTGATAACGTTTTTGTTTTTTCATAGAATACTTATCAAACAACTGATTTTCCATTTTTTTCCTTTGTGTTATTAGAGTAAATAGACGTATGTACCTATAAATCGAAATTAAAATATCTGTTCAGTAATGGTTGCAAAATGCAATATACCTTAGGGGCTCGCCAAAATCCAACTCTCCCCTAACTACAAAGTAATAAAAAAATAAAATCATATATTTGTTTGCACTTTTTAATTGAATTTTCCTTTAGGAAAAATAAATGTAATAGCTTCCGATAGGTAAGGTTTCACTAGACGTGTTATAATAGTGGTGTTCCATTTCCACTTTTTAACACGTTACCATTTCTCGCTACCGGTCTGGGTCCCGAGCGCGATTAATTAACAAGTCGAGCATTCGTTTCGCTTCTCCCAGCCAGCCACGAGTTCTGGAGTATCTTGGAGATAATAAATCTGGTTTAACGACGCATGTCTGATCATCTTCTCTGCAGCTTCCTTCGTTTGGGGAAACGATTCCTGTGTGAAATACTGGCGGCGTACAAATCATATTAATACGAGTCTAGGAAAAATATTTTAGTGTCATCTCTTAGTGCCAGTAAGGAAAGAATAATCTTCGTATTACGTGAAAAATATATACGGGATTGATCAATCAGCGGCTCCTATCGTTTAGCAGTTCAGATGTTTGCTTTACGGGCGTGTTTCCGTGTAAGATCACAATAAAATGTCATTTACATAATACCTGATACCATCGAACGTAGTTATGCAGAAAGCAGGCAGTCCACATTTTAGAAAAAAATAAATATTGGAGTTATCGGATGCAGTAAGGTCGATTCAATGTTTTGCTAAAAACAGTCAGACCATTTTCATACAAAAAACTGTATTAACCACCTTCTGAAAATAGTGTCGATCGCAAAAGCGGCATTTCACAATTTTTAAAAAACACCCACAGCACTAAGAAAATCTGACGGTGCTTAAAAATCATTAAAATTGATCAAATACATAATAAGACTCATGTTTGTAGTATGAAAAAACCAATTAATTCATAGTTAATCATTTGTCCAAGTCAGTATAGAGTCAGTACTGTTGTGAAGATTTGATTATTCACTCGTTTTATAAAGGTGTTCTTATCTCAGTTTCACTTTTCTATGGCTGGCTGCTTTCTGCATAACTGCGTTCAATTCATCTACCTAATTGCGTTTCTGACAAATTTTGTTTTTTATTTGTAAATATTTTTGTTTCAGATGTGTACCGAATAATAGAAGACGGGTAGGTACCTCAATTTTACATTGCTTCTGTCATAAATAAAAACATATTCTTCTTCTTCTTCATTCCCTTTCCGCAACTAATGGTGCATTTGGCACTGCATTGGTACACCAATCGTAGCGCATCGTGTTTTTTTTTTAATGAAGGTAAGATGATCAGTCTTACGCTTCAGGTACCAGTCCAGGGACTATGAAAAATTCCCAAGCGAAAACACCTATTAAAATAAATATTTCATATCAATGATGTCGGGAATCAAACCCGACACCTCTTGCATGGTAGGAAAACGGTTAAACCACTAGACAACGAGGCCGAAAAACAATGAGTAATAAGTTTGTTATTTTTGTAATGTTTTTTTTTTTAATATGTCATTATCATCATCATTCCCTTTCCGCACCTAATGGTGCATAAGACACTGTATCGGTACACCAATTGCAGCGTATCTTAATCAATTTTGTAACATTAAGGTAAGATGATCCGTCTTACGCCTCAGGTACCAGTCCAGGGACTATGAAATATTATCACCCCTTCAAATAAATATTCAATATCAACCATGTCGGGAATCGGACCCGAGATCTCTTGCATGGTGGGCAAACGCACTGACTATTACACTATAAGGCCGACAAAATATGTACGATGCATAAATATCTAATAAGTCGGCCCGGTGGTGTAGTAGTCAGCGCATTGGTCTACCACGCAAGAGGTCTTGGGTTCGATTCTCGACATGGTTGACATGAAGTATTTATTTAAAAAAGGTGTTTTTACACTTGAATATTTTATAGTCCCTGGACTAGCACCTGAAACGTAAGATTGATCATCTTACCTTCATGTAACAAAAATTAGATACGCCGCGATTTGTATACCAATACAGTGCCTTTTACACCATTAGGTGCAGAAAGGAAATGATGATGATAAATATCTACATAATGCACCATATTTTTGTCCGCCCCGTGGTGTTACAGTTAGCGAATTTGCCTACCATGCAAGAGGTCTCGAGGTCGAGTCCCGATATGTTTGACATGAAATATTTATTTAAAAAATAAAGGAACGCCAGAAAGTATAAAGAATAAGCAAAGTGTAAATACAATAAAAATTAAATGTAAAGAGTGCATGTGTAAAAAATACTGGTTAGATATATTATAAGTAGTAAGTATACGTTAGTTATTTAATATAAGAGTAGGTTTATACCTATATTATAAATTAGGACAGATATTTTTTATAACCATTGATCAATAAGTCCACTTATATTCACTACGCACTCTCGCATGCATACAATACTCACACACCCATTCACACACACACACACACACTCTCACACACCCTAAATATATGTACTCACCCTAACTAACATGTACAACAATAATAAAACGGATACACTGAATAAGAGTACGCATTGTTTTATATATATGTTATTTTATTGTGACTATTATTACTGTAATTTATTGATATACATTTTAAAAAACTTATTACTACTACGAGACTTTCTTGTAAAATTATATTCGATTGTATAAATTACATCTATCTTAAATTAAATTTTATTAAAATTAATCTTATATAAATTCTAATAATCTGCTTTAATAACATATAATGAAAACTAAATTTTGGTCTATACACAATTTTAATTTTTCTTTTGACTATTGGTATTCACATATAATTGGTGAAAGATATTTAGTGTTATTATTTTTTTATTTTATAAATTGTATTTATATTGTGATATCTTTTACTGTCTGTGAACCGAAAATAAATAAATAAATATGTGTACAATAGTGATAAATAATAGAATAAATATTATATCACACAGTTAATCATAGAACTAAATTAAATAAATTTAAAAAATGTGTTTTTATGTACACTAAAATACTTCATAGTCCCTAGACTGGCATCTGAAGCGTAATACTGATTATCTTGCTTTCATGTAACAAAAAATGATAATACACTGCGATCAGTTTACTAATGCACCGCCCTGTGCACCATAAGTTGTGGAAAGATAATGTTGAAGATTGTAGGTACATAATAAATATTAAATAGCTGTGGACGGTAGAGGGTTAAGAAGTAATAAAGGTAGTTATTAAGAAGAAAAGTCGTAAAACTGAATCACATTTGGCGTCGAATTACTTTAATTATGGTGGATTTGGAACACTCTTGTTCTGAGATGAAATATTACTACCACAGAGATAGCTCAAATGTAAATCATTTGATAAATGACAGATTTATAGAAATTATAATCGCCAGTTATTAGACTTACTTTAATTGCAAACTTTAGTCATTAGTCATATGTTCATACGTAATATTATTTATTTATTTTACTTTTCGGACATTTTATTTTGGCAATGGCGCCCTTATTGCGGACTTTTCATTCAATGATGATAACTTCAAATCAACTATTTCATAAAAGTAACTAGAAACACAGCAACAAAAATAAAATTTAACGTTCGAGGTTACGATATTATACATTTCTAACGAAAAAAACTTAATATTTTTTTGGCGTTATTTGATTTATATTACTATTTAATTTCTTGGCTAGTTTCTGTTAACCGTAAATAGACTAACACGTGGAAGATTCCGGGTTTAATTCCCAGTGAAAAGACAAAACAAAATTCTCAAGGCTAGATGTTCTGCGGTGTAATACGCGACTGAAATTGGGCCTCCTGGCTTGTAGTGCAAATGGGAAACAAGTGGTAAGAAAGCGGGGTTCGAACCTGGAACCTCCGTATCCGGATTCTACGACACTTCCACGAGACTAACACCCATCTGTAAAATTTACAAGTAAAAATTTTCGTTTTAATAATAATAAATTAAAAGAAAAGAACTCCATTTGGTCAAAAATATTATCGAAAGTGTGGCAATAAAAATATTGGTGAATAAAAACTGAAAAATTATATAATGGCGGCCTCCGCGGTGTAGTGGTTAAGACGCTTGACTCACACACGGAAGGTACCGGGTTTGATTCCCGGTGAGAACACAAAAAATAAAAATATGATTTATCTCAACCCTGTGTGTTCTGTGTTGTAATTCTTCACTGTAATTGGGCCTCCTGGCCTATTTTGGTGCAAACAATAAAAATAATTTTGTCCCATGATTCTTCCAATAAATAAATTAAAGCAATTTTATATGTTTTTCTAAACTAACTACTTGCACACATGGAAACTTAAAACGACGCACGAGTAGACACATTATTCGCGGGCAAATAATCAACCACTAGGCAAGTGATAAAACATTACAACCCTTTTGATCCACCCCTGATCGTGACCAATCACACAATCACAGAAGGGGACGAGATCGGCCAATGGGAGACGAGGATCTGCACTGTGGGTACAGTTGGATTGGTGCGTCATAACAGGGGTGCAGCCCCAGAGAAAACACCTAAATATTAATTCGGGGTTTGAATTGGGGCGATAAATATGGGTTAGCGGAAATGTAGGCAACGTAACGTGTTTTTTGTTGGGGTGTATTTTCTTTGACACAGGTACCCACCCTGACACATATTACCTCATTTGACTGATCCGTATATTTTTTCGGAAATCGGTAATTTTCGCTGCAAAATTTGATTGAGCAAGTAGATGATCTAAATTCAAAATAAATTTAACAGAGAACGTAAAAACGGCATTTCATGTTTTCAATACAATTAACTAGGTATTATAGAAAACATCTCTTTTATACCTACATGAACCTCACTTCAAAAATATCTTTGTATTTATTTAGGTTATTTTAAAAAAATGTTTTTAATGAATTCTGGACGTTTGAGACTATGAGAAAGATTTAAACAGAGACAAATAACGTTTTTGAAAAGGTGTATGAATATCTAGGCATTTACAGGGCTTTACATTGGCTGATTTAAAAGTTGGCCTCGTGGTGTTATGGTCAGCGCGTTTGCCTACCATGCGAGAGGTCTCGGGTTCGCTTCCCGATATCGTTGATATGAAATATGTATTTGAAGGGGTATTTTTACTCTAGAATATTTCGTAGTCCCTGGACTGGTACCTGAAGCGTAAAACTGATCATCTTACCTTTAATGTACCAAAAAAAAAACAAGATACGCGATGCTGCGATTGGTGTACCAATGCAGCGCCCTATGCACCATTGGGTGCGGAAAGCGAATGATGATGACTTGCAAATATATAGACAATATACTTGTGCAGTAGAAAATGTGTAACTCACTGAAAATTTGTGAAATCATTGAACTGTAATTGGACGTCATTATCATGGCAAGTAATGAAATACGAAATTAAAACAATATGTAGGTAATCTTTTGATTATGTATAATGTAGGTAAGCCATTACCACGCTTGCCTACTTTACAAGGCATAAGGTAGAAGTCCTGGACGTCCGCTGCTGACTGTTCGTGGGCAGTTCATATCGGAACTACGGGATGCGAACCTGACATGGGAGGATGTACAGGAACTGGCATAATAAAAGATGCCTGGAGACTCTTTGCGGACACTATATGCCCCACAGTATTTTGATTAGACGCACTAATGAAAAATTACGCGCTAATAAACAGCGAAAAAACTTGTAAAAATTGAGTATACTTTAATGCATGTTTTCCTTGTTTAAAACTAGGGAACACTGGTGTTTTTTATGTAAGAAATCTTTTCATATATTACGCAATAAAATTATCAATTCCCTGATTCCAAGATTATTGTCTTGGTATAAAACACAAATAATACAAGCAAAACGCATCTTTAATGTCGTCTGCCGAAGTGTGATTATCCGATGTTAGTAATTCACAAAGGCCGGCGGATACTTTGATGTTGTAACGTCAATCGGTTGGATTTATAGTTCGATAATAAATTTTATCGCCAAACAGGTTCCAGGTGAAATGTTTAATCGCTTTGCTGTAAATCAAATTAATCCAATCAAAGATCAAGTATTTCCAACGAGCAACTACTAATTGAATAAACCGTAATTTATACATATGGACATGAATAAAAAAAACAATAAAAGAAAGACTATTATCTTCAACAGCGCAATTACTTTGATGTAGTTACTTAAATACATAGTAAGCATACCTGTATTATTTTATTTGTTTTTTTAGAGATGCACAAAATATTCGGTTTAAACATGTAACGAATGTTCGGAGACTATTATTCGGTTGTAAAAAGAGATGTAACGAATAATCGGCCACCGTGGGCGTTGGTTATTTTTTATGTTAAATATTTATTTACTGTATATGTTGTCTAAAGATTGTATATTATAAAGATCGCATTTCAAGAGTAACAGTGGCATAAATATTTAAAAAAAAACATTTTTTAAGAGAGCAGTTATGTACATACTTACTCTATTAATACTAAAACTTAAATTTATTCGAAAAAACAAAGGCACAACTTGAAGTTTACATGATTTTAGAAATAATAATAGCAAAGTCATTGTGCCAATGCTTAAAATTTAATAAAAACATATTCTATAACATATAAATTTATGCTTGAAAAGACACATTATTATTTTGAGGAATCTGCCGTCAATTTTGCTAATACAATATTACATGTTAAAACATTTATCTATATTTATTTATTTATTATTTACGGACTTATACAGTCCAATTGAAAACAGTAAATAGATTTTTTCTTTGTTTTCATAAGAATAGATTTAATGCAGATTCGTAATCATTCGTCAGATTAATAACCATTCGTACTTATTTCAACATAGTTTGCACTAAAAACCACAAACGTCCAAGCATTGTCTAAAAACAGCAAATATCATACTGATATTTTATTTAATATTTATAAAATTTTCAAGTTCTATACAGTCCTTCAAAGGCATATAGAAGATTTTTATCATTAAACGGCATAAAAAGTATAATACTGATGTTTTTTGTTGATATTTCTTGATGGCAGTCTTGAAGATGCCTACTAAGGCGAAAGAAAGCGCTCGTTGGTCAAAATAATAAAAAGTAAAACTAAACCAAGAAGTTTCATTGATAAGTTTATTTATAATTTTATCATAATCATAAAAAGTATAGTAAAACCGAGGTATTTAGTTTGAAAGCTGCCCTGAAAAATTGTTCGATTGTGACATTTAAGCTTTTTAAAACAAAGAAAATTTATTTATTTATTTATTATGGGAACATTGTTAAAAAATCACAAAGACAAAGTCCATAAATATAATAAATCTGGGATATACCAAATTAATTGTAATGATTGCGATTGCGTAATATACATTGGAAAAACTAAAAGAAACTTTAATATTAGAGTAAAAGAACACTTAATGTGCTTAAATAATAATATTTTTTCTGAATTCGCAAACCATCTGATATCATGAAAATAATCACAACTTCAATAAATATACTGGTTCATGTTGAAAATGAAATACTAAAATTAGACAACCTAAAAATCTTAGAAATTAAAAAAGGGATTTATAATAAGAAAAAATTGATTAGTAACCAAATAAACAATATTTCTGTTAGTCTTCTCCTGTCTAGCTTCGAAAACATTGATATCAAATTACCACCCTTGAAAGGAAAAAAGACTTGATTTATTGGGTCCACGTGTAGTATTTAGTTGACATGATAAAAATAAAATAGGAAATAATTCATAATTACGTACACCTTGACGAAGAAGCTTGTTTGCTTTGAAACCGGTCGGTGTAAAAAAAATTGTGGTTAAAAACAAAGTTGTTTTATTTATTTTATTAAAATTGATTTATTTATAAAAATTCAATTATTTATAAAAACTATGTGAAATAACGATCTGTTTAATAATTTGTTTTACAAATCTTATTTTAAGATTATTGTTAAAAATTGTTGAGACGATGTAGACTTTTATTATATTGCTACATAAACAATTTTTTGTTTTGCGAAATATTTTAAATAAAACTAAGCGGAGCACTTTAATTAAAATGGCGTAGTAACGTAATTAAAACATTTCAAGTACAGTGTATAAATAAGTCAATAGATATAAGAGTAGTAATTAACTACAGTAAAATCACACTGCAAAAAAGTAAGTACCGAAAAGTAGTAATTATGTCATTTTCTTAGAGGCAAAACGTATTGGTATATTGCATAATGCATTTTGTATTGGAATACATACGTAAATATCTTAATGATACTAAGCATAAATTCGTATTGTCAAATGTGCATGCTAAGATAATTATGTCACAAGAAGCATTCAATTGATATTAGTAGAAGTACACTATACATAGGTTGTAATATTGTTCCTCCAGATCGTTTGAGGCCATTAAAACACATCACTCAAAGAAAACGTCGCAAGTTACGCCACAGAAACTGGCAGTAAATATTATCGTAATCAAAGAGAATAAATGTTAAAATAAGTCATTATTGCACTAAGAGAGGGATATCAAAAATACTTGTCCTCAAAGATGTCTCAAAATCATTTACGAGCGCAATAAATTACAATTATATGATACACGAAAAATATAAATAAGACAAGTAACAAGTGACAATATTTCTCGATGATCTATTTTTAAGTTGGTCCAGTGTACTGCGTCAGAAGTTGAGGAATAACATCATAAACGTCAGCGAGGGGAATGGTCATCGGACATAATGACCATCATCGGAACCTGTCATTGCTGGTTACCAGACAAAAGGTACAAATGAAAAGATAACTGTAAGATAGGAACAGCAATACTTCAATTACGACTAAGTTCCATGATGCATATACTAGGAATAATGATGTTTTAATATTAAATTCATCGATGATTTTTCTTGCAATAAGGGCAGAGTTGTTAAGAAGATACTAACTACATAAAAATTAAGTAAACGAAAAACATCCCCATTAAGAAAATTATGGTAAAACATACTAGAAAACCTGATCGCAAAAACTTCAGAGAAACCAAATAAATAAATATTTTCATTTTTATAATTATCACAAATTTTACGAATTAAATGACATTTTTAAATATGTAGTCGTAAATAACAGTGCCACAGAATTGGAATTCGGAATTCACCACTTTACCACGGAACCATAACCCTACCCTACTTGAATCATACCACACTCCGAAGGCAATTTAATTTCAAACAAATAATACAATGTTTCTCGTCTTCTTGTTGTGACACCGAAGAATGGGTGGAGAGAATATATTTGCGCTATTATTAAAATGTGTGTGTCTCCGCAGGATATGCTGTCACTACAGAAGGAGAGATGGGATGCATCAGGATTGTCCGAGAAGATTCCAGGAATCAGATTGAAAACAGTATTTAAGCAATGCAAGGGGTCATCGAATATCCCAGCAGACGAGTGACTAGACGTTAGATAAACTTAAACTGCTTCCAACACAGAAAAATAAATCAACTAAATTAGTCATTGAAAGTGAAATTACACAGTCGTTTAATGTATGTTTTATTATATTATAAAAGTAATACGAGACTGCAGTACTTAGACAAATTATAATAAGAAACAAAACACCCTTTAGTTTTCAAATAGGAATAGCAAACAGCGAAAATAAATAAATGCTATAAACACCACATAATGTGTAAGTATTAAAGCCTAACAAACATATTTTGCATAGATAATAAATAATTGAAGAGGATGCCTAAAAATAAATATTTGATTAATTCTTATTGATGGCAAACTTTAACACTACCAATTTATATCTTTTCTCTGTGTACTAATAAAGTATTGCTTACAAATCCAAAACAAAGCATTTTTTTCGTTTTTACGCAATAAATTGAATTGTCTATCTCTAAGACAAATGTGGGGGAAATCAATGTATAACAATATTACGAAAGATGAAATCAGGCAAGAGTGTTTGATCGTGTAGAACGAATGTACGAAGAAAGAACGGTAGAACAGATATAGGTATATTATGGCGAGAAGGAATAATAACATAGGACAAAGACGACCAAGAAAGACGTGGAAGGATCAGATAATCCAAAATCTCAAGTCTGGTCATGTAAAAGCAGTCACAACCAGGGGGCATATTACAAGATGCATGAATATAAAAAAATGTAGTAACGTGTGGAGTGTAGTGTAAAAGTGTGTAGCGGTCCATCTTCTCTGCCTATCCTTACAAGGACGCGGTGATGATAGTTGTAGTATATTTTATTGAAAGCCTAAAATTATACGTGCACCCAGTTGGCATAAGAATATAGGGGTATTTTACGGGGTAAGTACGAACAGCAAAATACTTTACATACGATCATCAGAACAAAAATATTAATCATGACGTTTTTTTTCTAACTACAAATTTAAAAACCGTAACGCAAAAAGCTTTAAATAAAAGAGAACATAATATTAATATTGAGGTACCTACATTACGTTGTACGAGTAAGTGGTGAAATAGGGTTTGTTTTCGTTCTGTTTGAAATACGGTTATTATTTATTACTACCCGTTTGGTGTGTATTAGAATGAACCAGGTCATTGTTAGTTCTGGGGGTTATTCTACCCTCAATCTCCTCTTCCGTCTTATTTTTCATCTCATATATTCAATTCTGTGTTGTATTAATAATACCAACGCCTTTCTTCCCCATTCACGAACAGTTCTGGGCACCACGCTGCGAGATGACAATGGAATATTTACATAATCATTTGTCTCGATGACAATGATCTTTTTTTAAGTTTATTTTATTTGCTTATAGCAGCCAAGCAAGGTGACGGACGGAGGCGCGACACGGTACATAAACAAACTGAATCCTGGGGGTTGCAATAAAGCTACTATGGGAAGTGCAAGTTAAATTAGATGAGATGTAAGATAACTTCATTTTGGTGTCGTCCAGACTTTAAATAATAACCGATCTTTAAGTAATAATTGATTGTGGTCCTGTGGCTAGTGTCTCGGACTCACGGACCAAAGGTCCGTGGTTCGAATCCCACTCTACCCCAACTCGATTCAATTTTCTAATAGTGAGTTATTTACAACTCGTTGAAAATGGCCCTCAAAATGAAATATTTGGGTAAATTATAAGAATGCAAATATTTTTATTTTTTTTTAATTTAAAAAAAACCATAACTGACGAAATTAATATTTCGCCATTTCTGTCAAAATTACCCCAAAGAAGCTTTACAATTATTATTGCTGATAAAAGCTGGATAATAATACACACACAGCTTAATTGGGCAAGGGCAGTTTAAATTTACACCTATTTACAGTTAATGTTATTTATTTTGATTGAACGTGTATATTTTAACACATATTTCTTATTTAATATCTACTAATGTGATATTTTTAACAATTGTGTCCTTGGCACTTTTCAAATTTGTATCCGTTTTCGATGTATAAAAAATTACAAAAGTTACATAAAATATTGTACAATATGTTGCGTAATTGGCTGGGAGAGATATGTTTTCTGAAGGTGCTTACTAATGAGGAACTTCAGCCCAACGGGAAATTGGATGCAAAAATGTCTCCTAAAGCGCGGTAAAATACGGCTAAGTTTCTTGAAAATGTATGAAATAAATAACAATTCTTTTTAAAATAAAAATGAACTACTTTGAACGACGTCACTGGTTTATATGAATCAAACAATGATAAGAGAGTCGTGAAGGATTTCCGGTTTACGGTAAGGCAACGGACCAATTGGCAGAACTGACCGAGAAGAAGCGAAATGAAACTTGAGACGTCACACGCGGAGTATTTAAAAAAAAAACACAAAACTTAAAAAATCATATCGCTGATAATAAGAAACATAATTAGTATGTTTTTAATTTTTGGTTCAATTTAATTGTTTATTGACAAATAAAAAAAACCACTGAACTGACCATATAAATGGTTTTTTTCTACCTGTACCTAGATTGTAATATATATTTTTTTTTTTTCTTTTGATTTCATGGGTATATTTTCATGTATTTATTATTCCCTTTTTAACAAATGTTTAACAAATGTTTAACAGTTGCATTTTTTGACAACTGTATTATTTTTATTTTTGTATACCTTGCACATTTCTCATTTGTATCCGTTTTCTATAGATTTTTAAGTAAAATTTTGAATTTACGCTTGACCACCTGATGACAAATTGCTTGACAAACGGTTTTTTGGGACTAACGTATACATTCCTTTTATTTTATTTTCCATTTGTTTATATCTCTTATTTCCCTCATTTAATTTCGCGAGGCTATTGAAGTTTTTCATACCAAATTATACGTAACTTTGCTGGAATCGTTTAGTGCGATATTTTGGCAATTTCTCGTGGTAAAATCTAAACATAGACTGATCCATTCTCTTCCCTTTTTCAATCATTCCAACCTCACTCAAAACTCAATGATATTCATTTAAATGAAGTTTTCTATAAAAATTGGTAATCCAATAAAAAAAATGTCGTTAAATTCTTGACAGGAAAGAATTAGTCATCGGAATAATGGATCATATAAAGACAGCCATGGACCACCCAGGCAGATGAAATTTATGATGGATCAAAGGGGTTGATAAATAATATTGATCTTATCAACGTTTATAACAGGAAAATCGAATTCTAATTTAAATATGAATTCCTGAATTGTAGAGGCAGAAAAAAACTGTCATTTACATTGTATCGCTTTTACTGCGAAGGCTTATTCATAAAATATAAAATGTTTAATGTAGGACATAATATTATACTCGTAACTTTGATAACTGATTTTCAGATTTAGAATTATTTTACCCAATTCAAAAGTTTCGATAGGTGTTTTCTTTTAAAATAACAGTTTTCAAAACTGTTTTAGCATACTCTTAAATAAGAACACCATACACAAAAAATATTATTATACAAAAGTTACAAAAGGCCACGTTACACTGTGTGTAAAATGGCCACATAAACCAGCAAATAAAAACTCATAAACCCCGTAAACGCCTAGAGTTTTACATATTCTTATCGAAAATGTTCCTTATTTTTCTATAAATATGTTAATATGAATAAGTTTTGATAGAAAGTAATAAGAAAATTTATTTACTTATTTCCTGTGTGCGTTCTAGTCCTGGTGCCGATGCTTATGTATGGGAGCGAAGTATGGAATTGGAAAAACGAGGATGAAAATAGGCTGAATTAGTACATTTTTACTACTAAATTATTCATTTTATTCATACCTCCACGCCCTGACATAAAATTTTACACAAATATCTTTACGACCTCGGCGACATTAAATATTTTAAGATTAATTACATTAATGAAGGCACGTTGACATTAGCATATTAATAAGCTCCATATTTTGTACCGTGTAGACAAGATTAGCCGTAAGTCATCTCACGTTGCAGTAGGAATATTCGTTCATAGTGTTTACACGGGGGACTATCTACTAACTACTAACTACTACACCAGCGAACCCAAATACCTTAAACACTACATAATATTTGTAGCGATACAATCTTAATAGATTTTTTCTATCATTTCCTTTCCGTGATGTAAATTTGTATGACAACCAACACGAGATACGACCACGCCTTGATCTCGGTTAGCAGGGCTACACAATCTTTGGTGAGAATTTTAATTTTATTTATTTATTTAACCCTTCCTTTACTGTGCCAAAAACATCCGCGCATTACGGTAATGTGTAGTCGTTACACATGTAAAAAATAGGTGTTTTAAAACGAAAAAATCGAAAATTCATAGATAATTGCTTAAATCATTTATAGTTAGCAATAATATTTTTAATCTTATTGCTAAAAAACATGAAAAAAAACATTGGCTGACGTTCGCAGCACTAACAAAAAGACGGCCCCTAACAAAGGCTCGAGAGCGACTGCGCACAGCTGGACAACTGTAGCAGTGGTACAGGTTACTTTATTACTGGCCTGTGTGATGCATTAATTTGTCTCTCTCGCTCGCGAATATACCTATAGTATCGAGATTGAGACGGAAAGAGTATTTGAGACAGCCGTATATTCGGTACTCTTATATATGACATACGACACGTTGGTTCACTTTGAAATGTATAAGTGATTCATTTTCGTTTTGTTACAAAATGGGTTTTCTTTGACCAATAATTATTTATTTTTTAATAATAAATTATTTCAATCGATACGTAAATGTATAACTGGGGAATCCCGAATATCTTAACCGAGTAATTATTAAATTTATAGAAGATATTGAAATTATGAGATGCAATATGTACTAGCTACACATCACCGTGAAGGGAGGGTTAATTTTTTTAGTTTAAAGATAAGTGCGTTCTGGCGGGCTTATTGCTGAATTCAATATCTTCCAGTTTGAATATACATTTTTTAAAAAATCCGTGTGTTTTTTTAGTGGGCAGATAAAGCATGCAAATATAAACTTAATAAAAAAAAGTTATGAAATGTAATGTCGTTGGATTAGCTATTGACTGGCTGACTGGCACTGAGACTGGTTGAAGCGTAGTACTAATCCCCTTTATCATGATAATTTCCTTACCATACATAATGGTCCATTAGGCACTGTATTGGTACACCAACCGCAGCGTAAGGCAACATTAAATATTGTAGTGTAAAAACACCTTTTAAATAAATATTTGAAGTCGACCGTGTCGGAAATTTAACCCGATTTGACTATGAGGCGGACTGATCACCTTACCTTGCTGCAACAGATGATCGAGATACGCTGCATTTCATTCACCAATGCAGTACCCTATGAATTATCAAATGCAGATAAGGTTTAGTGATGACGATATTTTAATAGTAGACAATAAATATGATATCAGGTAGAGGTCTAATATTTATTGATTCAGCTAAACATATAGTTTTTACTACTCAAATTTTAAATAAACTAATGTGTGACGTTGGTGAGTCTCGAAGATGTCGCTAAAGCGATAAAACCGGTCACCGATTATTTGTGGATTTTAATATCACTTGTCTTTTATTTCTAAAATAAAAAACAAAGTGAGTTATTATTTGAACTGAAAACTGAAAGATTATTAAACTACATTGTAAGGCAAGTTATATTAATATTATCCACGACAATTTAAACACTATACAATACAATGACAAGAAGGATAAGATTTTTATATACATATATATATTTATATATATATATATATATATGTATATTTGCATGTATATGTGTGTGTTTATGTGTATGTGTATGAAAGTTTATATGGGTGCACACGTGTATGTGTATGTATATGGAGATATATAAATAAACATATATGTTAGTCTGCATTAGCACGACTTTTTTCCTACTAGGCATTACTTTATAATATGTATAAAAAAAATTTTTTTGATTATAAAAAATATTTAACATGAAATATTAAAGAAGGTATTAGAGAATTTGCAAGTAAGCGCATAAAATGTTTACAACCCCTTTGCTCCCTAAGCATCATTCGTTGATGCACGTATTAACGGGTGCATTAAATGCATAACTAAACTGCATCACATTATTTCGTAGTGCGCGGTGGGGAAATACAAATTATTATTACCATTGTTGTAAAGGATTTGAATTTCAGTTTAGAATTAGGTACTTATCGATGTTTATCCAGCCCAAAATGATAGAAAATTCATTTTTAGTTGTAATTGTGATAAGGGATTAAATATTAAATAAACAATAATTTTACTGCTTTTCATTTTGTTATGGAACAAATTTTATGAATGTAAATTTACGTGCATTATTAGAACTTAGGCTCGGAAAAGTTAGACTTGGGAAGTATCGTTCATCTTTTGTTTCTTTGAAGAATTATAACTTTTGCCTTGCTTGTGTCCGCGACCCCCCAATCAAGGCTTTGCGACTCACAAATTGAAAAACACTGGTGCAGACTATTATCAAAGAACATAAACACATTTGTATGTATGTATTGACAATAGAATGAAAATGAACTGAAGAATTTTCAATAAGGGTAAAAAGTTACAGATTATTCACATTATCTCGTAAATACATACATATTTAGTATGTAAATTATTTTTGTGTCCTTTATTTTAAATTAAAATAACAGTGTGGATTAACCATTTCGTCAATTTTATCTTTTTCTTGGCAGTACGACAGATTTTTTTATTGAAACAATTTCAAAAGTAATGTACTTTCAGGGTCACGGGATCAAAGCCGTTGAAAAAAACGAGGTACGCAGCATTTTCAAGATTCGTAAAAAATTGCATTTCATTATATATTACGTACGTATACTATACTTTTATCCGGAGGACTATTTGTAATTCTTTGTCCGTCTAATTGATTGACTGGCGCGATCTTCTAACGAATCTAACGAGAGCTCGCGGCAGTTGTCCCATTGATAGTCACAATGGCCGGAGACCGGTGACCAGGGGAGATAATTATCATCAGTTAGCCGGTTACAGAGTAGACGACGCTGATGATGAGATGCAGCGGGTCTCCGAAATGATTGATGAAGTGTGATTTATAATTAGACACGCTTCCGCAGCCATCTGAGCATGTGGCCACTCGTACGGTCGTACAGTCGCACAGTCAACCACACACACCAAGAAGCTGGGAGCTTTTCCCGGCTTTTGGCGTCGCTTTTGTCTAGTGACAGGCGTCCCGATAATGGTTCGTGGAACAAAACTCCGAATTTACCATAAATTATACCGCATAATGCGGGTAATAGATTCTCTTTAGATTGTCTACTGTTTCTTGAACTCTCCAAGAGGTATTAGAAAGCGGTACGGATAAATAAGAAAACTTAATGATAACGTTTAATCCCTAATACTTAAAATGTCATTTTTCATCAAATGTGTTAACAAACGCTATACGAACATTTAATCGGTGCTAAAGTAACTTTACGTAATTACATTAAACATATTTTTAAAACAGTATTTTTTGCTGAACTTAACTGTGGCGTTTCCACCAATTGACACGAAAAAGGTTAGAAACACGACTCTGAATAGATACATACGAGTCAAATATAACTATACTAAACATCTGTGAACAGGTGGAAAAAAAGTACAGTTCTGTGCATTAAAACAATTATGTAGAAAAAAAAACAAAATTCATTTATAGGTAAACAGTTTATAAAAAAAATGTAAATTGAATGTAATTATTGGAGCACACAAAAGAATTTGTTTGTGTGGCCTACTTCAAGATCTAAAATTTAAAAAAAAAACCAGAACCCTGGACAATTGTTTTCGAGTCGATGGCTGCACTCAGGTAAACATTGAGAATAAGGCAGGATGGACAGAAAACATTGATTTTAAAGGTTATGTAACTGCAATATTTCATTGTTCCTGAACTGACACTTGAATCGTGGGACTGATCACTTTATCTTTATGTAACAGATGATCAAAATAAGCTGCGTGTGGTTTATAAATTCAGTGCCCTGTGGATCAACGGGTAAGTAAGGGGGAATGATGACAATTAAACGTACAATTCAGCTAATTTGAAGTTACGTGCAAGACAGGCAAAAAATTAGAACAATACTAAAATTTGACGCATTTACAATTTTCAATCGTACATTAATCGTTTTGAAAAAGAATTTTATGCACAATTTTTAAAAAGAACAGATAAAATGTCTTTTTTTTAAACGTGGTACCCACAGCGGTAAGACGGTGTGGCCGTGTGGACTGCGGGGTTTCGGAAATCATAATTTCACGCGATATTGATTCATCGCAATTTAAGAACAGTTACATGAAATGATTGAAGTTTACCTACGGAATGTTTCGCAAGCGAGCGAGTACTGAAATATCTTCTACGTCTAAAGAGGTGTAAAAAGCCTATCGATGTCAAGAGTGCAGCATACGTCACAGCCATAATATTGTTACGCCCGCGCCCGCGCCCGCGCCATGCAGCGCGCGGAGGGTAAGGAAAGCTCGCGACCGTTGACCACACGGACGTGTATCATTGTCTTCGGCGGTGAGCGAATAAAAATGCCGACATTCAATACAAGGGACGATAAATTATCGGGATAGTTTGACGAATCTCAAACCGCATTCATTGCGGGACCCCGCAAGGTTCTGAATAATAATTGATTTTTGCATTCGCGGACTCGAAAATAATATTAAACGATTTATCGGCTGCGCATCCGTCGGGGTGCAGAATATGAAGTCAAATAAATAAAGGAGCGAGTAGCGAGATGCTGATCGGAAGATAATACAAGAAGTGGGAATTCTTGCGACGTTGTCTTTACGGCACTAAATAATGTCCGATTCTTGTGGTCATACGTGCATTTGAGATTTTATTTCATTACATTCTCTCTGAAGGATTTTTCGAATAAAAGAAACAATGAAAGAGCCCAGTAATAATTGACACAAAAAACTAACGTATTTTTACTGTACGTGCAATTTTTAACAAAAAAGATGGACCGAACTTGATAAATCTATACAGATAATGAACGATTAACGAAAATGTTTTTTCTACACGTGGTGCTTAATACTTTGCCACCCGCAATAGAGAAATTTCACATTAGCATAAAAAATATTTTTTAGCTTGTAATTTTGAATTTCCGCAAAAACGGTCATTGCTTTGGCCACGCCCGTGCCGTCACAATTCATGTTCGTTTTTAGCTTTGTTCCAAACCGTTCAAATTTTTATAGAACATCGTCACGAATCTTGACATCGCCACTTTCAATGCCAAACACGTCGCGTTTTTCTAGTGACATATTTTTTTATATTTTCCTTTTTAAAGTTATATATGCAAACATTTCTCCACAATATCCATATTGATTTTGAAAATACAATTAATTATTCTGAATCCATTTCGTATATTTTTATCAGTATTCGCAGTACGTGATATGTCTCTATTATTAGTAATTTTATTGAATGTGTAAAAAAATAAGCTTAGACGAAAATTAATAAACAACCTTTTTTTATCAACTTGATACAAAAACTATATGTTTGTATTAATTAAAGCGGAATATAAAGAAAAGTGCACGGTCCATTACATTTTAGTTTCGAATGTACGTTTCAGAAATTTCTAGTACGTTTTCCTTAGTCACTGTGATCTTATTCTTACATAAATGCATAACACAAATTAAATTTCTCAATATTCGGCAAAAAACTGTCATCGTTGTTATTGTCACGCTTGTAAATTAAAAAACAGTAAAATTCAGAAGTCAAGACGCTTTACACATTACGACAAGTTCTAGAATATAAACAGACGTAAATAAAAACGATTGCCACCGCAGCGCGCCGTTATCAAATTAGAGCAGTCTATTCCAATTAAGTGCTACAAATTAATCACAGCCTTTAATGAATCCACTATCTGCAGACGAGCCTAGAGAAATCCCAGTAGTAATCTCTCGTCTGTATCAGTTATATGTAATTATTATCGGTAGCAAGCTTTGTATTCTCCACAGCTTCGAGCCGCCGCGAAGCCACCAAAATGCATTATAATCCAGGTTTTAATGTGACGGTTTACGATTCCATGGATACAAAGGCTCCACTCCCGTTCCAGGACGATTGCTTTTTGCGGTGAAAACCAACAATAATGCAAATTGATTTTAACCCCACAAAAAAGCGGCGTTTATTAAAACGAATATCGTTCATGTTTCTTCATAGCGCGTTAGTTCTCAAGAAACTATTAGAAATTAAGGAGCTCTTATAGGGAAGCAGAACGAAGAAAACAAGCGATTTTGCTCGGTATACTTATAAGAGTAAGTAGAAATTGCAATCCGCGGTAAATACTCGATGTAATGCAAAAGTTAAATAGTTTCATTTCAATTTGAAACAAACTTCTTAAAACACAAAACCCACGTTTAAGAAAACTACTGTGAAAATAAGTGTTTTTAAACTAAAAAATTGCGAATAGCGAAGTAAATAAATGTTTTTTTCTATGAGATTAAAACATAATTAACCAAATAAGACAGCAGAGCAGTGATTAGGAGTAAGAGTCTGCAAAATACATTTTTTTTAAATCATATTTTCTAGACCGCCACGAAAAGTAAAAGGAAAGTAGGGAGACCACAGAGAAGATGGACTGACGACCTCGTAAAACTCGTGGGCCATGGATGGAAACAGAGTTCCCAGGACATGCAAAATCATGAAAAATTTGGAAGAGGCAGTGGAGAGAAACGGGCTGATAAGAAGAAGACCGCTTTTATTTTTCTATGTTTCATCTGATTTTACTTTTTTCCACTAACTTTAAGTTAAATACAGTATCCCCTTTTTAAATTCTTTATGGTCAATACAGACATTTTGGAATTGCTATGATTCAAGAGGCAGGAGCTTTGGACTTTCTTATATTGGCAAATAAATTCACACGATAGAACAAGAAAATATTTATCTCGATTTGCCGGTCTCACAAAAATGGCTGTATTTAAATACTCGTGTAGTGAAAATGCAAATGATTTTTAAAATTTCGACTGCATGAAGATTATGAGAATAATTTATTTATCGTTTTGTTTCACTTACTTATTTATTCAGTCCATTTAACAACGGTTATTGCAATTCTTTATAATATGTATATAAACGTACAGTTGAAATAAAATACAACTAAAGAAAATTTAAACTAGGACAAAAAAATCAATTACTACCTCAAAACAAGATCTGGTCTATCTTATTGGATGTTTAAATCCGGAAGTCCAATGCTCAATCAGGTACCAGGAGTAAAGAGTCAGAAGTAGAGTAAAAAGTCTTAGAAAATTGTGGGAAAAACGTACGCACTGGAAACAACGTAAAATGACTCCTTTACAATGAAAATGCTGAATGATTATAGGATTAATACAGTAAGTCTACCAGGAGTAAAAAAGTCAGCAAGAGATGGCACAGAAAAGCGTGGGATAAACGCACACACCAGAGACAACCAATTATAAGGATGTAATGAGATGAGGGTACATTACACCCAACGCGGTCGATAATAATATATCTCCCAGACAGATCTGTCCAGTCGGGCCCAAAGTATATTATAATACGTATAAATAAATAAGTCCATGTGTTAAAAACACCGGGCGATAAATATTCCAAAGTATAACCGAAAGCGATGGCCGCGGGACTGCGCGAGGAATAACGCGCATTCAGGAGAATCCAACAGATTCGTATAAAGCACTTTGTTAATTTGATTAATGCACTAACAATATAATATACCGCATTTTCTTGAGTATAAGACGCACCCTTAATTTTCGAAACCAAAAAATACAATTCAAAAAAAGGATATAAATGACAAACTCATACAAACATACGGTTCTAAAAATATGCATATTATTTATGTACTATCAGAGTTTGAAATTTCTTCAGATACAGTGTCGGTTTTAAATGTCATCAAATATTCGCTTCAGTTATGTCAAATTTACGTCCTGCAGTTCTGTTACGGTGGTTTTTTCCATACCCTTTTACCATTACTTTTCTTTTCAATGAAGCATCATAATAGCCTTCTTGCCGACATTTTAAACGGTAATTACGGTCATTTTTAATTTAATTTGCTTACAGCGATTGTGCAGAACATCGATTATAAGACGCATCCCACAAGTAAATGAAAAATCTTTAAATAAAAAAAAAACTAATTACATCGTAAATTCTAGCAAGGTCAGAAATGAAATCTAGAAACAAATTAAAGAAAAACTAATGCAAAGCCTAAAGAAAAAAATAAGCTTATACTAAATTGTTTTTCAAATGTTTTTCTTTGCACTACAACAGACCAAGAGGCCTAATTAATTAAACAAAACACCCAGGTTCGAGAAAAAACTCAGTTATTGTGGTCTCACCGGAAATCGAACCCGGAACCCAGAATCGACATATATTTTAACACATATAAATATATGTTTTTTAAAGGGGGTAAAAAGGCATTAACAGAACTTATGACCTGTCATTGGCTAGTTTGTCCCTTCCCAAAAATGATTTCTATCTCGGTTAAAATTTTTCTCAACCTGGAAAAAATACTTCCGACTACAGGAGTTCTGAAAAACTTGAAAGAACATAAATTGTGAAATCCTTGGCCGAGATCCTTAATTTACTCCAGGCGCAAGTGATCACAATATAAGTTCCTATAACTTTAACTATTTACTGCGTAAAACTCTGATACTTCGTAATAATATATTCTTGAAATTGAATACAATTGTGGGATTTTTTCGTTTAAATAAATATAGTTATATATGTAATAAAAAATTGTAACAAAATGTAAACCAAAAAAAATTGAAAATAAAATAATGAAAATTATTGAACTTCAAGGACGTGTAGCTAACTGGGAAGGCAAAACCCGAATGAGCCCGGCCACACCACGCCGTTCGCATATTCAAATATTTTATACACATTACTATGTTAGTGCCTATATGTGCACTAACATATAGTGCACGGACACTGCATTAATGATAAATTTTATTCAAAAAGTAAATAATTTGAACAGACCAAAATAAAAATAATGATAGCGGTTGTATTGCAAACCTGATTTTCCTTGTATTAGAAATGTTTTTTTCTTACAAAAAACGGGAAATCATTGGAAACTCCTGATTTATATAATTCAATCCTCAGCGCGAGCAGTCGTGCTGTCCCGATAAACTAATGTGTGGAATGGTAAAAGTTAAGAAACAGCAACTCCGGGGCAAATAGCTGCTAATTACCTGATGATTTGCTGTTAAAATAACAATAGTGATGTTACTCTTGAAGAGTTCCGTTAAGAAATTCATCAATCTCCCCCGGTCACAAAACTGTTAAGAGATTAATAGATATCCGTCGAAATTCCTTAACATACTGGTTTTAATTTTTTGTCGGTAAATATCATTTAACCGTTAATTAAAGAGACAATAATTTCAATGGATTGGAATTTTTCTTAAAATCTAAAACAAGTGATACTTCTTGAGAAGTATATCTAAGAACCTACATATGTACATAATTATGGCCATCTAATAATTTTCCTATTTCGTACTTCATTTATTGACAGTAAAGATGGTATGCATTTCTTAAATATTATTTAATTGATATTCTGCAACGTGAAAGATTAAATCTATACATTATGCTTTCCTAGGTGGATCAGGTAATCGAGCTTACTATTTGGACTCTTATACTAAAAACGTTATTTTTTAAATAGTTACATGGTTTTATTTTAAACGAGTTAAATAAAAAATATTAATTGAACGTTTTTCTTCTAAATTTTAGAAAAATATATCGATGAAACTATTTTAGTTTTACTAACGAGTAGAGTAAGAGCGCTTAATTGCCTTCCAGAGCACGTATTACAATAGGAAGTTAACAAAATTATCTTCAATAGTACCAACATAAAAATAATAAAAGTAATATTTGTAAAAAAAATAATTAAGTATCATCGTCGGTACCAAGTTTTTTATTTTTATTTTTATTTAACACATTTTTATACAGAAAATTAATTTTACCTTATGGACAATTGAAGATAACTCTATTAACTTCCAATCGTAATCGGAGCCCTGATGTTCTCATTTATTTGAACTTGTAAAATTAGTAAGTATTCAAGTGATTATTTACAATTCGGAGAACTCGTTTAGACGAAACCGCTAGATAAAAAAATTAAAAAAATACAAGAAGTTCAAGAAGTTTTATCTAGACATTATGGAATTCAGAATCACGTCTCATGACGACGCTTATCGTTTGATTGTAGAAGTTAGTAGTACGATTTCTAACATATTTTTTGGTCGAATTTGTTTGAATTTTTTATAGAATTCAGTATTATATGCACATGATTCGACAAATATAGTTTAGTTAACATAGACATTCATATATTATGTTTCTACTATTTTAAGACTAAATAAATAAAAAAATTAATTAAAAATATATATTTTTTAAAAGTGTTTCCCTTTCTCTCGTACTTTTGAATATTACTATATTTTATGGTCATTGACTAAGGGTGTAACATGTATGAACATAAATAGTCCAGAATAAGTTACATCCCGTACAGGAAGCTTTGGCTTATAGCCGAGTAATTGCGTAGGTAAAGGATGAACAACATAATAAAATTAACACGTGGACGTGGTAAGCGGCGGAACTGGTAAGGTGTAAATGCACGCATTTTACCATGATAATTACCGAGCCATGATGTATGCACTTAGTAACTTACAACGAATTGGTCACAATAAAGGTTTCAGCTCTTTAACTTAACAAACATCAACAGATGAAAGAATTGAAGGAAATTAAAATTTGGGCAGAATGGTGAATGTTACAGTGTGTAAAGTGGCCACTTAAACCAGCCAATTACAGGTCATAAGCCCTGTAGATGCCTAGACTTCTATGTTTTTCATCTCTGTTGTAATATGTTAATTTATTTAAATGTTTGACCACATGGTTGATGCTGTAAATATCAACAATAATATTACAGTTTAACAAAAACATAATTAAAAAAATAACACATGGCACATCACTTTATATATTTATTGATTAATATTTGTATATATTGAAGTGAAGAGAAACAGGAAGAAAGAGTTAAAAATTCAGGTATATATGTAGATTGTAATGAAAAAATTAACTCAAATAATTGAACAATCATAAGGAGTGGGGAGCAATAAGCTCGCCTTTATAATAGACAACAATTAAAAGTGAAAAAATATTACCATTAAAGTCAGATACGTAGAACTCCCATACAGTAAATAAAATGATATTTTCATAGAGTTCTTGCTCCATACAAAGGTGTTATGAACAACGTTATTATTTGAAATATGCCATACATATAAAAGTGAGGGTATAAATAATCTGACCGTAATTTTGTAAGTGTTAAAGGAAGAAGCATTAACCATATCGAGGGAGGGAGTATTTATTATGCCCCTCGGCCTTTCTAATATTTTATATCGCGGGCCCTTATAAAATCATTGATACTCACACCTGTTGCGATATTAATTGGAAATTCATCTAACACATTTGTTATTATTAAAATACTTGTCTGATAATCCGTAAATAAGTTGTGTACAGTAAACTGCGCAGAAATTGAATAAAAAAAAACTGGAGAATAGAGAATTTTGAGTTTCCTCATAACCGCGTTTGAGACGGGTTTGAGTCCAGTATAGTACAGTATCGCGGGCTTCGCAGTAAGAGGTCCAAGATTCGTACTCTTTACTACTACAACTTGTTTCCCATTTTCTAACATGGTTATGTGCAAATCGTCAAAATAAATATAAAAAAATCTCTTGAAAAAAACATGTCAGACTATCTGATATGCATATTTAGATTATGATAAAAGGAAAATGAAGTTTGAAACATCTACGTACATAGATTCTGTGTGAATTTGATGATTTATATAACAAAAGAATCCGCATCCTCAGGGGACCACTAGTTAAACCTGATGATGTTAGAGCGCTCGCCTCTTACCTAATAGCCGATACTTCTAAGGACCTGCGCTCGGAGGAGGGTATTTAGCAATATAAGAACACTCGCACTAGATCTAGGCTTGAAGGGAGAAAACTAATTTACGGAGACCAAAAAAGATCTACACAGGTCAAAGTGATGTCGGCAGCTTATGTACATAGCACTGGCCATCATTTTTTTAGAAAATAGGGAAAAGTGTTATTCGAACTGACCGGGACTATTGGTGATGCGGAAGAATGAAGATAATTGCTGGATGCAAAATAAAATTACATAAGGAGACCACATTACGGAGAATATGAGCACTTGCTTAAGGCTGTAGTCTGGTAAAACGCGCGCAAAATAAGGAATTCCTACGATTTTGCTATTTTAAAACGAATTTTTTTTTAATAGCGCAATACTAAATAAATAAAAAAACATAAATTAGATAAAAACAATAAATTTTAAAGGTATTGCTATTAAAAATTATACTTACAAGTTTTATGAAACTAAAATATAATTACTTTTAAACCGGCAGATTACGCCATTCCAAATTTAGACTTAACTTATCTGGGATCTCAATAAAGACTAAGTATTGAACTAAAATTTGTTACAATGATTTGAAGATAATAAATTTAACATGAAAGTGGCGGCAGCAAAATCTTAACCTTTTTTGTTTTTGAAAAGAAATAGAAGAATTTAAAATCACATTCATTTTTGTAACATTTTCCTTTATTTCTACGTAAAATTGTGCCTTCGGATTACCGAAGTATTAACTTTTTAAAAATATATATTTATTGAAATACTTCAGTTGAAACCTTTTTTTATAGAATTGTATTGTTTAAAAAAAAAAGGATAATTCTGGTTGTAATATACAATTTAACTAACAACATCTTATTAACGTTTTTATGATCTTCATACCTGCCCTTACCGCTACCAATAAGCCTACAATAAGACTACAGCCTTAATTCCATTATATTAAAAAAATACGTGTTTATTTTATATTGTATGATTAAGGACGAAACGGTTAAGAGCATGAACCTGAGCCGCGATTAAAAACGCTATCTTCATCGGTAAATATCGAGACGGTATAAAGTAAAATCGATATTTATCTACGAAAATGTGATGTATTATGTAACATTTATCTTTAATTTTATCTACTAAGTGGAATTAAATTTTCTGAACGAAAAATAGAATATGTATGCATTTGTTTTTTTTTTAACGTGGTAAATTACAGGTTACCGACGAAGATATATTTTTATTAAAAACCTAACATAAGCTATACACTTGTGGAGCAGTTGGTTCAATATTGGTATAGGCGAATGAGACAATCCATTTTACTTCCACCTAGCTCCACTATCCATTTTTTTATAGCCTTTTTAAACATTTTCTCGTTACTAACTGTTTTAATAGATAGTGGAAGTAGGTTGTAGATTTTAATTGAATAATACTTAAAATCGCTTTGTCCGAAAGTGGATTTAGTTTGTATTTGTTTAAGTTGTCTATGTGTTGAGGATCTAGTGATTGTATTATTTGTATGTGATGTATTGTGGAGGTTATGTCTTTCATTTGAGTAAGAGTAGTTTTTTAATCTATAAGTGAGTATTGTTTTGGCGTATAATTGTTTTGGTGTCATAAGTTGTGATTTATGGAATATTTCTTTAGTAGATGTATGTATATATAACATACTCGTTAAAATCCGAAATGAATGAAAATAATGCGAGTGCTTGCTGCAAACCAATTCTGGGGATTGAAACAAGAGCGGAATAAAATTAATTCGTGTAAAAAAAACTTACATGCATGCGTCATTTATATTATTATTGTATTATAATGGAGCGTCTACACAAAAGTCTGGTGGCCACATTTTCCGCGGCGCAAAATAGCACGAGGCTTGACAATAACTCTCGCCCGTATTATACTATATGATAAAGCACATTTTACATTACACACAGGGCCTTGTTACTAAGTGTAGCGAGGTTGTAAACCATCCGCATTATATTAAAATATATTTCTCGTGTCTCGAGACACCTAGCAGAGCCATCTCAGGTGTTGCAACAGGGTTGAGAAAACAGCACAAACCCAAATTCAACATAAGCATTTAGAAGCGAAGTGATTGAATAAACCAATGTCATTCAGCTTTTTGTGAGGTTTGATGTATTCGGGTAAATATGAAGAGGAGAAATGGAACCATCATCAATAAATTTGATAAATATGCGCGGTGTTCTTGTCGGCACGAGGAAAATTTAGAACAAATAAATAAAAAGAACAAATAAATAAAAAGAACAAATAAATTTCTTGAAAAAATTATTTATTTTGATTACTTACAATATTTGAGTTTGTTGTTCAAGCGTTGCCTAGTATGTGAAATAATTCAGAGTCAGATGAATATCTTCGCAATAATAAAGGTTTCGGCTCTTTAACGTCATTAAAATCAACAGATGGAGGAATTGAAGAAAAATGGATGCTTAAACATCGGCAAAATGGTAAATGTTACACAAGTTTTAAAGTGGCCACTGAAACTAGCCAATGACAGGTCTTAAGCCCTGTAAATGCCTAGACTTCAATATTTCTTTATTTAAGGTATTATCCATCCCTGTCGTAATTTGTTAATATTTTGATCACGATTTTTTGTTTCGACTGACAACGACGATTGTGTTTTGTGATATCGCCAAATTTGTGAGGATCGTTTTTTCAAAACATGATAGTAACTTTAGACGTAACTTTATCTCTTTAGCCCTCTATAAATTATAAATTAGATTACCTTCAGGCTTAGTCGTAAGGTGTAAAATTTTTACATGGGGTTTTCTAAAGAAAGTTTGTTCACGCGATTTGAAGCGAATCACAAAAAACCCTCTCCTAAAAAATTACATTTTAAGCAAATGTCGGGTTTTGAAAAAACGGTCTTCAATTTTAAACGTGTTTCAAATTCAAACTTCTGCTTTTCTATATTGATTTTAAGGTGAGGATACCGTGAGGATAGATCAAGGGAAGGATTTGAATGAAAGGTTATCGGCCACGAATAATATCGAAAACACATTTTAATTGGACTAGAGAGAGATAATTATTCTTATTCTGAAATAGAGTCAATGTTAAATATTTCTAGTCTACAAAATCATAGAACTAATATTGACTCCATATATATGTTCGGCATACTAAATGGTATAATCGATGTTCCATCATTACTGGGACAAGTAAAATTCAATATTCCGACTCGTAGATTGAGAAACAATGAAGTACTGTTCATCGATCAGAATAGAACAAACTATGGCCTAAATTCTCCAATGACCCGCCTTTGTCGTATTGTTAACTCAAGACAGGATCTAGACTTTTTTGGTTTAAGTTTACAACGATTTAAACGAGCACTAAATAAATAGTCCAGATCTTGTCTCGATGTCCCTTATGTTTGTCAATGCTTCTTTCTTTTTTCTTTAAATGTTTTAAACTATTCTTTTATTGTAATATTTAAACCTCATAAATTGTATACATGGACAATGTCCGTTAATAAATAAATAAATAAATTCAGCAATAAGTTATGAGAAAAATTAAATATAACAAAAGAGAAAAAAATAATCTAACATCGAACATCATACAAAATACTTATAAATTGTTGGGGAACTGAAAAACTTACACTTTCAAAGAGTTTTTTTTTTAACAATCTTTGTTTTATGTATAAACCTTTGTAGCTAAGTTCTCCCTACTAAATTTGATCCACAATTTCACCGGGAAATTCATTAGAGGCCAGACGATGATTTTAGCCGTTTTTTCTCATCACCATCTCTTTTTCCGTACCGAATAGTGCCTACAGCACTACATTGGTATACCTTCTCACTATATTATGATGATCAGTCTAACGCTTCAAGCCAGTTCAACCCGAGATGCGTGGCATGGAAAGCAAACTCTTTTCAGAGAACCTTAATCTTTACATACATATTTATTTTGACTTGTGTCAGTTTTTTTATGTTGATCTAAAAATTGAAAATTTTGGGACTGAAAAGAGTCACTCGACTATTTAAGATTCAAAATAATTGACCCAAATATCCCATTTTTTTAAATGTTTTTTTTTCCAGCGGTGGCAACCCTGTCGCCCGTGCCATCTGCCCACGGCCGATTATTGAATAATTTATTTATTTGTAATTAACTATGGTCGGAGTTATTGCGCCCGGGGAGAGAGAGGAAAGGAACAACATATGAGCGGGACAGAAACAAGGTCAGAAAGGGACGACTGACAAAATGGTGTCCGCTCTTTCCTTCTTATTAAGTTATTGCTGATTGTCGGCCATTGCGCCGTGTACATTTTAATGCAAATAGTCCCTGTAATAACATTTTCAATGGTAAGTGTGCATTTATGGATGTGAGTATCTAATATAACCTACCCGTAGTATATATAAAAAGAAGTTTACTCACTTAAATATAAATGATTTTCTTAAACAATTTCTACTAACCATTATTTAAAATGAATTATGTTACAGAGACATTTTAATTGAAGTATTCTTTGATTACTGATTTTATTCATAAATCACAATACCAAAGCAAAAAAAAATTATGATACACAGAAGCAACAAAAAAATCCTAGAAACATTTTTTTCTCAATAATTTGGTCTGAGTGTTTGGGGCATTTGTTATATTATATATATATATATTGTTTAATCTTATGATTTTTTTAAATCGTACGTCTTTTTTTCATCGAGGCGCAGGGCCCGTATTAAAATCGGAAGATACGGAAGTCATGCGTTCACCATGACGATATAGTTAAAGATAATTTTTCCCGGGCGATCACGAAGATACAGTACCGACCCCGTATCTTCAAGTATAGTGGTAAGTATATTGATACGTACCGAGGGCTCAAGGACCAAACGATACACATGTCTACGCATTAATGTGTCCAAAATTTGGTTTCAATAAGCACTTTTAACTTTCATTACGATTTATTTAAATTTTAAATCGTTTTTAGGTGGCTACTTTTTATCTCAAAAGCCTATTTAAAATATGAAAAAGAAATAAGTGAATTTTAATATGGCAAAAGCGCGGATTGAATTCCGACAGAACCATCTAGCGGTGAAGTTTGAAAACTTGGGGTAAGTATAGCGCATGCTTAAGACCACGTGACCTTTGAGATTTTGAAAAAATGTTGCCACGAAGAAAAATAAATATAATAATTATATTTGTTACTATCTTTATGAATTATCGATAGAGCCGGCTTTGTAATACCAAAATAGATAGAGGTATATGAAAAGTTTACCATATCTTTTTAGAAATTGCCAAATGTAATATTTTTTGTATAATTTTATTTATTACGTACTATTATTTGGCATATGATTTATTGCTCCTATTTCTTTTATTTCTTACTATAGTACTAAGCGAGTTTCTAGAAAACATATCTCAATTATCATTTCAATTATGTTTATATGTATACATTCTTTTTCTGTTGATTTCAATGACACTCTTATTTTGTTTTTTTTTTTAATACTACTATATTTTACTATTATTTTATAGATTTTAATGATACCATTATTTTGTATATTTGATTATGTGTGATTCTTAATTTGTATAATTAATATTTTTTCAATTAATTCTGATTATCTTTTTTGCATTGTATTCTTTGAAATTTTATTATTTATTACATTTACCTTTTTTTCTAGATTGTTATTCTATGTCATTATAATTTAATGTAATTAATTTTACTATGTATTTTTAATGTTATTTATTGTGGCTTGACACGGGCATAGCCTAAAAAGCCTTGATAAGTTCATAAATATTTAAACTAGTGTAATTTTGAATGAATAAAAAAAAAAAAAATTAAAGTTATGTTAAACCCAGCATGTTTTGCTTTAATTGCGGTTTACCTTAACGAGAAGCCTATTTATAGTACGAAAAAGTAATAATTAATTTTTAATTGAGCATTAAACATGGAGAAAAGTTTCAGCGACACCTATTAGTTGAATTTGAAAACTCGAGTAGTAACGGCCTATGTGCCCGATCATATATGACGTCTGAGGTAGTAAAAACTCGTATAGACCAGTCGGTACTAGCATTCCGGGGTAAATAGAGATGGTAAAAAAGTAAAGAATACCGTCTCGATATGTGCCGATAGATAGCGTTTGTAATTGCGGCCCAGGCTCGTTGATTTAATTTAAATTTTTCATTAAGTTAGCGTAGACTTAATAAAACAAAAATAATCTAGACATACCGCAATAAGTGTACAAATGCAGTGCTCAATGATGATAAATGGGTGATTTTTATATCGCTGTTTATTATGACGGGCTCGTGGTGTAATGGTCAGCGCGTTTGCCCACCATGCGAGAGGTCTCGGCTTCGATTCCCGACATGGTTGATATGAAATATTTATAGAAAAGGGTGTTTTCACACCAGAACATTTCATAGTCCCTGGACTGGTACCCAAAGCGTATGACAGATCATCTTACCTTAATGTAAAAAAAAATCAAGATACGATTGGTGTGTACCTATGCACCATTAGATGCGGAAAGGGAACGATGATGATGATGATGATGATGTTTAAGTTTAAAATCAAGGGTGCTTCACAATTCGTAATTATTTATCAAAACTGACATGGTAACTTTCTTAGCTATTTGTAACTACATATTAGGGCATGAAAGTTAAGGTTCTTTTATTTTAAAGTATGAATAAAAAACATTGAAGAAAATAAATATCTGGTAAAATTTATTGGTGAAACATTTTATAAAAATCTGTTAAGACGATTTTTTTAAGAGTAATAACCTAATAGAGTCGCCCATATGGAGAAAAACAATTCTAAGATTATTGAACACGACGTTAGCTACAGATTACATCAATACAACGAGCCGTAGGTACTGGGGTAGAGGATTGAGAGCGCTAACAGAAACCGTCCATTACACGTTTGTTGCCAAACTAAAAACCAAACCGAAACGAAACCTAAAATTTGGAAGGCTTTTATTCTGTGCAATAGAGCTTAAGGGCTTCTCTAGAGAATTATTACTCCGAGGTTTCATGCCACAAACTATTAACTCGAAATAAATTTATTATAAATGGCGCAAATAGCTAAAGCAAATGGCTAAAGATTGCCTTAAAAGTTTTGTAAATGACTCTGAGATTAAAATTAGTAAAGATCCAAAGCAATTTTGGAATTTTGTTAAGAGTAAAAACAAAAATCATGGTTTGCCGCAATCTATGGTTCTTGATGATATTACAGCGGACAATCCCAGTGATATTTGTGAGTTATTTTCAAAGCATTTTGTTACTTCCTTCAATCATTGCACCCCCAACACACAATTACCTTATACAAACATACAAACTGATGATCATGTCAACATATCTTCTATTTCAATTTCAAAAAGGATGATTATTGGTCATATTAAAAGTTTGTCAAATAGTACAAGCGGGGGTAGTGATAACATATCTTCATATTTCATTAAAATGTGTTGTTATGAAATCGCCAAACCATTATTTCTATTATTTCAATTATCATTAAGTGAAGGCATATTTCCTGATATGTGGAAAAGCGCCCTTATAACACCCATATATAAATCTGGTTCAAAAAATGATATAAAAAATTATCGTCCAATCTCAAAATTAACTATTATCAGCAAACTTTTTGAAAAAATAGTCTACAGTCAACTTTATAATGCTGTCAAAAACACTATCATCGAGAACCAACATGGTTTTGTTAAATTTAGATCCGTCACTTCTAATCTTGTTGTATTTTTGGAATCTGTTTTAAAAGCAATGGACGAAAGAACTCAGGTAGACGTAGTGTATACTGATTATTCAAAGGCTTTTGACACTGTTACGCATAGTATATTACTCAATAAATTATGGAATTTGGGTATCCACGGTAATCTACATAGGTGGCTGACGTCTTACCTTAATAATAGACTACAATCAGTAGTCGTAAACGGGTTTAGTTCCGATGTTGTAAATGTACCCTCAGGCGTTCCACAAGGATCGCATTTGGGGCCATTACTATTTATAATTTTTATCAATGACATTGGTAAGTGCTTTAAATTTGCAAATTTTTTACTTTTTGCTGATGACATGAAAATATATTTAAAAATAAAATCTAATTTAGACTGTGTCAAACTCCAAGAAGATCTCGATAGATTAAATTTATATTGTAAACAAAACTTACTAAAATTGAATATTAAAAAATGCTCTGTGCTCACATTTTCAAGGAACAACTTTAAAATCATCCATAATTATTGCCTTGACTATCAAGTACTTACTAAAGTTAATGAGATGCGGGATCTCGGGGTTCTACTTGACAATAAGTTAACGTTTGAGGCACATGTCAACTCAATTGTGAAAAAATCATACCAAATGTTAGGTTTCCTCTTCCGTATAGGGAGAGAATTCAATCATGCGCGCACTCTTAGAACTCTTTACTTCACATTTGTTCGAAGTCAATTAGAATTCGCATCTCCCGCTTGGAGCCCTCAATACAAAAAATACATTAACCGAATTGAATCTATACAATCAAAATTTTTATCGTATTGCAATTTTAGACGGTTGACTCAGAATACAGGTCCAGATGAGTCTATAAACTTACCTAAACTCCAAACTCTCCAAACTCGAAGGAACATGGCTGATGCCATTTTTATGTATAAAACTTTGAATAACATGATAGATTGCCCTAAGATACTGTCACTTATTAATTTTAGAGTCCCAGTAACGCAGACCAGAAACCAATCTCTTTTTAAAATTTCTAAATGTAAAACTAAATCTTTTCAAAATTCATTTGTAAATAGAACCTGCCATATGTGTAATCAAAAATTAAATTGTATTGATATTAATAATATATCTTTAACTTCCTTTAAAAGTGAAATTTCCAAAAATAATTCAAGTTATGATGTTGCGCCTTGAATCCGCAGCCTATATTATGCAGGTGATGTGCAGTTCTGTATGTAGGCACATAATAAATGAACACTGTATGGTCAACTATAGTTGTATTATTTATTGTAATGTGCAACTGTGTGACCAATATTCATTTACATTTCTAGTAATATTATAAGTTTTGTATGATTAGTTATTTTATGTTATGTATAATTTTTATGTGACAACATTTACAATAACAATATTATGTGGAAGCCTCTAATTGGACTTTATGATATGTATTTATGGTATAACTGATTCTTATAAATGTACAAATGTCTGTTGGCTTTCCAATGAAATAAAATAAAATAAAATAAAAAAAAATAAAATAAAATAATATTTTATTCGTTGCAATATATTCCTGCACCGGTCCAAAACAATAATAACTCGAGAATGACACAAAAATAATAACAGCCACTCGTCGCCCGAAACCTGTTCCCAGATAATTGAAAAGTTATCACACCATCCCGAGGAGACGGATATATTGCCGAATGGTACGATTTAACCCTTACTGCGTGTCACGCATTTACTTGTGCACGCGTTAAGTCATCCATTCGACAAAATAGATATCAATTTTGCACAATAATAAACAGTATATGCACCCGAGAGTGAAAAAAATAATCAGTATTAATTAGGGTGATCACACCGGGAATCAAACTCGGAAACCGCGTGCAATATTCACTTTAATCTCACAACAACATCGAGGCTTGCGCTGCTTAAAAAGCCCAGTGAGAATGAAATACTAGTATAAGCTCTTAAGAGTATTGCTCTAACTATAATGCTTTTTTTATCTTTTGATATATTTTACATGCCCCTTAATTTATTTAAAAATAAATTAGGACTTATTATTTCTGGCTGCGTTACGATCCCACTTACTATTTAATGATGCTCACACTTACGCGCACCTGAACACTTACTCTCACACTAATACACATAAACACACATTCTCTCATACAAATACACATAAACACACCCTTTTGTTGTAACATAATTTAATAATATGAATGATTCTTATTTAGAAACTTCGCTGGTCTGTCTTTAAACCGTATTTAAAAAAAATGTTATTACATCATTGTCGACTGTTTGTTTCTTTAAAATAAATAAATAAGCTTAAATGGACAGTATTCAAATCCCTTCGTGAAATGGCTCTATAATATTTGTCGAATCTCTGTATTCGAGAAAATGTAAGACGCGTGTTTTTCTTCACTATAAACTTTTTAAATCTGATGAAGTAAAAATTTAATATTTCTATGCATTCGAACCGCGAAAATAGCAAATCACGGAAACTTTAAAAGCTTTCATTGTACGCCTCACTGCAGTATTGTCAATTTGTGATCAATTAAATACACATGGTCAATACAATTACCTTATTCTAGTTTCGAAGCATAATAGGGAAATAATACAGTGCTAGTAAATATAAATAAATAAAACTGCGGCCATACGTAACAGATCCCGCTACGAAAAAGGCGTAGTAACATAAATACTCTTGATCAGCTTTAAATTTAGATAGAGGAAAACTTCTCGCACTCCGGCGTCGGCGTCGTCCTAACACTAGGTTCGCAGATCATGCTTTCGTCGTAGCCGGACCCTGCGCTTGGAACCAATTTTTTATCGTACCCTCAAATTTAAAATCAGATTTTATTTTAGTACGTCGTGTTAGCTTAGTTAAAATGTAAGTTTAAATATAGAATTATAAAACGCCCTTGAGGAGATTAAAAAAAAATTGGCGTTATACAAATGACCTAGGAAGTATTTTTTTGAAAGGCTCTCCTTGTGTCGAAGTGTTTTGGATAAACTTACTTTTATATATTTTATAGGAACATAATCGATTTTACTTTCTTAGAGTATGGAAGATTTTTTCCTAATAAGGAAGTTCAGTGTCTTTTTTTGATTTTTATATTTGTCAAAACAATATTAAACAAAGCCAAAATTTTTTTTTTTAAATGTCGTATTATCAGCGCTATGATTTTTCTAAAGTTTTGTTTTTTGAAATAACTCCGCGTGTGACGTCAGAGGTTTTTCTATGACGGTTCTTCCGATTGGTTCGTTTCCGGTGACCAAACCGGAAATCCTTGTGACGTCATTCAAAGTAGTGCGTTTTTATTGAAACAATTTTCGTTTTTTTTTCGTACATTTTTAAGAAATTTTACCGTACAATTTAATGGTCTAATTTTACCGCGCGAAAGTAAAGATTTTTTGTATCCAATTTCCGGTAGGGCTGAAGTTCCTCATTAGGTTTATTTTCCTTATTTGCATTTCTGAGTGTATAAGATTCCTTTTTTTTCATTAAAAAGACTTTATGGAAATGAAAAATGCTTGCAGAGAGAGGGGTTAAATTTATATGTTCGATATGTTTTGGTATCAGGAACGATTTGTTACGATTACGTTCCAATTCATTGGGCTGATTGGTGATTAATTGGGAACGATAAGGGCCGCCAGTATATTGGGGTAGGCAGGTACAAGAAAGTGTTAAAAATGGAGCCAAAGCCTCGAGCCACAGTTTGATTAATGCACTTAATAAAAATCACAATTGATTGGATTTTATTATAGGAAAAAAACAGCATAAATGTCCGACTCATATTGAAGCAACTTATCGTATGGCTATAAAATCACCTAAGGTTACATAGAAAACAAAATTTTATACATCTCCCCAATTTCCTTAATAATGATTAAGTATTTTGCTGTAACAACCCAAAATTATACAATTATTTTTACAAATAATGGAAAACAGGTTATCAAATAGTATAAATATGTGTTAAATTTTGGTTTGTAAATGCCTGTATTTCAAAATATATGTTGTCTGTTACTTAATGTAAGACAACGATACATCACTGTCTATAGAAGGATTTTTTAGCACGGTCTTTTAAGATTGAAATTTATTGCAACAAAGAGAGAAAACATTTTATTTTAACTTTTTTATTTTAAAACATACTACAAAGAGGTAGGATTTTTTTTTTAACTAGTATTTTTTTTTTTGTCGTAGCTTTAATTTTATTAGTTGTATTTTATTTCAACAGAGAGGGAAACATTTTTGAGGATGGAATATGGTAGGCTAGGCATTTTCAGGGCTTAATACCTGTCATTGGCTGGTTTAAGTGGCCATTTCACACACTGTGTAACATTCACCATGCTGCCCATGTTTGAACATCGACATTTCCTCAACTCTTCCATTTGTTTTGACTTTTGTGAAGTAAAAGAGCTGAAACCTTTGTTACGTGGGTGAGATTCATCCGGCTGAACCAAATCACCTACTAGGCAACCCCTGGAAACAATTTTCCAATTGTTATACTTCATCTTTTACCAGGTAGGTAATTGACAGGTCATAAGCCCTGTAAATGCCTAGACTTCCATATTCTCTTCTTAAAAATATTTTCCCTCTCTGTTGAAAGAAATTTAAATATGAATAACCCCCTAGGGAAGAAATCCAGCCAGTCTGCAAGCATTTGGACATGCTCAAATATTGTTGAATTTTATTTCATTTGCACCTGTATTAAGCATGAAATAATGTGTTTACCATTGTTGGAATGGATTGTATAAGTCCGTCAATAAAGAAATAAATAATATAATAATAATAAATATAATAATAAATAAATAATAAATAAGTATTTTGGCGGACTTATTTCTGAAAGCAATTTCTTCCAGCCAACCTAAAAACAGACTGGTCAAAAGAAGAGTTTGTCAAAAATCTGTACTTATTTACAAAAAAACCTAATTAATTAAAAAAATAACAGCTGTTTTTTTTTTAAGAGATAAGGCTTGCACATATAAACTTTAAAAAAGTACATTATGTTATGACTAAAAAAGGATGAGGAATGTGGGATCAGATAATGAGTTTGGAAGGAGAGAGAAAGAGGAACCAAGGAAAGAAAAGAGGATAAAAAGATATAACAAAAAAAAAAAAAAAAATACCGGGAGTTCAGGATTCTGGGGATATATAACACGGGTTATGCACAGGGAGGTGTTTATATAGAAAAAAAAGTTTCATGGGAAATAAATAAATCGTAATGTTTCATGCGTTTCTTGAAACTGGCTAGAGAAGGTGTATTTTTTATATATATTAAAAGTTTGTTGTATAAAAGTGTAAGGTAAAATCATTAGTCCTACGCTTAAGGCGCCAGTCCGGGATTAATGAAATTTTGCATTTAAAAATAATTCTATTAAATATTTCACGTCCACCCTGCCAATAATCGAACCCAGGACCTCATAAATGGGAGGTGAATACACCAACCATTACACAGCGAGGTAGACATATCTCCACTCGATTTCTTTATTCCGTATGTTTACCTGAGAGCAGCCATCGAGCCGAAAACACTCGTCCAGGATTCTGGTTTTATTTCAGAAACAGAACTGTATTCTTCATCCGCCGGGACAATAAATCTAGGGCTTGTTATATCACGAAATCTTTTCCAATTAATATTTTCGGGTGAAAATCAAAACCTAATTTAACTATTAAAACAAAATGAAATGGGACATTAAGGGTCCATATTGGGGCTCCAGCAGCGGAGCCTTTGGGCCCCCCTGTAGACAATTACTCTAACTCCACGGGGGGCCAGCGCCCTTATTGTATTTTTATTAAACACCCAACTAATTTAACCCACTCGGGCCGCGCGTGATGGTACATGCGGCGGCGCTAATACGACCGAGATGTAATATATTACAACCTCAACGTGTTAATGTTTCGATTATATAATCGGTTCCGATCGCCGCCATGAAGTACAGTTGGCAAATGAATATTTATCCCGGCCGGAAATCGAACCCGAGAACTTATTCATTCATGCATACAATCTTAGCCACCGCCTAGTAGAAACTAGAAGCGGACCATCTGATCAGTTGTATATGACATATCGTCGTATTGATATAAAAGCGACACAGCTAAAAAAATACATTATTTCTAATGTGGCAAAAAATTAAAGGAGTAGGTCATATAGATTTGTCCGCCTCGTTGTCTAATGGTCAGCACATTAGCCTACCATGCAAGAGGCTTTGGGTTTGATTCCCGACATAGTTGACAAGAAATACTTCTGTAGCTTGGATCTAAAAGGGCCAACGTCCATATTGTTCTTGACATTTTGTTCAAAGGATCAAAGTCAATTAAAATATATACATTTATAAATAACAATTTTATAGTCACATATATATGGTAATGTTCTTTAATTGTATTCGTTATAAAAAAGTAAGAGCTCCTCACACAAAATGGCTAAATAATTACTCTCCCGGATATATTACGATTTAAATCATTGGCCCCTTTATCTAAAGGTTCACTATTATGTTCGAAAAGAAGGAGGATGATAATGACATATTTATAAGCATAACTTTAAAAAGTAACATTTTTTACATTTTGATCACTTTTAAATGCGTGTAAAAATGACACAAATAAAATAAAAGCAGTTGCTATTCATGTAGTAATGAGTCGTTATTTTTCATTTTTGAGGCCGTAAATAAAAATAAAACATCGCAGCAAAATGAAAAACAAAACTTGAGTTATTTTTATTAGTAGCATTTGATTATTATTATTTGAACATTTGAAAGATTTCTTTTCTCTATATAGATATAAATTGAAATTTTAATGATGTTTCTCTTTATTTTCTCTTTTTCTTGGAAAACGTTATTTATTTATTTTTATCCCGATGATGAGGTGTTTCACCGTAAAGCATTAACATAGTACTTCATTATTCTAAGATGTTAACTGTAAACTAGATAATTGACAAATCAAAACTTTTATACGTTACATCACTACGGCGTTAAAAATGCTAAACATATTTTTTTAAAATCAATACCACCAGTGTGATTTACGTCACTTATTGATTGACGCAACGATGTAACACTTGAAACAGGTATTCATGTTGAGTCCCTTTTGTACTTCTGTAAATTTAACGCTTCTGTATTCATAACCGAGATGATTAAATAAAACGTAATAAAAAATACTCAATTGGTTTCGGTAGCTGAAAGCTTATTAATTATTTGATCTTTAAAAGATAAACAAAGGTTCGAGTCTCTGAACAATACAACGCGTCCATGATTCAGCAAAAAGTTAAATAACCTTTCTGTAGACTTGTTTATATTGTAACGCTGTCAAAATCAATTCAACGGACACACCTTTATTAGAACTACCTCGCGTTATGACTTTTGTCTGAAACTAATTTAGAAGCCAAAGACAATTAAGCTTAAATTCAGAGAATTAAATTAATAGACTTGTTTTGTGGGACGTATAAATGCTTTTATATTTAACCATGAACAGTCGTTGAAATGTGATATTAATTATGTACCTTAAAAGATAAACCACTGTAATCACATTGAACGAAATGTTCACGAAACGAGATTTATTGATGATGCGATTTTTAAAACATGATACCTTTTGAACCAAATAGGATAATTTCAATATGTATAGAACTTTCAATGAAAATAACGATTATGTTGTTAACAAAAGTACATATTTTTTTTAATTTGAAATTTTTTTATAAACCCTTACGGATTATTACATTCATTTTACAAAAAAATAATACGAAACATTTTTCATTCATACTCTGTTGTTCAAAATAATATTTTTTACATCTTTTGAAAAGGTTGTCTGAGTCTTTTGTTTAGTTTTGTCTGGTAGTTTATTGTATAATTTCAGCTCCTGGTTCATTAGTTTTGATTGTCCTTGTCTTGTTTTAGAAAGTTGTATATGGTATTTGTCTGATATTCTCGTATAATGTCCATGTTGACTACAATTTTTTACAAGTTTTAGTTCTTCGTCTACAATTACAATTACAATTAAAATAGCGTATCTGGGACTACTGATGTTTTTTGCATTAAAACTGAGTGGTCTTCAGATTTTCATTTCAACTAAAAAAAAGCATTGTTATGACGAAAGTGGACTTCTGTGTTTTTATTACGATAATTTCTGTATTTTTTACTTCATAACGGCAAAAAGAGAAATCTTGCGTCTTATCCCCTTAGGTAAAGAATTTAAGTACCGCATTCTGAAAAAAATATACAAAACGGACTGTGATCCGGTGGGTAGTGTCGTGGACTCCGGACTGAAACATCGTATAATGGGCTATATTGAAATGTTGTTTGATTATTGATCAAAGGAACATATTTTTATTTATTTTTTTAACAATTGATATGAAATATTTCAAAGTTATTTACTTTTAACCTTCTATTATTTGTATGTAAGATTTAAACTCCTGTATCTTTATTAGTCATGATTAAAATTGATAAGGTGATTTTCGAAGTAATTAGATGATATTCCATTGTAATGGTAACCTATACCTATTAAACTCACACCCCTTCCTTCATCCCCTCTCACTTTTTAAAACTATTTTTTTCACAACACAAAATATTTTCATAATCTAATCAGAGCATGTAAGGGTTACTTATTAAAATGCATGTCGTGTTGGTTTTATATTTTTGTGGAACAACTGTGGTGAAGGTGTATGGTGGATTTTGCATGTTGGTGTGATTGGTGTCCTGGCGAAGAGACGGGTATGTCTCAAATCCGGTAGACATAGAAAAGTCAGTAAGTGGTTATATACAAATATTTAATAACATTTAGTGAAATGTTTGACCACAAAAGTAACGGTTTAAATATTAATAATATATAGTAGTAGTTCAAAATAAATTCAAGTGGTTTTATAAGAAAGTGTTTAATTTAATATGTTTAATCTAAAAACTAAGTAGAAACACCATTTTTTTGACAAATGCGAAATAAATTAGTAAGTATAACAATTAAGGTGTCTAGTCGTATTGAGAAGAACAACGCAAACGACCCGTGAATATTTGATTCGTGTTGTCTCGTGTCCCCACCTCCATTGTGAACCTCACATTTATATCGCCACATCAAAGCGGAGATTAATAAATCAGGCGACGAGAATTTCCAATTTACTTTTTCCTTCGCCACTGATAAATGGCGCCGTCAGTTAGAAAAATCTAGGACATAAACAATTGCAACGAAAATAAAGACGGGTTTGCTGCACGTCAGATTTGCGAACATTTCGAGAGACACTTTTTCTTTGAGACGGATTACAAATTCCTCTTGCAAACGCTCATATTAATTACAAGAAAATTCAACATGGATACTAAATTCGTGGACGGATCTACATACAAAATTTTGCACCGAATTATTTTCTTAACATTTCGTACATTTTACGCCCGGACAAAACTTTGAAGCATTTTCAATTTAAATATTGTTTTTAAATCGACAACTATTAAGTAGCGTTCACACGAACACAGGATAATATCGTCCTTTCCCAGCATCGGACCTATTGCCCTCGTGTGAATAGAAATTTAGAAGACAGAGCGATGAATGGAGACATATTGTCCGAGAAATAGACAATGGATTACCTTCACCACCGCGCGCGGTCGCATTGTCCTTGTGTAATCGCAAACGGTCAGGACAGTAAGACAATAGCGACTTGCTTCACGGGTGCGTGTCGCTCCCGCGCATATGTTCTGCGGAAAACGTCTTCAGTAAAAATGACTTTAAATAATTTAGCTCGTGCTTTTGAAGATTCCAATTCCAATACTCCTTGGTATAAAAGAAATAATATTTTTGGTAAATTGCCTGCGTAGTCAAAGCTGTTTACGGAACTGGGAGCGGACAATATTGTCCTTTCTATTGTATTGTCCGTGTGTGAATCCGATTATACCCTGTTTATAATATCCCTGACGAAAAGCATTTAAGAGTTTTCAATGAGTCTTATTTTGAAATCAACAATTATTATAGTCAAAGCTCATTTGTTGTTTGTGTCAAATGTTTAGTTTTGTTACTATATCAAATAATCTGTGTCCGAGCGGATCATACGTTCCTATGTGTGAAATAGAACCTGAATCCTGGGATTTCAACTAAATGGCTGCTCACGGGTAAAAATCCTAAATAAGGAAATATAGTGGAGGTAAGTCCGCCTCGTAGTTAAGTTGTTGGCGCGTTTACCACCATGCTTGAGGTTCCGGGTTTGATTCCCGAGAAGGGCGACATGAAATAATGATTAAAAGGGTGGTTCAACGCTGTAATATTTCATGTTCCTGGACCGGCAACTGCAGCGTAAGGCTGATCACTTTGCTTTTATGTAACAGATATATTGTATACCCTGAATTCGGTTTATCGGGGGTGCGGAGGGGGAATGATGATGATAAAATAGTCTAAACTCTGTATTTGGTTGTACAGAAATCGTACAATAATAAGGTTTCAGGTAGGTACCACAAAGACGTACAAAGCAACAAATGTTATTTCAGGAAGAAAATTGCCGAATCAACGTCAAAAAGGAAGTTCAGCCCTATGGAAAATTGGATATAAAAATGTATGTTTACGCGCGGTAAAATATCTCTTTCTTTTTTTTTATTGAAAAGAAATATTAGCGTTCTTATAATTTACCCAAATATTTCAATTTTGGTGGCCATTTTCAACGAGTTGTAAATAACTCACTATTAGAAAATAAAAATCAAGTTAGGGTAGAATGGGGTTTGAACCTCGGACCTCCGGCCCGTAAGTCCGCAACACTAGCCACGGGACCACAACCCGAAATAAAAATGTAAAAAAAAAAAAAAACTTTAATAAAAACTACTTTGCATGACGTTACTAGTTCTTCCGAATCAACCAATGATAAGAGAGTTATGATAGGTTTGCAGTTTACGGTAAGCCAGCAGATGAATCAGCAAAACTTATCGAGAAGGGGAAGAGAACTTGAGACATCACAAGCGAAGTAATTTAAAAAATACAAAACTTTCAAAAATCAAAGCTCTTTATTAACAAAGTATATTTTTTTAAATTTAGGGCTTAGTTTAATAGTCTATTGATTTTTTTTAAAAACCAGAGAACTTCCTTATTACAATAGATAACATTTGGCAATTACTACCGGTTCGAGTTCAACGCAACAACTGCAACGCAAATAAATTTCGAATAAACATATTTGATAAATAACTAGATTGATTATACTTGGCAAATCATAAAGCGACATTTTAATAATATGTTTTCGAAACAACGTATTTTTATATTTTATATTTTAATCGCTGTCTTTAATAGTTCCAGCTTACTTAATAAAACAGCGTCGAGATAAGAGAGATTACGTGAAAAATGGTGAAACCTGTCTCAAATTTTTCATAGGTTAAGGAAAACGCCGCCAGATTGCACCTGGCCGAGTAAAAATCCGATTTCATACGAAAACATATTATATGTCATTAGACAGTGCGGCCGAGCGGAGCGGCTGGCGGGTAATATTTCCACACAACATTTAATTCTGCTTAATCTAAATCTATTTTCATGTTCATAAAAAGCTTATTTCTCCGTATTAAAAACTTGTTATTCTTTCTATACTTCCGCCAACAGATCACGTGACTGTGGACCAACATAATATAATGCATACCTACATATTCCCAGACATGATGTACGTACATCGAAACAACATGCATAAGTAGTCTGCCAGATAGAATCTATAAAACAAGTTTTTAACGAGAAAAAGATCCATATTTTATCACATTTCCGATAAACAAGATTTCCCTTTGATTTAAGCGTGTATAGGTGCAATATTAGTTTTGCATTATTCCTTCCTGGGAATTCGTTTTTATAAATCATCTTCCGAAATAAAAAGTACTGAAAATATGAAAGTATTTAAATCCACACTGAAGAACCATAATAAGAAAACCACTACGTCTTAACTTCAATGACATATTCATAGATTTTTGTAATTACATGTATATTTGTTTTTTTAGTGTGTGTTTTTAAAATTACAAATATTATATTATTATGTATAAATAGGTACTTATAAAAAAATACAGCATTCAGAATGAATGTCTGAATAATCACAAACCTGTCGGAAATAAAATAAAAGACATGTAGACATTTAAATAATTTGGGTATGGATTCGCAAGCACATATTCGTAATTTCTAACAAATTTATTGCGAGAACATTCTACCCAATTAGAAAATTAAATATAAAAACCGCCATCAAAGTACAGGATGCAATTAGTATCTTTATCCCTATAAATCTTTATATCAAAGATGTAATTTAATTTATGGATACGGTAGATAAAAGAAAATGAATTAATGGACAAATAAATAAAGCCGAAATAAATATAACAAATGGAAGATTAAACATATTATCTACGTATTTTCGTAATTAATGCTCCCGTTAATTGTTTTATGTGTCGACTATTTCTTCGGGAATCAGGCAAAATGTAAGGAAACATTATCAAACGTGATCTGTGCTGATTGAAATGCCGGTACGAAATCTGGTCATATCTCACGTTGACGTGTTTCTTGGTCACCGAAATACCCGCAGAAAAAATAATGGAAACAAGATGGGGGTTCGTAAGAATAATACGGCCGATAAAACAGCGAGTGGAAATCAAAGATATTGTTTACATAATGAATGGAGTTTAGCGGGCGTCAGGAACCAATTATATTTATTTTTGCGCTAACGGATTGATAACTTTTTGAGTTGAATACTTTTAAAAAAGAGGAATGTCGTTTTTTTTCAAATTTAATCGAGTGTGTTCTACAAGAAACATCTGTAAAGTTAAAAAGATGAATAGAACTCTCAATCGATTTGAAGAAATAAAATAATTACTTATATGTACTGTTCGAAACGATTTTAAAAGGAATCAGCTAAAATTCCGGCCAATCAAAACGTAAAATTGGTCATAAAAACGCTCCGACACATGGAATACAAAAACTGAAATGACCATATTGCCAAATTACCCTATGTTCTTGTTGCCAAATTAATGTTTTGTTACAAAAAATCAACAAGTTTTATTAGGCCCGCTAAAGGGAAAAATGTGATTTTAAAAAAAACAAGTAGAAATTATGTAGTTGATTTCAGATCTATATTCCGGCGTCCGAAGTACTAAAACCTAACATAGATTAAAAGGAACACCGTCCGACTTTATTTCATACAAAAGTACTCCCGTATTTTCTCCCTGGATGATTAAAGGTATATTTTTTTTACACACGATAAATATCCATCATTAGCGTGTCTCTATAATTTGTTTTTACATATAAATTGTCTTTTGTAGGAGCTAGAACCATCCGAAAACTCTTAAAGGCGACTAGTTTTATTTTCTGTCTTTGGACGTACGATATACAAATATGATGACCATTTAAAAAAAAAGAAAAGTGACCCAACACAGAAAATTTATATCCGATACTCTTTCTTTAAAAAAATGGGTTTTAGGGTGTGGATAATAGGGATGCGAGATCTTGATTTTTACGACTTTAGTTAGGTATAATCAGTCCGACGTGCATTAGTCGTTTTCGCACAGTATTCGGGGAAACATCTACGAGCAGGGTAACCATATTATGACCGTTTGCCACATTTGACAAGCATTTTAAGGTTTAGACAGGCGTGTGGCCGGCATCGCTCTGAGACAGGCTGGCAATGCTGTATTTTTCAGAATCTACCGCTTTTTATCCAAGACGGGCATTTTTTCTGAAAAATCAGACATTTTAGGCACCCTTTATAGGAATCCTTCATTCTGTAATGGTAACTCTATATGAGAGAAAGTGACAGAAAAAATATATTCAATACCTATTCATGAAATCGCTCTGCGACCACATATTCTCTTAACCATGAAAACGTGGCTTTTTCAACGTGTATGTTTATTAACATTTCAGTCAGAAGCTAACCAGTTTGTCTCTGACGTTGCCCTCTTTGTCGCGTTCAATATATTCGTGTTGCGATTATTAGTTTCCTCATCTCTAGCAATAAAAATGTCCGCCCATAAGGCGTAAGCTTAGTTAAGAGAAGTTCACAGTTGCTATTAGGAGGCGTCTTAACAATAGCTGACATCTTTTTCGGTTTGGCGAATACAAGTTTACGTCAAACTGGACGGTGTGCGCTATCAATAACGTTAAAGTTTTCTTAGGAGATTATCTTGATTTGAGTTCAGATGTTAATGTAATAAATAAAATGGTATCTGGCGATGCAATTTTAAATCTAAACCCATTTGTATGGATTAATTAGAACTGGAAGTAAATAAAACATTTATGTAGATATTTTAAGATTGATAGTTACGTCAACCTATATCCTCCCCTTTCAGTGACTAATCATATTTAGATACGCTTACATAAATTGATATCTTTGATATCTGAGATATAAGAGTTTTTTATTGTTTGATGCCAATAAATCTAATGTCTCATCTTAACCAAGGTATCCGATATAATGTATGTTTTTAAAATATTCCAAAGAGCTTGTATTAATATTTATTAAGTATGTCACATATTTTTTTCAAATACAATAACGTTACAAAGTTCAAATATTTATTTATATTTTAATATAAGAAGCAATCGAATTTTGTCGATTTTTAATTAAATTTAATAAATCTAACCTTGTTTTAAAAATACTCGGATGTAGGTCGGTATTTAATAATACAGCCGTTATTCGGAAAATCAACTGAATGTTAGAATCACTAATAAGTTTGTTGTAATATTTTTATTAATTAAAACAAATCATTTATAATACGCGATTAAATGCGTGAGAGTTCGTACGTTCGCCAAACAAAATAATAAATTAAAGTCATCGTTTGCAATTTTGACAATAAAAAAATAATTGGATTACTGTGTTTTTGCGGAGTTATTAAACACGTAATTCTGTCGCGATATTAAATAGCACATCAATTACACAAACCCGCACGTATATAGCGGAGGAGGGTCATTCATTGTGTCTAGAATATTTAAATTAGAATCGGCCAAATTTCAACAGAGCTTTTCGAATCTTGTAAGACTCTGATCGTTCATTTTTCACTTCCATAAGACGAACGCCACAGCCGGAATTTTCGTGCAAGAGGATAAAATAAAAGACAACTTAATAAATTTGAGCAGCGGAATTTTGTAAACAACGTGAGCCAATTTGACTACAAGCGAACGGAATCAAGACACTAAATAATATTATAAGGAAGATTGTCATCGACCAAGTTTAATGTAAAATACATTTTTTTGGGGCCGTTAGCATCCGCCTACTCATACGAGGTGTAAAGTCTTCGAGATTAATGTAATTTTTTGTGATTATCATAAATCTGCGTTCACGATGAATTAACAAATTCAATTAAACTCGGTTCCACGTATAAAACAAAACCGCCCCGGGCCGAAGGTATCGTACAAAAAAAAGTTTTATGAATAATTCTTTAGTTCATAATTCGTCTGCAGCGCGGCGCGTATATCACGGGCCGACCACCATTTTACGGTTTAATTTGTCTAGAATGACGCCGTGGCCATATTTCATATTATTTCTTTTCCCATTCTTGTTTTATTCATTTGTTTGATTTGATTCGAACAAAGGGTTTCACAGATGACTGGAAACAGAAACAACACTCGTGTTGGACGTTTCAAATGACTTTTCGCATTAAGCCCTCTAAAAATGCAGTTTATTTAGTCTGCAGACAAAAATATCGGTACCTAAATAAAAGGAACACATGACTGGACTTTTTAGAAGGGTTTGTTCGAACTGACCTACAGTACGTACTAAGGTCGGAAAGAATCGAGTCACTGATCCTGCAACTCATATAATATTATGTGTGTTCATTTCCAGCGCAAAAATTAATGCTTATTTAAATGAATCCACGCCTACATTTAAGAACAAATGTTTATTACTGTACGCAGTAGTATTTATTATTGTTAAATCATAAATAAAATATCACAAATTTAATTTTATTTATAAATCAGTCTGGGCCTCGAATATTTTTATTGTTTTTTTATTAAAACAATAAATTCGATCCCGGCCGCTATGTTTCGTTGTTCTATGGGGAACGCATTAAAATATCGATAAATCACTTTTCGATTCTTTCGGCCGCCATTCGAGATTTGGAACTATAACTCTATAATATTGTATTGTGTTCCGATAATACGAGCTTCGAAAAAAAAGTCGCGCTATAAAGTTTAGAAGACTATTAAAATGGACTTTAAAACTTGTCCAAGAATTGAAGGAATGAAATAATCGGCTTTTGTTCCCTAATGGTGTCACATTAACCGATTTTTGAAACCCGGAACGGGGCCTAATAAAATTGTATGGAAATGAGATTAAAAAATTATGATGGATTGTCAAAGGAATGTTCTGAATATTTTTACGACCTAATGAAATTAGTACGGGCTAGCAAAAAAAAACTACCGACTGACTATTGGAAATCGACCCCGAGAATCAAGTATAAAACGTATAAAAAATTTTACAGTACAGACGTGTGATATGTACATACATATACCACATAGGTATGTACATTTCACTCTGTTTCTGTGATACTACGCACTAGGACCCCCGAAGTGGGAAGTTAACAGAGTTATCTTTAATTTTGTTGAATATTCGAATTTTCTGTGCGAAATTGTGTATATTTGTACGAAAATTTGGAGTATCTTCGTGAGTTAGCTTTAATTAAACAAGTGATTTTTTTTTTTTCATTTTCCATTTTTCATACAAAAAAATCGATTTTACTTTATGAAAATTTAAGATTTTTAAAACTTTCATTTCAAAATACAAAAATGTACAAAACATAATTGTATTCCCATGAGTTAGCAAACTCATTATGCTAACTCAGTTAACTTTTCATTGTAATCGGGGCCCTGAAACCTTATACATTGAATATTTTCCACTAAATTAGCGTATTTCGTCAAAATCGGACCAAAAAATTCATATTTATGAAAATATTTGCATTAAAATTCAAACTCGTGTATCATAAGGTCTTATTTTCATCAATTCATGTTATAGATTTTTACAAATTGTTCACATTATGTACTTGTACATACATAAAATTTTGCCCCTGCATATCGTCTATTTAACATATAAATCCAATTAAAACTACAAAAGCATTTATACATTTTATATTTTAGCAAATATATATTACTGATTTTATTATTAATAACAATGAATTTGGGGCAGGCGCCTATAAGCTGATGTCTTGTCTTTCTGGTAAGCTTATTGCAACTTCTGTATATGTTTTTTTTCAATGTATTGACAGATGCTGCCCTAAATATTTCTTGAGGCAGACCGTTCCACGTATTCACAGATCTGTCTTTGGTAAAATGTTCAGCTGGATTGAAGTTGAACTTTGGCTTTCATATTTTCATCGAACGTCCTTTCAGAAAAATTCATACAGTACGCAGTCATAACACCCATGCAGCATTTCATAAATTTTATGTAGTTAACATGTTTGAGTTTTTCTACCGCCGATATCCCCAATAAAACAAATAAGCAATAAATACGATTTTTGATACGAATTTCATTTGATTTAAGTGCGTGTACATATTACTAGAGGGTCTATAGACCGCTGCATGCGATATTGATATATTACATTTCTGCAGAAGAAGAGAGAGGGCAGATTTAGATGTAAAATTGTGTATTAATTTCCCTGAAATTAGCTGGCCTGGCCATAAAGGGAACGTTGCGTGACCTAAATTTCAAAACCATGGGAAACATCAACGGATGATTTAAAGGTCGATGGTTCACCTAAGTGGTTCGTGGCAGTGCGAATTAATGCGCGTTATAGTATATTCACTGAATTACGGCCGAAACACGGCGAAGCCACATTTTATGGTGATTTTGAGCATTCAGTATTAGATAATTTTAGGGAATAAATACGCAGGGCAAAGGGAAGCGCGGCTGTGACGATAGCATCATTATGTTCGTCCCTTTTGTCTTACCCGCACCCAGTGGTGCATAGGTCGCTGCGTCAGAACACCGAATGCAGCTTATCTCTAAAATTACCACCTTTTAATTTATTTAATGTTTTGCACCACAACAGGCCAGAAGGCCCAATTACAGTGGTAAATTACAACACAGAACACCCAAGCTTGAAAAAAATCACATTTGTTTTTATGTTTCCTCCGGGAATCGAACCCGGAACCTTCCGTGATTACGTCGCATTATTATGGCGTGTGTTCGTTTCCTTCGTTCTTGCCGACGTTTCCAACAGTATTCTTGCCGACGTTGCATCATTTAGGATCCTTCTTCAAGCTATGAACGACCTACGTGGTCTGTTCTCCAGAGGGTTGTTTCTCGTGTGAGTTCGATTCCCAGCTGTCCTTCCAACTTTTAGAATATCTTCTACGAGGACTAATAACGACGAAAAATAGAAGAAATAAATTTATTTTATTTTTTACAAAGGTACCCACAAATAAAAGCCCTGTGTTGAGTTAAGATACAACATATTGAAAGGCAGAAGCATATACATTTTTTTTACGGGCGTTTATTCAGAAAAAAACATATTTACAGGGTTTTTTTTTGAAAAAGTAAAAATACATGTACATAAGTTCAGATAAATCGCTTTCTAAGCCACTTGTCATCGAGAGCTTAAATAAAAATTTAACATTTTACTTAAAAAGCTATAGAAAACGGCTACGTATACAACAAAAATATATAATATTATTCACTAGTAAAAAAATACTACTATTACCATCACGCCGTTTCCCCATTTCGTAGGGGTAGGCAGAGAGGATAGATTGCCAAACACGTTTATCCTGATATACATTCCTGGATTATTTTACATTTATATGTGGTGGAAAAGTAATATGAAAAAGTACATATTTTTCTTAAATTAAAAAGTTAAAATTAAATTTATATCTTTCTATAATCACTTTTTAAAGCGACCTATTACGAAAATGGCGCCATATAAGTTATCCATAATTATTATTATTATCATACATGGCTTTCAGTTGTGTCTGCTTTTGACGCAAAGACCAGACTTCATTTTTTTTTTTTAATAAAACAGAGAATTTAAAAAAAAGAAGGGTTTCAAATAAAGATAGATCCTATAATTATCATTAAAGTACAAGTAGCTAAATAAATCATTTTTAATATGTAAATCAGTACAAAAAGGATTTCTCTCCAAACAAATTACGCAACTTAAACAACATTTTCTTTAACTCTGGATATTTTTTTAAATTATTGTTGTGATTACTAAAATCTTAAGTAGGGTAAAAAAAAAACAAAATTAATAGGGGATTTACACAAAAACAACATAAATAATAGTATGTCAGTAGCGGTGATTGATACCATGTCTGGATCACTTTGTCAAGGCTCCCGCCAAAATTAAAAATAACGTTCTATTTTCGAATAAATCCGAATCACAAATTCCCTCGTTTCCGATTTTCATCAAAGAAACATTTCGAGTTGTGTTTGTTGTTTTACTGGTCGAGTTTCGTCCAGTCCATACGCTCTGTATGACGAAGCAATTTGTACGCGTCGCTTTATGGATGACGTTTTTATTCCTCAACACATTGGCGACATAACAAATCAATCGGACTATGCACACAATAAATCAAACAAATAACAAGAATTACAGTTGGAAATAATAAAATAATGCGAAAAATATGCGAAAAAAATGGCTGTAAACGTCACAATTTATAAGAAATATATGCCTTGAACTTGAAAAAATATTTTCTGCATCGTATTAATTTTTTTAAACTCAAAAATCGCATTTCAAAAGCACTTAAAAAATGAATGCAAATGAATTATTGAAATAAGTAGATACATTGATAAAAAAAATAGAATTTAATAAAGCTTACAATTTTTTTTAAAAAGTCATTGTTTTCCTTATTTGTTCATAGACGGAAAGGTATGGTAAATACTTAGAGAGGATTTTCATGTTTTTAATGATATAACTATAAATACATGCATATATACATACCACACACCTATGGCCCGCATGTGTCGGGAATATAATATATACTGCCGAAACAATAAAATTGACATTTTTCATGATACTCTCTCAGCTTTTGCGAACAATCTCTTAGGAATAAATCTTATTCAATAAGTACACACGTACGACTTATTTTTTATTGCATTGTATCTTGTATAAACAAAAATATTAAAAAATATGTATTACAACTTAACGTATAAATCTATTTTGTGTAATTCTATAATTGAAGATATATATGCATGTTAAATTATTTCGACGAATGCTTTTCTAGTATGTATCTTTGTTGAATTACCTAATAAAATAAAATAAAGCAAGTTTTTGTTTTATAATTTTCGGGTTTATAATCGAGCTTATCAAAACGGCTCAAAGTTGGCGTCACGTGATTTTGATGTCTCATGTCATGCCTGCCGAGTGTGCTTCTTCCAAACATTGCATACAAGTATGGCGCGGTGACGTAATACGTGCCGTCTGTCCCATAGGGCGTGAAACGTCTTGTCATATTTAAAACCATTTTAGAAAATTCTTCATTAAAAAAAAAAAATGTGATTGCTTTACTAATGTATTGTTTGTGAACCACAATAACCTAAATTAAAATAAAAATGAACTGCATACTTTAAATGACGTCACTTTTTTTCTTAACATTCTTCTAAATAAACCAATAAGTGTTATGATAGATTTCCGGTTTCCGGGAAGTCAACTCACGTAACGTGATAATACGATACATACAAATTATATAAAAATTTTGTTGGCCAAGTTGGATAGTCCGATTAAAATGAAAAATCACTGAAATTTCTCATTAAGATAATTTATAAATGATCACAATATTAAAGTAATTATTGTAATAACTTATATTTACATATAAGTTATTAATTTAAAAAATACTTGGAACTAAAATAAAGGTCAAAAGTTTGATAGATTAGAAATTTTAGAAATGAATAGGAGAAAAAATAATAGCGATAGAATTGTAATAATCAGCAGATAGAATTCGAAAACTCACCCTTATTAGCCCCTTTAGTTGGACCCTGTACATTGTAATAAAAAAATAAATGTTTTTTATAATAGAATCTTCTCTTAAAGTACACCGCCAACACATGTTTCAATAATTTGTCTCACTCTGTTCCATTTAAATATTGCGTATTGCATCTTTTTCAACTTATTTTTAAATGTACCTACACTTAAGATAATATTTAGTTTTATATAAATTATCCTTACACTGTATAATATTCACCAGTCTGAAGATGCTCATAAGAGGGTGAAAGCGTTAATTGGTCAAATAAATAAGTGGAAGTGTACCAAGTAATTTTTAAATTAATAACTTATATGTAAATATAAGTTATTACATCATTACAATGGAATTCCATCAAGAATTTTGAATAAATAAATAAAATTAAATAATCATAAAAATAATAGTGTTATTTGATGATTAAGATTCGCAGACGATGGACACACCGTGACAAGACACACACTTTTGGACACATGAGTAAACAATGAACATCTCTCCAAACACAAAATAGTATTTTGATAGTAAAATTATTTCACGTAACTGAAATTCAATTTATAGTAATTATTTATTTATACAATTATAATATTATAATTGTATAAATAAATCTCATGATCGAGTCAAGAGTCCTGTTTTGAGTGAATCACCTTACCTTCCATGTTATAAAGATGACCAAGATGCGCTGCGATTTAAGTACTTACGGGGTGCTTTATGCACCACTGGGTCGGGATAGGTAAATTACGATTTCAATTTTTGAGCTTTTAAATGAAGAGTGACGGAAAATCGAGGAAAAATAAGGAACCATGACCATTTCGATTTTAAAGAAAGTTTTTTTTTCTTGAATATAATGATACAATATAGATGTAAACTTTTTTATTTACTGCAGCTTGTTTGAGCAAACCTCACCGATTTACTATTTTTTGTAATTTTTACAGAAGTCATAATTTAAAAACATACCAAGGCACTTACTGTTAGTTTACATGGGGATATTAGAAGCAAACTTATAAATCTCCATAAAAGGAGTTACTGAGATATTTGCGAAAAACTTTGAAAAAAGAATTGAGATTTCTAATTATACTTCACCAACTCAATGAAGAATGGTAAGTTTGCGGTGTCAAGAGTATAATTAAATTTCTGTTTTTGCAAGACTCTAATATGGTTTTCAATTACGCTATTATTTAGGTAGGAAAATTTTTAAGGATAGTTTATTTAGCATCAATAACTAATTTTTCGTTTTGGGTGGAGATTTCGAAATTTGCTTCTAATACCTTCATGTATATATCTGATTTTTAATTAATGTTATCGTTTATTTACAATAATATTATATCTACAGATTACTTCTTCAGTTCCATAGAAAGCCGCTTTTAGAAAGATTTTTTTATGAGACAACTTAACGTGTGAACGATAAAAAAAATATTTCCCAAATGCCAATGTATACATGTTTCACAAAAAGTTACCGCAACTTTATTTTATAAGATCAATACTTATATTCTTTGTTTTTGTTAAAGAAACGTTATTGTTTTGAAAACACAATGAGGAACTTCAGCCCTACGGGAAATTGGATACAAAAAATGTTTTCTTGCGCGCGGTAAAAATTGGAGCATTAAATTGTACGGTAAAATTTCTTAAAAATGTACAAAAAAAATAAAATATTTTTATAAAAATACACTACTTTGTATGAAGTCGCTGGTTCATATGAACCATTCAATGATATGATGCTATGAAGGATATCCGGTTTGGTCACCGTAAACGAACCAATCGGAAAAACTGTCAAAGAATAACCTCTGACGTCACACGCGGAGTTATTTAAAAAATAAAAAGAATTTAAAAATCATTAGTAGGTACATTCAAACATGTAATCAACAATTTGAAGAGTTGAAAGGTAGTGTCGAATTCAGAAAATGATGTAGATGAAAGGGCATTAAACCCGAATACAATGGCAAATTAAAAGGGCTAAGTAAAATATACAAAAGTATATTTGTACAAATATTTTAAGTATCTACATCGGTAGCACTGGTAAACATGATTTTTGTTTTAGAGTACCGATACGTAAACTTAATGCAGTTTTTTAACCTTTTTTTAAAATAATATATGAATTCAGATTTTCTCCATCACCCACATAATTTTGTCAAAGCCATGGACAATACTCCTGGTTTTTTGTACCTCAAACATAAGTTTATTGATGCAAAAATTTTTTTTTAAATTTTTTTATAATATTATTTAACAAAAGCAGAAAAATTAAAATTATGATATACTACAAATTAAAAAGGGTATGAAAAATACTTGAAAATAACAGAATAAACAGAATACTAGGCATGGAAATAAATTCAAAATAATGTTTACATTATGCAATCGGGGAAAGAAAATTGAAAAAGTTTAAAAATTACATGGATGTATAAATACATACTGAACTAGTACAAAATAAAATCATTTTTTTTAATTAACAAAATATGCGCACACCCAATACAGGTTAATTTTTTTAATCAAAAACGTTGAAAAAATTGAAATTATGTATACAAGCCAAAAAAAGTATATAAAAAGAAAAAAACACAAATAACATTTAAATAGTATTAAAAATTACATATACAAGCAAAAACGGTGAAATATTAAAAGGTATATGTTCAAGATGCGCATTCTCTATAAACTAACATTATTTATTCAAAGTACTTCTGGAAAAAATAATTCTTCAATTTGCACGTCCTGTTTCTATATTTTGAAATAGGTACTTTAAATTTTTGTGGCAATTTATTAAATTCCTTGAAACCTATGTATTGTAAAGATCTAGTACCAAACTTCGTAGACTTCACAGATCCAATATATATATTGTTTTTTGATCGAGTACTGTACCGATGGATGTCTCCAATGAAAGCTGGCTTTATGTTACTGTGCATTGAGTCGAGAGTAGTATTAATGATAGTGTCAGTTATCTCGAAATAGGAAAGCATGCTAAAAGGCATGATTTTTGTTTCAAAATAAATGTCCCTAATAGGGAAAAGAGGGAATATTCGTGGGTCCTAAATACGATCACTAATGTAATATGAAAGGTTTAAGGGAATATTGAATCCACTGGAGAATGCAGCTTGGCAAGCTTTCAAAAACGTTGCTCACAGTTTTTAGGCAAGTCAGAATGTTTGAATATCGAGCAGTTAAGAATGAAGAAAGTATTAAAATGTTTAAAATTATCAATAGCCGTTCCTCGGAAACCTTCCATGATGGGAGAAAAATCGATATCATATTTAAATTTAGGAGAAAAAATCAATATCATAGAATCACATATTTTTTAGACAAAAAAAAACAATTTTCCATACAGTAAATTATATTCGATCTTATAGACAACCAAAAATACCTCCTAGACTACCACATTCCTTTCTCAAAAATGTTTTCCCTCTGTTGCAATAAATTTCAAAGATAACTTTGTTTACTTCCCATTGTAATACGGGCCCCAGGTCTTTTGAGATTTATCATAACACGACGCTTTACAAGTCATTATTATCAATATGGCCGCCAGAAACATATTTCTTCAAAAATAAAATAAATTACCCTGATATATTAATTTACTGAAGATGAAAAAAACCGCGAGTTCGCGAGTACCAGGAATACCTCAGCTAAAATGCTATAAATACGACTAAAAAAAAGCAAAAATGTCATTATAACTGTCATGGTAGATATTATAAAACTGTTTAATAATACTTCTAGTTTTCGGCAAAATTCATACATTTTTTTAATGAAATACTGTTGCGAGAGGAAGCTGTATGGCATCGCGCTACTTTCGCGGTGACGCGTTGTGATCTAATGCCGCGTCACCCGTTAGCGTGGAGGTATAGCGGGGAGTTTGAGAGGAGAATGCATGAAAAGCGAAAAGCATGAAATCCGGATTTTTTGTGGTTATTGATGGAAACATACGCCCAAATAGCAAAAAAGCAAACGTGCGAACTAATATCAAAAATCATAAAAACTGTAAAACGATGTTGTAATGTTTTCTGTTTGCACCGGGGAAAGCAACGACAAATGTAACTTATTATAAAAAGAATTCGGCAGAATTTTTTCCTAGTGATTTTGAAACATTCTTAACATTATTGGGTCGGATAAAACAAAAAAAAACCATGGGATAATTAACAAAAAAGTGCTTGAAAAAATATGATGTAAGGTCAATCAACATAGCTCTCAATATTGCGCAGAATGATAACTCAATTTCCGTCATCGTCATTCCCTTTCCGCACCTAATGGTGCATAGGGCACTGCATTGGTATACCGATCGCAGCGTATCTAAATCATTTTTGCTAAATGAAGGTAAGATGATCAGTCTTACGCTTCAGCTGCCAGCCGAGGGACTATAAAATATTCTAGTGTAAAATCAACGTTATAAATAAATATTTTATGTCAACCATGTCGGGAATCGAACCTGAGACCTCTTGTATGGTAGGCAAACGAGCTGACCATTACATTTCGAGGCGGACTCAATTTCCACATTGTAATAATTTGTTCAAGAACTGAATCGATTCTCAGAAAACATTCAATTGAAAGGTTTTCTACTAAACGGCGGTGTCGTGGTCTCTGCGTGTATCAGAGTAACTTCCCGTACATATATTTTACAAGGTAATTGCAGAGCGCCGTACTTTACACTAAACCAAAGACTTCTTACTCTCTCATGACTCCCTGGTACTCTACAATTCCCATACTCCTGATCTCCATCACGAAGCGAGAAATCCCATGATCAGATATTCTAAGAACTGGAGCTGGTTGATGATCATTTTCATCCATGTTTTACAGAATTGACAGAACTAAACCACGACCCGATGCAATCAAACTCTAGGTATTGGAAAACCAAAGCTTTTAAAGTATAGATCAAAAACTTTTTTACTAAGCAAAATAAACTAATATAATAAGACTTAATTTTTGGCAAAACAGCGTAACGAAATGTGTCCTGTACACGTTTATATATACTGTTACAACCACTTATATATTTATTTATTAAATTCACATTCGCATAAACGTCCGGGGGGCTTTTACAAGTATGTCACATAGATAAAATATATAAAGTAAGAAATAAAATATAGCATTTGGTACATTCAAATACATATTGCTACATATAACTAGTAAGAATATAAAGATGACATGATATACATAAATATTGTAAAACATTTAAATTAATCAATATACCCAGTAAGAAAAACTTTAAAATAAAAGTATTGCCATACTAATACACATTTGTAAGCAGGTATTCAGTGGTTATAACCCACGTTATGTTGGGGGCATTTTTCTTTTAGTCGTAAATAACTGTGTTAGAAAATGAAAAACAAAGGCTCAGAGCTGGATTCGAACCTCAGACTTTCTAATTCGGAGTTCACGGGACCACAACCCGCCTATAACAGTTTTGTTTTCATAATAAAAAAATAAAATAATAGTATTGAAAAAAGCAGCGAAAGACTATCTCTACCTTCTTACAGGTAAATTTTAAAATTATTCTTATTTGGGATTAGAAACTCAAAAAATATCATTCCACGAGTGCTGTACATCGATAAATTATTAGTTACCTAATTTTATATTACGTTGTCCTGCCCGAACGTTGGCTTGCTTGCTATTCGCGTGGAAAAAGACTTTTCATTGATAAGTAGATACCTAGGTACTTGTTTATGATTAAATTTCAAAACTAAAATTCATTAATATTCCAATATTGAATTTAAGTAGGTACCTAGGTACTTGTTTATGGTTGAATTCCAAAACATGAAATAAATCATTTTCAAATATAGAATTCTTTTTGCAAATGTCAAACTCGACTCTTCTCACCAACATAGGTGCACTTAATTCATGAATGCGATTTTCAAAAATGTATTGAATTTCGGTTAATATTAAGTTAGTTTTACCAAAAATCCAGAGCAAATAAATAAATGGGAATAAATTATAAGGAATGTGAGGAAAGACTCTGATTGGGATCCATAAAAAGCGAATGTTGTTTAAACATTCAAAAACAAACTTTTTTAAACACAAAAAATCGACATCCTTCCATTTTTTGTATTATGCATTCTCGTCGAATTCAACCCTGGTAGGTCGATGAAATAAGATTTATGCTTCTTACTCTTTTTTTACAAATTCGATTGAAAATTTTAATATCTACGAACACGCGCAGCGCAAAGATCTACATTTCGCTGAAAACCGCATGTAAATCGGTTAAGCCGTTTATGAGGAGTTCAGTGATATCAAACGTACAGAAAAACTATATACATATTAGATATATGCTTATTTTACCATAAAATGTTAACAAGATGTTAATAAAATGTCATTTGTTCACTGAAGTATTTAATACAACTCTGTAGAGAAAGCACAATGACAAAAAACAAAAGAATATAATATTGACAGATTTCACAAACAAATTATTGTTCACGAAGAAATTACATATTTACGATGATCATCACGAAAGGGAAGATTTACACCTCTGAACAATAAAATTAACTAATCTCAGACACTTCGAATACGTTTTGACCGTTTTGAAGCTAGTATGTCTTAATAAATTTAAATATTATTTGTTAGAGAAAAATATACTATGGATAATTACAGACAGAATGATGTGTTTTATGGGCACTCTCTATGGTGATAAAAAGCAATAAACATGTTTTTTAAAACATCTGTAGGCATTGTTTTATGAATAATCAAGTTACAAATGAGAGGTAATATTAAGAATCAAAACATACGTTTTTATATATTGTATTATTATTACGGATAACCAATAATGTACAGCGATATGTTCGTAATATATGCCATATTCAATTTAAGTTTATATAAAATATAGGTCTTCTGTATGTTGATGATGCCGAACTTCTTGCTAGCAGCAATGAAGACCTTCAATTCTTCATAACAAAAGTTTACGATGTATGCCAGAAAAGCGATTTGCTAATGGATGTTGATAAATCGAAAGTGATGGTTTTTGAAAGGGATGAAAGCATGACTAAATGTGAGATCTATGTGAACGGAGATGTTCTGAATCAGGTAAAAGAATTTGTGTATCTAGGAAGTATTTTTACTAGATATGGAAAGACTGAAAAAGATATTAAAAGGAGGGTGAGTGCCCGGAACAGAGTGAACGGCGCTCTGAAATCTACCTTTTTTTTAAAAAAAATAAATTATTAAGGCAATACATCCTAAGAAGGACGATTTCTGCCATTAAAGGTAAAATATGAACATGGCATTAGGAATATAATTTAGTAAAAATTAAAACAAAGAAAACCTAAAAATTTACCTCATTTTGTGACAGGAAGTTTCCTATCTGGTGAATAATTGGCTAGCTTGGCAAAAAATAAATGTTCGTCGCAGAAAGCAAAATTAGCAGTTCTAACTGGAGCGAAGTATGCCATTGGAAAAAATAATGATGAAGGTAGGTTGAATGCTGTCGAAATGCGATCTCTCAGGCGAATGTGTGGTAAAAGATGTATGATAGATGCACAAATGTCGAGATCCGTGAACTTTGTAAGGCTGAGACAAGCATTATCAAAAGAATCAAGGAAGGGGTGCTGCGTTGGTTTGGACATGTTGAGCGAATGGATAGCAAAAGAACGGCTAAAATAATCTACGATGCGAATGTTGATGGATGCAGAAAACGAGGAAGACCGGGAGACATAGCACGATTAAGTCCATCAAATACTTGAAGAGGAAGCGAGGTGCGTATGCAAAGACAGAGTGATGTGGTGTTCTTTTCTCTCTGCCTACCTCTATGAATAAACGACATGATGGTTTATTAGTTGTGTAAACTATAGGTAAAACATTTTAGTAAAAACCAATCATTTTGTTCTCACGTGCTATAGATTTGTAAGTATTGATCCAATCTAACAGAATAAATGGTAGCAGGACGGTGCGTAGCGCACCGCTTTGCTACAGCAATTGTATCTTCTCACTATTTGTTTTTATGGAAAGGCAATCCAATCAGTCTAACGTTTCGAGTGCCAGTCCAGGAACTCGGATTTCCGGCATTTACCTTCCGTTCAATGTATTTGTCAGTATTTCCTTACCTAGTGGAAATACTACCCAGGTGCACAAATTCCTACGCACACCATTTATTATTTCGACGTAAATTAAGTATTTCTTTCAATCAATAATAATAAATCAAGCAATAAACATAAGCTCAAGATAAAATATTACTATAAAATATTGCTGTAGAATTTTTTATGGTCACTCAAAATTCCCATTTGAATAAAGGTAGTTCCTGATAAATACAAAACAGTAAAACCCGGGCCAATGCATGTTTAAATACTAAAATAAATCGTCATCCGCCTTTCTTAAAACGGACGCTTCAATAACATCACAACGAACAATACTATGGTCATATTTTACGAGCAAGACCTATAGGGAATTAAAGTTTCACAGAAAAAAGGTTCTAGGTAAAAAAAAAAACACACAAACCGCAATGAAAATTTACGTACAGTAATTGTTTTTAGAAAATAAAAAGTTTCAAACTTTTTTATGGCCAATAAAACCGTTAAAAACCCTTAAATCGGTATTACAAATAAGACAAAAGGGTGATGGACTTAATTGACTAAAAAATAAGTAAATAAAATACTTTGAGCATTCTGATTTCCAGGATGATATTTATATTTTAGGCGCTAGTCACTGAGAAAGAAGCGAATGAACTGCATAAAACATCTAAACACTTAATCGTTTATAAATCAACGGTAAATACATGGTTATTATAATTGTGCACAACTTGCAAAGCGCCATTTCTATAATATAATTCTTCGAGCGGACTGTAAAAGCTCAAATACAAAAAACACAATTAATGTTATGGTAGGTACATTACAAAATAAATCAAATAAATTTACAGATTCTATTTCTCGCGGAAAGTCGTTTTATTAGTAATACGCATTTAGCAAAAAGACCGACTACTGATTCTGGTAAAACAAGTTTGTTGAAATAACGCGATTTTCCATTGTTCGGGATGGGATACAAACGTTGAGCCAAAACAGATATACCTAATAAAATATAGTTTTACATAAAGTCATTCTGATCCGTTATTCTGAGCCATTAATAATAATTATGATAGATATAAACCCACCGGGCTCAGATTCCCAGAAATAATTTGGCAGAAACACACTCGAAATTCCGCCGAATAAAATGAAAAGACAACCTTTGATTAATTAACTTGGATGTTAATTAAAATGCACACGACCACTGGAGACTCGCGTAAATAAAAAATGACTGTTTAAAATGTCGCTATGTCTTGGCGAATGAAGAATACAGTTCTCTTGATTTAAAACTTCAAGTACAAAGAATAAGTATTTTGGCGGACTTATTTCTAAAAGCAATATCTTCCTGCCAACCAAAAAACAGACTGGTCAAAACAAGAGTTGGTCAAAAATTTGTTTTAAAAAATAAAATACATACCAAAACATACATAACTTATTAATTAAAAATAACAGATGTTTTTAATGGGGAGATAAGGCTTGCACAAATAAACTTAAATACAAGTACATTATGTTATACCTATTAAAGGATGAAGAATGTGGGATCAGGTAAGTTTGGAACGAAAGAGGAAGAGGAACCAGTAAAGAAAACATTTTTTTTTAAATGAAGGGAGGTTAGGGTTCTAAAAATATGTATGTAGAAATGTTTAAAGAAGTAGCTCATTCCAAAGTCTAGCACCTTGCATAGAAAAGGACAGTTCTGTGTGAGAAATAAAACCAGAACCCTGAACGAGTGTTTTCGACTCGATGGCTGCTCTTAGGTAAAAATTCTGAATAAAAAAGATTGAGTGATATAAGTCAGCCCTGCAGAGTTGTTAGCGTATTTGCCAACTTTCTTGAGGCCTCGGGTTCGATTCCTAGCAGGGTGGACGTGTAATATTGATATTAAATGTTTAAACTGCAATATTTCATTGTTCTTACAGATGATTGAAATATGTTGCATTCGGTTTACTAATGCAGTTCCCTATGCGTTCCTTGGTGCGACAAAAGAAATAATGATGATGATTGTATAAAACAAACAATAAAAACATTTTGGACGAAGAGTAAAATCTTGACAAATGTATTATTTGAATTTCAAGAAATTCATTACCAACGGAGTGCTCAAAGTAGTGATTTGCAAAAAGACGGGGTTCGTTGTATAACAAACGAAATATTATTAAATCTACAAATTTCGCTGTCATAATGCGTGAACATCGACGGTATTTCGAATTAGCGAACACTCACCGCTCGCCATGTTTACAAAACAATACAATGGTAACATTACGTTCTCGCTACAATGTGTTCCAAGTTCGAATCGATTCGAATGAAATCGTTCGAGACGCGAGTTCAGCATGACTTCTGTGTACGACGGCTCCGACTATAAATTAAAGCCTGGATAAAAATATCATTTTTTTCTTTTATGGTGCCACTTCACAGGGACAGGCTAACAACATCAGCATTACGAACATTTCCATTTCCACACTCAGTGATGGTAGGGATAATACAACCTCATTCACGCAACCAGAGTTCCAAATTTGGCGATAGGACTTTTGCAATAGTCGGACCTTTGGCGAGGAATGCTTTACCTCCAGAAGTTCGAAACTGTGCAACAGAATGCCTTTTCAGAAAAAAAAAACTTGTTTACTTGTGAAATCGTTTCCTGACTTGAAAAGTGCTACTTTTTAGATGTAATTTTTAGAAGTACCATAATTTGTGTATTATATAATTTGTAAAATGTGTCTGTTAGTAAATAGTAATTAAGAGTTAGACTGTAGACCTTTTTTTTTAATAAGTATAAATGTACAGCGCCCTTGAAGTGATTACTCACGAAAACGGCGCTATTAAATATTTTAGAGATTTATTATTATTATTGGCTTTTCCTCCAACCAATGTAAAACATGGGCGAGCGGTTTCAGCTGCTGCTTATATTGGCAATAAACTAAGAATCAGGCTTAATGAAACATAAGATGCTTTGATATATCTGGCTTGTATTTTCGGAATTCCAAATAGATATTTTTTTTTGTTTTTTGTCTTATAATGTGTTTTATTGTATTTGCAATGAACGAGTTTAATTTTAAGTTTATTGCGCATAAATTGCCTAATGATATTCTGCTGTCTGACTACTAATTACCTTATAAAAAAAAAAGATTTGAAAAAAAAAAGTTTTTTGATTCGAGTCTAATTGAAATCACATGGTCGCATCCCGGGATGATCCTAGGATCCCGGGATTATTAAAAATGCTCGGGATTGTATTCTCTAATTGCAACACAACCAAGGAAAAAAAAATATTTTCTCCCTCGAGGATTAAATGTAGTATTCGTCAGCAAAACTTTGAGTAAACTCAAAACATTGCCGATATCTCAATAATTAATATACCACATATTAATCACCTTCACTTGACACGTTACATTCCTCGATTTGAAACGAGATCACAGATGATTCATGGGACATTGTGTTATTATTGTGAAGAAATAAGCCGGCGTTAATTCGCGCCCCCGAAATAGACGAGTCTGGTGTCACATAGTTAGACAGGCGGGATATTTATATTCATTTATAAAATACGCGGGAACACAAACGATTGTCATATGAGGCTGGCTCTTGGTTGCTATTCCGGGATCACAGAGACGTTAAGACATGACTGATGACATTAATCATGTCAATCAAAAGGAAAATTGTAATCGTGACCTAAAACTTTCAACTTTTTTTACCATTGCTACAACGATCAAATCGACGGTCCCCATGTATACTATCAAATCTGCATTTTGCGAGGTTTACGGGAGAGCAAAGCTTGATATTTTTTTAATAAGCAATCAGATACTGTAGAATAGGGAAATATCACAGACTACGAATACCGATAAAAATATATCAAATGGATTTAGAATAATTAATTGTATTTTCAAAATCAATATGGATGTTGAGGGGAAATGTTTTCATACATAAATGTGAAAAAGAAATTAAATAAAAATACGTTCGAGGAAAACCGCAGCGTTTGGTCGTAGTTGTTGTGACGTTAAGATTCGTGAAAACAAATTTCAGTAGCAGGAACTATTTTTTTTTGTTTATTTTTCCAAACATATATTTACATAGAATTTTAATTTTAAAAAAACACTTTAAAAAGATCTTAAAATTAAGTTATAAATAAAATTGGAAAAAATGCCCACAAAAACTGAAGCGTCTGAGCGTGGGCCATTCCTTTTTTTAATTATTAATAAATTTTTGGCACATAAATATGATATGACATGACTATGAAAAGAAAAGAAAAGAAAAAGAAAAGAAAAACAAAATTAACATATGCTGATATTATGAAAACAGGATTTATTTGCAGTATGCATTTTGTTTTTAATTTCATTTTTTTTTTTTAAAAAGGTGCCTATCTGTTCCTTCCATGATAAACATGAATCGTGACGTATTAGGGGCGTGGCCAACGTAATCACCGTTTTTGCGGGAATTCAAAATTACAAATTTAAAAGTATTTTTTATGCTACTAATAATAAGCAAAACAAAATATTTTACAGGACAGTATTTAATAGACCTTCATTACTTAAGAAATGTAAAAAAGAAGTGATTTTTCCCTATTGCCAAACATGACACGTGTGGATTGTAGTTCAATAGTAAATTATCAAGCTTTGTTTTTGTTCCCCTGTAAACCACGCGAAATGCAGATTCGATAGTCTATGTACAAGAGACCGTCAAAATGTTTTTTTACAGCTGAAGGGTGAACTTCTTTGCTGCTCTACTTCGCTAGAATTTGGAGCTTATGGCCGTGCCTAAGAAGCTCTAGTAATACGCTTTTCCGTGCCACTGCAGGGTTGATCCACTCACCCCGGTATTTTAAGCTACAGATAGTGAGACTGCCGTGAAGACATTAGTAATAATAGATCATTTTTCATACTATTTTTTTGTAAATACCTACATATTTTTGCTGCTTCTTTTCATCAAACGAACCAAACAAATCATCACGCCGTTTCCTAATAGGGATAACCAGAGAGGATAGAACGTCACACCACTCTGTCAATGACATGACACTGTCTGTTTGCAATGACGACTATCAATGGAAACAAATCCCGCTTCCTGCACATTAAATTTATAAATATGTGTGTTATAGACATGTGCTCCTTCAAATATTTGATTCGGTCATGACATGCCTTTCTTGGTCTTGTTTGTTTTTTGCATATTTCAACATTTTCTTCTTATATGTTTCACTATCCATTTGCTCTTCATGTTCAAACCAACAAAGCACCTTCATTTTGTCAATAATTCGTGTCTCAGCTTTGCATGTCTACTGCACGAATCTTAAAATTAACATAACACAATTTTTAACAACATGAAAAACAATAATAAATCGTTATCACATGTCTTTTTTTGTTTTTCATAAGCAATATTTGCGTGCTTGTGATTTTCCAAATATTTTAATTTTGGGTCTTTTTTCTTTTAATCGTAAATAACCGTGTTAGAAAATGGGAAACAGGTTGTGGTAGGGCGAGATTTGAACCTCGGACATCCTGATCCGGAGTCTGCGACACTACCCATGGAAACACAACCCGTCACATATTATCTAAAAAATTGTGTAAACATGTTTCAAATTAAAATATCAAGTGCGTTTAGCGATCTTTTATAATGTTGCGTACCGATCACTCGAGTGCCAGGAGAGAAAAAACGTCAAGAGCACAGAATTAAAATCATAAAAAACCGATGTCGCAAACGTATGTAGGAGATATGAAATTCCAATATTCATTCTAGACCGTCACAATTGCCAAGACAAACAATATTTAATATTTACATCGCCCTCAACAAAATAATAAAATAAATTCGGCCAACAATCATTTGAGACAACGCATCGTTCATCGCTACCAGAGCCGAAGTATAGAAATACATATCTGCATTCGGCCCTATGGATTCAATTTTATATGATGGTACAATACAAGTCATGTACTTATCGGTCTTCATCGCATCAGCAAGGCATAAGCCCACATGTAAAAGCTTTAAAAAACGGAGAAAAAAAAGGTTAGATTTTGAAAAAATACTGCGTCGCGTCGAGTTTTGTTTTAATTTTGTAAGCAAATACCAGGTAAAATTCAGAACACGTCCTAATTTTAATCAATTTTTGTACATACTTTTATTTTGCCAAACTCACAGTGAAAGGGACAATGAAAACATTATTGTAATACTCAATAAAAAATGTGATTTAAGAAATTGTTTTTTTTTTTAAATAATGATACTTGATTTTCGACAAAAAAAATTTTTTAGGATGAAGGAAACCGATAGGATGACCCGTAGGTCTTATAACGGGTTTCAGGTATGTGGAAGGAGTGCTTATAGGTACATTTTGAGAGCGCTTTATTTAGGAAGCGGTTATAGGAAATAATGTATTTTAGATTTAGTTTACCCACGCACAGGAGTACGTGGGATTTTTTGTTTTTATAGATAAAGTGATAAAATATGTAATAAAAAATGAAACAAATGTAACAAAAATTTGACGTAATTGTTCAATGAAATGAAAATAACGTCACACACCTCCATCTTGGCGTACAGACTTCGCTTCCTTTATGTTCATTTATTTATTTGTTTAACACTTAATACACATTTTATATACGGCGGGCGGGCATATTGCCTTAAGGTAATTTCTTCCTACCTACCCAAACCGTTCAGTTTGAGAAAATAATAACATATGGACATATTCTGGTACCTCAATAATGAATCTTACAATTTTGTATACAATTTGAAACAAAATAAACTAAAAATCCACACTGTACTATGAAGGAAGGGTGAGAAAGGAAGAAGTAGAGAGGAAAAACCCAAATATTTAGATAGTGATATTTCAATCTTGTTCTTGCGCCTTTATATACACGCACGCCGATTATATTAACTTTTGACAAATTCCATCTTGAAGTATTTATCGAATTTTTAAAGGTTTTTTTCGTTTTCTGAATCCATCATACATCTTAATGTAAATCTATTTGGCCATTTTTTTTTGCTGTGTAATTCGATTTACACATCAAAACCATCGCAGAATCGCTCTATTAACTTCGTCGATTCCCTCAGCCTTGAATTCTCCATGGATCTCGTCATTTGTGCACGTATCATAGTTTTACCGCACATTAAATTGAGAGTAATAAAAATTGATTTACGTTTTTTAAATAGTTTGAAAGCCGCCCCTGCTAATTACAGTGTCGGATCGCAGGCGGAAGTGAGAAAAATAATCGACGCCAGCGTCGCGACGCCTGGTCCGACCGACGCCCACACGCTTTTCTAAAGATCACCACTCTTTAGCGTAATTATTGTTCGGCTAACTACTTAATCATAAAAGAACTTGGTGACACCAGAACGACTTAACTGAAATATTATAGAGAAAATCACGTGAATTTTAAAATTTATTGCGAAATTTGAAAAGTGCGATACTGTCATTGTAAATCATCACAATACTAAAATGCAATAAGTCATAAATAATAAATGTGAAATAAAGCTTATTTTCATCGTAAAGGCATACATTATAATCACGTAAAAATATTATTTTAAACCATAATCTATGTAGTCGCACACTTCAATTAATTACATGTTATAATAATACTATTTACCAACTTCGAAATGTCTATTGTATCCTCCTGAAGAGACAAGTACGTCTCGAAACCTGTAGTGGTTGAAAAATTAGGTAAACGGATCTAACATTAGTTGAAAGTATTAATAATAATGATTGGCCAATTTTTATTGCGCCATTTTTTTTAAAAAAATCACGTCGAGGGCGCTTTAAATTTTTTATCCTATATTGAGCAACGCTAACACTACAAAATTTTAAACTATTTATAATAATAAAACATTAAGTCTAGTTAATTTTTTGAAATTATAGATTAAAATATTTAAAAAAATAATAACACACACAATACGTATGCAAATTAAATGTGAATAGGGTAATGCACACTCAAATAGCAGATTATGAAACTTATGAAGTTACTACCGAAATTCAAAATCGTTCTATTTTCAAACACGCTTTAACTAAAAAAAAATAGTATTATTGTATTAGTGAATACCTTTCCACAAAAAACTCTTGAATGAACAATTGTGTGTTTTTCTACGCCCTAAAAAACAAGGGATCATAGGCCCAATATTGAATGCAATATCACGATGACAAAGCACATTTTTGCTTGGCACTATTGCTTTTTAGGAGGTGCCTGTCAAGAGGGTTAACCAAATTAAATATCTTGGCTCCCGAAACTGTCAAACCTTAACAGTAAATTAGAAAGAAAAAAAAACACACAAATTGCACAGGTATTAAAAAATATTTCAAAAGAGATGTAAAACATATTTTAAATTGGAATTGTAAGTCTAAACATTTGTAAGCCTTGTAATTGCCTAAACATCCATATTCCGTTAAAAAAAACGAATTAATTTTATTTTTCGATTAACCCCTTCCATCAGAATATCGTTAGCCAGGGTTTGGGCATAAAGTGAAAAAGCAGCCATCAAATGACGCAATTTATTATCCACAAGTTCGTAGACTCAAGAAATATTATCATACAAACAAAAAATATAATTAAATATTACTCAACACAATGGTGGGCTTCGGTTTTACGATCATTTCGAGGATGTTCCCATTAGCACGTACCTACCTGGAGATAATTAAGTGAATATCGTCTATAATCCAGATCTACAGGATGTTCACTTGTTGACTATACTTTAATATTCAATTTGTAGTAAAAAAAAAAAAGATTTTATCGATAAAGACGGGTCTTCTTTTTCTGTTTCATCTCACATAGGTTGATTAGTTATCAGTTAGAGATTCCTGAGACGCTGAGTTCCAGCTGTCCTTCCATTTCTTTGGTGGTCTTCTAGGCAGACGGAGACCAGGGTCCCGATTACAATGGGAAGTTAACAGAGTTACATTCGACTGTCTATAAAGGAAAACCGATATTTGTCTACAAAAATTAGTATATTTTCATGAACATTTAAAGTATCTTCGCCAGTAACCTATAATTGAAAGTGTTTAGAATAAAAAAGTAGATGCATATTCTGCTTTTTACAAAGAAAACTTAATCTTACATACATACAGAATAACAAATAACAAGACCAATTACAGGTTTAATATAGGAACAAAAATATTTTTAAAAAACAAAAGAGAAGAAAGAAGAAGAAATAGTTAGTAAATATAAAACAATGTACAAAGAAACAAAAATGTTTATAAATGTACGCATACAACATACATATACATACACACACATCAATATATAGGTATATATATTTTTTTTAAAATTAATTTTGTATATAAAATATTTTATCATCACAATCATCATCATTCCCTTTCCGCACCTAACGGTGCATAGGGCACCGCATTGATACACCAATCGCAGCGTATCTTGATATTTTTTTGTTGCATGAAGGTAACATGAGCAGTCTTACGCTTAAGGTAGGTACCAGTCCAGGGACTATTTTTATTACATATTTTTGCACCACAACAGACCAGGAGGCCTAATCACAGTGGTGAATTACAACACAAAGCACTAAGGCTTGAAAAATATCTAATTCTTTTTTTTGTGTTCTCACCTGGAATCGAACTCGGAACCTTCCTAGCTTAAGTCAAGTGTCTTAACTACTACACCATGGAGGCCACCGTTATATGTTATACTTTTAGTAAATTTAAAAAATAACCTTAATTTTTAGACAGATATTTCATGAAATTATTGGTACGGTATCCAAAAATAAAATATTATTACTGTATTCAATTCTACCATTATTTTTATAAGATAGGAGTATACAGAGTGATGCGTCTTTTCTTATCAAACTCCAGTAATAATAATTTTATTTTTGGATACCTTACTAATAAATGGAATTGAACCTACTGTATTGATAATATATATAGGGTTTTTTTGTAAGAAAATTATTTGCGCACTTATGATTTACCCAAATATTTAAATTTTAGGGGCCATTTTCAACGAGTTTTAAATAACTTACGATTAGAAAATGGGAACCAAGTTGTGGTAGAGCGGGGTGCGAACCTCGCACCTCTGATCAGTGAGTCCACAACCCGGTACATTTTATGATCTAAAAATACAATCTTCTTTTAATGAGAGATATTTCAGTACAATATTCATTTATTCACAGGTATTTTACGATCTGACAGTACAGCCTTCATTTATTCACATATATTTTACGATCTAATAATACAACTTTAATTTATTCACAGATATTTCACGATTTAACAATACAATTATCAATAATTTTTAGATATTCCAAAAGATATAGAAGACCTCCTTTTGAAGAAAATATGGGTGTCTAGATATTAAAAGAATTTATTTACTATTTTTGTCTGATTTGAGTGACCAATTCACACGTTGCGCTGTGCCGTAAATTTTTATCTCAATTCTTCCATCCCTTGTAAGAAGGTTAGATTGTAACTCTCTAGTAAGATGGTTAAATCCAAAACGTACTATTCTTTATTGATTCCGTATTTTCAGATTATGCATTTACTTGATATTAAAAAATTTACTTCGTTGTAAAAGTTTTCCTCCTAGACAAATACATATGAAATTGAAAATGATTTATAGAACACCCTATTATTCATCTAATGTAGTTTTATGTACCTGTCTACCTATTAATATGCATATGTATCATAGTAGAGACACGTGCGTACACAGTTATACTACACACAGTATAATCTGGTACACACACAAAAACCGCATCCATGTGTTAGAAAGATTAGAACCTTGTTATTGGTTGATTGATCGGCCATTTTACTAGTGTATGAGGCGCAGACTATAAGCTCCCGGGTCATCAAGATCTTCTCCGAGCCCCGGTCCAGTTATAGGACGGCCGGGAACAATCGGGGTTAAATGCACGCGAGTGGGTACAAAAAAGTAATTACCTCGGCGAAAGGCGTGCAAACTGTTTCAAGCATATCAAAATCTATTACCGATGTTTTAATATCGTCAGTTTTTTCAACCATAGATAATAGTTTGACAGGTAAGAGCATAGACAAAGAAAAGATAGATTAATATGATTGCTAATCGTTTTGAAAACTCTTTTCATAGCATACGTATGTACTCAACGAAAAATATAATAATTAGTAAGTAACCCTGAAAAAAAGCACACCACATATTCTTTTTAGATATTGTGTGCCTATAAAAAAATATTAATAAAAATATTTTTTTACGAAAAAAAACTGAAAATCACGCTTAAAAACAAAGCTTTTTATATAAACAATACAACTCCGTTTTATTTTTTTATAAAATCACCAAAATAAATTTATTATGCCAAACGGGTTCAGAACATGATTGTTCCTTTGTAAAGGATTTAAAACAATTTATTTTTTCAATCGGTTAGGGTTATATGAGAAATATTGTAAGGTCTAGTCATGTTATGTGTCTTCTGGTATATATTTATTAAAAATAGTATTAGTTATAATTTACATTTTCTAAAACAAGCTGGCATTTTGAGTGATTTTACACGAACTACGTAGGAAGTTTTAACAAGAAAAGTCACCAAGTTAGTGCTTGTAATATTATTTTATTTAGATATTTACTTATTTTTTTGGAAAATTTACACAATATTTTAAACATGAAAAATTAATGTGTCGTTTTAAGATTATTATTTTTTATTACAGAGAAGGAAAAATTATATTTTACAAATAAAATTTATGGGGTTAATTTATGAGTATGTATGTTACAAAAATAATTTAAAAAAAACAATAAAAAACATGCACAAAAAAATCTTAACGATTGCATTGTAGTGCTTAGATAAATACATAATTACCCTAATAATAAATCAAATAATTTACATTAACATCTTAGTCAATTCGAAAAAATTTGGAAAAAATCTCAAGTCACATAAACTTTTTAACTATTTATTATTTACTAAATTACTTAATTTATGTACTATCGTTACTGTCACAAGTGGCATTCAATGTTACGATTCGCCGGCTGCGAAATAATAATGTGCTGTTCCTTGATTAGCTCAGCACAAACCATGGATTGCGTGCACTAATGTCCCGATTGTGTCGCATTGTAAACTCGAGACAAGAATCGGACTTTTTTGGTGCAAGTCTTTCTAGATTTAAGCAATCACTAAAATATACCAGATCTTGTCTGGAGGTGGTTATTATTACTTTTTTTTTGTCCTAGCTTTAATTTTCTTTGGTTGTATTTTATTTCAATTGTAACTATAAGTAAAAGAATAAATGAATATGCTGATGTTAAATAAACTAAACAAGTCCATTAATAAATAAATACACACTCTAAATGTTTATATTCATGATTCTGAATGAATTCCTTTCTTTCATTATTTTTTGTTATAATTTTTACATGTATAAAATGTATTATATTTCTTTACTTACTTTTTATAATTTGTGGAAACCTGTTATTGGTTCATCCATAATCATCCAGTCAATGCAATATATTTGATATTAACTACAAATATGTATGTAGAATATACTGTTGGTTTCCCAACTAAAATTAAATCAAAATAAAATAATTAAGAATGATTTTTTTACACAAATAATAGCTACATAGAAATAATATGAAATACCAGCATATATTGACACATTTAAATAACGTTCAATTTTTGGCTTACACATTTATGTTGTTAACTTCTATCATTTAATTTACTTAGCAATTTAAAATTTATAAGATAGCAATAAATATATAATAAACCATCCAGACATGCGTGATTAGTGAAAGAAATTTTAATAAATCATTCACCCATCATCTTATGAGGCACAATAAAATAAAATAAAATTATAGTCAGTTCTAAGATTTCTTACATCTTTATAATTAATTACTCTATCCTTGATCACTTTTGAAACACGCCCTTAAATCCTTAAGTAACGATTAGTCATGGTAAAACATCTCCGTATGCTCATTTAAAATATTTGTTTTATTAATTTTTTTTCTTACGATAAAAAATGCTAAAAATATAGAGCGCATGTGATTGGCAAAACATAACTTAAACTGTTTATAGAATTAATGTATAATGTGGTATAATATATATATATATATATATATTTGGATAATTTATATAATTTATATAGCGCTGTTATTTGTGAAAATCACCTTAACGGCGCTGTACAATAAATAAATATCCCACCACGTCTTGCAGCTACAGAGCGCATAGACAATAAGAAATCTAGCCCCTATTTACATTTTTTATTTGACAATAAAGTTTAGAGTGATATTAAAAAAAAAAAAACAAATTTATAAAAATAGAAGTTAATAACAAGTCTTGCAGCTACTGAGCGCATGGACGGTTGGAATTCTAGACCTCGTTTACTAAATTTGGATCTGTAGCTAAGACGCTTGACTATCACACGGAAGGTTTGATTCCCGGAAAGAAAACAAAAAAAGTTATTTTTCTCAAGCCTGGGTATTCTGTGCTGTAATCTAAAACTGGAATTGGACATACTGGCCTATTGTGGTGCAAAATATATCAAAAAAACACATTTAAAAAAAATAATGAATTTTAAGTTTTAGAACTAAATAATTAATCAAATATAAATTTCATATGTAACAACTTCGTCAATCTTCAGTAATAGTTAAATAGAATTCTCATTAAAAAACTGCCTTGTATTTAAGGTACGAGTATAAAGGCTAAACTTTGTATCACCTTATTAAGCCCATATTTGATTTATTAATAAATTATGAAAAATTAACGCTTTTTTCCAATAGACGGGAGGGCAGCGATTAAAATAAAAGACCCCTCGTTTATATTCCCTTATTTCAAGATTAAAATTTCAATTCTAGAATCCTGTTAAAAAAATTGATTTACATAATTTAATGACATATTTGATTCATATTTGACGTTTCATAAGATAATTGTAGTGACGACATTATTGTGATTCGCAAAGTGCCCACAATTTCATCAGTATAAAAAAATGGATCAGTATTTGTAATATTGAGAAAATTTGCCTATCGGATTATTAGAAGTTTCTAGAGTTAAAAAAATATTTACAAATTACATTATTTAATATTCAGAAAATACGTATTGACTCTGGGCAGTAAATATGCTGATATGAAAGGGGTGAATCATTAAGATATTTTTAATTAAAAATTATATCAATAATTAGCGGTTGAACTCAAAGTTCTCGTTCATCTTGAACTTGCCAACAGAGTACAAAACGTTTACGCGGTGTGTGGATCCCATTACAAATATTTGATACTTATTAAAACCGGACAAAGAAGGGATGATCTGGAAGATTAATGACCAATACGTCAGAAGTCAGGAGAAAGGATGACGAGGGGATGATTGATACCTTGATCATCGCGAACTTTACATTAGCTCGTTCCAGGATCTAAGAGAAGTCAAACAGTAAAAATATACACGCCGATGTCCTACATTATTTTATTTGATAGTCAAGAAATGAATCTTAGGCACTACGTTTTGAAAATCTACAAATAATATGTATTTATTTATTTATATATATACGCCTAATGGGCATTTTAAGGACATACGTATACATAGATAATAATTATAAAAGAAAGTAGAAAAACACAATGGTATTTAGTAGATGTGGTAGGAGTGGAGAGGGGTGTTTATAATTGAACTTGACTCAGTGATTTTGTGAAAGAAGACTTGTTATTAAAGAAATCAAGACTGATATGTTTGTTGGCAGGCCTAAGAATTCTGAGCATAGGGGAATGAAAACCATAAATAGTTCTATGGTTATCGGTATAAAAAAAAATGTCTGAGGTGTCTAATTGGGATATTTAATTTTATTGAGCGCAGTAGTTCAGGCGCATAAAAGAGTGAGTTGAGAATTTTAAATAGGACTAGACTTAATATTATATTATTATCATAATCATCTTTTAAACAAACATAAACAAACCATCACGATGCTTTTCCGAAGGGGTAGGAAGAGAGGATAGAACGCCACACCACTCTGTCTCTGCATACAGATTTCGCTTCCTCCACATGCAAACATCTTTTCATGCACGTACGCCAAATATAATTCCTACTTTTGACATGTATATCCATGATTATTTATTGGAATAAACAAGTCTTTTTCGTTTTTAGCAGTTCAGTGTGTGAAATTGACAAGTGTTTTTTTACAGTGACTTATGTCGAAGGGATATATCCGCATTGTTCGACTCATAAAACATCTAATGAACGCTTGGAGAGCATTAACTTAAAAGTTTATTTATATAAATAATAATAATAATGTTTGGATAATTTATATAGCGCCATTTTTGTGAAAATCACCTCACGGGCACTGTACAATAAATAAATATCCCAACACGTCTTGCTGCTACAGACCGCATGGACGGTTGGGATTCTAGTTCCTCGTCTCCAATTATGATTTATTACAATTATGATATATATGAGCTAGATAACAGAACGTCTTGCAGCTACAGAGCGCATGGACAATAAGAAATCTAGCCTCTATTTACATTTTTATTTTCAATTTTTTAATTGACAATGAAGTTTAGAGATTAAGTGATATTTTAAAAACGAAATAAAAAGCAAATTTATAAAATTAGAATTTAAATAACAACAAGTCTTGCAGCTACTGAGCGCATGGACGGTTGAAATTCTAGACCCCATTTACTAAATTTAGGGTTTGTGTCGTGAGTCGTTCACACTCATTGGCGACTTTCCGGATCGCATTGCAATGCCTATCATCAGAAATGATGTGTAGCAGTGTTCGAATGTTGTGTTCTGATATTCTCGAATAATGTCCGCATTTGCTACTTTTTTTTTCAAGTTTTAGTTCTTTGTCTATAATTACATCAGCGGCTTACTTATGATTTTTTTAAGGATTCTAGTTTAAAAAGTTCAATTACATTTGCTGTCTACCTAGTTTGTTATTTTGCATATCAAATGTATACGTAAATTACGTGAACTGTCCGATTCTCAAGAAACTGAATAATTCAATTTCACTGAGGGATATTTCACGTCTCATCGACGAGTTGTTTATTTTCATTAAGAATATACATAAAATTTAAATTTGATGTCAAACAATAATAATTTACATACAATGTCACACGTGGGACGAGATTGCACATGTGCGAATTGTTTATTTCATTATCAAAAACTGTTTAGTAATTATTATAAGCATAAATACAAATAAAAAATTGTAAGCAAATGTTATCAATAAACATAACTCGATTTGTGTTATTTATAGACAATTCCTGATGGAATCCCATTGTTATCTGTTAAAAATGTAAACTTTTTTATAAATTATAAAATAATAATACCTACTTTGTACACTTACACCAGTCTGAAGATGCCTATTTAGAGGGTGAAAGCGATAATCGGTGAAATAAAATAATGATTTAAAATGTATATGAAAACACGAATAAAAAACAAAATGAGTTTTTCAGTTTTGATATTTTTAGTGACAAACTGATGAGAGACTAGAGACGATTCTAAATTATAAAGGTTCTACTGAATGCAAAGTTTTAGAATTTTGCTGTGATTTTTTGTACAATATTATGGTTACAAAAAAATCAAAAGTTTTCTAATGATGTAGGCATATGAAATATAGTTTTATATACAGTTAAGTCATAAAAAGTGTTTAAATATAATGAATTTCAATACTAACAGGAGATGATGTTCGTATATCATGGACAAAATTCTACTATTAATATAAAATTTGAAATATATCGTTGTCACTTTGGAAAAACTTTGTATCTATTTATTTAGTTCTATGATAGAAATCATAGTCTAATATAGTATTAACAACACAATATTTACATGTATAATTATTCTAATACTTATTGTGTGTACTGATTGTACTCATTTATGTAGATACCAACGTCCACAAAAAAAAAAGGGATCGAGAAAACTCAGACATCGGGATTTATTCAAACCAGCTTAATTTTCAAGCAATGCAACATACCATACACCTCTAGCCCACATGTGTCGGGAATATAACATATACTGCGAAATAGCAAGATAGACGTATTTCGTGATATTTTCCTGACCTTTGCGAAAATTCTCTTAGGAATAAATTTGAATATTCTGTAAGTTCAAGGGCATAACTTGTGGTGTACGCGGTATACAATAAAAAATCCTAAATTTCAAATGTAATTTTATTTTTTCTGTTTAATTCTGTAATTAATAATACATGCATGTGAAATTGTTTTGACCAATGTCTACAAACAGTTTTTTTAAAAGTACAGTAGAGCTCTGCTTATCCGAACTACAGTCGTCCGGATTGGCAATGTACAGATCGTTATATGGAAATAAAAAATAAAGGAGATGTTATAATAAAAATCTTCGTCAAAGCAATTCACTTTGTGGGACATGCTTAAATAAGTTTTTAGTATGATTCAAATTAGCTGTATTATGTAATCGGGTTGTGGTCCCGTGGCTACTGTCTCGGACTCACAAATCAAAGGTCCGTGGTTCGGATCCCACTCTACCCCAACTTGATTCCCATTTTCTAATAGTGAGTTATTCACAACTCGTTGAAAATGGTCCTCAAAATTAAATGTTTGGGTAAATCATAAGAACGCAAATATATATATATATTTTTTCTAATACATTTAAAAAGCAATAAAAAGTGATTTTGAATGAATTTTGCGTTTTCTTTCTAAACATTGCCTCAATTTAATTGTTTATCAAATTATATGTATTTTTGTAAATCCAGGTAACGTCTGGCACTTAATAATCCGGATAATTGTAGTTTTACTATATAAATCATTGATGAATTACCAAATAATAATAAAAAAACTACACTGTTGTTTTATATGGACACTTTAATTAATTTATGCATATCCACTACTTACTTTATATCAAACCTATTATTACAATTATAAATAAAATGCAGTTTCGTCATAAAATGTCAGTATAATAATTGAATATTTTAAATACTATTTTTTATTTAAATATTCGTATGTGTTATGTGATTGAAAATTCAAGGAACACTTCTACGTGTTTATTTAAAAGATTAACGCTTTCACCCTCCAACCGGTCCGAAGATGGCTGCTAGGCGGTGAAAGCGCTAATTGACCAAATAAACATAGGGTGCGTGTACTTAATACTTGGATCTTTAATTTTAACATTTTAAGAGCATGAATCACAAGCACAAAAAATATTTTTTACAGTTTCATATTTTTGGAACCATGTTTCGTGCTATTTATTTTTAGCTGGTCCAACATTAGATCGATAGTCAGATGGCAGAATGGACCATCTGTATTTTTGTCTATGTTTTAGTTTCTAAAAGTTTTAATTAATATTTCAGTAAATACACGCAGATTTTTTTTTTTAAATCAGCGTCATTTAAAATGGTAATTTATTATTGAAAAGCAACACTAAAATATTTTAGTTTGTGGATTTAAGTCTTGAAATCGGGACGCAATTCAGCTCTCCTGAACATTTTTGAAAATTACAGATGGTCCCTTCTGCCATCTGACTACCGAGATATTGCACGAACTTCTACATTCGTGAAATAAGATTATTTTTTGACAGTTATATTTTTAAAGAGCGGGTACTAAATTGAAACTTATACAGGAAAAAAAATATAGCCGTATATTTTTATATAAACACCTTGAAGAAATGGAAAATAAATTATTCTTAATATTTTTTCGCCTTTTAGCTTGAACTATGTAATTGAAAAAATGCTTTATTATACTAATAATGGCTTGTACTTTAAAAAATATTTTTTTAGTATATAATATGATTACTGTTTTTTTTGCGATTAAATTGTTGATTTAATACAATAATAAATCATAACTTTTATTCTGCTCTTGTAAATGATATATATTTTAGTATTTTGAAGTATAAATACGTCTGCAAATAAATATTGATATCTGCATGTCCCTAAATGAGTTTTTTTCCCTAAAACTCAATGGGAATGAAATCACGTAAATTATGTTTTCTAAATAATAATAATAAAAAAATGTTCATACCCTTGTCGGCTACCAAATTAATATATATTTACTTCAATATATATACTTTTTAAACGGTTAAGTGCTTTTCAGCTCTTTAGGTAAAACCCGTGTTAAACAGAAATGTTTTAAATGGGAATGATTCAATTTATTAATGAAACATTTAAAATTACCGTACCTAAAAAAATAACAATAAAAAAGTACACATATCTTATATGTTTTTATGGTTAGTTTTTAAAAAGATCACTTAAACTCTAAACTTCATTGTCACATAAAATAAAAAATGCAAATAAGGGCTAGATTACTTAATATTCATGCGCTCTGCAGCTCCAAGACGTGCTGTAATCTAGCTCATAGGAGCTAGATATATAAATATCTATGATATATATGATTATGGTTATGCCTGTTGGAAGGGCTACCGCTATTCTGAACAACATTGCTCTGGATATTGATCTGTTCCATGTATCCGAAGGGGTTTTCCGGAGCAGGATTCTTCGACTACTTTGACATGAGTCTCTTTCGTGTATTTTTTTTTTCTTTTTTATAATATGTACGTATTGAATATATTTTTGTAATGTATATGTTATATTTAAAATAAATAAATTGAATTGAATTGAAATGATATATAGATATTAGAATTGTAATATATCATAATTGGAGACGAAGAACTAGAATTCCAATCGTCCATGCGCTCTATGGCTACAAGACGTGCTGGGATATTTATTTATTGTACGACGCCCTTGAGGTGACTTTCACAAAAATGGCGCTACATAAATTATCCAAATATATACAGATATTTCTGCGTCCTTTAACATTCGCATCATAAATCCTTTAAGCCGATCTTTCGCTGTCCATTCGCTCTACATGTCCAAAGCAACGGTGCCGTTAATTACGCTTGACGTTGTTTTCTTTTATTACTATTTTTTTTTTTTGGTCAGGCTGGAAGAAATTTCCAGTGGCAATAAGTCCGCCATTTAACCCTGTATCCCTTTGTTTTCTTTTTTTGTATTTATCACATTGTAAACCTATTTATATCATGGTTAATAAAGATTTTATTATGATTAAAACTAACACGAAAAAAAAATTGCTCGTGCACACGCAGCATGTAAATATAAATAATTGTATGAAAAAATATGGCATTGTCAAAAAAATAAACGATGGAATAAGCCTAGTTATTCTAGGTGGCAAATAGTTTTTTAAGTAACCTTGTTCTTCGGCGGGTATACTTGATCTTTCATAATATGAGCTCATAAAATAAGAAGGCAAAATTATAAAATTAATTTGAATAAGCAGAAAGGGTGAGATCAAAAGCACACCCTGTTATAAGGAGATGAGCGTTTGGATCAGTACGGATAGACCATAATCTATTTATTTACCTGATTGACAATCCAATTTGTTCGTTCTGCATCCACTGTTAATGATGACGAGGCCTGATGAATGAGAGTAATTAATTACGAAGAAATTAAACATACGCTTTTCCATAACCCTCCCCTCCCGCACGCTCCGCACCAACACCCCGACGGTTTATAACCCGGAGCATGATACATCTACGACAGGGGTGCTCAAAAAATTTCCCGATAAACCAAATATTTATTTTGATTACAATACGTTGAGTTTATCCAAATATTTGTAGACAAACCACTGGAATTCTCCCCCAGGGAGTCGTAGAGATTAACAAATCACAACAGGAAGGGATAACATTTTATAGAAGGGAGTACGGAAGGAAACACCACTAAAATCGACAGATTGAAAAATTGGAGAAATACGGATGTTCAAACAAGCCAATGACAGGTCATAAGCCCTTTTTATTCTTATTCGGTTATTCCTTTTGATGGGCCTGATGGTAATCGGAATTCAATGCCAACTTCTACCAAATCCTAGTTCGTAATAATTAAATGAATTATTTTTTACCTTTTATAATTTGATTGTATAGTATAGAACTGTTTTCGTCCGCCTTGTACTCAATGGTTAGGGCGTTAACCTACCATGCAAGAGGCTCAAGTATGATTCCCGACATGGTTGACATGAAATATTTATTTAAAAGGGTGAAAGTTAAAGTGAACGACTAAAAATATTATTTTAGGATCAAAAATACTAGTTAATTGGTGACATAAATTTTATATAGTGTGAATGAACCTTTGTTCCTGCATGAACACCTCACTGGGCTTAACCCGTTTCGAGGCATTTTATTTATTTTTCTTCTTTGTTTTATTGTCTTTTTCACAACCCAGTTTGGAGGGTTGTGCCATTATGTATAAAAATAAATCATTATTATTGATACATATTGCAAACGCACACAGCGAAATAACGTTTATTTAGGCGAAAAAAACTTTAACACGTCCCTAAAGAAATTTAAAAAATAAAAAAATAGGTTGTGGTCCCGGCTCAAAGGCCTGTGGTTCGAATCTTACTCTACCCCAACTTGATTCCCATTTTCTAATAGTGAGTTATTTACAACTCGTTGAAAGTGGCCCTCAAAATTAAATGTTTGGGTAAATCGTAAGAACGCAAATACTTTTTTTTCTTATTAAAAAAAAAGATATAAATTAAATTAAAGAAACACGATGCAAAAAAACAGCTTGATGATATGTAAGGAACTAATAAAAAATAACGATGTAATATAGTTTTATTATATAAAATACTTATCAACTTAAATTAAGTCCCTCTCTAAGCGCAAGAGCTTGTCTGTTTTTTGGATAGGAAAGGCATAAAAAAAAACAGTATGCCAACCTTATAAAATTCAATAAAACTGTAATAAATGTAAATTATTAATAACCGATGATTAAAAATGGGAATGTCACATATTAAACATAACAAAAAAATCCAATTCAATTATCTACTTGATAAAAAAGGCCTTCTCATATTTAACACCGAATATGCTACTAAAAATATACAAAACCTGTATCGAATACGGGTTTCAGATATGGAATCCCTATTTTGTTAAGGATATCAACTTGTTGAAAAGAGTCCAAATACGAGTTACAAAGTTGTCGCCAACCCTAAAACGGCTTCCATATGTGGAGAGACTGGTAACTCTCAATCTCACAACGCTGCAGGAACGGCGAGAAAGGGGTGACCAGATAGAAACATACAAGATACTCAACAGTCACTATAGGTGCCCAAATTTGGATCCCATGTTCAAGCTTAAACAAGATGCTCGTCTTTGAGGCCAGTCTCAGGCTGGAGAAAACGAGATTCAATCTAAATTCACGAAAGCATTTCCTGAGCAAAAGGGTTGTTGATGGTTGGAACAAGCTGCCACAAGAGCTGATCTCAATGTGTAGTCTCAATGGGTTAAAATGGTTTAGATTTGTTTCGGAAAAGTTAAAGTGCGCCAACAATTAACTTTCATTTAAATAGATTTAAGCATATCAGCTTTAAGCTGCTCGCTTAAAAATCATAATCATAATAGTAATTATATGTTCTGTTTTTTATATTGCTTCGTGAAAAGGCGCGCGGTTCGAGCATTTAAAATCCCTGAAAAACGGATTGTTAATCGACAAGTTAAATCAGTTGTAGACAACCAATCACAATGGCTAGCACAAAGTACAATAATAACGTGGAGATCATTACACAGATCATATCGACGCATATGAATTGAATAATGTTCTCGTATTAATTAAAGGGAAATCAGACTGTTTCCGAATAATGAAATGATGGGATAGAACTTGCAACAAAAAATCGACAAGCATTAAAACTGGTGATTACACTTTGGAAAACGATAAATATGAAATCATAGATATTTAAAAACAAAGATAGTATAGATCCAATGCGGAGATTGTAACCGTAAATACATCAGCCGAACTGGGAGAACTTTAAAAATTAGGATGAATGAATACGTCAACGTGGATGTAAGATCCAATTTTCTCAGAATTCGTCAATCAGATAATGAAATCGAATCATTCTTTTTGATTCACATGAAATCAGATTTCATTTTATAACAAGTAAGGGCCAAAAATAAATAGCTTAGAAAATCTATAAGAACAAAAAAAAACTTAATTAATAATATTATTTTTTTTAATCTTTCACCATTGCTTATAGTATTTCCGTTATATAAACCCCCTCCCCATTTTATTAGCTCCCGCCACCCATGTCAGTACCAAGATTTTCTAGTTCTGTATATTTATGTTTAGCGTAAAATAAAAGTCAGCCTCGTGGTGAAATGGTCAGCGCGTTTGTCTACCATGCAAGAGGCCTCGGATTTAATTACCGACATGGTTAAAATGAAATATTTATTTAAAAGGTTGTTTTTACACTAGAATATTTCATAGTAACTGGACTGGTACCTGAAGCGTAAGATTGATAATCTTGCCTTCTTGTAACAAAAAAAAAATCAAGATACGATGCAATTGATGGATCAATGCAGTGCCCTATGCATCAGTCATAAGGCTTGTAAATGCCTAGACTTCCATATATTGTTTTTTATGAAACTTTTTTCATCTCTTTTTATGTATGTTTATTTTCCTTTTTTTCTTTCATATTAAATGCTTTACAATATTTGTATATATCATAGCAGCATCAGAAAAAAGCATCTTTCTTTATTTTGAAAAAATCACAATTCTTAACTTTGACTTTTTTTTTAATTTAAATTTTTTATTGTAATCAGTAAATATTTTATACGTAAACAGTGATGACATAAGCATGATTATGTCAAGAAACAGTAGTGAAATAATAAATTTAATTTTATACATTCCAACTTTCCAATACTCAAGTAGAAGTTGCCATGTTTGCAACAAACCCGATAATTTAAAAGTCAAGTTCTTACAAATAAAGCCGTATTTTTAACTGACAATGTTATAATTCTAGTAAAAAGGTGTATTCTGAATAAGTTAAAATTAATATCTCCCTTTTTTTAGATTTTGGATTTTGCCGGGTTTGCAAGTAGTACTCTCATATCATCTATATATTCTTACTAGTTATATGTAGGAACAAGTATTTGAATGTACCAAATGCTATATCTTATTTCTTGCTTTAGTATGTACCATACTAATAAAAACCCTCCGGGCGTTTACGTGAATTGAATAGATAAATAAATAACTCAAACAGGCGTCATAACGTGTATTTGAAATATAATAGAATGCAGTATTTAAGTTTACATAGGAAAAGTCGAGATTACTTTTAATCAGTGCGTTGTTAAGATGCTTATAATTATTGTTAAGCATGCACACTCAATTTTTTATGCTAATAAATATTTCAATACTCTTATATGTACCAATACAACGCTAATGGTAAAAGTATAGAGTAAAGTGGGGTAAATAACCGTTTACCTTCAATTTGTTTATTTACGAAGATTCAGAGGCTACTAAATTAGATTATGTTACTTATATTGCATACATATCAGGTAAACTGCCACGTGTATGAAAAAAATAGTTTCGTTAACTTGATAAAATGAACAGAGAGGAATTGTAGCGGAATTCAGAACAGACTCGATACTACGATCACTCCCCACTATATGACCACTTGTTTTTTCATATTTTTACACTCATTATTATCAATTGTTTGTAACTAATGACTAATGCTATTTGAATAAAATAGAAAAAAATGTTAATTTATTAATTAATTTAATTAATTAAGTTAATTTAAAAACACAGCCACCTTTTTATATTTCATTCTTAGAATGAGAATAATTAATGAAATAAATGGCAATACTAAAGGTATTCCTAGGTATACCTTTGGACAATATAATATTGTTTTGTCCCAGGACTCAACCACTGTCCACGTGTAAACAGCTTACAGACGGGCACACTATCTCCGCGGAACAATGATTACCTCTACCACCGCGCGCGGCCGCAATGTCCTCGTGTGAACGCGCATGGACCTTACGACAAAAGCGATTCGCTCGACGCGTGCGCGTCGCTCTCGCGTATTTTTTATGCCGAAAATGGAGGCAAAAAAAATGATTTTTATTATTTTTTTATTTGTTTTCAATAATTCGAATACATCTTGGTATATAATAAACGGTATTTTTCGTGAACTCGCTCGTAATAAACGCCGTCGTGTATTCATTTTCGCAGCGGTCACGTGTGAACTGCGGCCGAATTTTCGTTTTTTCCCAGCGTTCTATATTGCGTGGTCGAGACTGATCACGGAGCTGAGACAAAAATATTGTCCATGTGTAGACGATTTTTTAAAAACTGTAAAGGGATTTTTGAATACATGCTCAGGTAAGCCGGTACCGCTTTTTTATAAGGAATTTACTTGCCGATTTTTTTTCTCATGTAAGAACTTTAGAAAAGTAAGCAAATCAATTTTTAATTGAATATAATAATTATTAATATTGTAAATATTTACTTTGTGGTAAAACTGTTAAATGAATTACCGACTTTTTATGTGTATCGATTTCAAGACGTGCCCGGCTCATCGTCAGGACACTAACTAAACCAACATACAAAATCCAATATCATGTCATATTTGCGGGGACCACAATGCGGATTTTTGTTACGTAGTCCAAGATATTAATTGTTTATATACGAGTTGTTTGGCACAAACTTCACAGCGCTTATTGACCCCGTGCTTACACTTATCCAACGTGACTCTGTATTTAAATTTTAATGAGTGATTGTTACGATTCGATTTACAGATGAATAATGTTATTATATTTCAACGAAGCTGTTTAAATCTTTAATCAACTTTATTACCATACCTATATACAAATAAGTCGATTTGCAAAACTGCTTTGGCCGCGAGGCAATGCATTACAAAATGCCAATGGATTAAACGTACAAAATTAATAAAATTTATGGTTAATTTGTTTGATATGACATTTAATTATAATTATTTTGAGGTTGCGAAAGGTTTTTTAGATTGCTTTAAGGTATCAGAGTTATTAAGTTAATTAGCTTGATATTTTTTCGTTTGTAATTTAAAATTTCAGACCGTTAAAAGTCATCTACAGTTCTTAATTTTTTGGGCATAAATATGCAAATACATCGTAGATACTTATGACGATAGGTGCTCTTAGGGCTATATCTGAAAAATTAGCGATAAATTAATTCGCAAATTAAATTAATTATTTACCAAAGACATTTTGCATAATTCAATAAAACACTAGTGTAGAGTTAAAATTATTTTTCAAAATAAACCGTTGTAATGAAATCAATATTGAAATCTAATAGGGAATTAGGGCACAGCCTAAAAAGCCTTAAAAAGTTCACTTAAATTTAAAAGATAATTTTGAATGAATAAATAAATAAATCAGTTTATTTATTTTAAAGCTGCTCCTCTGCAAATATTTTAAATAATGCAAGGCTTTCCCAATATACCCATAATGTACCTAATAAAATGTACTCAGAATATTAATTGATTTTAAATTATGTTACTTTTCTTGGTTTGGATAAAAATCCTCAAAACTTATCAAACAAACTATTAACACTTTTATGCTCCTATATAATTAAACAGCGATTATTGTTAGTTCATAAAAAAAATTGTAAATATTTGAGTTAGTTTGATAATGTCCTAACAAGACGAACGCGTTATATTTATTTGAAAAAAATAAAAGTAGAATTAAATCCAATAAAAGTATTTGATTTAGGATACCTTACCAAATTTTAATTTTGTTTTAACCCTAAGTGAGGATTGTAATATTTATTTTTAGCTATTTAAGCCTTGCAAGGACTTCATAATCATCGAAATAAATAGTACAATTGTAGTAGCTGTTTTTACACATCATCAATCCACAATAAAACAGTATTAATAGAAGAAAATAAGATCTTAATAAAAAAAATAATGATAATGCTGTCCCAAATATGAGCAATTTTTTTATAAAATTTAATAAAATGAATTTATAAATGAATGAATGCCCGAGTTTTCTTACTATAAAATACATCAATCGCCAACGCTAGGAAAGGCACTTATTAAAACACCATTATTAATGTTATTGATATTAAGATACGATTATTATTTATAAAATTCGTTCATTCATTATTCCTTTTCCGCACCATATGGTGAATAGGACACTGCATCGGTAAACCGATCGCAGCATATCTTGATCGTTTTTGGTCACATGAAGGTAAAACGATCAGTCTTACGCTTAAGTTGCCAGTTCAGGGACTTTGAAATATTCTGGGGTAAAAACACCCTTTTTAAATAAATATTTTATGTCAACCATGTCGGGAATCGAACCCGTGACCTATTGCACGAAGCAAACGCGCTGACCATTACACCACGAGGCGGACTTTTATTATACACTAAACATAAATATACAGAACTTGAAAATCTTGGTACCGACAGGGGTGGCAGGAGCTAATAAAATGGGGTGTGGTGTTTTTATAACGGGAATATTATAAGTAGTGGTGCGGGATTTTTTAAAATATTTTTTAATTTACCATTTTTTTTGTTTTCACTACACCACGAGGCCGAAATTGTAATGCATGTTTTGTTTTTAAATGCAATGAATCGAGGTTAATATTATTAATGGTTAATTCGATTTGGAAACTTAAGAGGTTAGCGCGTTGCATATAAATTGAATATTAGTGAAAAGTTTGTTTTCGTGTTTATTAGAAGGTTTATCGCAAGTGCCGATGCCGTAGGTGTTCATTTATTGGGAATATCGAAATACGATCCTGCCCCGAACACGCGGGACGTATGAAAGTTAAAACCTTAATTAAAACACATTAGTAAATGTCGATCAAGTTTTTACGAGTTCCACAGATCAGTCAAGATTGTGTTAATTATATATATCTTATAGAGAGAGAGGCGTAGCTTGATTCCCGCGTTTTCGAGAGAGGGAAGAAAGAAAAGATGAAACAACAAATATTTTATATCACGATCGAGCTTTATTATTATTCATCGCTCGGCTAACGAGTCGCAACAAAGCGTGGGTGAGATATTAGATGAAATGTAGAAAAAACGCTACAATCAATCATGTTTTCTTCATCGAGTCTGATATATTTATATTGATAGAACATCTCGTTGATGTAATGAAATATTGGGAACGTACCTATTGTGGACGGGCAGGGGCATTAAAATGATGAACGGAGTTCGATTTCACTTCGATAACCTTATAGATTGTAGATTACGCATGAACTTCGTTTTGAACTCAACACTATTCACACACATTGATTATAACGGTGCAAAATTATGTGTACGTATACGTTCAATAAAAGGTTAGAATAAAAACACATTCATGCAAACGTAAGTATTATTTAGACCACATTTGCGTAGGAGCAAAACTCTGGTTTGAGATTGTTTAAAATTATGTTTTTGTCCTTAAATTATTAATAATTAAGATGACATTCTTATTGCCTTCCGTTAATTAGTTTTTTTTATTCAATTTTCCAAAAAAATATTTTTATGTACGCCCAATGGGCATTTTTATGGACACATTTATACATAAAAAAATATTATTAAGAAAAAATTAGAAAGACTCAATGGTTTATAGTAGACTTTGTGGGAGTGGAAGCGGGAGAGAGGTGTTTATAATTGAATTTGATTCAGTGATCGTTTGAAAGAAGACAACTTGTTATCAAAGAAATCAAGACTGGTATGTTTGTTGGCAGACCTAAGAATTCTGGGCATAGGGGAATAAAAACCATATGGTTATCGGTATGAAAGAGTAAGTAAGTAAGTTGTATAAATATTGGTAGACTAGTTCATATTTGCATACGTGAAATCGTGCATAGGTACGGTAAAATCTAATATTATATGTCAATTTATTTGTGTAAGAAATACTAAATTACAATATTACATCATATAATACAAAATATTTTATAAAGTAAAATACATGTGTATTACATCCCCAGGAGTAACTTCAACTCAATTCGGGACTTAATTTTTTTTTTAAAAGTGCATATTCAGAATAACAAAGCAAATTTAACATCTTTATGACTAAATATGTAACAGAATAAATATATTAAAACGCTTTAAAGAATGGAAGTAGTGGTAAATCTAGAACTGAGGGAGGTAAGGTCGTTAACACTACATGCTACCCAGAAAATACAACCTTAGTGGCAATATCATTCTCAGTTAGTAGAAGAAAATAACTTTTTAAATAGTAAGGTTTTAAAATCTCGAGCCACACCGTCCTAAACTCCGAAGTGTCCTAAATGTTTAAAAAATACAAACGAGTAAAGGCTTGGCAAGATCTGGATTCCGGAGAAATGTCGTATCCGTGTGGCGGATTGGAAGCGAGATTCAGATGTACAAAATTCGTGTCAGGCTAATCATGGTGTATGCAATAGAGACGAAAATAAAAACTTAATAACTGCTCAGAACGACAGAGATGAAAGTACTAATTTATAGTTTTATTTAAGAATGGATGTTGTTTTTTAAAAAGTTATTTACTAAATTTGAGAACGCATTTGACCAGCACAAACTATTTCTCATTCCACCAACATGCTTTTCTACGCATCTACTCGTTATATTGTTTGACGATTAGAAGACCCGATCACCTGTTAAAAATCCTAGCCTAATTTACAAAATCATAGTAATTCGTGTGAAAAATATTTGGGCATCCAAGTTGTTAATATGCGTGTATAAATTCAAAACGCAACGGCAATTATGCTAATTCCCCTCGTCATTATGTCCCAGGATCCTTTGTGGGCATATCGCGTATGTTCGTAAGATAAGTAATACTAAAAATGTTAAATCCTTCGCGGAATTAATTATTCGAGAGAATGTCCCTTCGTCTTCCGTCAGTCACCTGAATAAAATTTTCATATCATTTGAGATAACCTGATGCAGGATGCAGGTTTGTCATTGTGTTTTTGAATGTTATTAACACATTCGCTCTGCCCTTTTTGTTTGCTAAGTAACAGGAGATTGAACCCGCGACGAAAGACCGTTAAATTTAATTAAAACAATTCCTGAACTAATTTTTATACTAATAATTCACCGCATTGAAGAAAAAACTCATAGAAAAATCATAAAAATTGGTATTTTTAAAAAGAGTAAATTTTATTGTTTCATTGTTAAAAATTTCATTAACTACTTTACTTTTAATAATAAAATAACTGATTAATTGAACGACGATGATATTTGTTCGGTTTAAAATCATCAAGTTACATGAAATATCTGCATCATTCCTTTGCAAAGGCACAAAACTAAACATGGCAAAGAATCGATAGCTCCGAAACCGATTACACGTAAAGTGTACTACAATTATTTTAAACGAAATAAAAAAAAATGCAGTCTAATCCATACAATAAATCTATGCTAAATCAAATCGATATATCAAAAAAAACAAACGGAAAATTCTCAATGTTTATTTCTAAAGAAAATAGTTTGGTAAAAAATTATTTGTACGAGTATTTGAAAAGGAACTTCGCCTCTATTTTTTTAAACCTTAATTATTTTTATTTATATATATTTTTCAATTATTTACATAATGTAACCTTTTTTGGGTACATTTATTTTCATATTTTAAAGGCATTTTTTAAACACAAAACACACTAAAAACTAGGCCTGTGCGACTCGCGTAAGTATACTTTATAAAATAAGATGCCTAAAATTCAGATAATTCTTGGGCGCAGCAATGTAATGTTATAACTCTGATGCTATTTATCTTTAATGACTTTTATTTATATCGATCATCAATAATATTGGGATCTTTACCAGCCAATATATTTATACTATACAATTTTTATAAAATCATGACGATCGCGTTTGCTATTGCGTCTATTTAAGATATTTTAATAGTGAACTTACCTCGCTTCTGCATGAAAGAAAACAAGTCGTCCAAGAACTCCTTCCTCTTGGGGTCGTCATTAATCTCGTACAGCTGTAGAAAAGAGAAGAAAAAAGAAAAATTAATTATCAGTGTGATGATCAAATCCTTTAAACATAAATTAACAATTGGAAACACACGGAAATATAAACTAAAGTAACATTCATACAGAATCTTCGGATTTTTTTTAATGACCAAGAAATTACATTATTTACCTTGTTCGCACCCAAGGGGTAGTGCTCGTTATTTCGCATCTGAGCAATAATAATAGCACAAGTACAAAGTTATCATTTTTAGGTAAGTAGGCGGAAAATTTCCTAGATGTATATTATTTCTTACCCGCACAAAAAACGGCATAATTCTTGAAAATATTTATTTGGCCTTGAAAGCAAGTGTTTTAATGGTTAATTCAAATTCAAGAAATAATAGTAGCACAAATATCATTATGCCATTGTTATTTCTGAAAACATTTAAAACTGGATAGAGCAAGTAAATGAACCATAAGTTGTACCTTTATTTTCGCGAATGAAAATTAGTTTACTAGTTCCGCGGGTACGTGCTTAACTGCTCTCCTGTATGGGTTTTTCGAGTTTATTTTTATTTATTTATTTATATATACGCCCAATGGGCATTTTTATGGACACATTTATACATGGAAAATTATTATTAAAAAATTTGAAAGACTCAATGGTTTATAGTAGACTTTGTGGGAGTGGAAGCGGGAGAGAGGTGTTTATAATTAAGTTTAATTCAGTGATCATTTGAAAGAAGACAATTGTTATCAAAGAAATCAAGACTGGTATGTTTGTTGGCAGACCTAAGAATTCTGGGCATAGGGGAAAAAAACCCTAGTTAGCTATCGGTATGAAAGAGTAAGTTTTGTCTGAGGTTTCTAGTTGGGATATTTAATTTTATTGAGCTCAGTTGTTCAGGCGCATCAAAAAGTGAGTTGAGAATTTAAAATAGGACTATAAGATCGGATTTATTTCGACGGTCTTGAAGAGAAGATATATTCATTCTAACTCATTATACGTATATAGGTCTCTGGATAAGCTCAACCTGCAGCCTATCTTTCTCAAAAATCGATGTTGAACTGATTCAATATTCTTGATGTGAACATCATAATATGGAGACCAGATAACAGAGGAATACTCTAGCTGCGGGTGAACTAGGGAACAGAAGAGAGTTTTAAGGGTATTGATATTTTTGAAGTCAGCTGTGCTTCTGTTAATAAATCCAAGAAGTGTTAAGGATTTATTGATAACATGTTCAATATGAGTTGTGCCACTGTTATTCCCAGGTCCGAATTATTAAGCATTCGGTATTTTTAAAGGCGTGTTTTTTTTAGGGAGAAAGTGTCTAAGATACACTCAATGTATGAATAAGTATCTTAAAAATATGTTTGCAATTAATAAAACGACACTTGAAACTAATCTGAGCAATCATGTGGACTTGACATTAGAAAATATAATAGCTGAAAAGCCAAAGGCAATGCCCACGGCCCTCAGTCCTAAAGTCTCGGGCCCGTTGAACACATTTCATTAAGAACAATGCAATGAGAACTGCGAGCGCTAAGAGGTGTTGTTTAACCCATCAACCCCGGCTTAATTAATCAATCTGAGTGGCGTTTGCCGGGATCAACCTGTCAGGTTTCTTAAATAAGCCCGGGGATAAAAACAAAAGCGGAATAATATACGGTACAGAAGTTTAGAAAGAGCGTACAAATGCTTAGATCCTTTTTACATGAATGTCAAACTGAGGGACTTGGATAGTAATAAACTCACGTACATTAGAATTCTCGACAGGGTTGCAACAATCCCGGCAACTTTGCAAAAAACAAAATGTGATTTTTTAAAAACATTTTAAGAAAGTACAAATCAAAGAAATCTACGCATGTTATAATTATAAGTGAAATTCAAATAAATATAAAACCATATATCAATTCAAGGTATGATGAAATATCTGTTAAGCTTCTTACACATAATAATAGCGTGTTTCTATCAAATATTTTTTTTTAAATATGCACCATAAAAACAATTTAACGTGTACAGGCGAATAAATATTCCTATTATTGTTTCAATAAGTACAACGAAAACTGTAATTCTTACTGAAATTTAAAAAAAAAAACTATATGCTACAATATATTTTAGCTCTAGGTGCAGTTTAGTGGTTGGCGTATTCACCTACCATAGAATATTTGTTTATAAGGTGGTTTTACAAAATACCATTTCAATGTGCCTGGATTGGCACCTATTGCGTAAGACTGATGAGATACGAGTACCTACACTCATCGAACTTTTCAAATCCAGTGCCCAATGCACCATCAGGTGCTGATTAGGGTTTGATGATTGATGTAGATCGTTTAATGTAGGCAATGGAGGGATATAATATTTTAACGGTTAAAAAAATACAAAAATCAATTATAAAAGTTATTTTGAAAAAACCTTCTACTTTTCCCACTGTTCAATTATTTTTTAAAATTAAGGTTTTAGATATAATATTGCTATATAAAAAGAATTGTTTGCTTCAAATACATAAAGACAAAATAAATAGTAGTATTTCCAGGTGCTAATACAAGCAATTATAATTTTTGTCTGTCTTGTATTAAAAAAAACTATTTTATGTTAATATTGCACGATAATTTTATTATAGAATAGAAATACATAAATAATTTTTTCTTTTTTTTTGATTATGAAGAGCAAACATTTTTATTTTTTTAAAACTAATACTTATCCCGAGTTTTTATATTTAAACCCCGGGAACCGACCCTGTCGCCTACTCACCGGGATGATGGGTTGGCCACGGATCGTTAGTAAAAACCGATAAAGTTTTATAAACATAATGCGTCCGTATAACGACCGTATTTGTAGTTTATACGATGATTGTCTGTTTTGCATAACCATTTCTGATAATTACTCACGGGCAAAAAAGGTTTCGTTCATATTTGATCTCACGTTTCGGGGTTAAATCAAGCCAAATAAGTATAATACTCGTAGACAGATCGAGGGTATACTGTCGAACAGTAATACGTCATTTTTTTATTTTTTTTAAACACGGCTTAACAGGAAACGGGGTTGAGTCATTTACTAGAATTTCAGTAAGAAGCAAAGCATATTAACAAAAAACATTTCGTCGTCTTGTTGTCGTTTAATACATTCTTCGTCGTGATTCCGACGATTTTAATTCGGAAATGAAACCTTTAGGCCGTTGAAGCGAAAAACCGCCCGGCCCGAAAACCAGTACACCACGAGGCCGTCTAATCGCCACTCGATTTCCTTTAGCAAAATGTTCACCCGCGAGTAGAAACTAAAAAAATTAAACAAAATGACAAAATAATAAATAAGTATCCACCCACCCTAAATTAACAGAGCCAGGTGGATTGGCACGATACGTATGAAACAGGCCTAAGGAAACATTTATAACAATATCTAAATAAAACCTTACGAAAAAGTGTGTTACAAAATAAATAAAAGGTGTTTCTAGGGTGACAATTTGGTTTGTAAAAGTGTTGAAAATATTTTTTACATAAATTACACAACTAGATTTTTTCAAAAGGAATATTTGAAAGTTGGGCCCTAAATGTACTTACGTAATAAGATAAGGATGACTAAAAGTTTTAGCGAAAAAATAGGTGTACACTTTTCTAAATGGCACAAGTGGTGAACGTATTGTACCTATGTTTTTTTTTGCACCACAACAGACCAGGAGGCCTAATTACAGTGGTGAATTACATCGCAGAACACCCAGGCTTAAGAAAAATCACATTTTATTTTTTGCGTTCTCACCTGGAATCGAGCCCGGAACCTTCCGTGCGTGAGTCGAGCGTCTTGACCACTACACCACGGAGGCCGCCGAATTTTTATGAATAAATGTTGGTTTAATAACGCGGGCGTGTGTGTTACTGCTCTTCTGCAAATGTGAGTTAAGTTGTGAAACTATTATTCCCGGAGTGCGAAAGGTAAATTTATTCCTATATTTTTTGATCACATAAAGGCGTTTTACAGGATGAGAAAGGATTTTTACCTACAGATCCATATAAATGAAATAATCGTAAAATAGTTTTTAATTGACTTATTTCACGAAATGAGAAACACCGCACAAAAACTGATTATAATTAAAATCCGATGAGGCTTTTGAATGGGAAATCAACAACCAACCGTAAAATATAACGAAGCAAAAAATATATGTAAATGGGGAGTGCTTTATAATTGTCGACATTCGATCGAAAGATGTCCAATTTTAATAACACAAGCAGACCGTATTGACCGGATTTATTACAATAATTTGTCGGATCAAAACTCTACCAATCGATCATTCAATCTCTGGGACGTGAGAGATATGCTTGTTCCCTTAAGGGGTTAGTTTTCATGGCAATGCTTACGACGAAATACTATTTGAGTATCAATCTAAGTAAACATTTGTATACTCGTATAACCACTTACTGTGGACGTGTTGTAATCCAGCTTACGATTTTGAAAAAAATAATTAAAAACACCAAAAAGTCCATTTTTGTTATAGTCATTTGTTATAGTAATTTTGCATAGCGGAAGGGGGGTAGATTTCATACCGTCATCCGCTGTGTAGCTGCAAGACATGTAATCTAACTTATATCTATTGTCTGTTATTTAATTATATCATCATTGAAAACGAGGAACTAGAATTCCAACCGTCCATGTGCTATGTAGCTGCAAGCCGTGTTGGGATACTTATTAATCATAAAGCGCCCTTCGGGCGATTTTCACGAAAATCGCGATTTATAAATTATCCATAATAATAATAATACCAACTTTTCTATGTCTAACGGTTTCGAGACGTACATGTCTCTTTGTCGGGACACCAATAAGACTAACATGAAAATAACGCTCATCAGTTCCTGGTTTATTTTTTTGTTCTTTTTTCTTAAGCACCCTCTTAATTCCCATCCACAATTCCTCTTTCTCCTCTAACTTATAAAATGTATATGGGGCTTGACTGTGGAATCTTCTCCCATCGTCTATCAAAGATGTTTCTACAGTTTATCTGTTTGAATCACGCCTTAAGAAAAATCTCCTTAATCTCTCCTCCTTTCCTTCCTCTTATTTCGCCAAGATTTATCAACTCTACCATTATTGCGCATTGATTAAAGTTTAACTCCTTGATGGATTTCCGAATATATGGACCCTTTTTCCTCTCTCTTTTTTTGTTAAATGTAAACGAAATGTTTGAGTTAGCCGTTTACCATATTGATGAGCCATATATTTATTAAAAAAACATTATTAAGTATCTGATCCTATACAATATTTGTGGAGATATAAACGTAGGTCGGTGTTAACTTATTACTATTCCTAACCCAAAACAGGACTTATAGTTTCATGGAGTTGGGACTTATTTTAATTTATTTATTTTTTATTCAGAAAAACAACAGTAATACAAAAAATATTCACAATATTATGAAAAAACATAAAATAAAGCCAAATCAGTTTTCCACAAAAATACAATTATAAAAATCCACTTTAGTTAGATATTAATTCATAGAAGTGCATGTGTGCGAGTTTTTTTGTGTGAGGATGCGTGTGTAAAAAAGTGGAGTGTAGTTATTGTAGGTATGTGAATATGTGTGAGTGTATATGGGTGTGAGGGTAGGTTTATGGACAGGGTAAGTGTCTGTTTGATATGAGTGTTTGATATGAGTGTGTGTTTAATATGAGTCTCCAAAAATGCGTAGTAAATTGTTTAAAAATAAAGTTTATAGACAACACTATTACGTTGACAAAAAGGTCCATAACCTTTTGCCAGAATCGTGGAAAGACGGAAGTGTTGTCAAGTTACGGAAGGTGTTGACCTCGCTCTTTCGTGACATTGGTCGTAGGGAGTCAGAAAAGTTGATGCATGCCACGGATTGGAGATTCTTACTGGATGTCGAAAATAAAATATGAAAAATAATAAATAATTTTTAAAAATATATATTGAAAGATGACAACTATGAAGTTTCGCATAAATAAATTGTCTATGTTTTTATAAATGTATGTATATGTATGCGCATGGATGTATGTACGTGTGTGTGTATGTACATGTGTATATATATATGTGTGTATAAATGTGTATGTCTGTATGTATATGTATCAAAATGAGTATACGAATAAGTTTATATCTTGTTTGTCTGTGCTCTATATTAATTTGTCAACTATTATAATATATTAAAATGTAATTGCCTAGCTTGGAACGGGGTGTGTACCCTTGTTAGCTGGGCAAAGTGAACATGGAATTGTATTTTGATAAAGAGTGTAAATAAATAAATAAATTTATCTAACAATTTATTTCTGATTTTATTCTATCCACAATATGATGTACAAATATATACATATTATGTACAAGAGGTTGAATAAATCAATCAAATAAACTAATAAAAAACCCGCCTTCGTCTGGTAACCGCAATTTATTTATCAAAGTGACACAAATTTCAAATAAAAAGACAATTATTTATGTATGTTTTCAAGGCTCGTGAGACTGCCACCTTAAACAGACTCGCCCGTTCATGGATACGATTTAAAAACTGAAGTTAAAAAGTACAACAAAGGAAACAGAAAAGTAATAAATTGCCGTCAATCTCAGTATGTTGAAATAATGACCTAGTCTTTTATTATTCACCCGGTACGAAGAACAATCGTTCTCGTCGGTAATTAAAATCTTAATATTAATCGGCATAGCTCAAATATAATATAAACAAATTCGATACATATACATATTAATATATACTTTAATTATTATTTAAAAACATTCGAACAATACGATGAGTGTGTCCATTTTTTTACACATATGCTGAATTTAACCCTCATAATTAAGGTTTCAGATATGTTCGTGTACAAAAAACATAACTGATGATGGTAGCAACTAGCATATGCGCCATAAATTGTCGCAAATATAAAATATATAGAAATTTAAAACCATTTAAGTTTATTTGAATGTTTTAGCATGGGGGGAACAGTACCTATATTTTTCCTCAAAACGGCATTTTACAGGTAAGTAGCTACTATTGCTTCACATTTTATTTTAAATATATATTAATACATTATTATTTACATAAAAATTAAAACATCTAACAATATTCGTCCCGATAAACTATCAACTAATAGTTTATGATAGGATGCTGAGAAATTATAGGTAATTAATATAAAAATTGGGGATAGAGTACAACTATAATATTGTGTACATATAAAAAACTAAACATTTATTGTATTAAAATTTGTTTTAACAGAAAGGGAAAACATTTTTGAAAAGGTAATATATAAGTCAAGGCATTTACAGTGCTTATGACCTGCCATTAGCTGGTTTACGTGGCCACTTTACACACTGTGTAAAATTCACCGTTCTGCCTATGTTTAATCCTTGTAAATGCCTAGACTTTCATATTCCCTTCTCAAAAACGTTTCTCTATGTGTTGCAACAAAGTTAAACCTAAATAACTCCCTAGGTAGGAAATCCAGCCTTTCTACAAACATTTGGACCTACTTAAAACGTTGTTGATGGAATTGTTTGATATTTTAAAAACAAAAATTGTCTTCGAAATTGCAACTTAAATAAAATTGTTAATAAAAAAAATAAGTAAAAGAAAAGAGATAAAAGCTGAATGATTTGAGTAAAAAATAAATAAAAATTAAATAAATTATATTTACGAAAAACCTAATATTTATAATTTGACACCTTCTAACACTACATATCGCATTCAGGGAACTACAATACTATAACTGAAAAAAGAACACATACTCGCGCTATAAAAAAAATACAGGTGTAAATATATATAAGGATTAAAACAATGAGACCAAGAATAGATTTCTCGTTCATACATATTACATGAATGGTTACAGAAGGAGAAAATTGAATAAGCCGAGTAGAAATGCCCATAAAAATTTAAAGAAATACTCTAAACTAACTGTCATTTTACTCCTCTGACCCCTAAAAAAATGGTTTTAAATAAATAAATGACCGAATGAGACACTCTTTTCTATATCTTCAACTGAGTGGATTTAATATGTAGAAAAACATTAATCCCGTGTGACAAAAGTAACCGTTATTGTGGGTTATTTTATCTCTGCTTTTTATGGTCAGTTGATTAATCCATTCTCCATAAACAATTAGACGCACGTGTATAATTTAATCGCATTTCATTGTTTTCTGTATCACTTAACTCCAACTTAGTAAATAGTTAGCACTAACGCATTTAAATTACATGTATATATATAAGTATTAAGGTCGGGAACATATTTTCAGCATAGTTTACATAAGACGTTTATTTTTTACAAAAATGCGACGTAAAACATTTAATAAAAAATATTGTTAAAAACATACAATCGTATAATTTAAATAGAAAAACACGATGCTTAGGCAGTAATAAAAATATATGTTACGTATAAAAAACACTGAATTTGAAACTTAAGAGGGGAAAAAAAAAGGGCAGAAAAAATATTCGTTTTGGAAAAGTTGAAGTGCGACAACAGCTATCATTCCCTCAAATAGATAGAAGCATATCAGCTTTAAGCTGCTTGCTTCAAATTTAATAATGATAATAAGAATTAAAAAAAAATAGCAACATGTAAGAACGATATGAATTCAAATCGAAAACAGAAACAAATTATATCATTTTGATATTTAGAAAAATAAAAAATTAATTAAAGAATCGATCAGAGAGATTATATTTTGAATTATAAAACGGTTTATAGTACGGAAATATAAAAAATACTACGAATACAAGATTCGTGATATTGTTCGACAAAAATGAAACGGCCTCGAACAAATAAACATGAATCGTGACGTATTAGCGACGTGGCCAAAGGAATCACCGTTTTTGCGGGAATTCAAAATTACAAATTGAAAGTATTTTTATGCTACTAATAAATGGCATTTTTTTTTAACTGGACAGTATTTCATAGACCATTATTACTTCAAAAATGTAGAGAAAAAGGGTGATATTTTCCTATTAAAAACACTTACAAACCCAACCTGTGTATTATGACAAAGTGGTTTCAAAAATGACTATTTTATAATGTGAACATGTGTAAATAAAAAATAATTGTTTTATCTGACAAACACGGTATAGAGAATAATGATAAAATAATAAAATTAAATGGTGATTCAATCTTTCCACGAGCGATTTTGATACATATTTTTATCCATGGAAATAAATATCTTAAAACAGAAAATAATGACTACATTATATCGACACATTAATTTCATCATTTTGTTACTCGCGTAAAGTGCGTCTTCAGTAGGTGAAAAAATACCATGTGTAAACTGTCCCCCACTTAAACCACCCGCATAAAACGATCGTTCCGTGAACGATATCAAACTCAGGTGCAATTTTTCCAAACTGGCAATTGTTCAGTAAATTGTGATAAACATTAATTTTGTTTTATGCTTCCTGCACAAGGTATTTTTGAATTGACAATTATTACATTAATTCGATGCAGGTTGGCAATAATCGCCATTGAATGATTAATGTGACACGGAAAATTCCTAGATAGGCAGGACGAGAACACTCATTTTTCTCAGCCTAAAAATAAACGAGAAAATGGAAGGAAAAAATAAATACATAAAGCAGGGAAGAAAACAGCAGATATACCTAGGTACATACGATTTTAAAAAACAACTCAATACAAGGACCTTGTAAAAGAACAATAAATATATTGATGCACTGAATTGAACTCAAATCGCAGACTATTTCGATATTTTGCTTTAGCAGCCTGTCCGGGGCCAGTGAATTGTTTGTGTAAAAACACGATATTATATCAATTTAATACTTCTCGGAACAAACAAACAAACCATCACGCCGTTTCCCCGTAGGGGTAGGCAGAGAGGATAGAAAGCCATAACACTCTATCTTGGCATACAGACCTCACTTCCTCTACATTCATACATCTTCTCAAGCACGCACGCCGATTATTCCTACTTTTGACATGTCCATCTTCAAGTATTTGATGGACTTGATCGTGCAATGTATTTCTCGGTCTTCATCGTTTTCTGCATCCAACAACATTTGCATCGTAGATCCTTTTAACCGTTATTTCGCTGTCCATTCGCTCTACATGTCCAAACCAACGCAGCACCCCTTTCTTGATTCTGTCGATAATGCATGTCTCAGCCTTACACACTTCACGGATCCCAACATGTGTGCACCTATCATACATCGTTTTACCACACATTCGCCTGAGGGATCGCATTTTGACAGAATTTAACCTACTTTCATCATTATTTTTCCAATTCCATACTTCGCTCCCATACATTAGAGTTGGCACTATAACTCCGTTGTGAACTGCTAGTTTGGCCTCCTGCGATAAACATTTGTTTGCCAAAGTAGATTTCAGAGCGCCGTTCACCCTGTTCCCGGCACTCACCCTCCTTTCAATATCTTTCTCGGTCTTCCCATTCCTAGTAAACATACTTCCCGGGTACACAAATTCTTCTACCTGATTCAGAATATTGTATCGTATCGAATATCGTATCGAAATATCGATTTTTATTTTTTTAAACTGAAATGTTTCATTGTTCCTGGACTGGAGTTTGAGGCCTAATATTGATCACCTTACCTTTATAAAACAGATGATCGAAATACGCTGCATTTGGTTTATTAATTCAGTGCCCTTTGTCCCTACCGGATGCGTAAAGAGAGATGAGGATGATGATGAATGAACTAAGATTCGGTAAGTACTCTTACATAATCATTACTAGGCGAAAGATTTATGCGACGAACCCGCAATGTTATCCATCGGCATAATTCTAAAACTAAACAATGTTAACCATTTTTAACGATAACCCTTATCAATATTATATTCTGCACTTAAGTATATTATGTCAAGTAATAAATATGAATAGGGTATCTTCAGTAAAATGTTTTAATATGTTTTAAGGGGCATTTATTTTCTTATGTAACGTTTTATTAAAAAAAACAATGTTTTTTTATATGTTTGTACGACATCTGGTCAGAAGACAATTACAATGGTGAATTACAGCGCAAAACACAGAGGCTACATAAAAATCTTATTTAAATTTTGTGCTCTTACCGGGAACCGAACCCGGAACCTTCTGTGAGTGGATTAAGTACATAGTTATTTCACTACCAATTTTAATGAAAATTCATTAATAAACCACCATTTTTGCCGCTAGCAGTACTTTTTAAAATGACTAAAAATTACAATCAATTAAAATACAAGTATTTGAAGATATAAAATTTATTTATAAAGTAAGTTTCCACTTGTTTGATTTTAGTAATGCAAATGATCGAATTTTAACCCCCCTCACCGCTCACTCAATACCACAAACACAAAATACCATATGACACAAATACTTGACTTTTTACTTCCATATGTATAAAGGTTTAAAAATGTATGAATGTATGAAGAATGAAAAGAGTTTTGATGAATTTAATAAGAAATGTTATGTTTACTGTAAGATGATGTTAATTGGTATGTTATCGAAGAAAGTGTAAAGATTACTTTGTATACTTATTAAATTATTTCATTCAAAAATATTAAATTATTTAATGCCAAATATAAAGGACTAAAAACGTGGAAAAAATATAAAATAACTGCACTTATAAATAGTGTAGCGAGAGATTTTTTTGAAAATATGTGCAGACTAATAAACGGATTACTTTATATAATTGGTACACATATTATTTATATTCTTATGCATTACATCACCTTATATATTTTTTTTAAATTATATATTTTACTATTTATTATCTATGTTTTAGCAAGATTATGTATTCTTAGCACATACATATTTATTATTAAATTCTTGGGTTTCATTAGCTATGCATTTATAATTAAGTAGTTTTAGTTCTTTCTTTGTAGTTATTGTGTTATATTAGTATATAACTACTTATACTGTAAAACATTAAAAAAATCGCCATCTTATAACAGGCTGAGCTATCTAAGATGGAGACTATCCTAACCAGAGGACGCTCCGTATTAATTTTCTAATTCCCTAGTTTTATATAGATTGCCTGGTATTCAATCCCTAGGGTATGCTATCAATTAATAAAATAAATATTTTTAAAAATTGAAAATATGCATTAGATTAAGTATTTAGTACACACTGTTAAAATCATAAAATACAATAGTATTGGTTACTAAATTTAGTCTCGATAACCCACTTCAAAGATCTGTTATAAAAAAAATACTAAGAGGTTAGAAACAAATAGTTTTTATTTTCATTGCCAATGAAGATATATTTACAACGTCGACTACCATCTTAAATCATAGTTTCGCATTTATTTGCCTTCGATAAAGATATCATAAATTTGCAATTGCAATATCTTGCATTTATTTATATTTCTGACATTTTATTACGACCGTATATTTTACATTTTAATTACTAAAAAACATGCCAAGAATGACATTATTCCATGCTTATTATTATCGGCGATAATTATATTGTATTTTTACTGCATACAATAATTATTCATCTAGATTATTAGGTATATGAACCTTCGCAGTATTAATTTCTAACAGTATTATTATTTTTACTATGTAACAAAATAGTTATGATTATTATCCAGGTTTTAAGAACTTAAAATAAAAATAAAAGTACCTGCTATTTTTTATTAAACTAACAGTTCGAACAATAAACATACGTCGTAAATAAGAAAAAAAATATCTTCACTATTATTTACACAAACATTTCAATTTTAGGGACATTTTAAATTTGTCTTATTAATTATTACAGAAATTGGGAATCAATTTGTGGTACTTTACCATAAAATATTAAAATAAGCCAATTTTTTTTATGTTTAATTTATTGTATAAAAAAAAATTACATTTATACAAAGTTGGTTTGACTATCTAACTAGAGTAATTTACCCCAATCTAAGCCAGATGAAAAAATTAAAGTAGTAGATATGGTGAAAACATAGTAAAAAAAATGTAGTAAAATGCATAGTATAAAAACATAGTAAAAGATGTAGTAAAAGGCAGTAAAAAACATACATATAAAAAAACCCAGTGAAATGCGTAATAAAAAAATACATATAATGAAACTTATTAAAAGACATAGTAAAAAATATACATATGTAGCGAAAAACATGGTAAAAAGATATAATTAAAAAAAATATTTATATATATTTTTAAAAAACATAGAAAAACAAAGTGAAAAGTAATGAAGATCTCCAAAAATTCAGTGAATGAAAAACTAAAAACATACTACAATTCAAATAAAAAAAAGTGTTGACCGTCTAACATTTTTAATAGTTTATTTGTTTTTTTTTTTTTATTTGTTTTGAAGTAGCCGTAATATTTTTGTGATGTTGAAATAACTACCTATATAAAGATTTCTCTTATCAAGGTTTTAAACAATTTCCAATAATGCAGGTTTATACTAATAAACTCGTATTTAAAAGGTGCTTTATGAGACATTTTAAGTTTATAAATAGTAAATAATATCCCTAGTAACTAGTTAAATCATATTCAAAAATGTAAATAATAATTTTTAAAAAACAATTCAGCAAATACTGGGCATATTGGTATTTTTTGAGTTTTTGACCCTGTCCACGCGTTGCTATTATCGGATCGAAGAAAATAATAATAACGTTATAAAAGTTAATTCCCTAAATAATTTTTTTTATTGTGAAATGCGTACTATCAAATTATTCATGATTATGAGAAGATAAAAAGTAGTCATATTTGCTGAAAAGGGTTATTATTTTTTTAACAAGCTGAGATATTATAAATAGACTCTTACTTATAATAGACAGCCAAACATTTGAAAAATATTTTGTGATAATAAAGGCGCAAAGGAAAAATCCATGTACCTAATTAAATTATAGTTAAAGAAATTAAAAAACAATTACATACATTTAAATTTACTACACAACAGAACTACAGTTATTTGGATAGGCGCAGTTAGTAAGACGGCCAACCGTGAAACTAGCATCGCGGGTTCGATCAAAAAATCTATTAAATATATTCTTCTCAACTAGTCTGGGGTGTTGTGGTGCATTTTCCATATCCTCGATTGCCCAACTGCTGGCAAGCCTTTAAAATAAGACTGAGCGGGTTATTCCTTTTTTTTTTAAATATATTATAATAATAATCTGATTCATTTTTCTGGGAATAAAATAAAGAGTTTATTTGTGTCTAAAGAATAAGTATTTTTCACACAGTTATTCGAGAATTTTGAGTCAAGGGGTTTATTAATTATAAGTTAAGAAAGGCACCCCAGCAAACGTCAAGTATTGTTATCAATCGTTATCGACTCAAGTTAATGTTCGAATCGTAATAAGTAATAACTAAGCGTTGCATATTCAGAATCCAGGTTAGATAGTTTTGTATATTAATATTATGAGATATGTTTTAACCCTTCAACAACTAAACATAAAGAACAGAGGCTTTTACAACAACCAAAAAATATAAGCTAAAATAAAAACAAAGATATTATACTATCGCACCGAGTGTTTAGTTCTTAAGACGTAATGAACTAACTAAAAAAATAATTTGTAGATAGTGTTATAGCGTATTAATCTCTCAAGGACGAAATATATTTTTAGGAGAATATTCCTTGGGGAAGGGGGTATTTAAATTGGAAACACCTTGATTATTTTTCAAATACTTAAGTTGATTTGTTTCGTGCAAATCAAATAATTATCTTTGTTATTATTAATTTGGTGTGCTTTGTGTTATCCTTGTTTTGTATAATATAATTGTTGTGTTACGTTGTTTAAGTGTACAACTCAACTTGTACCATATATATGCAAAAAAAATACGTACTAACATTGTCAAAATATTTTCCTTCATTTTCTTTCTCGAAATCATGTTACAAATATCGTTTTAATCTCATTTAAATATTTTTGTGCATAAAAAACATACATATTGTCCAAAGTTGCGAAGGTATTTACTATCAGCGCCCTTGGTGCGATTTTCACAAAAATGGCGCCAAATGAAATAATCTAACTATAATAATATTATTTTGTTATTTTTGCTCCTCAGTTCCTCAAAAAAAGTTTTTACTATTGTTATTTAAAAAACTATGCAATTAATACTATTGCATAGTTATTTTAAGAAATTCCCAGGTGAGAAAAAGGTTGAAAACATTATTTGATTTTAATAAATGGCTTGAAAGTCGTGCCGACAATTCAGCGTGGTAAGAACAATACCATTAATAATAATAATTGTACGTTTTAATTGTTTTCCGTCTTTATCAAAGTAGAGTAAAGCATTAATATAGAAATAATTGATAATTTTTATTATTCTGAGAATATGTCCCGAGGTAAAATAGCGCTGAGGTATAGGTTGTCATTTCTCTTATCGTGTATATGCGTTAGGTTCCTGTAATTAGTTAATTATGTCATTTTTATGTATGTGATATAAAGTACTAATTTTGATTTCTAAATGGATGACTTGAAATATTTATTGAACAATTTTGAGACTAGACTAAAATTCTGAAAAAAATGTAAAAAAAATCGATATTATTTATCAATTCGGCTAGAATTTTTCATAAAAAATATATGAATATATATTTGAAATGTTCAAAATTACCCCCTCCACACATACTTACTTTACACTCTCAACATATATACATACAGTGGTAACTTCTTAAGGCTGTAGTCTGGTAAAACGCACGCAAAGTGAGTAAATCATAATCAATTTGAAATGGCGTAATCTGCCGGTCCAAAAGTTATTTTAGTGACATAAAACTTTTAAGTATATTTTTTAACAGAAATACCTTTAAAAAAAATGTTTTTTTTTATGAATATTTTTTTATTTTTTTATTATTGCGCGATTAAAAAAAAAACATTAGTTTTAAAATAGCAAAATCATATGATTTCCTCATTTTGCATGCGTTTTACAAGACTATAGCCTTAAAAACCATGCCAGTCTGAAGATATCGCGAGAGCGATGAAAACGGTTATTGGTCTATCAAACTAAGTAAATCACCTGCCATTTATTAAAATGTTTTTACAATTAATCACAATTTGTACGCTATATTTAATACATACAATTTTTACTACATGTTAGACGCAAAACTGAGAATTTTTTAGCTACTCTTTACAGAATAGAGATATTGATTTATACAGTTTTTTTGCACCAATTTGGTGTCATTTTCACCATTAAGATTTGATAAGGGTGAGAGAATGCAGTCTCAAGGTATACATAATTCAAAGTACCTACCTATATAGGTACATACATGCTCTGATCTCTCGCCAAATAATATATCAATTTATTCATTAAAAAATAAATGGGATGATGAAAAACGATTGATAATATTTTATTTATTTATAATATAAATAAATGAATTTCTTACTAATGTATGCAGATACAATTGAAATAAAATACAACTAAAGAAAATTAAAGCTAGACTATGCTTTATTTAAAATAAAGAAATAGCGTATGATAAAAATATTAAACACAAAAATGCATAATATGAATAAGTTAAAAATAACTAATCTACATACATCTGCAAGTATTCTTTAAGCGAGTTTAAAATTTCAGTTGAATATGCAAATCTTCTACATCAATAAGCAAAAGTTCTCATTAAAGAGGCGACCATTAGAGTCCTTAATACTTGGAAGAATAACAATTAGAGTCCACAAGGCGACGCAGAACAACAAAGAATGAAGAAATAACAAAGTGAACGGAGGAAGAAGACAATAGGGGGATGGTGACCACTGGAACGTTCTCACAATGAACAATGGGGATGGAAATACCCCCTGCGCGAATATTTGACCAAAACTAATGAAGCGAAGGTATTAATCCTCGTGGATACGAGGGATGAAGGATTGTGTATTCAGTTATTATAACTTTAAATATATTTGGAAGTAATATTTTGTTATTTATGGTTAGAATAACTAGGAAACCATATTTTACAACAGTTATCAAAAAATATGTAACTTAAATTCATATTTAATATGAATTTACAATTTTATTGAAATAATATGGTTAAGAATTAAAAACGAATCGATGGCAAAAAAAACAGTTTGTTCCAGTAACTAACGTAACCCTTAAATGTAGATTTGTTTTGTATTGCATTAAAAAAAAGTTTGATGGTATACTTTAAGGTGTAGTTTTGGGAAAAATAATTTTCAACATAAACCAAAACTTCAAAAACAATAGCAGGGTGATCAAAATTAAGATCACACTAATTCACAATTACTTTATTTAGATTGATATTTTTTAACATAAAATAAACGAGCTTATGTTTTTTCGCTTTGAAAAGATTACAAATAACTGAGAAATTTTAAAATAAAACTATGTAAAACTCTAGAAATTGCGGCCTCCGTGGTATAGTCTTCAAGACGCTTGATTCACACATGGAAGTTTCCGGGTTCGATTCCTGGTGAGAACACAAAAAAATGATGTGATTTTTCTCAAGCCTGGGTGTTTTGTGATGTAATTCACCACTTTAATTGGGCCTCCTGGCCTGTTGTGGTGCAAAAAAATAAATAAAATGAAAAATTAATTAAAACACGCGCGGTCATAATTTTAACTGGGATACTATAAATCATAAACAAAAAAGGATTTTATTTTTCTTTTCTCTTAAATCCATAGATGAACTCTCTAAATTATTACCAGACTTAAAAAATACTCCACTATTTATGAATTTTAATAATTATACCTAAATATTTGGTATGGTGAAAATTTCCATCGAGATGTATTAAAGGATTAATATTTTTGCCGAAAATTATAATGTATCTATATAATTATAGAATATGCAGTGTAAATCGCTTGCAGTTTTAAATCTTTATGCATAGTTATTACTCGTCATGTTTTATATTTTTCCTTTAAAAAAAATAATACTCTATTAAATAAACACGGTAAATGGATAAATAAATTACATTTAAACCAGTGAATTTTTAAAAATGATTAACATTTTGTTATCTATCCTATTTTTTTTAAATATTGGAGTAAAATTACTATAGGTACATTTTTTATTAATCGAGAGTTTGCATAAATAATTTATTTGAAATTTTGTAGCAACGATCACGATGGTATGGTGTAATAATACTGTAATTTTTATTAATTTGTATTATTTATTTAAATTTATTAAAATTTTTATTCCAGTAAAATGGTTATAAAGTGCAGAGCCAATTCTACCATATAAACATATACACACGAACATAAATATAAGTATAAACAAAAATACAACAATAAACATAAATATAACAATAAACATAAATATAAACATAAAATAAAATTTTATATTGCAGCACTTATTAAAAGAAAATTAGATGTACTATTTCTTTTTGCCAATAAACGCCGTATTCGGTCACTGATCTATATAATCGTCATCTTGTTTCGGTTAAATACTGTAATTTTATTCGGTAAATTTGGGCTAACATTAAATAATTTTAATCAATGCTATATTTTTTTATGTCCCTATGTAATTTAATTTTTAATTCAAGTAGGTACCTACAATGAAAATTAAGTACAATGAATCTTTTTTTTAAAGTTTTGAATTCAAGTATTTTTTTAATGTCGTAAAAACATGATTTGTAAAAAGCGTAATATTTCAAAATGATCATGATAATAAAATAATGTTAGTAAGTATGTGTAATAAAAAAATCACCATCGAGTATTCTCAACAAAGTAAGAATTGAAATAAAAAAAATGTAACTACCCAAAGGTAGTATAATACATACTAACAATATGTATATTAGTGTGATGCGTTGATTCGGACATGTAGAGCGAATGGACACCGAAAGAACAGCTGTAAGGATTTACGATGCGAATATTGATGGATACAGAATACGAGAAAGATCAAGAAAGACAGCATAACCAAATTAAAAGAAGCGAAATCTATAAGCAAAGACAGAGTAACATGACGTTCTAACATCTCTGTCTACCCCCACGGGGAAACGTCGAGAAGGTGTATTGAATGTAGTGAATTTTATTTTTGTTATTTTATTCAACCTGCAAACTGAACATTAAATTAATGTTTGATTGAAATTTTGTAGGTTTACTCGTATTTTTATATGTAGGTATGAATGAATATGAATGAACCTATGTATGAATATATGTATATAAAGACAAAAACATTTAAAAGTTCGGTTGTTTAAACTTTCGACACATATACAAACTTTATCTTACGTATAAATCAATCATAGAGTCCCATACAACCAGAAGCGAGTCAAAACAAACAGTATGTTTATTTAACAACAAAAAAGTTATAATACAAGAGGTGTAGATACAACAATTGTTACAGATACAAAATGTAGTAGAACAAGGAATCGACCCGGTAACCACAAGTGGCCGCATTGTATTGTTGTCACTCGACAATGGAATCCGCTAACAAAAGGAACAATGCCAAGAAATTATTTATAGGCAGTTTTATTCAAATTGTTATCGGCGCAGGGGGCATAGGTCGGGAGATACCCGGATCAATCATTCATACAGATCTTCTGATGTGATCACTCCTGTGATTATCATAAACTGAATCATACAATTAAATTAATATTCAAATTATAGTCATGTGAGCTGTGATTAATTATTTAACTTTATTTATTAATTATTATTTTTCCCCGAGTATGAATTATGTTGTACTCAAACTCGGACGAAATTCGATTAGACGCGACTCTTTGTAATCGCACATAGGGTGTTTAATATTTTGGAAGAGCGTACTAAGCAAACCTATTTTCAAGAGAGGTGTTAAAGATAGGATTTTCCTTGGTGACGGATTTGAGTAAAAAGCTCCTTGGTGATTTTTCAAAATCATTTTCAGTTTCATTCAAATCAAATGTTTGTTATTTTTATATTGATCTGCCATGTATAATTTTTAAAACTTTTTATTTATTTTGTAAAATATTAGTTGCGTATGTTATTTGACCCTTCATTGCATGAATTTTTTACAGTGTTTTTTTATTTATGAAAAATAATATTTAATACGCTAAAAAAGGGTAAAAAAATAGTTGTGAATATCCAGATATAACATATTAGAAAAAACAGGTAAGTATTAAATTTGCTACTATGCAATGGTTACACTCACGGAAATATAAGGTATGAAAAAAACTTTAATCCATTCATTGATGGAGAGCGAGCAAGTAATTTTGCTACACACAATTGTACAGCAAATTGACATTTGAATTTAGGAGATTCACGCGTCACGCGGACCAGTAGCAAAGTGACCTGCACCACTGCTATATTACGCCAGTCGCCAGTTTTGCGCAGTTGCTTTCAGGCTTTTGTTAGCGGCGGTCTTTCTTCTTGCTGTGAACGTCAGTCAACTGTTTTTTTCATGTTTTTAGCTATTAGATTCAAAATATTATGGCTTTTGACTTCAACTTCAACCATAAATTATTGAAGCAATTGCCCATGAATATTCCATTTTTCCGATGTAATATCTTTAATTTTCTGCATGCGTATTGAATACACAGACTAAACGGCGCGGATGTTTTTGGCACAGTAAAGGAAGGGTTAAATTAACGTAACTGTTTTTACAATGCCCTTAAAAGGCGAAAAAGCGGTCAAGAGTATTTTCATAATTCGCGTGGTACCGTGGTCTATATTAAAACACGTAGAACTGCAGAAAACCGACATTATTATTTTAATCTATTCAGAAATCGAACCTGAACAACTAATCTAAAAATACAATATACTTATTACTAAAATATACACGCGAACTCGGTAAGGATTCTCGGTAATTCAACGAGTTTTGATTCCTTATTTTTTGTGCTGTTTTTTTTTTTCACAGTTCATGCTTTTGTCGATAGGCGACAGAGCGTGCACGCGTCGCTTAATTAAACAACTTAATCCTCTAACGCGCACGTTTCTTTTGTATCACCATTGTCATCTATCATAACAATAAATAATTGAGATGGCTTTATTGTACCATTCCGCAAAGGCGGGAATTGTATGGCAAACCCTCGTGCTGCGGTTCAAATTAACAGAGATTTTTTTAAAGTGGAAAATCCTAGCATGATTTTTTTAAAATATTTAATCTGGCAGCTGTTCAAAGAATTCAAAAACAGTTATTGATTTATTCATTGATTAAATGTTCGTAAATTATTGTACATAAACCCTTAACGACTTTTCTATGTCTATCAGTTTCGAGGCGTACTGTTCTCTTCATCAGGACACTAATTAAACTAACATGGAAATCTCTCTGCGTGTTAGTTTAATTAGTGTCCTGGCGGCGAGACGGGCACGTTTCTTAACTGGTAAACGAAGAAAAGCCAGTAATTGGATATATACAACTATTTACTAACATTTAATAAATTGTTAAAATGTAGTTAAAAATTTCATTAAATGTTCGAAATAACGAGCACGTTAGTGTAAGCTATACATCCTAACAGCATGTATCCAATCAGCACGTTGATTTTATATTTTTGTGCAGCTACTACTATGGTAAAGGTGTATAGTGGGACTTGCGTGTTAGTGCAATTCGTGTCCTGACGAAGAGACGGGTACGTCTCGAAACTGGTAGACAAACTGGTAGCAAAGTCAGTAAGTGGTAATATACAATTTCCTACTAATTCGTTATCGATTATCGGTTATAGAATCAAACCACATTTTTTTTTGAGAAACAAAATTTAAATCAGATTTTTAAGTTTGCCCACATAATTTTAAGTTTGCCCTTTAGGTGCTTGTCCAGAGACAGTTCAATATTGCAGTAAAATAATATTATTCACATACCCGAAAACCGCCATGAAGACCAGGGGTCTTCTTATCGGTTTCGCTCATACTAATTTTAGTCTTCAATATAAAAAAGGGAATAAAGGGAAAGAAAAGAAGGGACATGTTTCTTCGAACGTGATTTAAATAGCAATGAACTTCAGCCCTACGGAAAATTGGATGCAAAAAACGTTTTCTTGCGTGCGGTAAAAATTAGAGCATTAAATTGTGTCGAAAGGATTTTTTTAAATGTACGAAAAAAAATATGAAAAATATTTTAATAAAAACAAACTACTCTGAACGAAGTCACTAGTTCGTACGAATCAACCAATGATAAGAGAGGTGTAAAAGATATCCGGTTTGCTTTCCGCCAATTGACCAACCGGCAGAACTGACCGAGGATAAGCGGAAGAGATCTTCTGACGTCACATACGGAGTAATGTCAGAAATACAAAACTTAAAAAATCATAGCGCTGATAATACGGTATGAATTTTTTTGTCATAGTTTAATAGTCTATTAAATTTTTTTATTTTTTAATTACTGAATTTTCTCATTGTAGAAACATCTTTGATAGTGGATGAGAGATGATTCCACAGTCAAGCCGCATGGACACTACGCGAATTGGAAAAGAAGGAGGAATAATTTTATTACGGACGGAAATTAAAATAGTGCTTTAAGATTTGAGAGCGAAGTGGTAAACCATGAAGTGATGAGCGTTGTAAATTTTCACGAGGGTACATTAAAGCATTAGGACTATAAGTACATTAAAAAGAAGTAAGATAGAGTAAGCATCAAGAAGACACTTGACCAGGGTTCTGGTTCTATTTTACACACAAACAAATATAAAAAGGTTGAAATGCGATCTCTTAGACGAATGTGTGGGAAATCAATGTATGACAGGGTTACGAATGATGAAATCAGGCGAGAGTGTAAATCTGAGACAAGTATAATTGATAAGATTAAGAAAGGGTCTCTGAGATGGTTTGGTCACGTAGAACGAATGGACGACGAGAGAATGGTAAAACAAGTATATATGGCAAAAATGAACGGCAACGTTAGACGAGGACGACCAAGGAAGACGTGGCATGATCAGATAAACCAAAATCTTAAGTCTGGTCATGTCAAAAGCAGACAGAACCGAAGGGCATGTATGACAAGATGTATGAATGTGGAAGAGGCTAGGAGTGTATGCCAGGATAGACGTGTGTGGCGGTCCATTCTCTCTGCCTACCCCTACGGGGAAATGGCGTGATGGTAGTAGTAGTAGTAGTAGTAACAAATATAAAAATATAATATTTTTTCCCTCTTTCATTTCAGTTTTGTATGTGGAATTCTTTCAATATAGTAGATCTCCATCATTCCTGTTATATTTGATATATTTGTAAACAGCTTTTTTCCTCTCCACCGGCATTTTATTATTAGGGCTGGGGCGCGAGTGAAAAGATTGAAGGGGAAGTGTGCTAGCTTACTATTAATAGCGGCAAATTAAGACTACAACACTACAGGGAAGAGTACCTATACCTACCGGGCCGGCAATAATAGTGAGGGGACATGTCATGACTTCATAATAAACACAAGTAGGACGGTACATGTATCGCATTAGTGATGGGATTGTGCAAGGATTTATATTAATCAAACAGAATAAGTCCAGATGAGTAATGGTCAAAATCAAAAGAAATAGTAACATAAAAATAAAATAAATAAAACAAATTTTTATTTATATTTTTTACCTTGGACAGGTTTCAAAGCAAACAAGCTTCTTCGTCAAGGTTTACGTAAGTAATGAATTCTTTCCTATTTTATTTTTATCATGTTAACTAAATAGGTACTACATGTGGAGCTAATAAATATCTAAAAAAGTCTTTTTTTCCCTAGAAGGGTGGTAATTTGAAATGATTATTTTCGAAGAGACTGGAGTGGACTAAAAGAAATATTGTTTATTTATTATTTTTTTCTTATTGTGAATAGCTTTTTTAATTTCTAAAGTTTCCAAGTTGTCTAATTTTAATACGGCAAAAAGAAAAAGTAACAATTTAAAAACAGATGTTTTGTATAAACCTACAATAACTTACTATAACTAATGTTCAAACAACCCAGCTCTAGTAGTAAAGTATAAAGCGTTGGGTTTCTGGAATAATAACTAACATATTACGAGTCGTGAGATATTCCACTTTTAACGTTAAAAGCTCATCCCAAATCAACAATTAAAATAAAACAGCATGTTAATTATTATAGTGTTCTTTTGTGTATAAATAAAATATCGAATATTTGAAAATGTTTAAAGTTACTAACTTTTTCCAGAAAAGCAAACATAATTTTTATGTATTTATATAATTACAGAGCTCTATTAATACCACCGGGAATCGAACCCGGAACCCTGCAAGCGTGAGGCAAGGTAAAAGTTTTAGTTATAACACCACAGGGACCGTAAAATAAATTATTATTATTGTAATTGTTATATTTTTTTAATATTATTAATTAATATACAATGATGAAAAAATCACATAAAAGCGCTTTGTACATAGGTATAATTTCGATTCAAACCTGCGACCTCAAGCATGGAGGCTAACCACTTACCACTGCACTAAGAGGCGAACTTATACTCGATTTATTTTTCACTGTTTTACTTTTTTACGTTTTTTATTATTTATTTTAACTGGCCATTGAGTCAACGAGTTCTATTTACATAACTTATTTTTCATCCACCCAGACACGAAAATAAGGTAGGCATATCTTTATTACATTCATAATTTTGGTATTTATTATGTTTCTAAAGTTTATATTTCTACACATTTATGCTGTTTTATCTGGCTAAGGTTATCAAATTGTATATAAATATTCGCTGGTTTACAAAGTGTTAAAGTGAACTTACTCGTATTTGATAAAAATATAAAGAAAAACCCGTAATATCCCCTTCGTCAAACCGCAAGGAGTAACAGCACTGGTAATAGTTTGATTGTTAGAGGAATTTCTAGCATTACTAAAGCGAGAACAAAATACAAATGTGTATGTCTAAGTAGAAGATTAAAAAGTTGTGCGTAGGTAACAATGAACTGTGTTCTTAAAAAAAGCATCATGAATAGCGACTTAAATTACTGTCGACTAACTGAAAACAACGGGTTCCAAAATAAACAAACTTAATTTAGCAGGGGCGAACCGTGTATAGAAGCGATTATGCGCAGCTTACCATTATATTTGACTAACGATAATAATGTTTTATTGTAACTTTATTAACAGAAAAACAAATAAATAATTAACATTTATTTCAAATCATTTCCACCGTTTGTATTTTTATCCTAATATAAATATTAATTTTGATAAAGCGCGCCCAGTGGCTGCAGTGAGCCAAGAAACTAGCCGATTATTCCAGGTTATTTTTACATACAAGTAAGTATACTATATTTTGAATGAATTAACCCTAGTGCGGGTTTTTTCTCCTAAATTAAACTTGCAGATTACACAAATTATTTTAAGATTCTTGATTTGGAAAACAGTATTTCGAACATTGTTTTTTAAGGACTATTTTTCTTTGAGATGGTACTTTTGACATAAGACCATAATTAATTTCAGGACATATAGCGCTCCATGCGGTCGTTTTTAGCACTATTAATTACTAGAACAATTCAGCCAGTTGACAATTCAATTAAATACCTAATATAGACTAAATTCATAGTGGAATTTTTTAATTATTTTGTTAATGAATTTTTTATTAAAATAATAGATAATATATCTTTATAATATAATATATCACGAAGTTACATCGTTTGAGTTGATGTCATGGATGAGAGTTGTTGTATCACACAGAACCACAGAAAAATATCAATTTATAGTATATATTACTTACATTATATTATGTACCTCCTATGATGGTACAAATATATGATATTTTTTTATAGCTTACCTGTTAATAAAGTCACCACTCGCCACTGGAATTTAGTCATTCCGAAAAGAAAATATTTTATTTTGATTTAGTCGCGATCTTGATTAATTCGTCGACAGTTGTTTTTCTTTAGTTTTATCTTACACGAGTAATACGAGTATATAGTGACGAAATAATTTGAATTCTTTGTAATCTTACGATTATCGAAAAAAAAACATTTATAAGATTTTCTGAGACAGTCTCAGTGAGGTGGACGTTTTTAAAAATATAAATTATTTTACGGTGAATTAAGTTTCGATTCGTGAATAACATAAAATATATTTAAATATACCTACGTACTAAGGGCCAGTTGGACAAAAAAAACGTTGCCTTCAAAATAGATTTTAGCTGTTTACCCTTAACTTTAGGACTTCTTATGGATTACTGATTTAAGTACCCGTTGCACCAAAAATAATCTATTGAAAAAAATGGTGATAAATAATTGTTGCGTGTTCGTCATAATGGCCAAAACTAACTAACTTTTTTATGAAACCTATTCTGACCATTTTGAAGAAAACCCAAAAAATATTCATTTAACTTTAAACTTTTTTTGTGCAACAGGCCCATCACTAACTAATCTTAATAATATTTTTTTTTAAATGTCTTAGAAAGTAAAGTGTTAACCCTTTATAGGACATTTTTTTTGTTTTGATTTACGTCTTCCAAACCTAATTAAATATGTTCGTTTTTACAGATAATAAAATGTATTTGAAAATCTGAGTGCTTGACTGATCTACTAATGCAAGTTATTACGATACTCTTGTGACATAAGACTTATAAAATTATAAAAAAAATATAGACCTTAATTATAATGGTACACAAGGATTCGACATATATTGACGGCACTGAACACGATTTCGTTAAAGCAAAGAGTAATTTCAATTACATTAGTATTAATATTTAAATAAAAAAACAAATTGTTGCCCAAACACATGTTTAGTAATGTTCAGTGTAATAACGAAATTTTTTGATATCCTACGAGGGGGGGCGATCGTTTCTCCGAATGACTCCCAAAAGCAAGAATCCATGTAACTCAGAACAGTCTGTACCATAAAGGACTTAATATGTCTGATGAGTTGCCAAAAGAGGTAAGGGATGCTAGGTCTATCGCATCGTTTCGTGGGATGGCGATAGTTTTTATCAAAAACATCCATACACGAAGACAGAGCGCCAAATGAAAGCGTCTGGATTTAATATTTGTTTTTGAAATTATTTATATATATATATACATATATATATATATATATATATATAAATTATATATATATATATATATATATATATTATTAATAAGTAAGGGTTTAACTAGTTGATAATTTTTTTTGTACAATTGTCTAAAATAAATATATAACATGTATCTACCACATTGTTCTAGATGTCCTAAAAAGGATTAAAGGGTACTAAGGAAGTACTTTTTCAGGTTTTTTTTAATGTAACATTTTATTAAATCGTTTTCGTGAGATTATTGGACAGGTTTTAAAATCACACCTTCGGATACTCTCACAAATTCATAACGCATGTTGCCATTTTAACATTAAAATTTGAAACGGGAACACTGAAGTTAATTATATCAATTCCTATCTTCATAATGGTTCCTACTTTAATGCAATGATTAGCCGTACGCTGAACCATCTCAGAATATCTTTTGTGGTTATTGTTAGACAATTTTCTATTGAAATAAGGATCGAGGGCGGAGGTCAACAATTAGCATCACAAAACGTAATTTATAATCTCGATTCGATTGCATGTCACGATCGAACAATCTGAAAAACAACTGATATAATCTGATAAATGTGTGTTGGCACATCAATCTATGTATTCGTGGGGCGCATATATAGTTGGGTGAGAGGTTGGGAGATCATATACTAATGATGGAAAACGACGCATCCATTGATATTTAATAATGTTGTACAAAAATTATATTGATGTTTTTTGTTGATATTTCTTGATACTTCTTTTGACAGCGAAAACAATATATAATTACTACATTTTGAAAACAAAGGGAAAAAAATTGATAAATTAGGATCATTAGAAATTAATAGAATTAAACTTAATGCAGTAATAATTAACCAGCAATTGGAATTATCGAACTCTCCTTTACTTAAACCATTAATTTAATATATAACTACGCTCCTTTTGATTGAATTATTTACTATTAAAATAATATAATAAACGTAAAATTTACTATCAAAATGAATAACTTCATTACATAAACAATGTATTATCTAAGTATGTATCTTAAAATATTTCGTCATTTATCTATAGGTATGTAAACTTCCCTGTCAAAAATGAAGTATTATGCTAACTTTATCTGTCAAAATGTGTATTTCCCACTCTGTTGTATTTCGCCATGTGTTCCTTTCCCACCTTTTAAATAATAAAAGCTTAATCCTAATTTCGGTCCCAAAACTCCCAAAAGTGAACTGTTTAGCAAACTAGTTGTAAATATTTATGTTTCTGTTCCCTGTTAAAATACTTATTTGATCTTATCTCCAAAATATGTTAAGAATAGTATAAAAACTGTAAATATTGTAAACAATTCACCAGTCTTGAAGATGCCTACGTAGGCTAAAGAGCTCGTTGGTCAAAATAATAAAAAGTAAAACTAAACCAAGAAGTTTTATGGATAAGTTTAGTGTGTTTGAAGCGCTATTTTCGTGAAAACTCACCCGATAAGTACAGGACCGAATAGGTATAAATACGTGTAACCTGAAATCAAGCATTAATTGGCAACAGCCAATATTTCCATATTGATCTGATTTACGTAAAACTTTACATAATGCTTACCCGAACGAGTTGGGTGCGTCTCAAAACCTATTGAAATGTGAAAAAATGTTTCATAAATTTACTTACGTTTAGAAGTTTATATTTGAAGCACTAACTTTGTGGTTATTCATTATAATAAAATAAATAAAAAAACTTTGTTTTTAACCACTAATTTTTATTTTCCACCGACCGGTTTAAGGAACCACCCGTGTAAGGAAAAAACGACTTGATTTATTAAGTCCACGTGTAGTATTTAGTGAACATGATAAAAATAAAAAAAGGAATCAATTCATTTGTTACGTAAACTTTGACGAAGAAGCTTGTTTGCTTTGAAACCGGTCGGTGGAAAATAAAAATTAGTGGTTAAAAACAATGTTTTTTTTTTATTACTTACGTTTATCGAAAGGTTTGACCACAAAGTCGAGAAAATATTGGACAATTTGACAATCATATAACATAAAAATCACGTAGGAACATACAAAATAGAAAGCTAGATTCTACAACGGAAATTAGATTTCTTACCCCCAGATTTTAATAAATGGTTTATTCATTATCATTCCGCTTTTCCCACCTAGTGGCCCAAAGGGCACTGCATTAGTACATACACATATTGCTGCGTATCTATCAATTTATTAGATATAAAAATTCAAGATGACCAGTCATGTTATATTAGCTTCATGTTATCTCAAATAAATTATTACGACATAATATTGAACTCGATTAGGAACTTGATTAGAACAAACTATTCAGTTGTAAAACATATAGGCGTCTGAATTATTAATTTTATCTATGCTTGGACTTTGATTTAAAATGGCTTTCATTTTTAATGGTATATTGTGCACACACTACACAACGTGTCTTTAAATGGCAGTTGAGTTTTACGAAGAAACACTTTTCAACCATCAAATATGAAACGCAGGCTTTCATTATTTATTTATTAGTAAACACTTAATCATTTTGAGTAAACATAACAACAACGTTGTTATTTTAAATAATAACGCAAACTGAAGTTTGCAAAATAATTAAATTCGCAACCAAATAATGGTAGTCATTTTAAAAAGTCTCGTCATTAAAGAGCTTCTAGAACGAACGGTCAATAAATAATATGGACCCCAACAGCTCGCCATGTCATGAGCCTGAGTGACTCTTCAAACTGCATCCCGAGACATGTAATTTAAGCCTCAATAACATTCCGCGAAATGCGTGTGACGTTTGTTTTATTATACGCATTAGGTACGTGAGTACAGAACACCGGTGTTTGTTCACCAAGTGTCACTGCACTTAGGTGCTATAGAACAAGACGTTTTTGTAGTAGAGTCAACTTCAGTCACTCCGGAGTCTTGCAGTGGCCCGTAAGCCATGGTACACGAGCACAAAATCGATCGAATAAGTCATACGAAAGTAAACGGCTTTGAAAATGGCACACTTACCTTAGCTAAAGGAATTTTGAGTAAGTTCGATAGGGTCATGTTAGAATCTGTGTTAGGTCTTCTCCAGTATTGTCTTGATAATTTGATGTACAGATGTGCTTTACGAATGCGAATTGTTTTTTTTTTCGTTGTCGAGTGCGTGTTGTATTAGGCGAATTTTCTGAATGTTTCCAATGAGTTTTGTGTCGTGGTTTATTTTGTTTGTATTAAAATGTTCTTCTTCCTTTTGAAGCGGGATACGGGAAGTAAGGCCACGGTCTCAATTTGGAACCAACACTGTATTCCTTCAGTCATGCAAGGAAACTAGAATACTATGAATAAACCAAGTTATTTTGATTATTATTTTATGTTAACAGTCAACTATTTCATTTTTTGTAAATATATTTTGTGTTAAAAATACATACGTTATCTTTTAGTTCTTAATAACTTTTATATTAATTTTTAAATTTATACAATTTCTTTAACTTTTTTCTTTGTAAAGGAAAAAATAAGAAACCTGCCGACAAGCCGGTTTCGCGGTTTAGTGGGTTTCATTATGTTTACTATGTTATTTTCTGTTCATATTTACCTTCTTGAACAGTTTCGGATAAAGGGTAAGCGCTTTCCTTACCTTAGTTAAGGCAACTCCAATGTCTTCGAACGATTTCTTCGCAGTGTTTTTCGTCAGTGATGACAATGATACAAAATAAAACGTCTAATGTGTCGTTTATTATTTTATAGTTCTAGTTTTACTAGGTGCGAAGATTTAAAAACGTTAGTCGACCCCTGCATTATTTATTAACCACTCTACGGCTACGGGTAAAGTCGACTGAGACCGTCCGCGTCCCACACTCTGCAAAGTGAATTAGCACCTCTGATCGCGCTTAATGAAACTCACGGCACCGAACGGAGAACTTCTCGGTGCAACAATACACACCCAACTCAAAACTGGACCAAATAAAGGTGATATATTGTCGATTGTGACTAACAGACGATCCACTGTTGTGCCGAGAACCACCGAACGACATCGCCGCGTTATTAACGCATAACTGGATACTGAATATTGATTATATTGTACTCGAGCACTAACATATCCGGAGTGAAAATAAGACAAATAAAGGTGGGTTATCTGTTTGTCGAACTGTGATACTTTCACATCCTTATTAATATGAAATATTATAAATGCATACGCATAAAGGTTAATGTTAAGTAAATGGTCACACTCAAAATACGCAATTTCCCTTGAGCAAACTGCGGCCCGGGTAGATGCAGAGGAGGTATTATTTTAGGTACCTACTCAATATTCAAAATAATTTAAAGTTCGGTAGTTAGCGCATTTCAGTTTCAGTGCTGCAAAGCAGCGTTTATTTAATGACATTTTACAACAGAGATGAAGAACATTCAAGAGAAGGTAATATAGAAGTCTAGGCATCTACAGGGCTTATGACCTGTCAATGGCTGGTTTAAGTGGCCACTTTACACACTGTGTAACATTCACCATTCTGCCTATATTTGAACATCTATATTCCTTCAATTCTTTCATCTGTTGATGTTTGTGAAGTTAAAGAGCTGAAACCTTTATTTATGCGGGTGAGATTCATCTAATTGAATTATTTCATTCACCTACATACATCTATTTATTCTATATCACCTACATACAAGTTTATTTAATAATTAAAATTTATTTTTATTTGGATAATTTATACAGCGCCGTTTTCGTGAAAATCACCTCAAGGGCGCTGTACAATAAATAAATATCCCAGCACGTCTTGCAGCTACAGAGCGCATGGACGGTTAGGATTCTTGTTTCTCGTCTCCAGTTATGATATATAGGAGCTTGATTACACGTCTTGCAGCTACAGAGCGCATGGACAATGAGAAATCTAGCGCCTATTTACATTTCTATTTTTTTTTATTTGACAATGGAGTTTAGAGTTTTAGTGATATTTTGAAAAATGAAATAAAAAACAAATTTATAAAAACAGAAGTTAGATAACAACAAGTCTTGCAGCTACTGAGCACATGGACGGTTGGAATTCTAGACCTCATTTACCAAATTTGGATATTTGATAGTTGATAACATTTACCTATTGAAGCTAGATTACTAATCGTCTTGCAGCTACAAAGTGCATGGACGAGTGAAATTCTGGCAACTTAAAATTATCAATAAATTTACGAAAACAAACATTGAGCATAATAGTAAATGTGTAAAGTGTGTGTTGTAAGGTGTAAAAAGTACATATAAGAATTTGTTACCCACTAAGTCTAAAGACTTTTCGGTGGGACACATTTTTTTTATGACAGGTTTATATTACATTTATTTATATTTTACAAATTTATTTATAAACAGGCACTATAAAGTATCAAGAAGATATTTCTCCAGTTTTTTTTTTCATTTGACTATAGCGCTTGAAGCCTCGTAGTCAAGTTTGGGAAATAATGAGTTTTATTTAATGATTTTAATACAAAATATCAAAAAACTTACTTGATTATGTTTTTTTTACCAATTTGACGATAACATTTATTAAGAAATGCAAGAATTTCATGTAGGTGTATAGTAAAAATCAATATTATAATAACGTTATAATTATTGTGTTAGCGGAAAATGGAGAATAAATTAATAGTTTTATTTACGAAAAGCAGTTTTAATTGATTGGTTAATTTTATATATAAATAAAATTACTTTGTATAAAGTTTATATTTGAAGCACTAACATTGTGGATATTCATTAGAATAAAATGAATAAAACAACTTTGTTTTTAACCAGAAATTAGTGGTTATGAAAAACTTTTTATTTAGACAACCGACTAGTTTCATCAACTGCACGTTACCCTCTTCAGGGTTATATAATAACGAAACTTACTCATTAGTTTAATTAATAGATTAGTCACTTAATATTATTTGTAGATCCAACTAAACTGTCATCTATTGGAAACACAGAAATACTATAATTTGATACACATGACATACTGTTTGTATTTCGTCAGTAATTTCAAAATATATTTTGTTGTTCTTGTCTTATATAATCAATCATAAAAGATTTTATTATCACAAACTTTTATTTTGTACTGTCCCAAAACGACCTCCGTTGTTCCTGTTCTTACTATTGTAATAATTATTTTAACTAATGTGAGTAAATTAATATTAGTAACCATTTACTGAATTTTAAACATCTACCAGTTTCGAGACGTACCCGTCTCTTCGTCGGGACTTACACCACATAAATTTGTCAATACTTAATACACCGTCAACTTCATCATCATCAGTGTACACAGTATTCACGAAAATATTCTACAACATGCACAGTTTCAGCCTTCCAACCCCCGCCTTCCCTGATCCTTACTGATTCTTTAGCAACCACAGAGAAATCAAAGTGAATGGAATTATTGGAAGTTTAAAACGACGGATATCGTATTTTCGTGTATACTATGTTTGATTTGGTGTTAGTAAAGGTGGTGGTATATTTGATTAAATATTTACATATCAATATAGTGTGAGTTCTGAAGAAGATACGGATGCGTCTCGAAACCGGTAGACATTAAAATTTTGTAAGTGGTTATTTACTTATATTTAATAACATTATTTAAAATTTTCGTCCATTCATAATAAATAATATCGAAAGTGATAATAACGCAGTGAACCTAATAATGAAATTTAATTTAATCTTTCTTCTTTTTATGATAAGTGTAATTTTTCTTCAGTATATACCTGTACATTCCATTGATTTTGAAAACAGAAAAGCACCATTTGTTAGCTTTAGAACAAGCTCTTGTCAAGCTGGGCGGCAAATAGTGAATTACAAATGTAAAAAAATCTACACATTATAATATGCATACTATTATTTGTTTGTTCTTTTGTTTCTCTTAAATTACATGTTAATTGTTAATATAAATAAATAATAATGACACGTAATTAATGAAAATAAAAACGCGTACAAACTTTTCACCAACACCTGGCTCTTGTACACTGGTAATAAAAACAACAAATAAATATTTATACTATTTTTAATAGGTCTATAACAACTAATGGTATCAGACAACCTGGAATTCGATTATAAATTCAAAATGTCGGCAATTAAAATTCCAAATCACACTTTATCACCCGTTCCGTTCCTAAATCGTGGACTATTCTGGCACAGTTCGATACCCGGCGGTGACGGTCCGGGGTCGAACCCGAAACAACTCGAATGGTGGTTGTTAGTACTGCGGATAGTAGAAGATTGCGCCCCGAGCGCTGTTCATAGGATGATTAATTTAAAAAGAAATTAAATCGGGTGGAATTCAAATAATATGCGCGAGGACGGCCCTGATCTTCCACACTACAACAGTGTGGGCGGTAATAATATGTTCATTTCGAAAAACGATCAGCACAGGGTGGTTCTTTTTATTGAAATCATCAGCATTCCCCTTTTCGCACCAAATGGTGCATAAGGTAGCGCATTTTAACGCTAACTGCGGCGTATCTTGATTATTTTTGCTACACAAAGGTAATATTATCAGTCTTACAATTCGAGAGCCACCGGGGAGTATGAAATAGTGTCTTAGTGACAATACATTTATAACACGAAATCAACTAAGGGCCAGTTACACAAAAAAATGTTTAAATAAGTTTGACGTAAAATAAATATGGCGTTTATGTCAAAATGAACAAAATTGGTTGCAAGAAAAAAGTTAGATTAAGGCAACTCATTTTGCCAATTTTACAAAAACGCAACAAGTATTTTACTTTGCAACTAGCCCTTGCTGCTGAAATGTAACAATTATGGATTATCATAAATATGTTTATGATGGCAATATTTTGAACTTAACGTCAAGTTCAGACATTCGAATTTTATAAAATATTTATGAAGAATTACCCCTTTTGAATAATTTATATTGTAATCAGAAAAAACAAAAATTAATATTTGAAAAAATACGATAAAAATACGGCAGTAATTTAAAACCTTTAATGTCGGCAGTAGTAATTTTTTTTTCATAATAATTACTCGTTAAAATGATGAAAAGATATTTTATATATACTTAATAACGGCTCGATTCCGACACTTTTCTTTCAAAGACAGAATTACGCTACGGCTCTACATTTAGCTTTATTCATACATAGCAATATATACTTACGTATATTTATAGTTTTTACGGGTCCTAAAAATATTTCAATATGAAGGCAAAAAACACAAAAACAGGCCTTACTACGACACTAAGGAACTGAAAGAATAAAAGGCATTGGCAGAGGTTAAGGCGCCATCAATCACAGTGGTTAATTTATTACAAAATGGAGTAGACGAAATTCAAATCGAGAGGCGAAATTCAAAACATTCTCATTTATTAACCCGAAGCACTCATAATAAAACGTTATTATAGGATACCTCGCGAGATTCATTAACACAACTTATAATTATTATTCTAAGATCATTATGAAAACTTGAATTATCAGACTGTAATCAATCAAATGAATTAATTTGATAGATCTCGCGGGCGCAATAAAAACAACGAAGGTATGATTCTAAGACTAATTAACTTGTATGCACTGAGTGTGTATTTAAATTCGTACTCTGAACAGGTCTTCGATTACAATGGTAAGTTAACAGTTCTTTAATTTTCTAAAAAATTAAATTAAATTTTGAATACTAAATTGTGTACATTTGCAGTAAAATTTGAAGTATCGTCGTCGGAAACCGGTAACTGAACACGTCTTTAAATTGTATGTAAATTTTCAAATTTTCATTTAAAAAAATCTATTTTACTTTAAAGACATATTTTTGGAAAAGTAACATGTTTAATTAATTTCCTTACTATTTCCATCGCTTCTTTCTTTATTTAATTAATATGGTTACATTAAATGATACATGTTTATTTATTTATATTACAATCAACTTTCACATTTGTTTACTTATTTTAAAGCTTATAAATATTATTAATAAATGATACTTTAAAAAAAAAAAAAATCTGTACAAATTTTATTTTATATCGCTAGTTAAGTACTTTCTTCCACTTTGATTATTTTAATTATTTTCAACTTTCCTTAGTAACACATATCTACTTTTGAACATAAGATTATTTTCAGAACTGTTATTTTTTTATTGATCTTATGTTTATTTTTTATTGTTTCTTTCAATTTGGTTCACTTTTTTGTTGTTATTTTTAAAATTATATTATGTGTATTATAATTTTATTTGTTTACCGCTGTGAAAATTTTTATAATTAAACTTGGCAAGTAATTTTAATTATAATCATATATCTAATGGGGCGAAAAACGCTCTGATCAAGATATAGTATTTTATTTATTATTTCAAATAAATGCCGCAACACACATATTTACATAGCAATAAAACAAAGTTGCAGTTCTAGAATATTGTAATTTTTTGCAACCATTTTCTGAGTTTTGATTCGTCGCCACGTTATTTGAATGATTTTTTTATTGATCTCATTTTAAATATATTGTGTATCGAACAACAGAAAACAAACGCAATTTTTCCCAACAAATACCTCTTAATGTTCCTACACGTAGACTAAGAAATAATAAAAATCTGTTCCTTGGTCATCATAAGACAAATTATTATGGTTTTAAGCACCTCTACCCAGAATGATCAGATTTGTTAACGAAAATCACTAATAAACTATTTTTATTAAAAAAATACTCTTGAAATTCCTTATATCAATGTTTGTCCAATATACTTATTCGTCTTTGCTCTTTCTTTAAATGAAAATAAATAAAAACGTGTATTTGTTTTCGGTAAATTATGCTCGTGGATTTTATACGTACAGTTAGTTCTCATTAGTTTAATTTTTTAGTCTTATTAAACATTTTGAAATAATGCCTCAAAAGTGGCGCTCTATACGTATTATTAATACAACGCTCTTTATCTGGTACGTGAGTTTTCCCGTATATTTATTAAACATTTAATTGGCCCAAGCTGTTGCGCTACATAAAATGAATATAATATACCTACATAATACAATGCAGAAAATCTATTGTGTCTTTCGGAATATAAACCCGATCCATCATAAGATCAGGCAAGTTCTGCGTGCCTTGAAACATTCTACTAAACGTTGCGATAATGCTCCATGGATTCGCCTTATTCCTTAATAATGCATGCATGATTCTTAAATCACCAGTACGTTAAATAACAGATAATAACTAGGTTCGTTACGTACCTACACGATTCGAAATAATGCTCTATTAAGGAAAATAGTTCGCTCGTACGGTCGTTTTCATGAACTGGCACAAACGGTTTGTAGCTAAAATTGAACAAGCTAGGCACAGAAGAACATTAATTTCACACTGTGACATACGCATACGTTTTAGTTTTTCAATAATAAAACGAGTTGCAAATTTGTGATAGTGTTGCGGAGTACAGATCAGGAGGTCCGAGGTTCGAACCCACAACTTGTTTCACATTTTTCTACCACGTGATGACGTGATTTACATAAATCGTGATTTAACTGTTTTCCCATGAATTTTTGCTGACTGATATTTTTCTTTTTTAATACTACTTACCTTTTCCAGACTTGAAAATTGACGACTTTTTTTATTTTTTATTATTTTCAAATGTCACTATTTTATTCACTTTATTAACTTGTATAAATATAAATCTCTACATTAAAGGATAAACCACGGGAGTCATATTGAACAAATGTTCAGGAAATAAGATTTTGTAACTGTGCGATTTCCAAAACATTATATTTTTTTAAGCAAATGAGATAATTTTAATCTATACAGAGCTTTCAATATAAGATAATGATCATTTTGATGATAAAGTACATATAAAAATAGCATATCTGGAACTACTGATGTTTGTTGCAATATAAAATAGTGGACTTTTTTACATTTACATTTACATTTTTATTTCAACTTAAGAATGCATTTTGTTGACGAAAGTGGACTTTGGTGTTTTATTCACGTATAAAATAGCTTATTGCGATAATTTCAACATTTTAAAATTCAAAACGGCCAAAAGTGGTCATGTGTTTTATCTTCTCAGATGCAGATTTTATAGAGTGCACGTTTCTCCTTGCATGTAAGAACCACAAATTGCCGTTTATTTGAATTTAAAAAAAAATCGTACCTCCATTATCGTACAAAAAGTTCAGTAAAATTAATAATACTAAATTACATTGCAGATATTAAATTGTTTTAAGCTTTTTTTAATTTAAAGCTAGTACAATGATATTGGATTTGTTTAGAAGAGTAAAGGGGGGTAAGTACAAATTGTGATACGCACGCGAGAGTATTTTGTAAAGTGAATTATTGGCGAGCAAAAACAATCACTCATTCGGTCCATTAGTCAAAGTTGACTGGGTGACAGCTCCACCCCACCCTACTGCTGAAATAACACTATAGATGTTTAATAAAAGTGATTACTTTAAATAAAACGATTTGCCACCACTAAAACAGCAAAATCATTGAAATTTAAATTATTTTCATTAAAATTAAATATTTATATATTTGTGTTCATATGATTTTTCTGAATACTTCAATTTTGGGGTTACTTTCAATAAGTTGTAAATAACTCACAATTAAAAAATGGGAATTAACTGTGACCTCTGATCTGTGAGTCCGCAACACTAGCCACGGGACCACTATCAAATTAAAATTCATAACAGAATCATCGTTTTTTAAGTATTATTTTAAGAATTGTTTTCTGTACTACTTTTAAGGAGTTCATGTTGTCTAAATTTATTGCAACACAGAGAAGGAAAACAATTCTGAGAAGAGAATATGGAAGTCACGGCATTTACAAGGCTTATGATTGGCTAGTTTAAATGGCTACTTTACACACTGTGTTACATTCAACATTCTGCGTATGTTTACACATCCACATTTCCTCAACTCGTCCATCTTTTGACTTTTGTGAAATAAAAGAGATGAAACCTTTATTAATGTGGGTGAGATTCATCTGGCTGAATAAGCAACGCCAGAAAACACTTTTCAATTTTCATACTTCTTCTCATACCAGTTAGACCAATCGACAATGTTTTGAATATGTCAAAATGTTTGATGGCTATTGTACGCTCCTCCCCACCCAATAATCCAAAATAAGAATGTTTCGTGACGGTTATGTTTTGTCTCACGAATCGTGTAAATATTTGTTTTTGTAATCCCGATTTGTCTGTTATCGCTTCCGATAATCCCTCGCAAGTTTAGATCGCCTTCCGTCCCCTCTCTTCTCCATCGGACCTGAACTAAGTAATCCTCGCCTTTTACCGGAAATAATCGCCACTAAGCCCCGGAGGGCCTTTGTGGAGCTCCACCGCACTATCCGCGACAGCTACGTATTACGAGTGCGGGTATTGAAAATAAAATGACATCCCTTGATTAAGCAATACTGCCGTGCAGAGCCTAAACCACCGTAACTCACATTTTGCCGTTTTTGAGTTCTTTTTTATTACATGAAGATAAGATCATCAGTCTTACGGTTCAGGTGCCAGTCAAGGGACTATGAAATATTCTAGTCAAGTTGCTTCATGTCAGTTGGTAACTTTTTCCTTTCTAGCGTCAGTATATTGTATTTTTATTTATTTTTTATTTTTATTTCATTTTTGCACCACAACAGGCCAGGAGGCCCAATTACAGTAGTGAATTACATCACAGAACACCCAGGCTTTAGAAAAATCACATTTTATTTTTTTGTGTTCTCACCGGGAATTGAACCCGAAACCTTCCGCGCGTGAGTCAAGCGTCTTGACCACTACACCACGGAGGCTGCCAATTATTTGATATCCCAAATATAAATGTTGTAATACGGATATCTAAATAGTTATATTATTTATTGTTTCAGCATTTACTTTGTGGAAAGACATTTTGAATTTATTTAAAATAATCACAATAATCACAATGAACAACTTAGAAAATATTGAAATTCAAAAAAATTTAAATTCAGAAAAAACTTTAATTGATAATATTATATTTCAAAATTCGTCACCCCTGCTTTCAATATTTCCGATAATTAGGAAAACCCCATCCCCTCCACCTCACATTACCTTTCCCCTTCCTCCCAACACTATCAGTACCTAATATTAATCTGTGTATGTATTTTAGTTTAGTTTATATTTACACCTGAGGATGGGTAATACTGATTACCCGAAACTAGTCGTGTATTTAATGTAATAAACTCTTGTGTGGTAAATTTACAAAGTGTTTTATTTTAAATAAAAAAATCTAAATAGTTATAGATAAAAACTAGGCGGAGATGTATTTTGAAAAATAAATATGCGAGTCGAAATAATATGTCATCAGCAAAGTGATGTACGAGTAAATGCGTTAATTTAAAGCAAAGTTTCTGAAAATAGCGCCCAATAAAACTAAGGCGTTTTTCAGGAAAATCAAGAAAATAAACGCGATCATTCAGTCTTCAGGATTATAGCAATTTCGATTACGTCCAACCGAATGTCCTTTATCCTACAGCACCGCGCACTTCCTTCTTCACTTCCGCTTAATCAGTCCTCTCATCGCGAAGTGTGTCGCCAATTCGGGCGTGTTCGTCTCATTTCCTCCTTTGAGGAGATTTCCCGCGAAAGAAATTAGATCCGCATCCCTTTGATACAACTGAACCCGTGTATAAGAAACAATTATGGTCATTTTGTGCGAGCCTTTGTGGGTGTTTGGTTCATTACCCCGCTTTGTAATGCGTATTCTCAATGGTCATCTTAAATCCGAATTGCGAAATGTATTGCGTTTATTTTTTGTATAATCAATAATTTTCCAGAGAAAATCATACGTAGAATTAATAATTTCCTGTAACAAATTTTTCGCGGTGTTTTTTCACTTTCACAATTAATTCATTAATATTTACACTCTGGTGTGGTATGGTATGGTTATGATATATTTTGTTAGTAAAAATATAGATTTTCTTTCGTTTTCGCAGTGCAGATATAATCTGATGATATACGAGTAGTTGTGAGTGTATTTGGACTGGAATATTTCGTTGTTCTTAGACTGACACCTGAATCGGAAGACTGATCACCTTACTTTCAAGTAACAGATGATCGAAATACGCTCCATTTGGTTTACCTATGTATATGGTGCACTATTGTGCACTGAGTGCGGAACCACTATGAAGATGATAATACAATAAGTTAACAATTAACAGCAAAGTTAATAATTTTCCGGCACATTTGCAGGGAGGATATTATAATTTGTACGCGATCAATATTTTTGTGTAACGTCCCTTATGTTTTATTGTAAATTAGACAAACAAATTACGGTTCTACGAAAACACTGTCTGTTTTATCACTGGGTCGATTATAAACGTCTTACAAAACCTCATTACTTCGCGTTTTAAAGAAATTTGTTAAAAAAAAATATTTTAAGAACAAAATATTTTGTAAATCATAAAACTTAATTAAAAAATATTTGTTTTATATAAATAATAAATAAAATAATATGTTTTACCACAATAAACAATACAGTACACAAGCAAAAACTACTTCGAAAATCAAAATTATAATTAATTTAAGATAAAATAATATTCGAGATTAACACTGAATCGGCCAAAATAATAATTTGAAAATAAATTTGAAAAAAAGATATTATATTTGATTATAAAAACTATTTGTTTCCGCTGGGCTTAATTAAGCTAATTCTTTACTGCTACTTAAAGAGTAAGACAGACTTCAAACAAAGGAGTAAATATTTTTGAACATGTAACAAATCATTCAAAGAACAATCCTTGTTCAGATAAAGTGCAATAAAACACGAAATAATGGAATTGTTACACAGAGTAATTACCAATATTCAGCTAAATAAGTGACATAATACTTGTACGGAATGAATGATTCCAGCCACAAATGACGCTATATTTACTTTACTGAAACCGATATCTAGAAGTATAAATTTAAACGTTTGACTTCCAGAAGGAACATAAAGCCTATTGTTTATTGTTTTAGGTGAAACTTTATTGTACTGATAATTAATACTGGCATACTTTGGCGACTGATTTGTCTTTCTTTGTATCGAACAAGGGGGCAGTGAAACACATATTGATTTAAAATATCAGCAATTTCCTGACTGACGCATGACGATACAAATTTGAATCGCTGTTTTTTTTATATAAAATAAAAACAAAACAAAAAAACATAATCGTTTTCAATCCATACATAACTAAAATCAAAAATAAAAAGTTAAAAAACTCTACTTAATCTACGAGTATGTTCAGGGATCATGCAAACCGTACCTTTTTTTTAAAATGTAAATATTTTTAAAAACTATTTCTAGATTAAGTATTTTTCCTTGAAAGTCAAATTAGTTTAAAATTACAATAAACTAAATTTTTACCAGCTAAAAACCGTTTTTCATTTTTTGTTCTTTGGGTGACAGAGGACAAGGTGCTCTAGTAGATGTTTGGCATCATGCATAAATTTTAAGACAAAATCGTAAATCATCGTATCCGCACTATGCACGAAGTCCGTAGTCAGACACAATACTCAATATGAGGAAAGATTGTACATTCAAGTGTACTCACATAGTTCTTCTCTGCATATGAGATTATAATGCACGTTCCTGATTTTGAGTTAAGTCTCCAAATACGGGATCAGTGGCAGTGGTGGGAAATTGTATTGCATTTTCAATCACAGCGTATAATTTGAAACACGAAGGCAAGATGATCAGACTTGCGCATAGAATCCCGTCCGGGTAGAGTGAAAATATGAGTTTTAAATTTATATTTAATATGGACATTCCCGATATGACATTTGCACATGGGAGATTATAATTACGGGTAAAAAGGTGCATCTAATATATCTGTACCTCAGAGGCAGACGGATGCAAATCCAAAATTTGATCAAATGACATTTCGATTTTCGTATCCAGTTTATGATCATGTCCATTAATTTTGAAGAAATGTAAGTCTTATAATAAAAGAACCAAAGTGTAAAGATACTGAAAATACAAATTAATGTTCTGAATTATTAGAAATCACTTAGAGAAAGAAGATTCTTTAGGCTATTGTTGAACATTTGATGTGTGGATTTGCTTCCGTCTGCCTCTGAGGTATGGATATTATTTTTAATATTGGGTTCACAAAGCAATAAAACACTGTATCGAGTGTAAGTGGCCTCGGCCTCGTGGTGTAGTGGTCAGCGCGTTTGCCTATCAAGCAAGAGACCTCGGGTTTAATTCCCGACATGGTTGACGTGAAATACTTATTTTAAGAGGTGTTTTTACACTAGAATATTTCAAAGTCTCTGGACTGGTACCTGAAGCGTAAGACTGATCATATTACCTTCATGTAACAAAAATGATAAAGATACACGTATTTGACGGTGTTAGCGCTCGCAATTCTCAACCCAAATATCATAGTTTTTTCTTCGTATGGACGACTCTATTAGGTTATTACTCAAATATTATATAATACTCGCATTTCTGCATGCTGAATTAATTATTTATGATTTCTTAAGTAAAATTGCGAATAAAATCATATCAAATCGGTTTTAACTATCGTTAGTAGGAAAACAATATTTCAATATAATAATTAATTTATACTCAGAAAATATTTTGTTTGCACAATGTAACTACAAATCTCAGATTCTAATGCTATTATCCCTTTAGTTAGAAAAAATGCAATCGTGATAAAAGCCATAAAAATATTATTAATAAAATCTCCCGAAAGGTCTGCCCCAATTCAACACCGACACAAATCAATTTTTAATTAATATTAAAACATTTATAGGAATGAATTAAACAAAAAAATGGGACAGGTAGAGGATACTGCCGTTTAGACAGTTTGATTTTATGCCGCTTTTCCGTTACCTACCCGAAACAATTAAAACAATGTGAACCTATAGATAAAAACGACGAAAAAAAACACAATAGGTACTGAAAATGCCAATGGCAGTTAACAATTCATTATGATCGAAGTACAACGATGCAAGTGATTTTCTTCAACTTTTACGGTTAAAATATTTTTTGGAGACTTTATATCACACCTAGTACGTCATTTGATATACTGGGTTAGTTATGTGTACATATACAGTTTTTGCAAACCTGGAATATAAAGCCTATAAATAAACTTTTCAAAATCGAATATTCAAGAAATACAACGTCGCATTTTTCGTACATCCGTCGTTGTGCCACGATCACGACAAAATATTCAAGTCGGGTTTTGGTCCCGTGACTAGCGTTGCGGACTCACGGATCAGGGGTCCGAGGTTCGAGCCCCACTCTACCCCAACTTGATATTCATTTTCTAATAGTGAGTTATTTATAACTCGTTGAAAATGGCCACCAAAATTGAAATATTTGTGCAAATTATAAGAACGCTAATATTTTTTTTATTTTTTTAAATAATTAAAAAAACAATATTTGAAATATGCCCAAATCTGTGTACCTACTGGATTTTCAGCAGATGAGTAGATGTTACAGATGATATTAAATAACATGAAAATCGACTGATGACACGATAAATACGGCCCTGTTAATTAATACTCAAACTTCTTAATTATATTTTTTTAATTACTTTTAAAAACAAAATGTTAAAAAATGAAACTACATAATTATTATCAAGAAAAAAATATATGTCATTATTTAGTCAATTGGATTGAGATAATCGTTTAGCTATCTCAAAGCAGTATTATCTGTTTTATTTAAAAGTAAATTATAATAACGCGAACTTAACGAATCAGGAGTCCGATATTTGTTATTACAAGTTATTTACAACTTGTTAAAAATGGTCCCCAAAATTTAGACATTTGGATAAATAAAAACGCGTTTTTTTTTTAAATTAAAAAACTAAACCGCGAGTCTAAAACTTTTATAAAAATATATATATAAAACTATATAAAAATAAAATATTTTTTTTTTATAAAAAGTTATAAAATATAGAACATTCTCATTTCTAAATATTATTTTTTTAATAGCCTACTTTCACCATTATCATTCCCTTTCCGCATCTAACGGTGTAAGGACACTGAATTGGTTGGTACACCAATCGCAGCGTATCTTGATCATTTTTGTTACATAAAGTTAAGATGATCAGTCTTACGCTTTAGGTACCAGTCCAAGAACTGAAGAATGAGATATTCTGGTATGAAAACACCCTTTTAAATTAATATTTCATATCAACCATGTCGGGAATCCAACCAGAGACCTCTCACATGGTAGGCAAACACGCTGACAATTACACCACGAGGCCGACGTAGCCTTCATAATTTACAATTACATTAATTCATTCTCTTTTTTATTAAAATCCAGAAACAAAATAAAAATAATTAAGTTTCTGTAATTTTTGACGATTATTTATTTTAAGTAAAAAAATACTAAGCCCTGATTGTTTTCTATGTGGAACGTTAATACTCTTAATCTGATACATTAAATTAAAACATTTTGATTTCATGTTACCAACACCATAACAACCACTCGGAGTGGGGATTATACAAAAAGCCCATAAATATATCAAATCTATCAAGTTATAAAATAATACGCGGCTTAATTATAGAAATTCCCGGTACAAATTAGTCACGGTGAGGATAGCTAGTTTTATGGCCGAATAACTTATTGACATTTTGGGAGAAATCATTTTATCGGTCGTAAAAAAATGCATCATTAAAAGCTTCTTTGATGCTAAATTTTAATCCGAATCGAGGTCATCGATGTCGAAAATAAGGTGACAACTTTTTGGATGGATGCGTCTTAAAACGAAGAAAAATGATAAAGGAAGGGTAAATGCGTGCAAAATGGATACTACTGATGAAACCATCCCAACAAGATTTTCCCTAAAAAGCAAACCCGGATAGAAAAGTCTCAAAACTACATACGATTTCAAGTAATAATGATTGGTTTAGCCACTTTACACACTGTGTAACATTCGCCATTCTGCCGATATTCGAACATCTATATTCCTTCCATTCTTTCATCTGTTTGTGAAGTTAAAGAGCTAAAACCTTTATTTATGAAGGTGAGATTCCAGGGTTTTGGGTTTCGGGAGATTCGGGTGAGAATCCATTCCTTGTCTACAAAAATTTGGACAAACTCAAAATATTGTTGATAAATCCACCTAGTCCATGAAGAAGTATAGAAATTGAAAAAATAATATTTTCAGGCGTTGCCTAGTTTGTAGGTGAAATAATTCAATTAGATGAATCTCACCAGCATAAATAAAGGTTTCAGCTCTTTAACTTCACAAACATCAACAGATGAATTAAAGGAATATAGATGTTCAAATATCGGCAGAATGGTGAATGTTACACAGTGTGTAAAGTGGCCACTTAAACCAGCCATTGACAGGTCATAAGCCCTGTAGGTGATTAATAATGATTGGGTAAAAATATTTAAAATTTATTTAAAAATGTGTTTTTACACTAGAATATTTTATAGTCCCTGGACCGGCGTCTGAGGCGTAAGACTGATCATCTTACCTTCGTGTAACAAAAATGATCAAGATACGCTGCAATTGGTTTACCAATGCAGTGCCCTATACACCACTAGGTGCGAAAGGGAATAATGAGTGAATGTATAAAAAGGACACAGCGGTTAAAATGATCCCTAGATGTACACTGGGAAACATCGGAATAACTGCAAAAAATGCCTATGTCATCTTGCTCATACTGATCATTGTGGTTTCGGATGTGACAGGGTGTATCATGCACGATGCATAATAATTAATTTATGTAAAAATCAGTTTTTTTTTTTTTTAAGAATTTCAGTAACCATAGTTCGACAATACAAGACAAAACAGCTGTCACAAACAAAAAATAAATATCATCATAAATCTTATTCGATTTTCTTTATTAATCATATAAAACGATATGAAAAGTTCATGTTCAAAAGAAAGCCTCTAGAAGCGGCATGGTTTTGGATATTAAGGAAGATGAACATTAAAATTAGTCATAAATTTAAATAATTTACGACATTTAAATGAATCGTTGTTTTTATTCGATACGTTTAGAGTCTGGGATGACCATGAATATTATTTAATATCTTCCCAAGAGTTGTTGGGCGGATTCAAATACGAAGGTTCTTCGTTTTCCCTCGTAAAACACTCTGATTCTTTTAATACTCGACGATATTAATATTAATTTGATGAACGAACGTGGTATAGACGCTAAAAATATGTTTTGCCACCCCAGAACGTGGAATTTAAATAAAACAGTGCACTAAACTATCAAGAACAAAAAAACATGAAGTCAAATAGAGTACGCAATTCCGCAAGGAAGTTCATTGGTTTGAAAAAATATGTATATTAATTGATAGACTATCAAACTAAAACAATATTTTTTTTGTATCGCATTATCATCGCTTTCTAACGTTTTGTAATTTTGAAATTACTCCGCCCGTGACGTCACTGGTTGTCATCGGTGAGTTGTCCTGACTGATGAGTCGGCATCCCAGAAACCGGAAATCTATTCAACGTTGTAGTTGATTAGCAAGAACTTGTGATGTAGTTCAAAATAGTTCATTTTTATAAAAATATGTTAATTTTTTCATACTTTTTCGAGAAACTTTCCCGTACAATTATATGCTCTTATTTTTACAGCGTGTGAAAAAACATTTTTTGTATTCAATTTCCCATAGCACTGAACTTCTTCATTCCGCGAGCTTATCTGAAACGAGATTCTATTTTCAAGAATATTATCATCATCCTATTTCTTTCCGCACCCAATGGTGCATAGGGTATTGCCTTCGTTTAATAATGCAGTGTATTTACATTTGGCGGCGTCCGTGGTGTAGTAATTAAAACACGCTTGACTCACGGACGGATGGTTTCGGGTTCGATTCCCGGTGAGATATAAAAAAAAACATGCGAATTTTCTCAATCCAGGGTGTTCTGTGCTGTAATTGTGCCTCATTGCATGTTGTGGTCCAAAAAAATAAAAATATTTGTTACATCCAGTAATGGTGATCAGTCTTAAGCTGCAGGCAGTCCAGTTTCAGAGAAATATTACAGTAAATCACCTTAAAAATAAATATCTCACGTTCCTGCCTGGGATCGAACCTGGGACCTCAAACACGGTTGGCGGGATACATTTATTTCTACACGATTTTCTTTTTCAGGATTTTCATCTGAGAGTAGCCATCGAGTCGAAAACGCTCGCCCAGGGTTCTAGTTCTATTTCACACACTGTATTCTTCATCCGCCTGAACATGTTTTACACATAAAGGATCGCAGTGACAATTGAAGTTTTACTAGGGCGGTTGCTGCAGTAATTGGACACTCTAAATCTAATGGTAAAAAAATAAACAAATGTAATGTGTTCATTTAAAGAAAGCACGGGAAAAAAAAATATGGTGGAGACAATTTCTTACGTTTACTCATTTTTACCATTAGATGTTGTGTCCAATTACTATAGCACCCACTAACTAAGCGTTCCATACTAAAATATCCGAAGAAGCACGTGGCAGCATCTTAACTCTTTACAATATTCAACTGTCGGAAGACGCCAATGATCGGGTGAAAGTGTTAAAAATTGCACAAATGGTGTACGTCATGTACGCATGTCCAGCTTTTTGGAACGTTGATTGGAAGTTTTTAATAATGATATGCCTAAAAGTCTTTTTTTTTAATGATCACACAGTTTCTAGAAGACGTAAGCGGGAAGAAAAAGGGCAATGTATTTTTTAGTGACCGACCAAAACAAGATTTTCAGCCGAAAACGTAGACCGAATTTCGGCTTACGTTCTAGTTTCGACCGAAACCGAAATTGAAACATAATTAAATAAGTTTAAATTCTCTCCAAAACGCCCAAAATTAAGCGTTCTTTAAACCTTGCGAGATCATTAAAATAACCGTCAAAAAATATACCCAATAAAAGGGATAAATGAAATGACTCAATTTGTTTATTTTAAACGCTTTTGGGTTGGTTGATATGTTGAACATATGAACACATTACATGTTCTACATATAAATTAAAACTTAAAACCCACTTGTTCTCTAAATCATTTGAATAAATCCCTAGCGTGTGGTGACAAAGTACATTATTTTTCTTAAATTAAAAAGTTAAAATAAAATTTATATCTTTATATAATCACTTTGTAAAGCGCCCTTGAGGTATTATATTACGAAAATGGCGCTGTATAAGTTATCCATAATATTTTATTTTTTTTAAATAACAGTTCTTCAATGTACGCTATATGAACTTAAACTTATTAACTTTAAAGGAATTACAAAAGTATAAATATGAAAAATCTTAGAACTATAATTAACAAATCATAAAATCAGTCTAGATTATTGATCACTAATTATTTGAATGGACAACAATCCTATATCTCTTTGTGCTAATTCTCAACCCGAGTACAGCCAAACGTAATCCAACACATCACGACCGCAGGTTAGGGCTAAATCGTAGTTTCGGCCAAAAATCTGTCGAAATTGAAACCACTGCCGAAACACCGATTTATTGGCCGAAACTGGTCGAAACCAAAACATCGGTCGGTCACTAGTAATTTTGTCCACCGTTTCACATTTATACATAATATTATTACTTCAGGTAAAATATAATTACATAGAATTTAATGATGTTAAAATGACAAAAATATTTTTTTTTCTATGACATAAATTGCATAATTTTAATTTACCTCAGCTAAGCACCGGAATGTATTGTCATCAAATACTTTCAAATTGTCGTTTGGATCGTTTAGGCCCATATTGAACCTATAAACTCGTAAAAGTCACAAATAATTCTATTATGTTTTAGCACTTCGAAAAACAACTATTAACATAGATCAATTAAACCGCTAAACGATAAAAAAAAATGTTAATCGAACCGTAACACATAAATTAAAATCAAACATTTATTTCATAACACAAATTTAATATCCGTAATCAAAAGCCAGGCCAATAAATTGATGGCAATGAAATTTTAATGTTTAAATTTTCGAGTCAATCACGTGTTGCCACCTGTATAACCGAACACTAACTGATTCCTGAGTTTGAGAAAGATAATATAAAAATTACCTAGAAACTAAGGGTTTGGTATCTACCTAGGGGCGAGGGGTATTATCTGGGAAAAGGTACGTGCCCGCACCGAATGGGTACAAGCAACAAATGAGCAATAAACGGCCAATGTCTTCGACGTCCGATTTCTCTAAACCTATTGTTGCGATTCATATTTCTGAGCATTAAATGCAGAAGAAGATGCATCAGAGAATGAGATGTCGTAAATTATGGAATTGAAACTGATCTTCATGGCCGGTAACGGATGGAAAACTAGAAGTCTCAAGGCTGATGGCTTGCTTATATTGTATTTTATTTATAGGCAGAAGTGGAATTAGTATTTACTGATAATTATTATTGTGTAATTTATTAAGCGATATTTTATTTCGAGTACCAAAATCCGTCGCACGTTTCATTTACATGCATATACTATTTCAGAAAAAAACATTAAGAACAACTAATATATTTTTTAATTATAACATTTGATGTTAGAAGATTGAGTGTTTCTACTGCCATTACTTGATGGAACTGCATTTTAATTGTAATAATACAACTATATGCGTATTTTTATTATTATAATTGAAATATTAGATTTATTGATGTGGCCCCGCACATTAAAAAAACAATAGAGAAAAAATGATAGATATAATTCTAAACATTTTCTTATAAAATTACAATCACGTGCGCACATACCATAATACATGCGGTTATGAAACTTTTTTTTACGTCTATAGACACAATTTTCATAAAACATTAAAAAAAACATGCATACATAATATTTAAACAAACATGCAAATAATAATAATATGAACAGTTATCGTACAAATATATATTATGCGAGCCGAATAGTAAATAATGCAAGTTACCGATAACCAGTATACAATATTTGATATACCGGCTAAAAAGAAGCAGAAAATTGATGATTGAAAATCACAAATGAAGTCATTTAGTTGCCTAAGTAATTTGTAATAAAAAAAAATATCAAAACTTATTCTGGAACAAAAACTATCTGATGATACTTAAGTTTTTCAGTATCTGTATTTGAACAAAGTGGGTGCCGCTTTAATTAAAAAAAACTGATTCATTCGATCGAGTCACCAAATATTACCTAAATGATATCGTTATTGACGAATTAAATGGCTTCTTTCGGTAAACACGCCTATCAAACAGCAATATAAACTATGGTTATTAAAGTTTTACAGCAGTTTGGAAACTATTACATGCGTTTATTTAGGGGAATACTCGAAATGAACAGTTAAAAGCGTATTTAATACCTGCGCGTTATTAATGTGTCGACCACACCTATGCATGGGCCATGGGCAGGTACCACGAGTTGACCATTGCATTTTAACAAAAGATTACCAAAATTAATTTAAACTTTGGATGTTTATGTATACCTGTTTTTTTGTCTTCTTCCTTATTTTACCGCTATTTAAATGATGTAAAAAAATATAGTTGCTTTCCAGGAAATAATCTAATATTAAACAAACGGCTCTGCAAGTATACGCCATGACAATTATTATCGTGTTATTACTAGTAAATTAAACAGACTATATTTATTTACTTAACTCTTGTGATGTCTTGATATTTCTCTCTGATTTTTTAAATGATGAAGTTGTATTTTTGTAATCTTCGGAAAGTAAAATTTGTATAAATATGCAGGATTTTAATACAAAAAATATTTATCCTTGCTATGCGAAGAACGAAAGTGACGCCAATACAATAATAAATCTGTATGAGAGCACAAAGATAAAACTCATACCAAGGACGACAAAGACGCTGTTTGGTGGTCGGTGTTTGTGTAAAAGAGATTAAGTTTGCTTTAGCAGTGAGTGGGGGTGCACGCATGTAAGATGATCGGCGTATTTACGATTTTAAATTTATTTTGCTTTAACAGGGGTAAATTATATTTTTATTTTAATAAATTATAGTAAAGGAATTATTTAACAGTACGTTTCTATGTTTTTTTTTAATCAAATTTCATAAAACAATATGAAACATCACCGCCCGCAAATTATTTTTTTACCAGAGCCTTTAAAAAGTTAATAAAATCATCTTCTTATAGAGCCGCTCACTCTATTGTGGATATTAACTATAATCGAGCAAATTATATTTTTCTCACAGCCACGCTAAGTAAGAATTGGGAGGTACAGCGGTACTATTCTGTTAAGAAAGAAGAGTATTTTTCCTACACTACGTTTTCCATCAACCTTTTCTTGCAATTTATTTATTTTTTACAGAGGTTCTTTGTTTCTGGTCCCGACTAGCTAGAAATTTCCAATGCTCAGGCAAGACTTCTTTTAACAGTATTTTTTTTCATTGGATGATGCTAACACAATTAAAACCAATACTAATAATAATATAAATTGCTAAACAGACACATATTAGAAAATAAAATCGGCAATAGAGAATATCAAAGAAACAAATTCGGACTTTTTTGTTTTAATGAAATACAAATAAAAACGAGATTTTTCATTTAATTCAAGCAATAATTACTTAAAACAACAAAACTATAACTATCATAAAAATGTGAATATGGATAACAAAATTAACACATGAATGAAATACTCGTATTTTAGGCATACAAAAAAAACGAATGTCGAATGATCTCAAATTACAAGTAGGAATGATACGAAAAGTCAATCGTAGTTATACAAGTAGTTCAATAAATTAAATAGGTCTAATGCCGTCATAAGGAAAAAAAATAGTTTTTTGACAAAAATCACAAAATGAGTTAAATATGAGTTTTTCTTTTGTTTTTTTCCATTCCCTTTCCGCACCTAATGGTGCACAGGGCACTGTAATGTTAAACCAATCGCAGCGTATCTTAAACATTTTTGTTACATGAAGGTTAGATGATCAGTCTTACGCTTCAGGTGCCAGTCCAGGGTCAATGAAATATTCTAGTGTAAAAACACATTTTTAAATAAATATTTCATGTCAACCGTGTCGGGAATCGAACCCGAGACCTCTAGCATGGTAAGAAAATGCGCTGACCACAACACCACGAGGCCGACAACTATTTAATATACGATATAGTGATGAGCACTAAAAAAAATTCAGTAAGAAAAACGAAATAATGTTTTTTGAGCAATATCACAATATCTAGAGACCCATAAGCAAAGACACAGTGTAGATATGACACACAGGTTTTTTTCTTTAGAAAAGATTGACACACTGTGTTTTTAGTTATGATTATTTACCATTTTTTATTAAAATTAGCATAAAGTTGAGAAATACAAAAAATTATCATACTAAATATGACTTTTGCACATAACTGCCTTTTTGCTTATGACGGCAGTACAATCGGAGTCTACGTTCAAGAAGCACGGAAGGAATGCTGAAAGGCTGCGCCGATCGTTGAATGAATAAAAACTTGACGTTCAACGTGTTGGCTAGTTGTAAGCTAGCCCATTGAAAACGGCCCAACTAAAAGCCACAGAGTTAGGTTAGGATAAGTTGGGTTCAGTTATTTAATAAAAAAAAGATATTTACTTAACTTAATAATTTAGAATTATTAAGTTTTTATTATTGAACATAACACCTATCTTAACCTATATGAACTTTACACAAAAAAATGAATTTAAAAAATAAAACGATTAATATTGTTGTGTTAAAATTAAAGAGGCTAAGCGACATTCAACCCTTTATTTAAACGTTCATTCAACGAACGCCCTAGCCATTAATTTGAATGCCGGCATTCAATGAACGCCGAGCCGCTCAGTTCAGCGGCTGATTTAACTATTTGGCGGCGACCTATTTATTTATTAATTTTAAAGAAACAAACCGTCAACAATGATATAATAACATTTTTTTTTAAATACGGTTTAAAGACAGATCAGCGAAGTTTTTTAATAAAAATCATACATCTTATTAAATTGTGTTACAACAAAAGGATGTGTTTATGTGTATTTGTTTGAGAGTAAGTGTAGACGTGTGTTTATGTGTATGAGTGTGGGAGTAAGTGTTCAGGTGTGTGCATCATTAAATAGTAAGTGGGATCGTATCGCAGCCAGAAATAAGAAGTCTTAATTTATTTTTTAATAAATTAAGGGGCATGTAAAATATATCAATCAATGAAAAAAAAACATTATGGTTAGAGCAAGAACGATAGAGGAAAGAGTGTTGTGCATAGTTAGTGCTACAGACTGGCAGATGGAATAAATACTTATTTCTTGTCACGCGAAAGGTGACACTAAGATTAATTTTGGAGAGTAGGTCAAAAGAGTCTACTTTATTATTAAATCATTTATGTAAATAGCATAATTCAGATACAGTGCGTCTATTTTCAAGGGTAAAAAATCCATTTTGTTTGGCAGATTGGCTGTAAGTACAAAGCGATTAATTTTTTTTTAAATCTAGGTATTTAAAAAATTTTCGTTGAACATTTTCAATCCTTTCTATGTTTGTTATATACATACATATGTTTGTGATTTTGACAAAACTGGCTTTTATAATACTAAACATATGTTTTTATAAATCGAAACGAAAAGATCGCAGCCATTAACAGAAGCGAACATCTATTTCACCAACACTCGTGTCATTCCAATTGAAATGTTCCTTAATTATGGTACAAAGGGTCCGATATAAATGCAATTCAAGATGTGTTCATTAGCCCCGTGCATCTGTTGGTCAATTGGAAAGTTCACATAATTTCGGCCAATGCAGTTGTGCATTTCAATTCCGGGCGATGCATCATTCCGCCCATTGCCGATTATTGCAGAAACAATGCCAACACGACACCAAAATGGCGGAGTTACACGGAACATCTTTATTAGCATCGTATTGAATTAGATGATCATCTGAACACGTGTTCGAACAAAATTACTAGAAGGAATTTTACAATAAAAAAAATTAATAATAAAGATAACATTTTTGTTGAATTACGACAATACAAAGAAATTATCACACAATCAATTCATTTTAACGGTTTTAGAATTATTATTTATTGAACATTTTGTACATTGATATTTGTAAACTGGCGGGCGATATTTGTATATTGCCAAATGGCCAACCAATAAAATAAAATATTATAATTATTTCATTTTAATTTAAAAACATATGCAAAAATATTGATTATAAATAGTTAGTAGTCACTGGAGGCTAGATCAGGTGAATATGGCGAGTATTCAACCAATTTTATCTCAGCTTCGTGACTAGCAGCCGTCGACACGAACGCTTTTTTTATATTTTATCGCCTTTCTTAATGTCGGTATCAGCTTAGCGTAATAGGAGCTTGTCACTGTGGCTCGGAGGGGTAGTCAACAAGCAAACAGTCTGCAGTAACCCAGAAGACTGAAGCCATGACTTTACCAGATGACGTTTGGACCCAAAAGTTGCGAGGCTGTGGATTTCCACAGTCTTGCAAGTATTGGGTTTCTCTCCCCTGGTTTACACTGCATGGTTTGGCGTTTGGTCTCAGGGTCATAGTGCTGAACCCATGTTTTATCCATAGTTACATTCTGACAGAGAAAGTCCAGTGTATTTTGCTTGTAAATAACAAGAAGCTTCCCGCGAGTGTCCAGACGGAATTTTTTTATGTATAGGCGTTAACATTTGAGCAACCCATGTTGCCGATTTTTTTTTAACTCAAAAACTTCCTTTATAATATGCTGAGTGGTCTGATACGACACGTTCACTTCTTTTTCAATATCCCTAATGGCTATTTTTCTATTTTCCATAACAATTTCTCTAATTTTTCAAATGTATAGTGGTGTTTGTTATCTACTAAACGTCGGGTTATGTCGACTGCCTAGGAGGTTCCACATAAATTGCTTAATATTTATCCGCGTTGATATCGTTCCTTTTTAAATTAGGAATACGTAATGAATTTCGTAACTATGATTATTTATTAAATATATTAAATTTGATTAAATTAAGGGACAGGAGAACTATTAATGATTTATTAGTTATATTTAAAATCGTTAATTCAGTATTGGACAGCCATGAAATTTTGGCCCTCATTGGTTTTAAAGTACCAGTTAGAGTGACTAGGCTAGTTCAACTTTATCACTGCAACAATCATATCTCAATATATTCTAGCAATTTAGTACTGAATCGTCTACATGCGCTGGGTAATAAACATTCAGATTTGGGTGACATATTTTTATTGAAATTTCCAGCTTATAAACAATTACTTGTAAAACATTTTAGTGTGGAATCAATATTTTAATTATGTTCTTTCTAAGTAAGCATTGAAACAGTTGTTACTGTATATACTCCACTGTAAATACTTATGTATGTATGTAATGTAAAAGGTACTTGTACCGTTAATTCAAAAAAAAAAACTCTCGTATTTGAAGAATGTATCTAAAATTAAACGATATTCTATCTTATTATTCTATCTGTTATATACTATCCCTTTTCATAATACGTACAATAAACAAAAAAGTATCATGAATAATTCCTTATACTACTACTGACATCGGATTTTTTTGTCACAGAAAGTGATCTGATTTTTTTCTCCTGAATTCAAATATGATATCGGTTTTTCCCCCATCACGCAAGGTTTCCAAGAAACAGACATTTATAATTTCAAACATTTTAATACTTTCAACGTTCTCAATTGTTCGATACCCAAACATTTCGACTTACCTAGAAACCGTGAGTGACATTTTTGAATGCTTGTCAACCTGCATTCAACTTTTGCATCACTAATTTTAGGAAACTTCTGTTTGAGGTACATGAAACCAGGAGTTGTCATATCTTTGAAGAAATTGCGAATACGTATTTGAAAACAGGACAAAAAAGACAGTGTTTTCAAAAAGAGCTCTACTAGCCACTAAGTTGTACGGTCCCGATTTTTATTTAGTTTCAATGATATGAAAATATCGCAAATAAATTGTAATTTTATTTTTTGTACGAACGTGGGCCGGATGTCGAAGAAGCTTTCTAAAACATGAAACACGTATTATTTTATATATTATTAGCCAAACCTTAGATGTTTTTATCTCGTTTCACTTACTATAAAATAAACACAATCTGTTTGCCCCATTTTCTAATCTTCATCATGATTAATTACATAATTTATAAAGCCGAGATGAAATACTGCCGAGCTCGAAAATAGCCCGTTTTAATGATTACATGTTGATCAAGTTTACGGGAGCGCTGATGTCAAAAAAAGCTCTTCATTATAATATTCCTGAAAAGGTTCATTAAATTCGTATCTCAAAAAATATTATTTTAAATAAACACAAAAGCTACAATAAGTTTTATAAAAATATTCTGAGCTGGACATAGAGACGAAATTCTAAAAAACATCAAGATTTTGTAGTGGTATGTACAAATGCAAAAAAATTCTAAACATTTTTTTAAGATAAGCTTTTGAGCAATTATATAAGGTTTATATAGACAATAGTATTCATTGAAAAATTATTTTGGAAGGAGATGTGAGGGTGATTTCAGGCTTCAGAATTTCAGGTCTACACATATCTACCAAAATGCTTCATTGGGGACAAATAATATTAGGTAGAATTATATAATAATTTGAGTAAGGTATATTTATTTTGATTATTAATATACGAAGTATTATATTAGAAAGTAAATTCAAGTAATATTGTAAATTTACAAGATCAATCAATATAATTAATACAAGTATTTTTTCGTAATTAACCCTAAAGAAGGCAAAAAACGAAACAAGTTGATTTATAAATAAAAAAAGAATGTGGAGCATAAAAAATTATAGAAAGTTATTTTACTTTAATTTATTGATAAATAATATTCCACAAATTTAGTGGCTCAAACAATAAAAAAATAATACAAATTAATAAACATTTTTAATCGACGATAAAAAAATCTAAATCTGTACTAAATGTTAATCAATCAGTTATACAAGTTTTATCAAAGAATCTTGGAAGGGACATGGGTTTAAAATAAGAAGAAAAATGATAAAACCAAAATAGTTAAGATAAAATGAGGAATGATAGTTTGAAGTTCCGACAAGGGTGAGTGTAAATGTGCTGTACCGGGAAGTCTCCCCCAGTAAATAATTTATTTAATTCCCAACATGTGTTTGCAATCAATTTGAGCTGGAATATTCCATGATATAAATGTGGCGAAGTCTAGTACGGAAGAACAGAACCAAAGGGCGAGGCGGCTGGGGCCGTGAAATCTTTATTTAGGGTATGTGACCGAACATTCATCAATATTGGCAGATGGAAATGAGAAGGGATATATTTATGGTAGTCTAAATACTCGAAATGAACTAAACTGAATTTGAAAGAAGCAAATTATGACACTTTTTCCTACCATTCGTGCAATTGCAATATAAGCATGAGCAAGACTGACATTACCCGACATAAGCCTTTCTTACGGTTTGTCATATTCGCAGTGAAAGAAGCAAAAAAAGGCAGTAAAAATACTACTATTACTACCTTCACGCCATTTCTCTGTAGGGGTAGACAGAAACGACACACGTCTATCCTATCCTAGCATATATTCCTAGCTTCTTCCACATTTATACAACTTGTCATACATGTCCTTCGGTTCTGCCTGCTTTTGACATGACCAGACTTAAGGTTTTGGTTTATCGTCTTCCTTGGTCATCCCCGTCCCACGTTATCGTTAATTCTTGCCATTTAAATATATATCTGTTTTACCATTCTTTAGTCATCCATTCGTTCTACACGACCAATCCATCACAGGGACCCTTTTTTAATCTTGCAGGAAAGTTCGATTGAATTAATACTGCAGTTTGTTAATTTATTATTTATTTATATTACTCATTTATCATTACTATATTATATTTGAAATTAAAACATTAATATAAACTTACATCGACTGTCTAACTAGGGCATTTCAATCTTTTCCATTCCACCTACTGGGTCTAATTGTAAATCTAAACCATCCAGGTACCTACTCAAACACTCACTAAAAATTCATAAAAATCGTTTTAGCCTTTAAGAAATTTACTGACATACACACGTAAAGAAGAATTATATATACATACATATTTTTATGATACAATATTATGTAGAACACTAATTTTTTAAGATAACTTTGAAATCTTAGAAATTAAAAAAGCGTAAATGACTAGAAAAAAATAATAAATAATCAAATGAACAATATTTCCTTCAGTCCACTCCTGTCTAGTTTTAAATGTTTCCATCTTACTTCGCACTTTCTGCCTTTAGAAGAACAACATGACAAAAATACTTCACGTATTAGCTCCGCTCCATAGGTTCGATGTAATATATAGTAATCACTGTTAAAATAAAATAGAATAGAATTCATTAGTTAATTACACCTTGATAAAGAAGCTTGTGTAGCTTTGAAACTTATCGGTAGAAAAAAAAGTGTGGTTAAAAACAAAGTCGTTTTTTATTTATTTTATTATAATGAATAACTACAAAGTTAGTACTTCAAATATAAATTTTATTAATCAATTGACTTGTTAAAGAGAAAAATTACCAAGTGTTTGGCGATACAGTATGAGTACTGATGCCACAAGAGGCTCTAAAGATCGGATGAGACATGACAGCAGGACAAACTGTTAAAAAGACATAAAACCGTTGAGCATTTTATTGATATGTGCCAAGACTCATGTTCTTCGGGAATATCACAATGCTGTTTTTAATTAATACGCAACCACAAAAATAGGACTTAAATTAGCAAAGGGAGACAGACATGCGCAGTTGAGTGTTACTTTGACTTAAAGGGAAAGTCTTGACAATAAGTTCACAATTAGCATTAAATTATTTACGATATTTAAAGATGGACTTGCTTGGCGTGTATTCAATTTTCTTACCACAAGCTGGTCACTTTCTGCGACTATATTTCCATAAACCATCCAAAACATTCATAAATTTATCACGCAACTATGTTGGGTGTACCGATATATATTTTTTCGATAAATTTAGGATTTATGTAAAGCAAATATAATTAAGTAGATTGTGTACTATTATGGGTAATTTACAAACCGCATTTTTTGTTAAAATCCCCTCTTGGAGCTACAAAAGGCATGGACAGTTGGGATTATAGGTCCCATGTTTTCAATTACGATGTACAGCACAGAACACCCAGGCTTGAGAGAAATAACTTTCTTTGTGTTCTCGCCGGAAATTGAACCCGGGATCTTCCGGGATTTAACAACGTTAGCACGAAGGTATTTTTACAAAATGTTCAAACAATGATTAGGTCGTCGAAAGTATGGTACAAGAAATTAAAACAAAAGCTAATTTAAATATTTTAAAACAATATCTACTTACCTAAATGAGAATAAATACTTATTTTATTTCAGGTTTGAGAATTTATTAATAAATCAATGTTATCTTAGTTAGAATGTAAGTCAACGTACAAAATTGTAAAGCTCCGTTGAGATGATTTTTCACAAAAATGGCGCAATAAAAGTGGCGCAATATTACGTGTTAAGTAAGTCTATATTATTTTATAATAAAAATATTTTAATGCGTAGTCAATGTAATTTTTTTATATTTTTTATCAGTAATATACGTTTTTCTGTTGATGGTTTGTGGAAATTTAATGGGTCAACGCGTCAGATTAAACTAATATTCGTAATAATACGCGCTCGGGAATCAGGAATGCAAAAGGAACGCCGGCTCACACAACCCTTCTGGTCGACCAATGGCGGGCCGCCGTCCAGCCACGGAGTCCTGATGAGGTGGGTGGATCTGTCTGGAATATTACCGCAAGACGCGTTCATCTCCGTTTGTTATTCCGCATATTGATGTGCTTAACTGAAATATGATGCCGAACGAGAAACTAATTTCAAATTCACGATTTTAACTTTAACTTTACGACTTATAATGCGATATTATGTTAAAAGATCGCTGCTCCGATGGTAATGTCAAATTTTTAAGTGCAAATTCTGGAGGTGTTTTGTGGTAATCGATTCCAAATGAGACTTTCGCCATTTTTGATTAATAGTATTATATTTTTAGTCTGAAAGTATGTAAAGAAAAATAATATGTAGCGAATTCATCGGCCTTTTTTATTTTTTCTTTCAGAATTTTCGCATTCATTTTTAACATCAAAGATAAGGAGTGGGGTTTGAGAGATACCTTAAATACACATTAAACATAATACAATCACGTAAAACTTACAAACAAAAACACTACTTTGTCCTGATCCACTCATCGATTTGTGAGCATTTGACCTCCATTATCAATTTCTCAAAGCAATTTTTTAATTCGAGTATTTACTAATTGTCCTTATGGACAATGGAAGAAGGTTGTACACCTTAATCGGGAAAAAAACCAATCCTGTTCGTAGGTTGTGTTGATTTTCAATTGTTTTTGAAGCGTGAAAATTTATATAAAAACCTACGAAAAATTTGAGCACAATTATTAATGTAATAAACAATTATCGTTATCGAAGAGCAAGGTAAATCGAGTAATCAAGCGTATTAATTAATTTAAAACCTAATAATAGGAAGTATTTTTCATGGCATATTGTATAAAATAACGATGTGCAAATAAACTAATATTACGTAGGCATATTATATCAAAGAACATAAACAGGTATCGACTTCAATAAATTAGACTTTCTAACGTTATTAAAGAAATGATGATTTTCTATTTTAAATCAGCAGAGCTTAATGATACAAAGTGAACATTCTCATAAGTTCAATTATCATACTAATCATCCTACGTTTGATCTATAAATCAGTCCAAGAAAGCCACAAATCAATGATTGATAACTAAGTAAATTACAGACAAGTAACCAATTTCGATTGGCAGTAATGACGATTTGAACTTTGCGCAGAGACGGCTCGAGTCACTTCGCCTTGCGCATAATTTAGCTAAAGAAACGCATTAAAATATTAATTGAAAGGAGTGCGGTAAATGAGCCCGCCCTGGCGCAATTGTGGGGAAATAAGTTAACAAATCTCTTCTCAAGCATCCCTCCATACGAGTAACAAAGGTAGGGAGGGCCCGTTTAATGGTGATGAATCGACTTCTTTAAGAATTTAATAATGAGCCTAGGGAAACTGCTTCAATGTTGAGAAAGATACATTATTGCGAGAAACAATTTTCATAGTCTTCTGGTTCATTTTCTCTCTTCCACCATCAGCCACTAAGGTGAAGGGTTTGTCGCACCGTATAACAACTTCCATGTCTTGGAGAAATTAAAACAAAAAAAATACAAAGGTCCTTGACTGATTTATAATAATAATAATAATAAATATGGATAACTTATATAGCACCATTTTCGTAATATAATACCTCAAGGGCGCTTTACAAAGTGATTATATAAAGATATAAATTTAATTTTAACTTTTTAATTTAATTTGACACCCAGATTGCTTTTTTATTTTACACGGCTAAGGAATTATTGTGATGATATTCAAATTTAAAAAAATAAATAAAACACTTTCATATGATGTACATGTCCACAAATCATGCATGATTTCTTTGAACTTTTTCATAAGGAATAAACTTGTAACAAGAGTTTAAATCATGCAGCAGTATCTCATTAGCAATAAAACCACAAAAAATAATATTAATGCAAACAATATAGGAATAAAACATGAAACGGGCATTTCAAAGAGAATCGCTTCGCAAACACAACAGCACTCGCCCGATCCTTATTCAGAGAATGAATAATATAAACAGGACGTTTGGAAATATCTTTTATAACTATAAAATGATAATGTTACGATGATGAGGGGCATTTGTCGGATATTTCTGTTAAAACTACAAATAATAATAAAATTTATATTGAAGAGCGGTAAGACAAAAGAGCACGCAGCATATTGAGCACCTGTTTCTACATTTGGATGAAAACCAATGAACTTATAATGTAAACTGAGGTTTATCTGAAATCATTTGTCTGCAGTGTTTACATTGCGTGTCACCACTGGATAACTGTTCCTATAATCTCTGATGTTTCAAATGCTGAGCTCTTCTCAGAGTATTGCGCATAATCGAAATATTTTAGATAATCGATTATACTTACGCGTTTAGGTTTTTTAAAGCTTAACTGTTGAAAGACTGATCCCTCTGCAAACGGTGCTGTATCGTTGTGTTACATTTAAAAAAATACGAGATATTTTAAAATACAGGTATTCTAAAAAAAAGAAAAAAATTGCTAAGCGTCATGTAACCAACTTTACAAAAGAGCCAATGATTTTTTTTTTTTAATTAATAAAAAACCTCGTATTTAAAATTGTAAAGGTATCACGCCAAAATAATAGGTAGAAGTGAGATTTTTTTATTAATTAAAGAAAACAGATTAATTGGCTCTTCTGTAAAGCTGTTACATGCAAGTTAAGTTTTCTTTCTTTTCCACCGTCGATATACTGTTTAAATCTATTTTCCATAATAATTTATAAAAAAAAGGCGTACAATTTACGCTTGTTGCAGCGTGTCTCAAATATTTGTTACATGAAGGCAAGATGATCAGCATTTCCCTTCAGATCCAGGAACGATGAAATATTTAAATTTTAAAATATGTTCTATAACAAATATTTCATTACGACCTTTTGGGAATCAAACCCGGGATCTCCAACATGGTAGGCGGACTTATATTCATTCGATCCCCGTTTTCGGGTTTTTCCTGAGAGAAGCTATTGAGTCGGAAACACTAGTCCGGAATTCATGTTCAATGAGTATTTCATAGGCGAAACTGTATTCTTTATTCGCATAGACATGGAATTCATTTTCATAAGTAATGGTCGTTTTTTGGTAATTTTCTCGAATAATCGATTTTCATTCACTGACATTTGGTTATGCACATCACTATTATACAAGATGTTGTGACTTGTGACTGACGGAGATAAATTCAGAAGTTTTCAGAACTATAATTATGTACAGAATCAAGAGACAACTGGAGAAGTAAATATATAATGGTAACTATTAGAAGACTTTCAATTAGTCACTTCCTAGTGATGAAAAACGACTGTAAATAAAGTTAAGTTCTCTGTTAATGCGTGGTTAAAAAAAATAGAATTGATGCAAAAATTTAAGAGGGAATATTTTTGAGTCCACTAATGCATGATGAAAAGTTCGAAGAACTATTAAATCCACTGGAGAATGCAGCTTGACAAGCATTCAAAAACGTTACTCACAGTTTGTACGTAAGTCAAAATCTTTGAATATCGAGCAGTTAAGAATGCAGAAAGTATTAAAACGTTTGAAATTATAAATGCCTGTTTCTCCGAAACCTTACGTGACGGGATACTGATATATTTGAATTTATGAAAAAAAAATTCTGCTATGTGTGATCATATATTTTTCAGTGATGGTTATTTCAATGTCAGCACATACATTTACCTCCTTAGAACTTCACTGTAACACTGATCCAAAATCTATCGTTAAAATATTTTCTTCAAAAATATGGTTTAATCAAAAGCTACGAGTTAAAAAAAAATATTGCAAGGTAATCCAAAACCGACAATGAAACGGGAAAATGTCGCACTTCGATACGGTCGAACGCGAACAATGAGGGAACTTAAATCGACCGTATGAAATCACTCGCAAATTTGTGGACTTAATTGTTCCTCCATTAATAATTATGATTTAATCAGCATTATGAGGGCGATTAAACAAATAATAATTTATGCCTAATTGCGGCTCAGGCAGGTACTGAAAAAAACCGTAGTGAATAAAATGCGAATCTATAATGACATTTGATATGACTGGATGGAAAATAAAAACCTGTATTTATTTCATCCCCTATTATTCATTCCATTTTCCTTTAAACCATTTTATTGGAAACTTCTATGTCAAGTACGTCAAATATAACGGTATTCAGATGGCAGAAGTATCTGCACTTTTTTCGGTTCATTAGTATTCAAGATGTTAAACAAAATACACACAGAAAAAAAACGATACCAATATTTAATAAGGTTATGAATTATCGAAAACTGGACTAAACACTAAAATATTTTAGTTAGTAGATTGAATGAGAAATGTTATTTCAGCTCTCCAGATTTTTTTTTGTAAATTACAATTGGTCCCTTTTGCTATCTGACTACCGATATACATTATGTAATTTTTCCCTTTCCATGTATGTCCAGGCGAATGAAGAAAACAGTTTTCGACTTGATGACTGCACAGTGGTTGACGCGTTCGCCTAGCATTCTTAGGTTCGATTTCTAGGAGGGGGTGGACGTGAAACATGGATTTTTAAGGTTTTTTTTCCCTAAATATTTTATTGTTCCTGGAGCGAAAAAATGATCATCTTGCCGCCATTTAACAGATGATTAAACTACTATAAATTCGGTTTACTGCCTTATGCACCACTGGGTGCGGAAAGAGGTATTATGATAAATAATATTTACATTTGACGGTCTTTGTGGTGAAGGTAGTGACTAAAACGCCTGCCTTACACACGGGGATCCGAGTTTGATTCACAATTTGAATCATGGTGATAAAATCATGATTCAATCGTAATCATGAAGGGTTTACGACAAAATAAAAATAATTTAGTCGACACATATATTCTAATACAAAAGTTTTAAAAAACATGTTGGTAAAATGATGAGTAGGTAGGTACTATCTAGTTATTTTAATGAGAGCAACTAAAGTTTCGATAAAACCTAAGGTCTATTTAATCATTTGGATACCAACACCAATCTTAAAGTCCGCTATCTTATGTGAAAGAAATGTCAATGGTCAACAAAGAAAAAAAAACGAATGTAAGGAGTATGATAGATACGTTGTTACAAAAAGATCATGGATAATTCGAGTTCATATCGACAAACATCGGTAAATCTAAAACCATCTCCTAGTAATATGGCCCCACGTTTAGGACCAGGTGACTCGGATACGACCATCGAGTATATCGTACATACAATATCGCACTCATAATCCGTAAACACTCTTCAAGAGCAACACATTGTCTCTCCCGCGCTATCATTCGCGGGTCATAAAACAAAAGTGATAGAGGGAGCGAGACGAAGAAGGCCCCGAGTAAATCATTAAAGCTTGTTTGTTGCTCTATCTCCCTCTCGGCTTCCCCTTTGATTACCCCCACCACGTGTTGCTTGTACAAAAAGCGCTTTATGCCTCGCCGCTGTTCTTTATAACGCTATAAAATAGCTTCGGCCACTTTGTTATGCGGAGAAAGCCGACTGAGCTCGCGACCACACGTGGACTGGCTGTTTTGTTTCAATTCGGAACTTCGTCCAATGGAGATGTGGTCACCCTTAAGTACGCGTGGGACGATTTTCCCGAAAAAAATTTCACATTATAGTTTTATTAATTTACTAATTATTATATTATTATTCGCTATAGGCAGGCAGCCTTTGCTGATGCGCCTATATCTCGTATACTGCTTTTTGTTTGCGCTTCTCTTCCTTCAAAAAAGCATCCAAACGGTTATTGAACTGGTTGACTGAAATTGAATGTTCAACTAGGCTCGGCAATTAATTCCAGTCCTAAAAAAAACACCATGCTGGAAAGGAAGTTTTTCTTGGGATCAAGGAGGAATTGAGGACGATAGAGCTTTCAGTTGATACATCTTATGCAGGGGGCCGTCATCGTAACTATTGAGTATCTTATAATTCGGAATAATCGGCGTGCGTGCATGAAAAGATGTATGAATGTAGAGGAAGCGAGGTCTGTATGAAAATATAGTGATGTGGCGTTCTATTCTTTCTGCCTACCCTTACGGGGAAACGGCGTAATAGTTTTTAATTGTTGTTGTTATAAGTTTCTATTTTATAAATTTTCTTTTGTTTTTTGAAATATCTTGTGATATTTTGTAAATGTTATCAACTATCTAAATTTAGTAAATGGGGTCTAGAATTTCAACCGTCCATGCGCTCAGTAGCTGCAAGACTTGTTGTTATCTAAATTCTAATTTTATAAATTTGCTTTTTATTTCGTTTTTAAAATATCACTTGAACTCTAAACTTCATTATCAAATAAAAAATTTAAATGTAAATAGGGGCTAAATTTCTTATTGACCATGCGATCTGTAGCTGCAAGACGTGCTGCTATCCAGCTCCAATATATCATAATTGTTATATATCATAATTGGAGACGCGGAACTAGAATCCCAACCATCCATGCGCTCTGTAGCTGCAAGAAGTGCTGGGATATTTATTTACTGTACAGCGCCCTTGAGGTGATTTTCACAAAAATGGCGCTATATAAATTATCCAAACATTATAAATATTATTATTAAGTCCCTTCTCTTTCGTCGTTCTTCTAATTATGTAAGTCCTAGTGCTTTTGATCTTCATCATCATCATCATTCCCTTTCCGCACCTAATGGTACACAGGGCACTGCATTGGTACACCAATCGCAGCGTATCTTGATCAGTTTTATTTCGTGAAGGTAAGATGATCAGTCTTACGCTTCAGGCACCAGTGCAGGGACTATGAAATATTCAAGTATAAAAACACTTTTTCAAATAAATATTTAAATTGAAAATATTTCATGTCAACCATGTCGGGTATCGAACCCAAGATCTCTTGCATGGTAGGCAAACGCGCTGAGCACTACACCACGAGGCCGGATATTTATCTTAGCTATGTCAAACGCCAATTATTTTCATCAATGGGTTATATCATGTAGATATAGCGTTTTCATAAGAGTTTTTGTTTGGAATTTTCACCCCAGAAGATTTGTCGTGGAGAATGAACTTTTCGACTACTTAGATGCTGTCATGTAAAAATCTGGAATATGAAAATCGAGTGGAGAAAAGTCCGCCTCGTTGTGCAGTGGTTGACGCGTTCGCCAGTGTGGTGGTATTCCAAACGCTCTCGCAGCCGTATTATCTCGCGTATTTACATACAAAATACACGAGAAAACCTTTTTTTCGAGCCTCTAGAGCGGTTCAGAATAGCACCCCAGGCCACTTCCATACAAAAAAACTGTAATAATCACCTTCTGAAAATAGTTTTAATCACAAAATAAACATTTTTTAATTTGCAGAAAAACCCCACAGCATCCGAAAAATCTTACGGTATAGATGCTGATTCCTTAAATAAATTGAAGTTGAATAATACGTAAGTATGTTAATTTTATAAATTCATTAATATAAAAAAACTGAAATAAAAAAAAACACGTTTTAATACAGAATGTCACCTCAACGATATATGGTTTAAATGAGGTTTCATTCAATATTAGTTCTGACTGTTTTCTGCACAATGCATATTTTAAGTTGTGTTGTCACTTTTAAAAATCATCAAAATTCCTTTCACAAATAATCCAATTATGTTTTAAGATATTACTACGAATACGAATTAAGTGATTCTATACAATTTAGTACCCTAACATAAATATAAAATAACATTTTCAGTTCATAATGACGCAACATACATCAGAGCTTAAGAAGGGCTGGCTGTTTTCTGCAAAATGCACATCTTAGGCTGTATGGTCAGCAGACTTTGAACATTATTTTAATTTAATTTTTAAATGGTCAAATATTTAATTAAATTTCATAATATTTTTTTATTTCAACCAACTAAAGATATTAACTCTTTTTTCGTATGATATATTTTGCTGTCCTTTAATAATAAGGAATATTTTTATTTCCACGATTAAAAAATAAATAAGTACCTCCTATTCTTTTACAGAATACATTTTCTTTTTCTTTTTTATACTTTATAAAAATATTATACCTGTCTATTTATTATAGGAGCAAACAATCCATAAACATTTTCTGTATCCCCACAAACAGACCATGCGTTTGAGGGATTTTCGTTTACTATAATTGGAAAATAAAAAAATAAAATTCTGTAGCTTAGAAAAAACAATGTATGCACTATTTATCATTTGTCGATGTAAAAAACATTCCAACTGTAGTGCAGATTAGATTATTCCCTTTTTTACAAAAGTGGATGCAGAAAACGAGGAAGACCGAGAAAGACATGACACTATCAAGTCCATCAAATACTTGAAAATGGACATGTCAAGAGTAGGAATAATCGGCGTGCGTGCATGAGAAGATGTGTGAATGTCGAGGAAGCGAGGTCTGTATGCAAAGACAGAGTGATATAGCGTTCTATCCTCTCTGCCTACCCCTACGGGGAAACGGCGTGATGGTTTGTTTTTTTGTTTGTTCACAAAAGTGCTATTATTTCAGTTTCATTTTTCTGTGGCTCGCTGCTTTCTGCATAACTGCGTTAAATTTACAATCGACAAAAACATGACTTTATGTCTATTTTTAATGAATAGGATTATCCCTCTTATTCCGATCAGAAAATATAAATAAAGGCCAACAAAAAGTGGCCGGAAATTTTATGACGTTAGGGTTTCCAAAGCGCGAAATTATTATCCAATGATTCATCACGGTGATCTCGTGAAAGTCAGATCTGAGATGTCCAAACAATGATTGGGGTGGTTTGGTGCAGAATTACTGCCGGCCGCCTTGCTGCGTCCATAAACGTATAAAGAATTCCTCACACCTTCATAAACCAGGGTAATATCTATGATACACTTCACATAAAAACGCCAATCCATCGAGTTCTCGTTGAGGCAACAATGCCAATACTTTGTATCGGGTCTCAGATGTATTGTGATAGCGTTGCCATTTCGGACAGACCAGAAGAAGAATTATATACATAGTATTATTATAAGTTATACCCCAGGTGCATCGGATTTGACTTTGACTACCTGTAATGAAATTTAAAGTAATACCAATGACAGATGAAAAAATAAGCAAGTAAAAGCTTTGAAGCGGAATGAAAAGGGGTTAATTTTGTAGCTACGTTATAGTTTACCCTGTGTTGCAATAAATTATAATCGTAATAACTCCCTAGAGATGTAAATTAAGCCTTATCAACAAACATTTGGACATACTCAAAATATTGTTGATTCAAGAAATCAATATTGAAAAAGTATAAAAAAATTAAAAGTATATTTTAGGCGTCGCCTAGAAGGTGAAACAATTCAGCCAGATAATCTCATCTCAACGAAGATTTCAACTCTTTTATTTCAAAAAAGTTAACAGACGGAAGAGTTGCGGAAATTTTTAACATAGGCAGAATGAATATTGCATAGGTTGTAAAGTGGCCAATTAAACCAGCAAATGACGGGTAACAAGCCGTGTAAATGCATGTATTTTAAAATTTCCTTCTCAAATATGTTTTTCCTTTGTGTTCCAATTAATGTTCCAAAAATCTCTTATTGTTTTTATGTATATTTCATTTTTACTTTTTATGTTTATTCATTTACATATGTTTTTTTCTTTCTTTTTAAAACTAGTATTTTAACCGTATCTTATTTAAAAAAAAAAAATTATAAATGGTATATTCTGTAATTTATTTTTGTTCTTCAATTTTTATTATTATCGGTATGTTTTCCAATTTATATTTTTGTTTAATTTCTTAATTACTCATTTTATATATTATAATGTGTATTTGTGGTTCAATTTTTATTATTATCGGTATGTTTTATAATTTATAATAATTGTGTCTCATTTATTTACTATTAATGGCATATTTTCTAATCTATTTTTATGATTCAATTTTTATTATTATTACTTGCATGTTTTCTAATTTAAATTTATATTGATTTTTAATAATGTTATTATTATTCTTTGAATTTATTAAGCATCATTTAATGAAATTAAAAATAAAAAAAAAACACATGAATAAAATAAGGTCCTTCCTAAACACAGGAATTTCCTAGCTAGTCGGGACCTGAAACAAATAAACTATGTACATTTTAAAACTGTGAAATGCTAAATAAATAAAAAAAAATAAAATAAAATAAAAAAAATGTCAATGTTATATTTTATTTATTGATGCCTTATTAAGTTACATATTTCATAACGTCTTAAGAACAAATATGAACATTTAATTGTTTACATCATAATTAAACATAAGATATTTTTTCAAATTGATGAAGTATTGAAATACTTCAAAGCTTTTCATTTCAATGATTTCTTCAAGTAATTCATTGTACAGATTTAAATTATTAAAGTTTTAAGACTCCGTTTTTCTCACCATTTGTAATTTTTTACCTCTAGTTTCGTATATATAGAATTGTTGGTTAAATTTTATATTCGACGCCCCTTAATTATTTTACAAAAATTGCAACAATATATTTTGTTTATTGCTTTACGGTGAGAAAAAATTCTAAGACCCTTATATTAAGGTATATCGGTGGCAATATTTGCAAAATACTCGAGAACACTTTCAGACAAAATGTAGTAGTGTGTTTTGCGTAACTTTCATATTTACTGAAAAAAATTACGAGTCAGGGACAGGTACCTCCAGTCTTTACAAATAGGTATGCAATATTATATTATTTTTCTAAATTAAAAATAAATTAATATTTTACTTACAAACCATTGGGGAAAGCCGGATTATGTCACGTGAAAGCAAATTAATTGACCTACCTGTAAAAAAAGAAATACAATATTAAAAACTAGAAAATTTCTAAGGAAAAATATAAATTTGGGCTTTAAAGTTAAATGACTAAAACGGTTATATTTACTTTAAATCGTCACTGTTTAGTTTGAGGGCATTTATTTAAAGGTGATGATGAAATGACGTTTCCTACTCACTGAATAGATAATGTTATCTGTGTTTCCAAAGTATCGCGAAAAACATTTTCTTTTTTCTTCATCCAAAGAAAACACAATAAAAAAATAGGTTTAAAAGACAAAGAGTTGAATCTCCCTTAAAAGATGCCACGGATTATTAATGAAAGCACATAAAAGAATGAAAATAAGTAAGATTACAAAAATAAAAAAAACGGATTTAATTATGAATAAGAGTTAAATAAAATGAAATACATTATTTTTGTAATTATAGTTAAAATGCAGTTCCACCAAAAAATGTCAACAGAAAAACTTGTTTTATTATATGTAAATAAGAAGGTATTAAAAAAATGTATGCTTTTTAGTATAACTTATCAAAACCACTTATTAAAAAAAAATACTCTGAAGTAGATCAATTACAGGTTAAGAGCAAGGTTTTTTTTATATACTATACTATATAGTTTAAGTAACATGTATTCTTGGCACATATATAAATATACTTTGTATTTGTATAAAAACGATTTTTAATTTCTTACATTTGATAAGCTATGCATTTATAATTGTTATTGTTTTATAAATATAGAACTACTTATGATTTAAAAGATAAAAAATCTCCATCTTAGAACAGACTGAGCCATGTTAGATGGAAACTATCCTAAACAGAGAACACTCAGTTTTCTTTTTCTATTCACTAGTTTTATATACTCGTAGATTCTCTGTTACTAAATATGTACACTTATTTTATGCAATAAATTTATAAAATAAATAAATAATGCTGTGTGAGGTTTTTATTTAAATGAGATTTTCACAGTCCTGGATCAGTAAAGGATATGCTAGCGAGTGATTAAATTTTAAGATATGTATTTTTTTAAATCATGTAATTTGTCTAATGAATACAATGATTTGAAAATAAATTGTGAAGGAGGGCTCAATGGTCTTATGTCGCTTTTCTTTTTAAAGAGTTAGTTGTGATCGCAAAAAAAATAGTCTAGAGAATTGTTCACCGCCAATAAAAATTACATGATTTTGAGGAGTCTATTGCATTACGACAGGTCATCAAATATAGCAATGTAAAATAAACCGCTCAGAAGCGGATTGAGAAGATACTATCGCCCGTTTTTTTAAGCTGTTGCCGTCACGGCACGAGTTCATTATTTATGGAGGTGTGACGATATGCAAATGACGTATTTTAACAAATTTATATGATACTGATTAATAAAGAAATCTATGAAAAATTTAATAATATTTACTTATATTACGCCTGTTTGTGATATCAATTTCCAAGAGAAAATAAATAAGAATCGGGCTGTGGTCCTATGGCTAGTAAGTGTCGCGGACATTTACTTACAACTCGTCAAAAATGGCTCTCAAAATTTAAATATTTGGGTAAATCATAAGAAAAAACTATTTTTTTTTAAATCACAATCATAAGTAATTAAACCGAAATAATACCTTGATTTAAGGTCAATAACTAATTAATCAAAACATAATTAACAATATTAACAGCATGGATAAATAGTTTGTATAGAACCTTAAAAACTATATTATCGCAAAGGAAATGAACAGAGCCTACTGCAATAATAAAATAAAAATGTATTGTATGATTTAATCGTGTTTATAACCTTTTAAGTAAATTCCTAATTTATCGCAGTTTTAAATTAAAGTATGATGTTCCTTTTTACGTACTATTTCATAAAGTTACAACAGTAATATAGACTTACTTAAATATAATTTTTACAGAATGCATCTTAACTATTTACATTTAAAGTAAGACTTTTTGCGTGTCACTTCGCAAGAATTTTTTTAGTAAAGTAAATGTATGGTTCGAATTGAACTCACCAATTTTTTTCGATAACTGCTTATCTAAAACAGTTTTAAGTTAGGTACTAAAAGGGCTGATAAAAATTGATTTTTTCCCTCACTAATATAACGCAAAACAAAGAAATTTCCTGTAACTATCATACATATAGTACCTACATACGAGTATTTAGCCGATCAACATAATATCGTTGTAATATATCATGTAATGCTTTTCAATATCTACAATATAAACGTGACATCATAAGACTCTGTAATTACATTTTTAAAACATCACGTATCACTAATACAATATATATTTCTTGTCATTGATTGGGGGTCCAGTGGAATTATACAAATTTAATGATTGTAAGACGACTTAGAGACGAATCGAAGACAAGTGATGTAATGCAGATGATGAATAGGATTGGCGGATAGGTCCATAACCTCTTACAAATATGTCGGCTTTATTCCGAATAATATTAATGTGTATAAAAGGCGTTTCGAGAAATTTATTCACGCGCGACTTCAGCCGGTGCCCGCTATTGTCGTCGGATGTATACCGATAACCATAAAAATAATAAAGAATACGCCTTTAGAAATATTAAAGAAAAACTTATATATCTGTTATTTCTTTTCATTCATTTAGTACGCACGCGTACACACTCAATGACAAGTATTCCTATACAAAGGCGTTCACGAGCGCAGTGTTCCATCATAAACAGGGTGTTCGTAAAAGTACTTCACCGCGTGGACATCACTGGGGGCGAGTTGCACCGAAAAAAGTCAAAGCCAAATATTTCGTCAAAATAGACAAAAAGCGTTGAACGAAAAAAGTATAGTAACTCATTTTGTATATTTAGACGAAAACATAAGAATGATTAGACTTAACCTTTCACGTCTGGCTTAATGGTTTCAAATTATGAATATTTTTAAAATTGTTGGGGACTTCGTAGTTTATTTAGTGTGTTTTTTATTAAAAAATTACATTTAGGCTGAACTTCAAGAGTTCTATTTACTTTGCAGTCCTTTTATATGGTACAATCCCCAAATGTGTGAATAATTACAGCAGTTACAGCGGTAAGTGAGTCTAGATTAGCGTGATACTGAACTAATGCGTAATTTTAAATAATTATCTGCGTTTTGTTTAATTTGCTTCGTATTTATCGTTTCAAGTTATAAATGATTTTGGTTGTTTTAAGCTCGATTTGAAACGACAGAATAACTTTATTAATAAAAAATAAAATGTCTTGTGTAACTCAAGTTCTTAACATGGTCAATGTTACAGTGCGTAAAGTGGCCACTTAAACCAGCCAATGAAAGGTCATAAACCCTCTAAATGCCTAGACTTCCATATTCCCTTCCCTTCTCTAAAATAATAGTCTCTTAAAGTCACAGTTTTATTAAAAAGGTTTTAGGGGTAGAGGATACACATGGAATTGTCCAAAACGTCAAAACTAATAGGTAAACGCTATATAATTGTGTACACAGTGTACATTATGTACATAATTAAACAAAAATAAAGAAAACAGAATAAAAACAGTAATGAAATGTATTATATGAACAAATAAATGACATTAATTATTGGATTTCGACTGAAAATCTATGGTTAGGTAAACAGCCACTGCTTTAACCACTGAGCAAAATGAATTGATTGTTGGATTTCGACTAAAAATCTATAGTTAGGTATACAGCCACTGCTTTAACCACTAAGCAAAATTTATAAATAATAATAATAATATTTGGCTGCTTTACATAGTGCCATTTTTGTAAAAAATCACCTCAAGGGCGCTTTACAATTGTATATCTAAACTTACATTATATTTCCAGATTTAAAATTGAGGGTATAATAGTTTAAAGAAGTGGGATTTTAGTTGGGATCTGAACTGACTGGGACTGTCGATGATTCGTAAGTTTGAAGGCAATTGGTTCCAGGCAGAGGGGCCAGCGGCGGCAAAAGCACGATCTCCAAATTTAGTGTTTGGGGAGCGCCGGATTTCAACAAGGTTTCCTCTTCCTGAATCAAATGCTGACCTAAGAGTAGATTTTCTTTGACATGTATTTTCCCTAATACAAAGGTCCGATAGGTATGTTGGAGCCATTTCATGAAGGGATTTGAATACTGTCCAGCACAGCTTGTATTTTATTCTCTCTGGGCTTTTAAACCAGATTTTTAACCTAATTATTGGATTTCGACTAAAAATCTATGGTTAGGTAAACAGCCACTGCTTTAACCACTGAACAAAATAAATCTGTCATCTTCAAGGGATACAATTATGTTTACTAGTTTAATAATAAGGTTTATCCCAGAAGACATAGAAAAAACTTTTAAGGAAAGAAACATAAAAACGATTACTCGATTTACCCAATTTGTAACATTCACCATCTATCATATTTTGTTAAAATCCATCGAAGGTTATACAGCCATAGTGTAAAAAAATAAACAAAGTGTTAATTTGATTATAGAACGTAACGAGTTTGATCAATGCAGAAACACCCTATCTTCGGATGCTTTGCGACACATCTCTCCACCTGACAAGTATTATTCTTATTAATAATTTGTCCTTATAATATTAATGTGATGAAAAATTACAGCGGGATATGTCATGAATTATAAACGCGACCATATGAATGGATCCACCGGTGGATTGAAGAGCTCTCGAGACTTTGATTTATTAAAAGATTAGTGCGACACGGTCGGGCTCTATCCCTGGTCCATTCAACGCAGCGCATTCAAATACGTGATATTCAATTATACAGTCCGATCGGATTACAAAAGCGGACAACAGCCTGTGGACAGTAAGTTAAGGCGTAGGGGGGAGGGATGCTTCTTGTGGTTTATGGTAATTGCGGACAATCAGTAAGACCGACATAGACGCTAGAAAATTATGTTTCTGACAATGACCCGCCACCAGCTTCTTTAAAAAATCTCCATCATCATTTTTCTATCCGCACCCAGTGGTGCATAACGCACTGCATTGGCGCTCCAATTGCAGTGTATCTAGATTAGTTTTTTTCATAGCAGGTAGAACTACACTGGCTACGTTTTCCACAGAGGGTCGAATACAAACTCTGTTGGCTTATGTATTAGTCACTGCACAACTCTGCTCCGGAATATCTAAGGAATATCTATGCATTCCAGATGAACTAGCTGACAGGCGTCTCACGCTTAGATGAGCTACGTCTACGGCGAGAGGAAAAGTTATTATACCTCTACGCAAACAGCGCACTAAATTTAGTGAACACGCATTTGCGGTCGCAGGCCCTATGGCATGGAATGCTCTCCCAGCAGAGGTGCGAGGCTGTGAAAGTGAAGTGATGTTGCGGAAAAAACTTAAAACCCACTTGTTCTCTAAATCGTTTGAATAAATCCGTAGCACGTGACAACAAAATAAATTGTTTAAATTAAATTACAAATTTAAAAGCTTCAATTAAATTAATTTAACAATAGAATCACTATGTAAAGCGCCCTTGAGGTATTTTATTACGAAAATGGCGCTACATAAGTTATCCATAATAATAATAATAATAAGTATGGTGATCACTCTTATGCTTCAAGTACCAGTCCAGAAACAATGAAATATTGTAGAGTAGAACCACATGTAAAACAAATATTTCACGTTCACACTGCTAGGAATTGAACCCAGAACTACACGAGGCGGACGTATCTTCACTCGATTTTCTTTTCAGGATTTAAACCTGAGAGTACATATCAAGTCGAAAACAGTCCTCCGAGGTTCTAGTTCTACAGCGCGTACGGTAAACACTTTCACATCCGAAACTACAATTATCGGTATGAGCAAAATGACATATTGGCATATTAAAAAAAAAAAATTTTAGAAGTGTTTCGAAATTTATTTATTTATCAATTTACACGCCCTACGGGCTTTTACATATATTAGAAATTACATTCAAGTGCAGCAGTGAAACATAAGTATGTAAATTTAGTTAAAATTAAAGATAACATAAAAAAAACTAAAAGAAACAATACTTTAGATAGATATACACTTTCACATCCGAAGCTACAATTATCGGTATGAGCAAAATGACATATTTGCATATTAAAAAACGAGAAGAGCGTTTTTTTTAGAAGAGCGTTTTTTTTTTTAAATTAAAAACATTTAAAAAACCAAACAGTTGCTTACTTTTACAGATCATAAAGCTAGCTACCCATTCCGCACTCCTGTTTTCTCCCCTGCAGAAGTAAGCAACCATTCGGTTTTTTTTCCTATTTCTTTTTAATTTCTTAAAATTGTTCTTTATTTACTATTTTTTTTTTCTCGTGTATCTCTATAATAATGTATAAACTTATATGTATGTATATGTACATGCATGTATGTATATGTGTGTGTGTATGTATGCATATGCATGTGTATGTATGTGTGTATGTTTTTATATGTAAATTTATTAAATATTTTTCTATGTACCCATATACCTATGTTGGTTCATTTCCTTATTTTTACTTATTATTGTATCTTTTAGTTTTTCTTATGTTATCTTTAATTTTAAATAAATTTACATACTTATGTTTCACTGCTGCACTTGAATGTAATTTCTAATATATGTTAAAGCCCGTAGGGCGTGTAAATTGATAAATAAATAAATTTCGAAACACTTGGAAAATTTGATTTTTTTTAATATGCCAATATGTCTTCTTGCTCATACGGATCATCTCGAATATGACAGGGATTACCGTACACAATGTATTTTACACACAGAACTGTATTATTTGGCAAGAACCATTTACCCTTTATAACTAAACTTATTTTCAATAAACAAAATACCAGATGCTTTAATAACTTTCTTCAAATAATGAAACACGTGTTTTTTTTTAATTGGATGATAAAATAAAAAACGGTAGAAAATTGGATTCTGACATTTGTGTCACATTGTGTTACAATGGCTTCAAGTATTTTCAATTGTCAAAGACATATAAAATGTGTTAATTTTTTTCTTATTTTAACAAAGCACAAAATATGTACAATATTAAAAAAAACATATTAAAAAAATAGCACGCATATTTTTTTTTCGATTTAATCAATATTTCAAATACCCGTCTCAGTTTCATGGCGAGTGAACGTTAAATGAACTTTCTAGCTACCAACAGCATCCCGAAATCATATTTTTACTATAAAATGCACTTAAATTGCAATGGATGGTGTGTACCTGTAGTGTAACGTTGATTGAAAATGAATTTTGGTGTTGATTTTAGATTTTGCAAGCACTGAAATGGTTTGTAATAGAACTGTCACATGATGCTGAGGACGACCCCGCAAAAATAACCATAATCAAATAAGAAAGATATAAGCTATACAACACATGACCAATTAGAAAGAACAGCAAAGGACCGATATTGGTGCAGAAGGAGATTCGGGTTTGAAAACAACATAACCTGTAAGATTGAAACTAGAAGAAGTAAGCATAATTGACACAATTAATAAAGGGAGCTGCGATAGTTTCGAAATGTACAAATGGACGGCGAAAGAACAGCTCAACAAAATAACAATGCGACTGTTGTTAAAAACCGAAAAAAAGAAGTATCATGATCAAATTCAAAGAAAATTGAAAGTCAAAAGCCGGAATAATTCACCCGCGTATATGAGAAGACGCAAGAGATAATAGAGTATGTAAGGAAAGATAGAAGGGAATGGCGTTCTTTCTCTCTGATAATTATTTATATTAATATAAAACTCTTGTCATAAACGTGAGGAAATGATTGAAATATTTTAAGAAATCTCCCAATTTGATCAGGATTATAAATACACATGCAACAAAAAATCGTCCCCTTGTGAATGAACCTATTTTTTTGGCATCGCATCAAAAAGGAATAGATCTTAACAACGATCCATTTTTTACGAATCATATAGCTAGTCTCGTCCTTTCGGCTACATGGCAAGGATTCGGTAAACAAATGTTTAATAAGCAGGGATTAAGTATGATTTGGCCGTGACGGTAGACGGTGAACACATGGCGTGTTTTTGTAAAGATTCTGGTCTAATTTTCCTACCAAAGGGCTCGATTGGAGCCCCTTCAGCCAAATCCAAGGACATTTAATTCATAAAACTGTGGGCTGGTTAGCTTCAACGGCAATGTGTTGACGATTTTAAGATGATGACAAAAAATATATAAATACGTTTTACTCATGTTCAGGGCATTTCGGTGTTAAACAATATTTTTATGTTACCAAATTACAACAGGGATAGAGAATACCTTAAATAAGCTAATATGGAAGTCTAGCATTTACAGGGTTTATGACCTGTCATTGGCTAGTTTAAGTGGCCACTTTACACACTGTGTAACATTCACCATTTTGCCTATGTTTAAACATCCATATTTCTTCAATTCTTCCATTTATTGATTTAAGTGAAGTTAAAGAGCTGAAACGTTTATTGTTGTGAAGAGATGTAATTTATTTATCTTAATGACTTCCGAGGGGTAAAATCCAGTATTTTATCTACGAACATTTGGACAAACTCAAATATTGTAATTTTTATGCTAACCAAAATTTGTAGACATGATAAAAAAAACTTCCTTTTCATTTATAGAGATACGCCAAAAATTATTTCGACATGCCCATCTCAAACTTGATGTTTTTCTCCGTTTTCCTCGTTTTCTTCATTCGCTTCGTAAACCTTTTTAGTCGTTTTTTTGCTATCCGTTCGCTCTATTCTACAAATGTACCAAGCATTCGTACAAATTATAGTATTTAAGTACAAAACAGTGTAATATTACGTTTTTTCTAATATTGCACATTAAAGACTTATCAAGCGAATATATATTGAGTTGTAGTAACACCTGGGAATATAATTGATCTTTTTTCTTTAACTCATATAGTGTCAATGCGGCTCGACATGGAATCATCTACGACCCACTAAAGATGTCATATATATTTGGATAATTTAAATACCGCCATTTTTGTGAAAATCACCTCAAGGTCGCTGTACAAAAATAAATATCCCAGCACGTCTTGCAGCTACAAAGTGCATGGACGAATGAAATTCTAGCAACTTAAAATTATCAATAAATTTACAAAAATAAACTAAAAATAAATAAGAGCTAGGTTACATCATGTCTTGCAGCTACAGAGCGCATGGACGGTATAAAGCCTAGTCCCCATTTACATTATTTAAAAATTGAATTTTGGTGTTTCTGATTATTTTTGAAATCGTTTACAAATAAGAGCTGGATTACAACACATCGTGCAATTACAGAGCGCATAGACGGTTGGAATTCTAAACACTATTAATGAATTTTAAGATTGAAATAATTACGTAGTTTATGATAAAAATACAAAGAAAAAATAAGAAAAAAACATTTGCAGAATAGTAGCATTACTACAGTATCTCTGTTTAAATCACATCTGAAGAGACATCTCCTTGCTCTCCTTTAATCTCTCACCTTTCCTCTTTCCTCTTCATTCCCTTTTCCTATTGAGTTGATGATTTAAGGTTATTTATATACAAATACAGTTAATAATATTTTTGCATAATTTTACTTTTTTTTAAATATATATATTTTGTAACTTAAAATGTATATATTTTTTAAATTTTATTCGTTGGTTGGAAGATATTGCCGTTTGGCAATAAGCCCACCAATGTACAATTTACATTATGTACAAAAAGTTGAATAAAGTAAAATGCAATACAATTTATTTGTATTAATATTTATTTATGCTTTATTAAGTTAGTTCATAACATCTTAAGAACTATTATAAACTTTCAATAACATTACAATTTTTTTATCAAAATTTCTCAATGACATATTTTTTCAAATTAATATAAAATATTTCGATATTTTCTATCTCTTTTATTTCTTCGGGTAACTCATTGTAAAGCTTCAATCCCTTGTACAATGAGTTTTGAGAATCTGTTTTTCTCCTCATTGGTAATCTTATCTTTTTTTATCGCTTGTTTTTTATGTATGGCTTTGTTGGTTAAATTCTATTATTGTTTTTATTTTAGTCATCTCATTAATTATTTTATATATAAAAATTGCTACATTATATTTCATTTGCTGCTTTTCTGTGAGCAAGCCAGTTTATTTGTGCATTCTTTCTACATTAGAATAGATATTTCTTTTGAGTATAATCCTGATAGCCTTATTTCGAAGAATTCGCATATTTTTTATTTCTCCTTTATTACATAAATAAAGCATAGAAGAACAGTTATTTATGTAAGAGTAATATGATTATGAAATATGATTAATAAATTTTTAAAAATGTAGTTTGTTGGGGGTGATATTATTTTTATTTAACTGTGAATTATTTCATTAAATACCAGCGGGTGCGGTTTTAAAAAAAATGACGCTTTCTGTCACAACTCGAAAAGTAAGACAAAAGTATATATTTTGATGTTCGTGTTAGTAATATATTTTATTATTTTTAAACCTGGAATATAAAGCCTTTTAAAACCTTTTTAAGTCGTTGTTCTACGATTGCGACAATATAATTTTCATCTTAGTTTGTATTTTTGTGACAAAACCAATTATGTTTGTTACAACCATAACCGAAAATGATACAATGCGACGCCAATATTCCTACGGCAGATCTGCATAAATGTAATAATATATCTGTCTACATAGAAACTGTGCGAGGGAAAGGGATGGTAAAATGAATATCACCTCCCTTAAAACAGAAATCAGTTCAAGTATGAAGTGTGCACAGTTTAAATTTGGAACAGGAAATGATAACCCCCGAAGGTCATAAAGAACCCACGTGTATGGATTGAACATATTGAACATCGCTACACCCCTATTTCGAATGATACCGAAGACTTAAAATAAAAAATTCGGAATATTTTTTTTTAAATATATAAATGTTATTTCATTGATAGAAAATATACATGATTTGGTTATAACGTATTCCCCACTGGGAAATCTCATGTCGAGGTTGCATTTACAAGGTTTTTTTGATACAGAACTTTTTTGTTTAAATAATAAATTTAATAAGCAATATGGAATTCAGTAAATAAATAACATTTTATCAATTAATTTTTTTGACAATTATTATTTTATTATGTCCGCTCCCTAGTTGAAGCATATAGTGTCCACAAAGATCCTTCAAGCATCTCTGTCGGCTGCCAGCTCCTGTGCATCCTCCCAAGTCAGGTTCGCGTCCCGCAGTTCTGACACGAACTGCCGACAAACAGTCAGCAGTGGACGTCCAGGACATCGAGAACCTGATGCCTTGTAAAGTAGGCAAGCGTTGTTAAGGGTCTCAGGAGGCGTCCGCCGCACATGGCCGAGCCAACTGTACCGCCTGAGTTGTCACCGGAGTTTGCTGCGTCCGTTTTCTTATTACTTCATTTTTCACAAAGTCAAACCACCGCACACCCAATATTCTTCTGAGACGCCTATTCTCAAAACTCAGAATTTTGCTGCTTTGAGCCCTAGTGAGGTGCCACGATTCGCATCCGCAGAGGAGAACAGGTATTATGCAGGCGTTATATATGCGGCATTTGGTTTTCACGGAGTAAATATCTAATCTCCAGACAGCCTTCATAATATTGAATGTGGCGCCTGGTATTCCTAGCCGCACTCCCAGTTCTTTTTGAAAGCTGCAATTTTCGTAACATATACTCCCAAGTATTTAAAACGCTCGACCCTTTCGATGACTTGGTTTGACAGAGTCAGGGGATCTAGGGCATCAAGGCATGAAGTGTAACAGTAACACTTCTTGTCTTTTTTGACAAAGAACCATTTAATTCCACACTTTAAAATTCAGTAAATAAAATAAACAAATTACATGTTCTTTGACAAATAACACAAAAATATACTCGTATAGCACATTAAATATATTTTACACGATGTTTTTTAGCAAAGAACATTTTTATTCAATTTCATAAATATACTATAAAATTAAGTAAATAGAATATACTTTGTACATTTTAGATACACGTTCTTTGAAAAAAGAACTGTTTTTTATTTTTTTATTTATTAAGACACAAACAACAGTTGTTATATAAGAATACAAAATATAAAAATATTACATACATTCAGTTAAAGTTTTTCACAAATATGATGAGAGAACATGTTACACAGTAAAGAGAAAAATAATAAATTATATAAGACATGAGAAAAAAAAAGAGCTCGTAAGAAGTTTAAGGGGTGAAGTAATAGATGGAGGAGTGGAGGAGAGGAAATTTCATAATATGGTTGACTAATTAAAAATTTTGATATTATAATAAAATAAACATAATTAAAGGAACATAAACTTATTACACACTGACAAATGTTTCATTTTACAGTGTTTCAAAAAGTTTATTTTTGGAGTCACAAAATTTTGTATTAAAAATATCTAAATGAGGATGAAGTAAATTATGTTTGGAGCATCTACGATAAATAAACGAGTTTTGAACATTAATTTTTTTTGGGCAAAGAATTACAAAATAAGCCTTAAATAACTAGACTTCAATATTTCCTTCATTAAAATGTTCTCAGTATCTGTTGTTATTGCTTTTATTGTGGATAACTTATATAGCGCCATTTTCGTAATATAGTACCCTAATGGTGCAATTGAATAATAATACTATTTATTTATTTATTTAAAGCACACCATGTTATGTTTAAAGCGCAACGTTACCTCAACGTACCTTCATATTATAATTGCCATTTTAAATTAAGACAGATTATAAAATTAAACCGCTGTAGAGCGGTTTCGTATGTCAGCTGAAGGACATGAAACCAAACGCCAAATGTGCAATGTCCCGGTGTAGAAATTAATTTACAACCGGAAGTTGTTCCTGCGTATAAAGTTATACGGGGACTTGTGCGCAAGGGGGCGAGAACGCGTGTGCCAAAACATGGCGGGGTTCCAAAATTAAATCCACGAATGGTAAGTAAACATAATATAATAGCATATATAATTCAAGTCGCGAGATTCATCCCTTTGAAGGCCCGTCACGGTCGCGAGCAAGGTATAATATCTTCGGCCCAACTTTTAAAAGTCGTACGTCGCAAACAGAGTTTTGTTCAGGGGAGAGTAAAATCAGTTGTTACATCAGTAGCGCATGTGTTTTATTTTTAAAAATGGAACACTGTACAAATATACAAGTTTTACACTCATAATTGAGCATATTTTAAGTCCTTAGAGAAAATGCCAAAATATCATTTGTCACCATTTGTGGACTCAGAAGTTTTACAAGTTAGGGTAACGATATGTAATATTAATCCTTTGTTCCTTGAACATAGATTTGGTAATTTCTAAACTTTTTCTTTGAAAATTATGTTATTTATAGCTTAAAAACGATTACGTATTTTTCTCGTTTTTTTAAACTCTTTCTATAAAAAAAATTAGCAATTTTGCAAAAAAAAAAAACCTATTTTTTCCAATACGCTATATTTACAAAAAATAATGAAAAACCCGCATTCAAACTACAAAAATACGAGTATTCGTAAAAAAAAAACTTAAACGTTATCACAATTATAATATTTAAGTTTGCAAATGAGTAGTAATTTTACACAATAAACGGGTGACAGTGACTAAATACGCATTAAAGACCATGGCCCTTACAAAAAGAAATGTAGAAAAGCTCAAATGCACACTGCGATCCATGGAAAGATCCATGCTTGGTATAAGTCTAAGAGACAGAATAAGAAATGAAGAAATTAGAAACAGAACTAGAATAGCGGATATCATAGATCGCGTAGCAAGACTGAAGTGGCAATGGGCAGGACATGTTGCGAGACAAGACCCCTCAAGATGGACCCCTAAAATTTTAAGATGGAGGCCTTGGGAGAATAAGAGAGGCATCGAAGGACCTAAAAAAGATGGTCCGACGACATAGTTGCTGTGGGGAGTAAAAATTGGCTGCAAGCAGCAACCGATCGAAAGAAATAAAAGGATATGGAAGAGGCAGTGAACGACACAAGGCTGAAGAAGAAGAACGGGTGACAGCTCTACACAAAATTGATCATCAGGAGTAATTTTTTGGAACTAATTACTTCAAATTGACCGAAACTACTCAATAACGTCAAAATATGTACCAACAGTGATTAGTTACATCAAATTAATCCTAGATCTTTCAGTTATTTTGCGCTTGGACAAAATTGTATGTTAAAAATAAATAATCTGGATTTTTTTTCAGCGCAATTTTTGTGAAAATCACCACAAAGCCGCTGTACTATAAGCAACCCGACACGTCTTGCAGCTACATAGTACATAGGCAGTTGGGATTGAAATAACCCGATTCCAATTATGTTAAATTTTAATCATACATAAGAGTAAGATTCGTCTTGTAGCTACAAAAAGCACGGGCAGAAATCAAGAAGTATTTTTAATATACTTTAATCGTTTACAGATATAAACCAGATTACAACATGTCCGGCGACTACAAAGCGCATGGGCAATTTTTCTGTGTCAAGGCGGGTGAAGAATACAGTTTTGTGTCAGAATTATAAATATTTTTCTTTACAAGCTCATTTTATTGTAGTGTCCATGCGGCGTGCTGTATAATAATTTATTATCGCTATTAACAAAGATGTTTCTCCAGCAAGTTTGTTAAATTCGCGTCTGAATAAACATTTCCTTTAATTTAATAAATCAATATTTTGGGTTTGTCCAAATGTTTGCAGAGAAGAAATGGATTTCACCCTCTAGATAGTTATTAAGATTACCGTAATACAAGAGAGATTTAATAAATGGGACAGTGTGAATTATGTTTGTCACAAAAAAATATGATAAAAAATGCCAATCCACCGTAATTTTACCGTGTCGTGCGGATTTGGACGAAACGTGTGAAACGGGCCTCACGAGGACAGATGTCTTATTTGGATTGATACGGAACACATGGTTATCTAGTTCCAGAACTACTGCCAGCACTTAGTATCGCCTTATGAAATATGGGGCTGGTTGCTCCGCTAATGTCTTAAAATCTATCTTCTAGAAGGAATCGAACGCCCGCACTAAATTTAGCCCTTCAGACGAAATCGCATTTCTCGGGGGTGGGATTCTCTATTTTCTATTTCTAGAAGCGAATCGTGTGCCATTATTTATACACAAAAGTGCGAGAGACGTAACAGAAACTTAAACCATTTGATCTCGGCAGATGTTTTTCGAATATATTTATGCAAACATCACTGCATTTTAATTTAAAAACTGATGTTATCTTTATTCTATCCGGGGGTACTTTTCATGAATTCGTTCATTCATTTATATGTGCCAGTAGTACCTTTAATTATTATATTTTATTACACTAAAAATATGTTAGCATAAAATGTGATGTAACTAGAATACTTATTGGAAATACAATAAAACGAGTTTCGGCAGCGGTTTCGGTATCCTTAATAAAAAAAAATAATAATTTAGAGTTAACTCTATGAGGCCAAGAGTCCTGTGTTGAGTTGGAATACAACAGAATGGACGGTGGAAGCATGCATATTATTAAAGAATACTAAAAATAAAAATTATTACATAAACATAAATTTATGCCTTTTATTTCATTGTGTTTTTTATTTGAACACTTATTTTTATTAACTAGTAAGGATCAATAAAAACGCCTATTTTTGCGTTTTAAAGTGAGATTTAATTTATTGAAATGAGTTTCGGTTTTCAGTTTCGGTTTCGGCTGAAAATCTTGTTTCGGTCAGTCAATATTGATTTTAAGTAGGAGGGTAAATCATTGTAATACTCATATATATTATTTAATCAGTTGTGTAGCATTTTTGACTGTACTACATATATGTACATGTTGTTTATTTAATCTGATGCGTGTATCATTTTAGGCTCCGTGTCTTATTTATCTCCAGGTACCTTCCCCTAATGAAACCCTTGAGGCTTGAACTCACTTACCTAAGGAATATAATAAATAAATGTATTTTTACATTTACATGTACGTATTTTCAGATTTTGAATTCTACTTTGGACACTTGATTTTCATTCGACATTCCATGCGGATTTTGACTTGCATTCAGACATGCGACATTTTTTTATCGACACAGCAATGCGTGACAACTAAGTACCTACATAATCTTAACAACTACTAGTATCTACATATTATATTGATACCGTCGCGCCACCCCATACTAGACGTAATAATACCAGACTATGAACATGTGTAGTCGTGCAGACAGCACATTTATTGCCTTGACCTGCACAACACACTTTTTAGTGGAAAACGCACGCATACAAACAGACTGATACAAAAATCACGAAATGATAAAATAACACAAAAACAAAAATTATGGTTAATAAGGCATATTTTGGGTACGTCAAAATTTAATAGACTAAAAATGAATTTTACCTACTAAAGAGTTTATCAATGTTGATACGTTTCGACAAATGTGGACCATACGACTTTTTTAAAAGGAAAATTATATATTTAGTAAATAGGTGAAAAAAGACGGTAAAATACCACCCACATGATAAAGATTTCAGGTCCTGCTAATAATTACTAAAAATCCTGCTACTAACAGGTCATAAGCCCAAGGAAATGCATAGATAACCATATTACTATTTGCAAGAGATTCTTAATCTCTTTTATCCATCAATATTATATATACTCGTATAGTGTATAATTCATTGCACAAAAAAAAATTTGTTCATTATCTACCGTAGCTGCTCCAAATTTAACTGACCTACCCTGTCCTCGTTTCGATATTTTTGATACTAAATTTTGCGACTCTAAAAATAAAACATTTATCCCCGTGTAATTAATTTATGTACATTTTAACATTTTTATCGTAAGCAAATTTCGAATTCGTCGACTATGTTATAAAAATTCCTTTCCTCCACTTCTCCACTTTATTTCCTCGTTCCCAACTTTATCACTGTTTTGATATTTTATTATTTATAGAACATCTGTTGTTTTACCCTAATGACATTATTCTACCATAAATCCAATAATTCAATATAAAATTCATTTAATATTCGCGATCCACTTGTCTAAAACACACAACTTTCACAGTAATTCGATTAAAACAAAAAATAATTTATTTTTATGCAACCATCTCTCACTCCGATTCGATCAAAATTGAATTCGCACTCGTTTCGGCTACATACGAATGAAAACTCTGTTGACCCTTGTTCCACCTAAACTTAACCAACCTAAACATCATTTCATTTCAGAAGCCATCTTCAGGGTTAACTCTTGCTCATAGTTTACCCTGAAGATGGCTCCTGCAACAGTCGCCAAACATCGGTAGAAGTCCAATTAATACGGGATAACCCAAGAAAGACATGCATAATTATAAAAATGACCGTCGAAATCTGCGCGCGTGTTTAATAAATGTAAACTTAAACTTAATAATTGTTTTACGCCTTCGACCAACTTAGTAATAACCAACAACTTCATTTTTTGTATAAAAAAATTCCCATCTGCTAAAATGATTACTGGTTTTCCGAAAAATGTGCTGAAAGTATGTTTCCAAAGGGAACTGTGCAACAAAAGTTAGAGAAACACCTTAAAACAGTAATTTCTAGAAATCGAAATGATATTTCCATTATTGTTGCACCTTTGCTGAGTACAAATTGAGATTTATTGTAGGAACGCGAATGGGTATCATCTGGCCGAGAATTACATTGCATACATTGTGGCTAGACGTCTGACGCTTAACATTTTAACATCGATCTGCCCGTCATTACTTGTCATTTAATGTCCGCCATTTTACGAGCGAACGCGAGCGAGTAACTACTACTACCACATACTACATTATCATATTATATACAATGTTGTCGTTCCTTCTACAAGGATTGAATTCATTTTTAGGCCATTAGGAATATTGCTAATCTGGAAATAGCCTTCGGATATGGAAGCATATGCAAGCGCAAGCTCGACCATATTATTTGTATGAGTATGCAAATATCTTTGGATTGTACCCAGTGCTAGATGTATTGTAACAATATTGCTCAATTTTTTTTTGACATTTGGCACAAAATCTTACTACGCATTTAATTTCTCTCCAATCATAACGATATTTGTCAGTTTTACGTACCGTCATTTTACAAAAAAATCACCCAAGGGACGATTTACATTTATAAACTCAAACGTATATTCTAACTGAGCTATTATTATTATGGATAACTTATATAGCGCAATTTTCGCCATATAATACCTCAAGGGCGCTTTAAAAAGTGATTATATAAAGATAAAAAATGTTTTTTTGCATAGTTAAATAGTCTATTAAAAAAAAAACTACTGAACTCATTGGAAAACATGAGGTTTTGACTAGTTTTACACGCTCTCTCATGGGTCTGAAAATTAATTATTTTATTTTTTAATCAATTTTAAATGAGACCTAACTAACTAACTAACCATCACGCCATTTCCCCAGAGGGGTAGGCAGAGAGGATAGAACGCCACACCACTCTGTCCTGGCACACTTCCTTTGCTTCCTTCACATTCATACATCTTCTCATGTACGCACGTCGATTATTCCGACTTTTCAGGTGACCACTTTCAAGAATTTGTTGTACTTGATCATGCCATGTCTTTCTCGGCCTTCCTCGACTTCTACAACCAGACACATTCGCATCATAAATCTTTTTAGCCGTTCTTTCATCATTCATTCGCTCCACATGACCGAACCATCGCAAAAGACCTTTCTTAATTTTGTCGATAATGCTTAACTCAGCCTTGCATTCTGCTCTAATTTCGACATTAGGGCACCTATCATACATTGTTTTTCCGCACATTCGCCTGAGGGATCGCATTTCAACAGCATTCAGTCTACTTTCGTCCCTTTTTTTCCAACTCCATGCTTCGCTTCCATACATTAATGAGACCTTAAATGACAAATAAAATATTTATTTATTATATCGAGCGGTTTTGGGTTGATCTACTTAATTTCTGTATTAATTACAGACTTATACATTTACTGATAAAAATAACAAGAATCTCACTAAACAAAGCATGAAAGCATTTAACAAATTACTGAAAATTTTAAGTTTTCATATAAAAAATGACTAAAATATTTAAAAAAAAAAAAAAATCAGTTTTTATAATTATTATGAATATGGGCAAAATTTAGGAAAGCGAATAATTATCAAATTAAGGCGAAAAAATAGACACATGGGCTTCGATTACAATGAGAAGTTAACAAAATTATCTTTAACTTCTTTAAGTAAAATCGAATTTTCTGAACGAAAAAATTGATATTCATAAGTGTTTATTTACTAAACATGTTTAATTACAGGTTAACGACAAGGTTGGTTCAAATTTTCATACAAATGTACACAATTTCATAGAGAAAATTATTATTTACTTTGGTCCAGAAATCTTGTTTGATTTATTTTAATATTATCATTATTAATTACCCGCAAATGTGGATAGACCAAATTATTTTTTAAATAATCTTATTTATAATGGTAGTACTCATATATAACATTTTACCACGCCTTAAATAATTGCAAAATATTGATATCACAACTTTACTTATTCGATTCATTATATAAAAGCTAGTTTTTAGTTAGAGATATATAGATACATACGAGTATATATTATTTTTTTAAAGTAAACAACAGCCATTATAACAAAACAATTAAATATATATATATAACTTAACACACGCCAAAAAATAAGAAAAAAAAGCGTTCCCGTGTAAACACACTCCCTATTATTACACAAGTAAAAAAAATTAATTACAATTAACTTATATGTCTTGTCGCCAGCGGATCTTTACGGGGTAAAACCAGATCGGCCTTCCCTCCTTTCTTCTTTCAATTAAGGGAAAATAAATATTATACGAAAGTATACAATAAAATATGTAATACCGAATGTCGGGCTTGTAATATGCCTATAAAATTGTTCGGTGTCTTGTGACAAATTGTCCTTGAATATTTTACATAATTCTCAATAGCAAGAGTGCATGCCGTTACTTACAATATGGAAGTGTTGCTATTAGCTCCAAATGATAATACAGCAATTATCAGTGAAAAAAGTAGGAATTCAACCTTGGCCGCTCGGTATAATTGATATTGTTCTAAAATGCATTTCACATTAACATTCTCACGGACTTTGTAGGTAAATTAGTCAAGGGACGATTGACGCTTCAAGAAGATAATGACAAAACAACGATTAGTCTCCACTCTTCGCCTGTTAATATGAACATTTCTTCAGTTATCGCTAATACCCTTAAATTGATGTTCGACCAGTATAAACATCCGAAATGTGTGTATCTCAGGGAACAGGGTAAACGGTGCACTTAAACTAACCTTGGCAAAAAAAGTCGCAGGAGACAAAATTAGCAGTTCGCAACTGAACCGGGTTGTGATCCCGTGGCTAGAGACGCGGACTCACGTATCCGAGGGACGAGGTTCGAACCCCACTCTACTAATTGATTCGCATTTTCTAATAGTGAGTTATTTATTACTCGTTGAAAATAACCCCCAAAAAAAAAAAAAAAACAATGAAGTCTTAGTGCATACCCTTATAAATGAGAGCGAAACACGTAGTTTTATTTTATTGCAATGTCAACAGGCAATTATTATCAAACCACAAGTTACATAGGTACTATAAATAAACTTTTTTTAACCCTTTATACATTAGGCTATTTTGTGATTTCGTTTTTTTCTTAAGTGGTACCTAGCCTTATCTTATTATTATTTCAAGTTCAACAGTTATGTACATATATGTATACGAGTATAATACAAATGCACTTATAAAACCTGAACAAAAATCCGAATTATGCCATTTTTCTGTGAAACCGCGGATATAACAGATTAAGTAAGTAACCCAATAAAATATAAAAGATATTTGAACAGATGCGTTCTTATTATTATTATATCGACGCTGGAAAGAAAAAAGTTACCAAGCGACATGTACCAACTTTACAGAAGAGTTAATTAATGTTTTTTTTATTAATGAAAATACCTTATACAAATGTTTTATTTTGACGTGATTTTACAACAACAACTAACAATTTAAATTTAAATAAAAATATAAAATGCGCGATTCTGTATTAATTAAAAAAAACTTTAGTTGGCTATTCTGTAAAATTGCTACATATCGCTTATCGCAAAATAAAAAAAATGTAAAAAGGGGCTAGATTTCTTACTATCCATGCGCTCTGTAGCTGCAAGACGTGCTGCGATACTTATTTATTGTAAAGCACCCTTGAGGTGATTTTTACAAAAATGGCGCTATATAAATTATTTAAATATATATAACGTTTTCCTTTCCAGCGTCGATATGAGACATTCCGTTTAACCCTTATTCCTATCAACTAATTTAAATAGTACAAGTATTGCAGTCACTGGCAGGAACGGTGTATTTTCTATAGATGGATTTTGGCATCTATATCAAAAAGGTGGGTATATTTACATTTATTTCCTTTTGACGGCGGGAAATAAAGACAAAAAATATTAAGCATATTAACAAAACGTTGTTAGTCCTAATCACTGCAATACGGAGGCAAATATATAACTTATCTACCCTTAAAAATATAGGCAACAATTTAAAGATGTATAATTTACTACTAATAAAATCGTTTTATATTTAAACAAAATGGTGCATTTGTATCAATAAACACGGTTTAATATTCAAAGATATCTTGACTTTTACGCTACATAATGATCCCTTTCAAAATCGACTGGATTTGTACATACGAAAATACGCATTTTTGTATAAATTACGACCGTAGTCGTCGATAACGCCCAAAAAACAAGACATTACTACGGCCCGAACCGTTAATTTGCCGCCATAAAATGGACACTAACTTTTTTCCATGAAAGGCGGTCCAACCTTATCGTCCGAACAGCCCCTTTTCTGTGGAATACAATGTCTGATAATGATATGATATTATTTGGAAGTGAAAGCCCTTCCAATAGCCAATGGTATCTGTTAGGTAGCCATAAAAATAATTGTGATTCTTTGAATCTCCCGGCAGGTGCATTTACTCAAATAAACTCAAAGACGATGCCTTTTTATGATCATTTGAAGTATACATGTTTAAATATCCAATAAAATAATTTTGTTTGTTTTTATAAATACGAAAAGCCTTTAAATAATTATATTTCAATTGTAACTTGAATGATTTCCCTTTCAACATATTCCCCCTTTTAACTTTCTCAACTCGCTTATGTGCATACATTGCACACTCACACGATTATAAACTTCTTCATCAGACACTCCATACAATTTTAAACCTACTTTCATCCTCACAAAATTGCATTATTTCATTAAAATAATCAAGTCCTAACTTTTCTTAACTATACGTAAACCTCCCAAAAATATACGCATGTATATACAAATATATTTTGTAAATATGCAAATTGATGGAATAACGATAAAACATTTACTACATTCAATGTAATTCTTCAATTCAAATGATCAAGAAAATCAAAATACAAATTTATGCAAAAAAAATCTATAAACATCAGCAAATCACGAGGAACATTGCAAAACACAATAAAAAAAATTGCTAGCATTTTAAGTAGTATAACAATCTTCAAGATAGGTGTAAAAAAATATAACAGTATAGCCCCCATGGTATTGCAATTTGGCACCGCTCATTATCGAACACAATCTAATCAACATTGATCATCTCTGTTGCAATTTGATCAAACAATCGGTCACTAAAACTACAATATCAAATAATGTCGTGGAGATTAGTTTTAAATGAATATTTATATGTGTCCAACCATCACGTCCCGCATACAATGCGAAAACTTTAATTAAAACACAAGATTCAATTAATTCTAATATCGTATCGCAAAGTATTGAACAACGTTTAATTTTGAACTTAACACAAAATGTGTTCGCTATTAATTAATCAGCTAGCTGTGGTAAATTCTAGATTGTGATTAATATTGATAGCTCTTCAATATAAACTGCTTGCCCGCATAATATTATGTTACTTCATATCGAAAAACATGGTCTTACGTTTAATGTTTACAGTTTGACTTAAAATTTCGTAAGTACCTTTACAAAGCAAAAACATTTACCCGGATTTAGGGTTTTGTAACGAGCATGCAACATTTTTTTGGGATTTAAATCGCTTTTAAAAATCACACGAAAATTCCAGCTCGTTTTATTTTAACTATTTTAACTCTTAAAATACTATGCTAAAAATCTCCCCGTAGACGGTGCTGTAAAATTGTGTACTAAGCAAAAGACGAAATATTTTAAAATATAGGTATTTAAAAAACGGAGATATACCGTTAAATAATGTACTGAAATATGTTCCATAATTTATAAAAACAATGCTATAATTTATTTTCCATTTACAAAAATACGAAAGAAAAAAAAGAGAGATACATCATGTGTGATATCATAGCACACACAAACGCGAGTTAAAAAGTTTTTTTTTTTTTTTAATTTTTTTATATGAAATTTTTATATCAACCCTTACGTTTTATTACATTCATTTTACAAAAAAATATATGTCATTTTTTGTTTATACTCTGTTATTGATAATAATATTTTTTATGCCTTTGAAAAGTCTTTTGTTTAGTTTTGTCTGGTAGTTTATTGTATAATTTCAGTCCTTGATTTATTAGTTTCAATTGTCCTTGTCTAATTTTGGAATGTTGTATGTGATATTGTTTTTATATTTTTCGTATTAAATGAAACGAAAAATATAAAAATGAAAATACACATATTTTCGTCGAAAAATGCATTACTAAACAGTGATATAATTTTTTTTTAAACTATAGCTTATACTTAAATTGTTATTTTTCAAACATACTTTTTAAAACAGTACTTACTTAAATGCAGCATTACCCGAAAGGAACAAGATTGCTGCTGTACGATTATTGAAAATAAAATAAAAATAATATGCAAACTATATGGACAAGTGATAGATACAGCAACACAAAAATCAAACACAAACTCTGTAGAAATATTTGGTCAGCAATCGAAATAGCGTAACGGAAGTACTTTGAACCAAATAAAAAAAATGTAAAAACCATTAAAAAATTGACGTTACAATTAAAATGGTACTTCCTGCAAGAGTTTTTAAACGAACTCGTAGAAATAAACTTCCGCGTGTTTTATTATAAATTCGTTATCAAACGAACGTGTCATGGAATGGCTATAAAATTAAAATGCCGGATAGGAAATAATATCAGTTTAGATTCTCACGGTAAACGCAAATAATAAAACGCAAGCGGAACCCGCATTCGACTTATAGTGGGACTAGATCGCCCCGTCTGAGTCTATTTCATGGGGTTAGAATAGCCTCGAGGTACACCATAATAATTATGAAAAACGGTTCATTATTAACATGTTACATGATTATAAGGCGCTCATTGGGTACAGCGAGCTTTAAATCCATAATAATATGAAGCACCCGCGTAGGAAAGTCTCGCCTAACAAAACAATGATACAATGTATTTATCAATTCAATACATACACGATGGCTAAGTACCGCTTGTAAAATTATTTATACTAATTATAAAAAGTTTCAGGTCTAAGTGGTGCGAGAATACATTAAGGGTATTTTTATGATAAAGTGGTAAAATCATCATTAAAAAAGTAGTACCTAATACTGGAAAATTTATATTAAAGGCTTTTAATTAAATACGCATTTAATCACATTTAGACGGAATACGTAACTGAGAGGATATTTAATTTAATTAGAAAACCAAAGCTAAACTTCAATTCAGTTCGGTTCAGTGCCGAAATACGGCGTTAACTGGCAAAAAAAGTACATACTTGCAATACAAAATAAGTGTTTGAGATGTAAAAATTGCAAAGAAAATATTCCTGGCACTTTCACTAGATACAAAATACTCGTTCCAAAGCTTCATATATTATTTGTACATATAAACACTACAATAATATATGTATTATAATAACAACAATATTACTAAAGTGTAATAAAAATGAAGAAAATATAAAAGTAAAATGTTTAAAACATTGATGATATAGTTTAAAAAATTAAGAAAAAAGATAAAATATAACAAACTAATAAATAAAATAAAATAAAAATGAACAAATAATAAAAAAATTGACAACCAACAATATGAATTCCAAAAACTAAAACTTTGTTAAGAAAATTACAGATTATAAAAACATAAAAAAATATTTCACGAATGAACAATAAAAATTGATTATTGATAGCAGCTAAACGTTGTATCAATGGCAAATCTGCGGATGCGTGGAATGGTCTACCTCATGGAATAGTTATGGCACCATCTGTTAATACATTAAAAAACAAATTGAACATATATAGGAAGTGAAATAAGCTTACAAGAAAGACAAGATAGGGGCATATCAGCTGATAGTTGCCTCCCCCTTATTTAATAATAATAATAAAAATACGAAAGCGTCAACCGGGAACCGCACAACCGGGAACCGCACAACCGGGAACCGCACAACCGGGAACCGCACAACCGTGTTGTGGTCCCGTGGTAGTATTGCGGACTCGCGGATCAGAGGACAGAGTGCGAGCCCCGCATATTTTCTAGCTTAGGTAAATACAATCTTAAAGGGTTAAATCCAGTATTCCATTAATACTTACCCAAAACGCCGATACAGATTTTCCTTCTTTCGTTAATAAGTTGTTTTTAAGTGACATGTGATAATGTAACGTGTACAATTAAGTATTATCAAACCACTTTGTTATTATAATTGTGTTCACTAATGACCTTGATTGATAAAACATTTTAATTACTAAGCGAAGGAGTTGGAAAACCTGTCTTTATCAACAATAACGTCAAAATAACTCTTTGATCAGTGTAAATACTAAGTACATAATTTTTCTGAACATATCACTATATTGTAAATATTAAATATCAATTTATATGAATCACAAATTAATATTACTGTATTAGGCAGTAATCTGTTTTCTTAGTCAAATTTAGGGGTGCGGATGCCTCAGGAGAGCCTTAGACTATTTGCCTCTTTTTCACACCTAAGGCTCCCGCCGTTCTGGAAGGCAGTCGACGACGATCTTGCTTTATTCGGTGGAACTAAGGGACACGGAATCGACGAGGTGGAGATTGCTGGCTATAGGGTACGCTAGAGGCGTCTGGTGATGTCCACTTAGGAGAGAATGTGGATAAAGAAGAAAATTAAGTCAAATTAAAGCAAGTTTTTCTTTTGAGTATCCGGGTCGTGAAATTTGTAAATCGGTTTTTTACTTCCAACACAATTCTAATATTTTCTTCTATCTAGTAAAATTTAACTTCAAAGCCATTAAATGTATATAATACTATCTCTGATGCTGTACTATATAGAGCGTAAAGCGTCATTACGAGCAATATTTAAAAAATATATATATTAAAAAACCCGCTAAACCGAAAAACACGCTTTTCTATAAAAAAAAATCTTTACAGAGATATATATGTAAATTATATGAAATGCGTACTTATGTTTTGTTATAATGTTTAAATGAAACGGTTATAATAATTATTTGAAAAAACATACAACTTTTCAAAAATTAATGTCAAAATTCGACTATTTCGTCAAGAAAATATTTAACGAAATTTTCAAGAAAAAATCATGTCCTATGTAAATTTTAAAAATACTTACAAGTTAATGTAAGTAGGTACTGCTTCAATTTAAAACTTTCGTTAGTAACCATAAAATAATAACCGTGTGCAGAGACAAAACTTAAGGTGAGGAAAGTACATTCTATTGTCTCCACCTTCAGGTTATTCTCCGCATTTGAGATTAGAATGTACTTTCCTCACCTTAAGTTTTGTCTCTACATATTAGTCTAAGTGTACACAAAAAAACGGGAGAGGAAGGAAAATGAGGAGGGATTAAAGGGGGAAAGATTGAGTTTGGCCAAAACATTCAAATCATCGTCATAACCGAACATACAAAATATTTTTTTAAAAACTCGTTGTTCATTTACATATTTCCTTTCTATCTAACGAATACGCTAGCACTGCATTAAGTGAATCTAAGCAATATCTACGCTGCACTATCTTAAAATTAAAATAATCATACGTTGGCAATAATGAAAAAACATATCTAACTATGGGATTTTTAAAAATGGCAATTACGTTTGCAGAAATGCTTATCAAAACTCCGAGAAATGCGTACGCCGGTAAGGATGGATGGGTAGTTTCGCACATAATCGGGACCATTCAAATTATATTTTTTATCATGATCAGAATGTTATGAAACGAGACGCACGACCTAATGAAACGAGCGCGGCGAAAAGGGACGCAACTACTCGAAAGGAATAATTTATTCAGACCTGGCGTTTGCGGGGTAAAAGTGGAAAAAACAAAACAAAATAATTGCGATCCCGCGCGAAATTGCGCTGCGAGGAGGCAATTTGAAAAAGAATAATTCCGGCGGAAATCGAGCGCCATTAAAAAGTAAGATGGCGACCTCTTTAATTAAAATAATCGCGCCAATCACGGCGAGTCCGATTCACACACACGCGCAGTGTTGGTTGCTCGGTGCTTAGCGCCTAGGCCAGTTATGCAGAAGTAAGTCAGCAATAGGCACCTATGGCCACCTAACCAGAAACATGCCTTATTCCAACAGACCTAGGAATACGCCTCGATGAAAACTGTTTTTATTACCCTTACCTATAAATAATAAATGTATAATGTAGCTAAAGGAGGCAAAATTCGCAGTTCGCAATAGAGTCTTGGGGCCAAGCCATTAATAATAATAATATTTGGCTGATTTATAAAGCGCCATTTATGTGAATAAAGGGCGCTTTACAATTGTATACTTACATTCTAACTAAGCTAAATTTAAAATTGAGGGTCTGATAAAAACTGAAGAAGTGAGATTTTAGTTGGGATCTGAACTGACTGGGACTGTCGATGATTTGTAAGTTTGAAGGCAATTAGTTCCAGGCGGAGCGTCCGGCGATCTCCGAACCTAGTGTCCAAACACTATCCAAATAGCGCCGGATTTCGACGAAGTTTTCCTCTGCCTGAATCAAATGCTGACCTAAGAGTAGATTTTCTTTGACACGTATTTTCCCTAATACAAAGGTCCGATGGGTATTATAAAGCTATTTCATGAAGGGATTTGAATACTGTCCAGCAATGCTTGTATTTTATTCACTCTGGGCTTTTTAACCAGTGCAAAGCTAGAAGATGTTGAGATATGTGAATATATTTTTTTACTCCCGTAATAATATGAGAGCAAAGTATAGAATTGGAATTGGCTCAATGCTGTCGAAATATGATAGGTGTACTCGTACATGTCGAGATCCGTGTATTAATGAAGCTTTATAGACGGGAAAGGAGTGCTGCGTTGGTTCGGACGTGTAGAGCGAATGGACAGCGTAAGAAGGGCTAAAAGGATTATCGATGCAAATGTAAATGAGAAAGACCGAGAAAGACGTGACATGACCAAATTTAACAAATACTTGAAGAGGGACATGTCCATAGTCGGAATAATCGTCGTGCGTGCGTGAAAATATGTATAAATGTAGAGGAAGCGAGGTATAGATAATGACAGATCATTTCCTCGATTGCAGTTTTAAATCCAAAGTGACCCACCAGATCGTGACCCGACAAGTACAGCAGCTGACGGTGCCACGACAGAAAAACTAATGTGGAGATAGAACAATGGGGAGTGTAGTACCAAAACGGTTTAATTTAATACCTGTTGAAAATCGTGAGGAAAAAACTAAATACATTAAAAAAAATAGTCAAAAACTTATTAAAAACAGCAAGTGAAACTTCGTGCAAATAAATATATTATATTCTTCATCTTTTATTAAACTATGTACTTACCTTTTATAAATTAAAAAAAAAATGTAATGTAACCCGCAGACAAGCCTCGGCTTTACGGGAACAAAAATACAATTATGTAAGTTATTTTAATTGTTAAAACAAATAAACATTAACATTTTTTTATTGGATCTGGCATCCTATCCTCTCTGCCTACCCCACTGGGAAACGGCGTGATGGTTTGTTTATTTATTACAGTACCTAATCAACTTGCTGCGAAACATGACATAATGATTTTAAAAAAAACTGTTTTGTGTCGTATCCATGCCGTAAACCTCAACACCCTTTTATTTCATTATTTACCAAAGGGTTAAAAATAATGGGCAATGTTCAGAATAAGGCACTAGCGACATTGCGGCAAACTAGCGTGATTTAACTCTACTTACTTAGTGACGCGGAGGAGAAATTATAATACTAGCCTATTCTGAATCAAGAATCTGTTTCTGTCGCATAATGTGACCATTGCAGGTCTGAATTAGAAACGTTCGCAATTTTCCAGGTTCAACTGACCCAACAAAACATGCAGAATGAACCTGTCAGTGAGAGTGGTTGTCAGAAAAGAAAACTCTGTATTAAACGATTATCATTTTGGACATTATTCCATTTATTGCCCTACGGGTTAGATTTTCGATGCAAAATTATTTTGCTAGACTATTTGATAACTTTGAACATAGGTACTAAATTTATTTTATTCATATTTATTGATTTTATTATTACTATCTGTGTGTACATGATTTTATCAGTTTTACGCTACAGCACGTACACAATAAAAAACACACAATGTGAATATTTTAACATAGAAACAAAAAATAAACATTAAAGAACAAGAACAAAATTTAATGTTTCCGAAAAATCAGTATCTCTAAAAAAATATTTAAAATTCATTTATAAAGACATCTATCTAGAGACGATGGACGATCTATAGTGAGGGTCGTATTGTACATGTTAAACTTACATGAACGACATTTGAGTAGAAATTTTTTACTGTAATAATATCAATATTATTGGTAATTTCTATGTTAAGAAAGATTGTGATTCCGTCGTGTAAGGTACGTTTGGAAGGTTCTGTATGCATAATATACCTTGGTAGAGATAGAAGGAAATAATTTATTTTTGTTAATTTTAGTACGTCTCGTTGTGTTTTTACTGAATTCGGTAAAATATAATTAATATTTTTTTTTAAAAACATTTTAACGTTCTTATAATTTGCCTAAATATTTAAATTTCGGTTTCCATTTTCAACGAGTTGTAAATAACTCGCAATTAGAAAATGGAAATCAAGCTGGGTAAAGTGGGGTTCGAACCTCGGACCTCTGATCCGTGAGTTCACAACACTAGCCACGGGACCACAACCCGATTCGTATTCTGGTTTATACTTTAGTCATTTCACAATAAATAAACATGCACACTGTCCTTAATATAAATACACAAAATTTAATTAAGCATTTTAATGACAAAGCAACACATTAAAAAAATGAAGACAACACAAAGAAAAATACAAATACGCTCGTTGTCACAATTAATGTGACGTGGTGACGGATTTGCAAATTTAATACTTCACCGCCAAATTCATGATGGTGGAATTTTACCATATTCTTTAATCATTGATTTTAAATAAAATCACATCTTCTCGTGCAAACGCAATTTTGAATATGTGCAAAGTGCAGTATTGACATGCTAAAACAATTTAATTTCAGGAAAAACTGTATTTAGGAATCTCTTGATCGTTTTCTTGGATTTGATAAATGTTTGCAAGCAAATGAATCATTAGATCTGATAATCTTGTGACTGTTGATGAGATAAACAATATCCCCCATTAGATAATTTACCTTAACTTAATTGTCGAAGAAAGTCACGATTCTACAACTGAATTTCGTGATTTTGTTATTCTAGATATAAAAGGCGGTAAGCCGTGTATTATGATTTAAAATAAAAGGAAAATGAAAGAAAAAGGTCCAGCAAATTGCAGTCTTAGAGCGAGAAAAAATATGTATTAAAAGAAAAATGAAAATAATTGGCAATTCGGCATATTTTCAAACATCTGTATTCCATCAAAAAGAGCTGACACCTTTTAAGTAGCTTATTTTTTGTAATTATTACTTTCAAATAATTTCTTAATTCCTAGAAATTTAAATTATTTTCATTGTCAAAAAAAAACCGAAACATTTAGATTAAATCTTTAATACATCTTGATATAGCTCACTATTTTGCTGATTTCAAATTGATTGAAAAGTATTGAGGCTTTCTATTACATTTAATTCTTCAGGCAACTCATTGTACAATTTTAAACATTTGTACAATGAGTTTTAAGACTGTTTTTCTCCTCGTTGATAAACTTACTTTTTTTAATTTAATTTTTTTTGTACGGCATTGTTACTATGGTTGAATTTTGTTACATATATATTGTTTAAATCCTGAATTATTTTATCAATGATTACTGCAACATTACATTTAATTTTTGCTTTTAAGTACTTACTGTGTTAGCTTATTTTGCTAATTAAAAGTATGGTGTGACCGGCTCTGTACTGGGATAATTACATATCTTTATTTCAATCAACAGCGTTGCTATAATAATATAACTCGGGCTGATGGAAAGTATGAACAGTACCGAAACGATTATACAAGCAATTTATTATTATTTAATCAAATAAACATGCTCTAAAACGTGAAAACAGAAGGTTTGTGAACTACAAAAATAATTGCAAAACATTTTGGTTTAATACAAGCATATGCAATACAATAATTTTATTGTCCTGTCATGTAAATAAAGAAAATATTTTCACGGCGTTTTCATATTATTTTCTCACATATCCCCGTGCCGTGGAAAAATGATGCGACGCTTAGTACTAATTGTAGTGATTCTAGGAAAATGAATTAATGCACTACCCCTAAAGTGGGGACACGATATTAACCAGTATTTTTAAACAAAATAATGCACTCAATATCGATATTAAAAAAGCGACTGAGCAAAAAACCATAACGTTAATTAGGAGACAACATTTGTAATTATACCAGGTATAATTCAGGCTACTGCCTTTTATAAATTATTGTTATTAGCGAATTTGAACCCCGTTACGAACCGGCAATTAAAGAGACATTTAAGTTCTGCGCGGAAACTATTTTGATATGAAGAAAAACGGCGAAACATGTTTGCTAGGAATCAAATGATGTTTCCACTAAGAAAAAAAATATAGGACGCAATATTTGCGTAAATATTATAAACAGTATTTATTATTCAATTTACTTTACATTAATATTAAAATTAATGTTCTTATTATGCATATGAAAACATGTTTATAAAAATTACGAGGCTTCCTACACATTTATGCAAATGACCATACAAGCTCGACAATAATTATTGTGACTGTTGACACGTCCATCAATTATTTATTATTATTTACCTTGAAATTCGATTTTTTTTTTATATTCAGAGCCTAATTTTTAAAAAATCACCCCGTAAAACGAGTTTTGTTGTACCTTCACGTTGTAAGTATTTAAAAAATAAATTAAGTACCTCAACTGATAAACGAAATAAATATTAATGTATTCAAATCCAAAAACAAAATATTTATATAAGGTTTAATGTAAAAGATATAATTAAGTAAAAGTAATGAATAGCTTGGCCTACAATATAATCATAATGATACTTTATCATTTTAGTTTTTCATAAAATACCTGGGTACAAACTGACATTGGTAAAATGAGTATTAATTTCTGGCAATTACATAATACACGGTTGGGAGAGAGATGTAATTTAATTTGTGTAGCTTTTAATGAAAAAAATCATAATTAAATTAGTTTCGTTCAACACGACTGTGAGAAATCACGATACGGTAAAAATAATATCCCTACTTATTGCATTGAGAAAATATGCTCGCACTTATCTGTATATATATATATATTGTATATGTACATAATCAAATAACTAAACTAAATTTCATAAAAAAACGAGAGTTATCGTAATAAAATCTTCACGTCCTCATTCATCTTCGCTCGTTATCTTTTCAATGATTTTTACCTGAAAATAGCCAATCGCATCGAATCTAAAACACAAGTCCAGGATTTCAGTTATAACTTACACATTTTGGCCAATTTTATCAAGTGCAATATTTAAAATTTGTTCGTAAATTAGCTAATTGATGTCATTGTAGACAAAGAACTAAAACTTGACAAAATTGTGATAAGCATGGACAGAGTACGAGAATATCGGAACAATATCACATACAGCATTCGAAAACCAGACGAGGGCAATCGAGACTAACAAATCAGGGACTGAAATTATACAATAAACTACCAGACAAAACTAAACAAAAGACTCAGACAACCATTTCAAAAGATGTAAAAAATATTATCATCAACAGAGTATGAAATAAAATTAAAAAATTGTTAAATGAATCCATAAGGGTTTATAAATTAATTTCAAATATTTTATTTTCTAAAAATCAATATTATTATTGTTATTTCAATATCTTGTAAATGCTAAGAATGTATAAAATTCAAAGTATCTTCGTCGGGAACTGGTAATTAAACATGTTTAAAAATATATATATACATATTCTATTTTTCATACGGAAGACTTGATTTTACTTTGTAGATAAAATTGAAGATAAATTTTTCTTCCTATAAGAATACGGACCCTAGTGAGGTTAGTGTCCATCGATTATGGCTCAGCCCGTTACAGGATGGAGATTTTGGTGAATGAATTATAAGCAGTTTTATATTGATACTGAAAGACAATAAACATTACTATTACGAAAAAGCGGTTTAGCCCTATATGAGCTTTTGACTTTACTGCGATCTGTGTAGATCTATCTATTTTAACAGGTTCCACACAAGCCCAGGTCTTAAGTTTTAAATAAAAATATTTATATTTAAAAAAAGAGCCTGGCTACCGATTGAAGGGCGAGTGTTCTCATATTGCTTAATCTTCCCCTTTAAGCCCAGTTCCTTTAAGTATCCAGCTATAAGGAAGACGGCGAGCGCTCCAACATCCTCGGAATTAATCAGTGGTCCCCCAAGATGCGGTTTCTTTTGTGATATTAAAAATCAAAGTAACTGTAGGGTACATAGTCCATATTAGATGACACACACGTGGTAAATTAGTTCACCTGAAGTAGACTAATGACCGACGATACAGTGTCATTATTTCTATCGAATGCAATACATTCGTAAAATGCAACTCTTATAGTATTGCACGTTAAACCGGGAGCATTGTTCTGCAGTACATTCACATTGCCCCTACCATGAAAAATTGAACTACAAAGGAACGTCGTCTATAAAGAGACCACAGGACGCAGCCAACGTCAGTCAGCCCGTTCAGCCAGTCAGCCCAACAAGTTCATTTCACTAAAGTTTAATTTAATCCAGCTTGACGAAATCACTCAGTTCCAGCATGTAGCCCAAGTGCAGTCTCTTCAACCCATCATCGCCGATACGCTCGTGCTACACAACCAAGTGCTGTATCTTATTCTTATTCGCCATGTAATAAATACGCATTAAACAGCAACCTCGTATCTTATCTGTCAATCTCTAGCTGGGGTAGGAACTCCAACCCTCAACGACCTAATTGCTACACAACAAAGCAAAGGAAGTTATCGAAAACGAGGAAAATACGGATATATACTCGTAAATAAATCGTTGATTACGAACCTGTCTGACTTGCTTGAATTGTTCCTCGAAGCTCCACGTCTGCTGCGAGCTGGTAGATCCCTCGGAGCTGCTGGAAGAGGCGGAACCGCCCTGCGCCCCAGCCAGGGGGGCGGCCAGGGGGCCGGGCGCGGGCGGCGCCAGGAACGGGCCCGGGTGCTGGAAGGGGAAGCCCATGGGCAGCGAGAAGGGCGCGCCCGGGGGGCCTAGCAGGCCGCCGCCGCCCACCTGCGGCAGGCTGCTCAGCGGGGTATTCTGAGCCAGGGAGGCGAGTGAGGACAGGTGTGGGTGAAGGGAGTTCTTCAGGCTCTCGAAATCGTCACGCCCCTGAAAAGAATTAATCGAACCGTTGTTTTTCGGAAATTTTACAGAAAATCAATATCGACGGTGGAAAGAAAAAGGTACCAAGCGACATGTAGCAAGTTGCTAAATAAATAAAATATTTTTTTTAATCAATAACTAACTAACTAACCATCACGCCATTTCCCCGGAGGGGTAGGCAGAGAGGATAGAACGTCACACCACTCTGTCCTGGCACACTTCCTTTGCTTCCTTCACATTCATACATCTTCTCATGCACGCACGTCGATTATTCCGACTTTTCACATGACCACTTTCAAGAATTTGTTGTACTTGATCATGCCATGTCTTTCTCGGCCTTCCTCGACTTCTACAACCAGACACATTCGCATCATAAATCTTTTTAGCCGTTCTTTCATCATTCATTCGCTCCACATGACCGAACCATCGCAAAAGACCTTTCTTAATTTTGTCGATAATGCTTAACTCAGCCTTGCATTCTGCTCTAATTTCGACATTAGGGCACCTATCATACATTGTTTTTCCGCACATTCGCCTGAGGGATCGCATTTCAACAGCATTCAGTCTACTTTCGTCCCTTTTTTTCCAACTCCATGCTTCGCTTCCATACATTAGGGTTTGTACCAGAACTCCATTATGAACTGCTAATTTAGCCTCTTGCGATAGACACTTATTTGCTACGACAGACTTTGTCTTTTTCTAATCAATAACAATACAAAAATCCCCAAATTACTCAAAAGGATGCCTTACCGCGGTAGATTAAAAACACTAGGACTTACATCAGTGGGAGAACGACAGAAGAGGGGAGACTTAATAGAAACTTAAAGGGTACCCAATAAGTACTATGACTGCCCCCTGCATGAGATGTATCAATTAAATCCCAACGCAAATTTACGGCGTCAACTGGAAGCTCTATCGTCTCCAATTTCACCTCAATCCCAAGGAAAACTTATATTTTAGCACGGTAGTTTCAGACTGGAATACATTGCCAAGCCTAGTTGTCCATTCCGTTTCGGTCGACCAGTTCAAAAACCGTTTGGATACTTTTTTTAAGGAAGAAGAACGCAGACAAAAAAACAGAAGATGAGATATAGGAGCATCAACAAAGGCGGCCTGCCTATAACGAATAATAATATGAATAAAAAAATTTACAATTTATATAAGAATCCCGCCAAAATAACACTTATGAGATTTTTGTCGATTAAAAAAAATCTCTTCTGTAAAGTTGCTACAAGTAGCTTATTAACGTTTTCCTTTCCACCGTCGATATGCATCTTCTTTTTCAAACATCAATATGTTGTGAGACCATTCCAAAATAAGTTTAAAATATTTTAACATTTAGTGGAACGGAAGGCCGGTTGACAACTGTCAACAGGCCGGCTTCTCCTGAAGAGTTTCCTCTCCACATGATCAAATGCTGAGAAGTACCTAATTGGCCCACATTAGAATATCCTTCCTAATTCCAACAGTTTAGCTAAAAAATGTAATACAATAGCAGAAAAATCCTATTTTTGAAATATAAACCTTGTATATTATAAGCAAGGTAAAAAAGAATGCAACTCCCATATAAAAATATAAAAAAACAAAGACGGAGAACATTATCAAGAGGGTTATATTGAAATCCAGGCGCTTAAAGGGATTACGACTTTTCATCGGCTGATTTAAGTTATAAACAATAGACAAAACAAAAGAAATTCTTAGGGAAACTATAGGCCATGTTTTGTACAAGCGTCTGGCAGTCATTATGAAAAAATATATTAAACCTGCACAAAAAATACTGATCCTCTGTATAGGTGGTAAATACGCGTTTGTTGTAATATCACATACCTTTTCTGGACGGTGCAGTCGCAGTCTGTCCAGCAGGTCCCTGTGCTCCAGGGTACCGCGGCCCTCGTCACTGCTGTCCTCCGCCTCGGGCTCCCCTTCGGAGATCTCTCCTTCTCCCTCGCCCTCGTCGTGGTGCGACTGCAAAGAGGAAAAGAGATAAACGTTAATTCCACGCAAGTGACAACGAGAGGAATTAATTAAATTATGATATGCGAAGGTTGGTAAACACGCAATCGTCATTAAAAATGAGGGAGATAAATAAAAGTTTGAAGAATGTTGAATTAACAGTTAATGTTTATGAAATAAAATAATGAACAATTTAATTCGATAGTAACATTAGTCATTTAAAAAAAATATATAATGAGTTTTGATAACGCTATTAAAACCGTGTACTAAAAAAACTATTGGTTTCGTAAAAAGCTCAGTAATGGTCATTTTTTTTGTTTCTGGCTAAAATTACTAAGAACGGTAAAAGCCATAATATAAAATAAACAATCTCGTATAAAATTTACGTAAAATTAGTAAAAGTACAAACAAGAAGGCATCTTCAGGACTGGTGACCGTGGAACCAGTCCTAAAAATGTCTTCTTGGGCGAAAGCGCTCGTTGGTTAAATTAAATAAAAGTGAAACAAAACCATGAAGTTTAATTGATAATTTTATCAAAATCATAAACTATGGAGTTTTATCAAGAAATATCTACATAAAACAGCAATATACCTACATTACATTTATATTTTTTTGTAAAGCTGGTAAATTATTTGTACCATTTTTTGCTAATAAACGCTCTATTGCGGTACTGAAATTAAAACAAATTATCTCAAAAATGCACACCACCAGATCACCAGGTAAAACATGCAATATCTGTGGATTTTCCTCTACGGTCATCCTGAGGAAGACTCTTTGGATAACTCAATGCTCAAAAATCCTGCAGAGAAACAGCCTAAATGAAAGCGACACACAGAACCGAATAATATACGGCCTAAGACCGAGAAGAACAGACCCCAACAGCCTACCTTGGCAATGAAATGCTATCTAATCTCAACGCGATCTCAATGGTAGGGTTGAAATCAAGTTAAAAGGAGTACTTCGTAGAGATTCAATTTACTCAATACATGTACATGATTGTAGTCTACCTTCATTGTGGCGTCTGGTAGATAGAATTATTTTGTAAATTCTAAAATCGTCAAACTACACCGGCTCAGAAACGAGTATAGAGAAATTGATATATTTCATTTTCCATTGTCAGTTTTCAGATTACGAGTAAAATTGCTTACGGCAATAAAATCAAAATGTAAGAAACTTTTAAACATTATTCGAATGCTATAAAAAATCACTTTTGACTTTGTGTGTCTACTTTAATTTTAATTTAATTTTGTACCTGTCATGTAAAAACCCTCTATAATAAATAAATGATAGTTACCACCGATTAAAATGACTAATTCAATTATTTAAACATCCGTAATTCAACCATCATCGTGTTAATATTTTATGTCGACACCAGCTCCAGTCAAATTAAACATGAAAATTGAAAAATTTCATTTTCTAAGTTCCAAAAAATCATAATTTCCTTTCTGCACCTAATGGTGCATAGGTCACTAAATAGGTACACCAATCGCAGCATATCTTGATTGAAATTTGTTACATGAAGGTAAGGTGATGAGTCTAACCCTTTAGGTGGCAGTCCAGGGACTATGAAATATTCTAGTGTAAAAAACCTTTTTAAATAAATATCTCATGTCAATCATGTCGGGAATCGAACCCGAGACATCTCCTATGGTAAACCGATGCACTGACCATTACACCATATTTTAACAAGACCGTAATGATTTGTAAGTACAATAAATTTTGTTATAAGTAGAGAGCTGAATTTAACTACTGCGCGAAACACAAAACAAACCACGCAGTCTACAAGTAATTTCGCCAAACGTTTTTCGATTCGATAAAAATATAGACTTAGTCACGAATAAAAATACAGAAAGGAGGCCCGAGGAACGCACATCTCGTGAGAGAGAAAGGAAAAGAGAAAGATAGTCGCCAAAGGATAAAGAATAAAGGATCTTTAAACTGTTTGGCATTGAATTATTCGGTAGCCCTTAGAAGCAGTCGCTCGCCTTGCTCTGACATGCCATGTCAGATATACTCGCATAAGTTGGGCGAATGTCACGCGATCGACGCAATCTTATCAGAGGCGGATCTAACGAGGAACTAATATTACTATTTTAATTCAGATTTATGTCATAATAACTCAGATCAGTTCTGTTCACACATCATAGAAAATTACGTCATATTAGGTAATAATGATTGTTTTTTATTGTGAAAATGGACTTAAAATTGTATTTTTTCTACCGACCGGTTTCAAAGCTACACAAGCTTTTTTAGAAGAATTTATCTCCACCATAAAACATTCACTTTTTTGCATTTTTTTTCTTAAAATGAACACATTACATGTATTGGTTTTTGACCATTACATTTAGACTGTATATTACTGTAGCATGTCCAATTGCTAAAGCACACACCCATGTACTTGTACAAAAATTAAAAGCATTAAAACTAAATGCCACGAGTCTTCTGAGTGAACGAATAATATTTACTAATTCGCCTCCTTCATCAATTTCCATACCACATTCCCGCCGATCGTGATTCTCTCCTTGTTTCCTTTACATTTTATACCTTATTTTCAATGTCTGCGTATTTCATAATTGTTTTGCATTTGTTTTATTCGCCAATATGAATGAACTAATAAAATGTAATCCGACAAAACTTTGCAATAAAAAACTGCGTTCTACTGCGATGTAAACAATACTTTTAAAACTATTTTTATGGACATTACCACCAAGGTAAAATGTAACATTATAAATATATACGTTTTAACTGAGGTACTCGAATGATACGTTTAGTTGACTTCCTCACAACTTCACAATACAGTTTCCCTCGTTTTTGATTTCATGTTTTATTTTTCATAATTCGTATAACAATAAATTTGAATATTATTTTTGCAAATGATGATATTTTTATTACACTAATATTTAACGCCCAAAAGTATCACAACCAGTGTCGTTAGCGTTGCGTTGACGAATGTAAGTGCATAAAAAAAACGTGATATCAAAACGTACACCTAAAACGTTTCTTAAGATAAAAATATTAAAGATTAGATACTTATGTAGGTATGATAAAAGTTTAGGAATTTTTTCATCAAGATTATTTTTTGACAAACTTTACAATTATAACAATAAAAATACGTATATAGCTTTATTCCACTTTTATTTATAAATTTTTATTAGTAACCGGGTTTCGTTGGGACCGACATCGTCAGACTGGTGGGAGACTAAACAAATTTCTATGTTATATACAAGTCCAATCAGGGGTTGTAAATCATGATTTTATATAATTATGGAAATAAAAGAGTTTAAATTAAAATTATTTAAGTATAAGGTAATAACGATTGTCTGAATTTAAGTTTTCTTTGAATATATATAATAAAAACGGTAAAAATTTTAAAAATTTTGTAAAGTTTTATAATGAAAATGTATTTAAATTACACGTATTTAAATTTAATTAAAACTATAACAGGGGTCGCTGGTAGGTAGTTCCATCGACAGCTATGTCTCCGGGCCCGGGGGTAATTAAGTGATTCTCTGAAAGCAAATATTCCCGGCAGTTAATTCTTATGGAGTAGTTTCATTGTTTGTATTTTAATGGATACAATAATGGGGAATGAACGTGTGTTACCTGATCGTTTAATATTATTTTTTCGGGGCAATTCTTTAAACGGTTTATTTCTAAAATTTTATGTTTGTCTAATTTTTGACCTTTGCTGCATGTGTGAAGGAATTTAACATTTGTAATTTTATCAAAAACATGGTTTGACTTTACATTAATAAAAAGCACAGCCTAAAAAGCCTTAATAAATTCATGGATATTTAAACGAGTGTAATTTTGAATGAATAAATAAATGTTGGTTACATGTAAAGGAAAGTTAACTTACCTAACTCATGTTATATAAAACAATGTTCTTTTCAATTTCTTAGTTCTTCAAAGCGATCCTGGAACCTTGAAGTGTTACTAAGACGTCGAGTGTACCATCCTCCGTTATTATTTTTTGACGAATCAAAGGCTAGTGGAAAAGTTAACCGATTTATCGGCCGATTCGAAGATTTGTTTGCATTTTACTGTATTTATAAGACTGGTCTCTTTATAGTTTCACTCGGTACGATAGCACGTCGCTGTTATTATTATACACTATAATATGCATCGTATTACGTAGGAACGGAATCGACGCGACACGTCATATCGGGATCAATTACAGCAGTCATAAATTCAAGAGATGGTATCGCCGCGCCGCGCACAATGCTGGGGTAAGTTGGCGGCACGACCTACCAAGTAACGACTCTCCCATTGATATCAATAAATGAAAGCCGGTGAAAGGAGGAAAACTGCGCTGATCAAAACAATGATCAACGTTTTAGTTTTTTTTATTAATGAGGTAACCTCTGAGATCAACCAGTGGAAAGATAATTCGCTTTTTGTATTTTCAAATAGCAATATTTAATTTCCACAACTAAACAAAGATTAAAATGTCCATCAAATTGCATCACTTTTAAATTATCATAAGAATTAATTTTGTATTTTTGGCGTATATCTGTATTATAAATAAATACGGTCAACGCAAAGGAGCGCCATAATTTGAATTTGTGTAAATATACCTCAAATCTTTTTTTTAACCTATTTTAAGAATAATTTTATGGCTAAGGCTATACTAAGAAAAGTTAAATAATTTAGGCGTTTTTGTTAAAATGGAAAGAACAGGTTGCATAAAAAAGGGAACAAAACATCGCATACACCTAACTTGGTCCATTTTGACTAAAACGCAACCATTGCACAACTTTTTGTGGTGAAACTGACACTAAGAAGAATGATAAATTAGTTTTATTTTTAAAACATGTACCTTTTTGGATTAAAAGAAAAGAAAATTATTTACGTTCAATACAAGAATACTAAAATAAAATTCACACGAAGGTACATTATAACATTGTACAAATCAAGAAAAAAATTGTATCTACATATTCTTAGCAAAAACAACAAACATTCTACTATATTAATTTATGAACTAAGAAAAAAATCAAACATGTGAAGTGGTGTGGTATAGCAGAATAAATATTTGTATACGGTTATACAGATTCCTGAATGTGGGCAATGCCATTTCTACCATACCTTAGGAACCAATACGCTGAACCAAAAATACGAATTTAGCAAAATAGATATAAATAAATAAATACAATAATTAAGTTGCAATGATGTATTGTGTTTATTAAAGCAGGAAGTATATATTGTGTTTACCATAAACCTTGACGTAAATAATTTTAATGAAACAATGTGTGTGAGTATTTGAAATGAGGCATGCATTAAAACAAAATAATTAGTATCACGATTACGGAGAGCATTAACCCTTCACTCACATATTATTAAATACTAATTACACCGCGATAATTAATATGAAATGATATCATTTTAGCCGATTGAACATTTATTATCGTTCAACTCGGAACAATTAAAACTCCATTAGTTTCATCTCCAACTCAACAAGTTATAATCGCACTCGAATGCAATTAATATCACTGGTATTACTAGTTTATTAATTCATATTGATTTACTTTATGGACTGTACTCCAATATTGTGGAAATGTCTTAGACAATATGTCGAAAAATTGGTGATAGTAATTGGTAACTGTTATTGGCTCAGGAATCATCATGTAGCCAATAACAGATCAACCGATCTAAACAAGGAAGAAGAAGAAGAAATAACATATCATATCAGGTAGTGGTCTCGTGGCTGGTGTTGCAGACTCGCAGATCAGAGATCCGAGGTTCGAACCCCACTCTACTCTAACTTGATTTCCATTTTCTAATAGTGAGTTATTTACAACTCGTTGAAAATGGTCAAAAATTTAAATATTTGGGTAAATTATAAGAACGCTAATATTTCTTTTATCTGAAAAAAAAAACATGGCAGTGTCTGATTATTTTTATTATTACGAATAACTTATATCGTCGGCCTCGTGGTGTAATGGTCAGCGCATTTGCCTACCAGGCAAGTTCGATTGCCGACATGGTTGATATGAAATATTTATTAAAAAGGCTGTTTTCACACTAGAATACTTAAAAAAAACGACTCATATTGACTCGGAGATCAAATAATAAAACATGCAAAAGGCAAAAGAATATAATATTTATATTTTTGTGGAAAAACGTAAAAATGATAACTCCGTCAGTATATTTTTGTTGACATTAGAATATTTCATAGTCCCTGGACTGGTAAATAAAGCGTAAGATTGATTATCTTACCTTCATGTAACAAAAAAAGATCAAGATACGCTGCGATTGGTTTACCAATGCAGTGCCCTATGCATCATTAGATGCGAAAAGGTGATGATGATGATAATAACTTATATGGCGCTATTTTCTTAATATAATACCTCAAGGGCGCTGATAACTCTAATTCAAACAAATCCGTATAGTTATAAAATAAAAATATTTCTTCTTTAAAATTAGATGGAACGTAAAAGCTCATTCTAATGCATTTTCAAAGATGACTTTAAATCAATAAAATGGAAGATTTGTAAGGTAAATAATCCACAATACGAAGATTCTAAAAGCATGGCGTATGGATGATGGGTGGTCAAACAATATTGAGGTTTGTTCTGACTTATGCAAACGTTCCAATCGAGGAATCGAACCTTGCCTTTTTATATTTTGTTTGTATAGTCTCCTGTTCTGAGGGAATGTGTAAGAACTAAAAACACTATAGTGGCGGCAATGGCATTTCTGATTTCAGGCTTCGAATCATAACAACGTCCCATAAGTTTTAATTTTGACTTTTAATTTAATTTTATCGTTCAATCTTTTATATTTTCCAGATTTCCAATAAACCAGTTGATCTCATTTATTTTTACAACATTGCGATAGTTTGTTTGCGATATATAACTACTTTATCATTCTCGTTATTCAAATAAATATTATTGTAATAAATAATTACGTAAAAAAAAAACGGTAGTGACTGAGCTAAAAAAGAGGACACAAGTCTTTATAAACAGGCGCAGAAAAGGGGAGGCACTTTTTATTTTTTTTAAATGAAATATTTGCAATTGTATTATATCGACGAGTTGTAAATAACTCACTATCAGAAAATGAGTATAATGTTGTAGTAGAGCGGGTTTCTTTCATTTTATGTATTCCAATGGAAAAACTTGACGGCCTCTCGTTGTAGTGGTCACCGCGATTGCCTGCCATACGAGAGGTCTCGGGTTCGATTCCAGACTTGGTTGACATGAAATAGTTTTTTTCAAAGGGTGTTTTTACACTAGAAAATTTTATAGTCCCTGGACTGGAACCTGAAGCGCAAGACATCACCTTACCTTCATGTTACGAAAATAAGCTAGATACGCTGCGATTGGTGTACCAATGCAGTGCCCTATGCATCATAAGGCGCGGAACGGGAGTGGTGATGATGAATGTAAGAACTCACTTCGCAAAAAATGGATGAAAAAGCTTCGATAACAGGGGGAGTCACTTTATATAAAAATTAAACAACTCAGATAGGGTAAAATTATTTCTCTCTTTTGTGTAAACACGACACTTTTACGTGTTGTGAAGTATTAATATTTGCTTTATACATTCTTGGTCAACGCTCGCGGGCATATAGGAAGATCAAATAACAGTCGACTGCGGTCAATCTGGTCTACATGATAACTTTCCTTATTTTGTGTAATCATTATGCACTCTATTATCTAACTAGTATGATAGACATTTGACTGAAACGCTTTATAGAAAGACGGGAATTTGAAAATGTAATATTCAGTCAGTCGTTTTCTATTTTTTTAATGGTATTTGTGCGGTTTTTAGAATTTACCAAAATATGTCGATTTTGGGGGTTATATTTAAGACTGTAGTCTGGTAAAAAGCTCGCAAAATTAGGAAATCATACGTTTTTTCATTTGAAAACTAATGTTTTTTTTAAATCGCGCAATAATAAAAAAACATAAATTAGATAAAAACAATATTTTTTAAAGGTATTTCTGTTAAAAAATATACTTAAAAGTTTTATGTAACTAAAATATAATTACTTTTAGACCGGCAGATTACGCCATTTCAAATTTAGACAAAACTTATGTATCTGGGATCTCAATAAAGACTAAGTATTGAACTAAAATTTAATATATAATTTAAAGATAATAAATTGAACAATTGGCCGAAGCGAAATTTTATTTTTTTTGTTTTTGAAAAGAAATACAAGCATTTTAAATCAAATGCATTTTTGTGACATTTTCCTTTATTTCTACGTAAAATTATGCCTTCGATAGTAAAAACTTTTTTTTATAGAATTGTATTCTTTTTATTTTAAAAAAGAAGATAATTCTGGTTGTAATATTTAATTTATAACAACATCTTATTAACGTTTTTATGACCTTTAGACCTGCCCTTATCGTTTTCGGTAATTATTTGTAAACGTATTTTTAGGCACAAAATTTAATCATTGTTTATAATATTGCCTTCCTGTCGCTAACTCTTTTGGGTTACACTGTCCAAATTATAAATAAGCAAAAGCCACTAAACTAAACCAAATTTTAGTCACCTTGCCACATCAATAACCTTCCAGATATATGAAAATGTATCTGAAAGAAAAAGTTACTAATGGAACTCGTAAAAAAAGACACACAAAATGGTGTTATGTGCATAAAAATCCGAATCGTTGTTCTCCAAACTTTCGAATTGCGATTTTTCGAAAAGGCGTTTTTTGGATTAGTGACTTTCGCCTAAACGGCGACGACACTTAATAATAATATTACAGTATGATAAATAAATAAAAATATTATTGAGTAAAGAAAAGAGACGATCGAGTTATGAGCAGGGTAGAGGTAATACGTTTACGACAAAGTTTTCCGATCAATTATTAATTTATTTTCGGATTACTTTATTGTGGATAACTTATATAGCGCCATTTTCGTAATAAAATACCTCAAGGGCGCTTTACATGGTGATTCTACTGTTAAGTTAATTTAATTGAAGCTTTAAATTTGTAATTTGATTAAAATAATTTATTTTGTTGTCACGTGCTACGGATTTATTCAAATGATTTAGAGAACAAGTGGGTTTTAAGTTTTTTCCGAAACATCACTTCACTTTCACAGCCTCGCACCTCTGCTGGGAGAGCATTCCATGCCATAGGGCCTGCGACCGCAAATGCGCGCTCACCAAATTTAGTGCGCTGTTTGCGTAGAGGTATAATAACTTTTCCTCTCGCCGTAGACGTAGCTGATCTAAGCGTGAGACGCCTGTCAGCTAGTTCATCTGGAATGCATAGTTCCCTTAGATATTCCGGAGCCGAGTTGTGCAGTGACTTATACATAAGCCAACAGAGTTTGTATTCGACCCTCTGTGGAAAACGTAGCCAGTGTAGTTCCCGAAGTAGTGGAGTGATATGACTGAACTTAGAGATTCCGAAAATAAGTCTCGCTGCGGCATTCAATACAGATTGTAGGCGAGTCATTTTGTTCATTGGTAGACCTGCATAGATACCATTACAATAATCGACTCTAGACACTACAAACGCATTTATTAATTGACGGGCGGCATCAACCGGCAAATTTTTGCGTATGCATTTAATTTGTCTCAGCTGGTAGAAGCATGAACTTATCGTTCTACTAATTTGAGCGTCAAGAGATAGGTCAGAATTGAGTAAAACTCCCAGTAGTTTAACGGTGGGTAGAACGGCACTCCCTACATTGGGTAGAGCCGTATCCTGGATCTGTCGATTCTGTCGTCTGGCTGAAGCCACCCACAGTTGTTCAGTTTTTGATGGGTTTAATGTTAGTCTGTTTTCAGCCATCCAGTTTCCTATTTTCTTGATGCATCCATCAATTAAATTGACAAGCACACTTCTCTCGCCTGGTTTGCAATAAAAATAAATCTGCGTATCATCTGCATAGCAGTGCGACCACAATCCACATTCTTTGATAATGTTCTCTATATCTTTAGTGTAAAGGAGATAGAGAAGTGGTCCGAGTACTGACCCTTGAGGCACTCCTGTAGACACCCGAAAGTTGGTTGAGCTTTTACCCTGGAACACGACTGCATATTCTCTTTTATTAAGATATGAACTGAACCACATATGTGCCTGATCACGGATACCATAAGTTTTCTCCAGACGTTCAAGCAAAATATTATGGTCTACAGTATCAAATGCAGCACTCATGTCCAGAAGAGCCATCAACACCAGATTACCAGAGTCCACCGACGTTATAATGTCAGACAGTACTCTTATCACTCCCGTCTCCGTGGAATGAAAACGTCGGTATGCCGATTGCCTTACCGAAAATAAAGAATTCCGCTCGATATAGTTAACGAGCCTGTGAGAAACTATTTTTTCTAGTATTTTTGATACGATGGGAAGATTTGAAATAGGGCGAAAACTGGAAAGATCTTCCACATCTAGTTGGGAATTTTTTAAAAGTGGAGTTACATTTGCTTTTTTTATGGCTCTCGGAACAATGCTGCGCTCCATGGATGTATTAAATAAATCTGTTAAAAATGGAGCTAATACGTTAATGCATTTTTTCAAAAGCCATGTTGGCATCGGATCTAATATACATTGTTTGTTACTTTAAACATGAATTACATTGGTAATAAATATTTCATTGTGTAATCAATAAATAAAAATTACATAAATCTTCATAGTTAACAGTATTAATATTATTGTTGGAATTTTCAAATGCCAATTAAACCTAGAAGGTTAAATTCCTTTGTGATAATTTAATGATTATAGTAACCGAGTGTTTATAGACTTTAAATGCAACATTTAATTCTGCCGGATGATTTCATAAGATGATGATTATTGCTGTAATTATTGTGAAATATTATCGATCTTTTTACTTAGTATATACCGTAAAATGGGGCTATTTGGAATCACGAGGCTATTCGAAATATATACATATTATTTAAAAAACCTCACTACCATAAATAACGATTCATTAAAGCTATTTTTTCATCACCGCTTATACTTTGTTTTTTTGTTTTTGGTTGTCACTGTCCTGCCACCTAAGTGTTTTCGGGTCTATTTATATACTTTTTTCGTTTTTTAAAAATTAATTTCTGAAATTCTGACAAAATTTTCACCGTCTAACTTTCTGGTATACCTGAAATATTCATCAAATAATTACAATTCTTATTTTTTATTGTAATTATATATTGTGTCGTTATAATTAATTAGTTTTTCAAACAACAATCGCTCTTCAATTTACGTTTAAACGTTATGTAATCTACGGTGGTGCTATTTGAAACAAACTTTGAGGTTATTTAGAACATGTCCCTGAGTGAACTGAGTGATTTTTTTTTTATTTGAATATAAGTGGTGTTCCAAATAACTCCCCGTATTTAATGTTCCAAAAACCCAACTCACCAAAATATAGATTTGATTGAATATTGGTAGTGTTTCAAATGGACGCCGTATTAGGAAAATAATTCATTTTTGTGATTGTTTCAGTAAATTTGAATATAAAATGGTGCGGTAGTATCAAAAGACATACTTCATACCTGGAAGGCTTGCATTTCCAGAAGGATTCTTTCGGAAGGGCTTTCAGCTGCTCTGTCATGGCCCTCTCAATATCGGGAATGGTTTAAAAGGGGTTTTTCTTTAAACACGGTTTTTATATTTGGGATGATTGAAATAGTTGAATTGATATTCACAATTAAGTTCAATGAAAACGGTCTTGCAAAAATTTATTCCAAATAGCCTCACAGTAGCAACTTAAAAGGGCCCTTTTTTTTTTCTTCCAAGATTTAGAGCAGAAAGGGGAAATATCACGTTTTTTTAAAAAAACAGTTTAAAGGTGATAAGTGTCTACGAAATACTTATCAATTTTTGTAATTTTGAATTCCATCAAAACGGGAATTGCATTGGCCATGCCTCCTACTACGTCACGATTCATGTTAATTTTGAACTTTCTTCCTAACCTTTCAAATGTTTATAGAACACCGTCACGGATCTTGACGTGACAATTATCAATGCCAAACATGTCGCGTTTTTCAGTGAGATATTTTTTTTATAATTTCTTTTTAAAGTTATGTACAAAAATATTTTTCCACAATATCCATATTGGTTTTGAAAATACAATTAATTATTCTGAATTAATTTTATATATTTTTATCGGTATTCGCAGAACCTATGGGATATTTCGCTTTTACATGATTAATTTTGATCTAATATTTTTCTCTTAGTTCTTGATTATTTGTATGATGTTTTCTCAAATTGAAATTCTATAGCTATTCTATAGTTTTGATGATAATCTATTATCTAAAAATTGTACCAAATAGCTCCATCTTACGGCACGCCATTGTTAATAAATACAATGTAAGGATGGAAATACCTACCTTACATTGTAAACAAAGATCAAAAGATTATTTTATAAATTCATAAACTTTGTAAGATTTCCTTAATAATAATTGTATGGTGACCTCCATAGGGTAATGGCTAATATACTTGACCCACGCACGGTAGGTACCGGGTTCGATTACCGACGAGAACACAAAACTAAATTATTTTTTTCGTAAGCCTAGGTGTTGTATGGTGTACTTCAATACTGTAATTAGGCTTGCTGGCTCGTTGTGGTGAAAAAAAAGCACAGAACACCCAGGCTAAAAAAAAACTTTTTTGTAATCTTAGCGGGAACCGAACGCAAAACCCTCCATGCGTGAGACAAGATCCTAATCCATTACACCGCGGGGGTCGCCCTCACATTATATATATATTACATATATCGTCGTGATCGTAAAATAACGACGGTTGTGCGAAAAACGCTTTTTTTGTCTTTCTTTTATATTTGATCTCCAAGAGGTTTAATAAAGGCTTTATATTTCAGATTTGATAAAAATAATATATTAATAACTAACCCAAGTATCAAAGAATATGCTTTTGTACTTATCAAGTTGTGACAATAAGTGTCAAAAATGAATTTAACCCGCTTTATGCAAATATAAAGATGAGTCGTTGTTCTACAATTATGACGATATGTATCAGTATTATATTACATAACAAATTAATACAGTCGTGTACATAGTTTAGTGGGTTAGTAGTTATAAAAAAATATTTACTACATTCAGGACCTTACTAATTAGATTTTTTTATACCAATGAATAACTAAAAAACACAGAAATTATTATTTATTTATTCATATTTTTCTCTTACAAACTATAATTAATAATAAAAATAATGTGACCTCACTGGGGTTACCCGTGCCGAGGACACTTATATATTTGTGGTGATATACTCATGTGTCTGTGTCAACTAATTGCTAGTCCCATTTCAACACAGGACTTTTAGTCCCTTAGAGTTGGGACTTGTGTCTCAAATAATGTACAATAAACTTATGTTTGTAAATAAATAAATAATTTTAAAAAATAGTATCTTAAATATTTTAGTTATTGTATTATATATATAAACAAAGTAATCAAAAATACATGTCGTCGCGTCGGAACAAATATAATATAATAAAATCACAGAAATGGTGTAAGCATTCAGTTTCTACGATATGATGCTGACGGTGCGATGGTGATGGTACCCGCGTATTGCACAGCTAGACATCAACGCGCGAGGGCAAGCAAGCCCTAAACCCGAGAACGAGTATCCAAGTACCGATATTCATGTACCAAAGCGTTGGAAATCGACCGTTCCCTCGCCCATTGGAATTGTTCCACCAATATTTGACTTTCTCACGAGCGGGCGACACTTTCCGTGTCACTTCATTAGGTACACTATCTGATAATTATTATTGTGGCTACATTAAACAACGTTAGTAAGGTGCTTTACCTAGAAGATGTGATATAAGGTTTAATGCGTATATTGTGAGGGGAAATCGTAAAGAGAATGAGACAGTTCCAGGAATCCATTCATCAGCACAATATTATAGTCAACTTACAAATAATAAATGTAAGAGGAGAGCGATTTTCAATTTTTAACTTTAGACTTTAACATAAAATCTGTTAGACTTTTAATACACACAACTGTTTTATCTACTATGCACATTATATTTGCTTCAAATAATTCAGGCTTAAAAATATGTCTAATACAGCAATAGCAAGAAAGGTTTATGGATAATTCACTCTATCCGAACTTCCATGCTGAATTCATCTTGTAATATTTATTTTTTATTTTTAAACGTTAGTAAAACTGTAGAAATTACTAAAAAAAAAACTGTAGTAGAAATTGTGAAACGAAGTCCCTCTCTAAACACGAGTTTCGTGCTGCATTAGAAAGATAGACGTTAATGCTATCATGTAAAAAATATTATACATGTATTTATATTAAAAAAACTATAAAAACTTTTTTTATTAAATCATTAAAAATACATATTCAATAAAACACAAAAATTAAAAAGATTTTTTATATTCATTTCCGTCCAATAGGCATTAAAAGAAATTTAATTTAATGGACTTTATAAAAAGGTCAAGGTACACAATACATATAATTCACCGTGTATTCTACTTTACTTTTTGATTTATCGAAAGAAACATTACATAATTCCGATAAATAAACATTTTTGAGAGGCGTTTCTTTTGCGATACATGTAACTTACGAAACAATCCGATGGTTTAAATAAAAAGTAAATGATCGACAGTTCAACTAGCTACCGGTACACCCCTTACGACTATAATTTAATTTCGTTTTGAGATGCATGTCTCTGTCAACCACAAAAGCTTTTTGGGTCGCTGCCTTTTTTCCAATCAAATGTCCTATTCACACCGCGAAGCTTGGTGGGCACTCCAGAAAAGAAACTAGCGTTTTAAGTCGAGCATGTAGGAATCGCATTTACGTTAATTTATTTTCCAATCAATCTTCTGGAACGGATTCATTAGTATCTCAAGTAAAAGCACTTAAAAATCACCAATTCATGTGTGTCAAGAATTCTGTTAGTAAAATCTGCGCGGAATTATAATCAGCAGAATAGATTAGTGTGATATGTTAATTTATTCCATTCGCGAAGGAGAAAAGAGCATTAAGCATAAGTGTTTTCACACCGACTCATTACATTAATGAGACGTTAATAAGTTTTGAAAGCGACCCCTTATTACAAGATGAAGGCTATTACAAAAACTCGTTGAATCACATATTCAATAAACCGAAATAATCTTTATATTTGTTCAATAAACACCACGATTGATTTACACGTCGTGCAATTCACATTCCGCCGGATATGACAAATACAAAATGGCTAGCGTTTCCGCACTTAGGCTTGTGGGAAAATACCGCCAAAAATTATGTAAATATGTATCGAATTATATCAACAGCCAATTCAATATCTCTCGATCAAACAAAACCTAATGTACACAAAACAGAGAAAGAGTATCTACGATGAATTTACATATCTTCAAAGATGTGTGTATTGTGATTTATACGTGCGTTGCAAAGAAATTAGTATGAAAAGAAATACTGCGAGACGCCGCCATTTTTTATTGACTGTGATAATTAAATATTGTCACGATTAGTTTCGGTTCTGGTCACTGTTTATATTGGGACATGGCAATTTGAGGTCTTCAATAGTTGCGTGGTGCGTAAAATGTTCAATAATAACAATGCACAAAACGAAAAAATATAAGTAGCTAAAAACATAACAATAACAAATACGTATGGTAATAAAATGTTGGTAAATAATAATTATATAATATTACTCATACGATAAGTAACTTAATCTAGAATCACGCCTTAGCGTTATCGCGTAAATGGTTGAACATATCTAATTTTACAAATATTGATAGTATTGATACGATTATTAAATGTTTCAATAATTCTCTACATAATACACTTTGAGATAAAACGTAGGTGCATACTTGTATTAAATAATAATAATATAAATAAAATAGTAAATAAAATCTTTCCCTAAATATAATGTTGGTTAATTTTCGCAACGAATCTTACAGTTTGACGTACGTCAATCGATGAAGCAGGTGAATCATTTCCCCTTATAAATTAATTGGTTGGAAAAATTATTAATATTAGTACGTAAACGAGCCGTTCGCTTTCGCCATTTTTAGGCTGGTTTAACTCAAGAAATTCAATGCTTATTTTTATATTAAAACAACTGTAGTACCTACGACTTTTTTATAAAAACGGTCGAATGTCGTTTAAGCAATTACGCGGTACATTATTTATAACAATTAAATTCAGAGCAAAGAAATTAGATAATTGTGGTTGTTAGTAATATGAGCATTTTTTGTTGTAATAGTTAATTTATTTTTTCGATCCATAAAAAAAAATTACAATGAAATCCTATTTACTATATTTTTTAAATCCATTATGACAGGAGTAAAATAATATTATAGCTTCTCATAACACATTTTAGATTTACACTGGTTAAAAACCCAGAGAGAGTAAACTATAAGCTGTACTGGACAGTATTCAAATCCCTTCGTAAAACGGTAAGATGGTAATTAATGGTCAAATCTCAGTATTCGGTAAAATGCATGTCAAAGAAAATCTAATCTTAGGTCGGCATTTAATTCAGGCAGAAGAAAACTTGTCGAACTCTGACGCCGCCCAAACACTAGGTTCGAAGATCGTGCTTTTGCAGTAGTCGGCTTCTCTGCCTGGAACCAATTGTCAGTCAGTTCAGATCTAAACTGTAATGACACTTCATTATCTTCATTTTAAAATCATACAATTTAATAAGTAATTATGGCTTAGTAAGAATGTAAGTTAATAGTTTATAGAATGTAAGTTCATAGTAATATATCGAATTGTAAAGCGCCCTTGACGTGATTATTCACAAAAATGGCGCTATAAAAATCAGCCAATTATTGATATAAAAACATTTTTTCAATTTAAAATACGCCGTAGACGTAACTCTGTGAACCTAAATACGTGTGTTACTTACTTTTACAAGCCGTCAGAAATTTTCCCATGAAAAGTCGATCCGCGGAACTAAATCGTCATTCGTAGATTCAACTTGGGTGTTAGCTGTCGATCATCGTCAATGACCATTCCCTTTGTAGAATTATCAGGCGACACGACCGTTCTTAGGCAAATCTTACTGTAATATTCTATGTGTTTCTTTATATAGATATATATTTAATTATATATATATATATATATATATATAACGCCCAATGGGCATTTTTAAGGACATATGTATACATAGAAAATTACTAAAGAAGAAAGTAAAGAGAAACAATGGTATATATTAGACTCGGTAGAAGTGGAAGAGGGAGAGGGGTGTTTATGATTGATTCAGTGATCTAATGAAAGAAAACAACTTGTTATCAAAGAAATCAAGACTATTGGGTGTTAGCTGTCGATCATCGTCAATGACCATTCCCTTTGTAGAATTATCAGGCGACACGACCGTTCTTAGGCAAATCTTACTGTAATATTCTATGTGTTTCTTTATATAGATATATATTTAATTATATATATATATATATATAAACGCCCAATGGGCATTTTTAAGGACATATGTATACATAGAAAATTACTAAAAAAGAAAGTAAAGAGAAACAATGGTACATATTAGACTCGGTAGAAGTGGAAGAGGGAGAGGGGTGTTTATGATTGATTCAGTGATCTAATGAAAGAAAACAACTTGTTATCAAAGAAATCAAGACTAGTGTAAGATAAATAACCAGATAAAAAGGGTGATTACAGAAATGCAATATAAGCAATGAGTTTACTTCACCTGCAATGGGCTCATATTATGTATGTTTGGAAAATGTATACACACGGATTCTGTTGGTATGGTATTGTTGTTCTGAATGGCTATTTTAAAATGATGTTATTATTGACGTTAATATGCATAAAATGAATGATTTTTGGAGTGACGGTGTCGATGGCGAACAGATCGCGTGTCAAATGGGTGATTTATGTCAGTTTACGCAATCTTCATACTTAGATAGCACAAGAGCAAGAAGTGGAAGGTCGGGTCGCGGATTGGTCGGTTTGGGCGCAACAAAGTTGCAAATCGGCGCGGCGGAACGTTTAATTGTCGGGCTGCGGCTGCGGTTCGTGGCGCGGCCGCGGGTTTTATTGTTGCAATGCAATTACAATTGTATGGGGAATGTCTATTGCATTATTTATCGCTGGAACTTAGGTGTCGGCAGTTGGATGCATACGTCAAGGCATAACAGGTCGGGTGACCATTTATTTATTTAAAACTAATATTCATTTGCCGAACTGACTTCGTGATTTTCCTTGTTAAATTATATCAAATTAATTATATCTGCCGACCGTTTTCAGAATATTTAAATATTTTAATTCTTATTAAATAACAACAAACCTCAAAACGCATCATCTGCTAACTTATGTTTAGTGATTTTTCGTCCAGGCTACAAATTAACAGAAAATAAGAAAAAGATGTGGGTTGGTAGTAGGTATTAGATTGAAATATATTTTTAATAATTAAACAGTCAGTTATTGTTATCAAAGGTGTAATTATTTTTAATTAAGTGATTAGCGGAATCAGAAAAATAATTATAACTTAAAAGCCGTATGTGTTATTTTATTCTAGTAATTATATTTTCGCTTGTTTTATCAATATAGAAGCTGAGATTTTTACGTCTTTTAATAGTCATTTTCGGAAATCGTTCGGAAGATTGAATTTATTTAGTGATCTTACAGAATTTAAATATTTAGTAATATTATTTACTTATATATTTATTAAATATATGTATGTACATACATATTTATTACAGGGGATTTATATAACAATAGAGCATTTAAACATAAAAAGGGGTGTCCTCTGGTTAGGTTAGTCTCTATCAAACATGGCTCAGCCCGTTGCCCGACTAAGGTGGAGATTATTTTTGTTTTAAAGAAGTTCTTTACCAATATTCAAAGATCATTATATAAAAATAACTAAAACTACTTCATTTTTTAATAAATTACGGTTGAATTTATAATCAAACGATCATGTTGATACTAAGTATTAATCATAAAATAAACATTAAAAAATCGGGTTGTGGTCCTGTGTGTGGCTAGTGTCTCGGACTCACGGACAAAAGGTCCGTGGTTTGATTTCCACTCTACCCCTACTTGATTCCATTTTCTAATAGTGAGTTATTTACAACTCGTTGAAAATGGCCCTCAAAATTATAAATTTATGTAAATCATAAGAACGCAAATATTTATTTTTTTAAAGAAAAAAAACTGTGTATTGTGTACTCGTGGATCAACAAAGTTCGGAGCTTCAAATCTCACTCTACTACAACCTTTTGCTAATTTTTCAATAACATATTTTAGGAAATTGTCTGCAAATTAAAATATTCGGGTAAATAATACAATATTATTTTTCTTATTTTTTTGGCTCTTTCTAATGATTCTTGAAATTCCGTGTTGTGTAATATCTGTGTAAATTTTATTGTAATGTGTCATTGTTTAAAATTTTTTGATTATAATTTTGTATTTGGCTATGTCTAAGAAGTAAAAAATAGATCAAACAAATATTATACCACTAATGCAAAATATTTATTTTTAGAAAATAAGAGCTTATAAATTCATGACAAAAGTATGCATTTAATGATATTAAATGTACAAAAAACAAATTTTTTGTCCCTTTAATTACATTCGTGCAGTTAATATGTGTTACAGCTTTTTTTGCTTTCTGTATAAACAGAAAAACAAACACATCTTATCGTAAATCAAGAAAACAGTTTTCAATATTCCAAGAAAACCTACAGTGAGAAAATTAGTTAGCGGCTAACAAACGGATGTTACATAATGTCAAGGAAGTAAAAATATATGTAAATAATACGAAAAATGTAGGTAACAAAAAGTGCATTTACAGGTGATTGTGAAATTAAATGTAAGCTTTTTACGACGCAGAGAAGAACGATTAAAAGATGGTGTGTGCATTGATAATGCATATTTTCTTGCATTTAATACACTTATAGGATTTTCCGACCGCAATATTAACAAGAAATAATCATAAAGGTAATGAAATTGAGAAAACACATCACAGCAACATGCCATTTTAATAGCTGTGACCCGTTGACTCAGAGAGAAATGAGAAGAATTTCTATCATATAATGACAGCGAACGTACCTTGCATGAGACCGTCGATACGAGAGGAATGAGACGCGCAGACAATGGTCAAACCAAAGAAAATGGCGATATATAATATAACACAACCATTAATTTCATATTTCACATTAAATAAAACTCGTAACTTCACATTTGTCGGTTTGGGACCATACGCCATTACCAGAACGCGCGGTTTTTTCTTTCCTCGAAACCGCAAAACGTATCAGCATAACGTGAATATTTCGAAATACATATTTTATTGTTCGTCAACAGTTTACACGGATCTTCAAGAAGGTAACATAAAGCAATCAAATGGACATAAACGTGAGTTGTGAGCGTAGGAAAACTCGATACTAAAATGCCGACAGTGTTTGTCCGTAATTAAATTTACGTTCAAATACGAAGATTATTGATTAATAAAATTTGATTGTAGATTTATTGCTGTTTTCTATGTTGTAACACTATTGAATGTTTGAAAATGCTGTTTAATCGACTGCATAATTTATTATACAGCTCCACCTAGAACTATGAATACAAAATTAATTATTCAAATCAAAAATAATATAAAATTTTAGTTTAAAACACAAAAACCATGCAGCCCGATATTTAACTCTTATCTCGTAGAACGAAAATTTTTTTTTTACATATTTGATGGTTGAAAAGGCTTCAGAATCCGATACATTTTTTTTTTTTTAATCAAAGTTTATGATGAATTGTGGTAATGCAGTTAACAATGAAAAAATGGTTAGGCAGTTTTAATGTAATGCTGTTTGTTTCACTTGTCTTTTAGTTCACGAGAAAAGAAGAATGTAAATTGAACGTAGTTATGCAAAAAACCGCCAGCCATTGAAATATGAAACTGAGATAATAGCACCTTTATAAAACGAGCGAATAATCAAATCTACACAATACTTGGAATGTTTTTGACTTTGACAAGTGATAAACAGTGAATACATTCGTTTTTTTTTTATATAACAAACAAGAATCTATTTATGTATTTGAACAGTTTTAATAATTTGAATCTATTTATGTATTTGAACAGTTTTAATAATTTTTAAAGTACCGTCAGATTTTTCTAGCGCTGCGGGTGTTTTTGCAGATTGAGAAATGCTGTTGTTGTGATCGACACTATTTTCAGAAGTTAATTATTACAGTTTTTTGTATGAAAGCGGTATGGCTGTTTTTAGCAAAACATAGAATTGACCTTACTGAACGAGATAACACCAATATCAATTTTTTTCAAAATTGTGGACTGGCTGCTTTCTGCATAACTACGTTCAATTGTGACACCTTCGTATTATTTCGTCGATTGTTTCGTATTTTTCGAAGTAAGCACCAAATTTCAAGTTAAAAATTATACCGAAGGCATTTAGCTATGATTCTATGAAAAAAAGCGTACTAAAAATAAATTATTATAAGTTTAAACGAGACATTTATTTAATGACTCATTATTAGATAGAAAATAAACAAACAAACGAATGCACTTTGATAAATAAGATAATGATATAATTTTTAATTTGGTCGGATCAGGTCACCAAACACATGTTTTTATTTATTCACGAAATTACATAAACTTAAATAAGTCACTAACCTTATTGGTAAGTCGGAACGAAACAATTACAAAGTTAAATCGCTAATTTAAAAAAATTAAGTAAAGTTGCGATTTATATCGGAATAAAATCGAATCAACCGGCTTTCGGTCACTATATGTTTGTCTATGTTGAGTCCTTCACAGCAATATAAACACTACACTCATAGCGTCGCTTCCGTACTGACACGGAATCTAAATTCTCTGAGTAAAAAAGTGACCGATGCAAATGTTTTGTCTACTTCCCATCCGAATGTTGCGTTTTTTTTAATGCAGAAAGATGGATAATGTTCATTGAAGTAATTTTTTAAACTCATTTTAAGTTTTTTTTTAGTTAAGTCGTTTTCGTTTTAAAGGTGCGATATGTTCCGTGTAGGATACATAGCCAAGAAAATGATTGAACAAAATATTTCAAAAAAAAATAGTGACACCTTGAAAAACACTTATATTTTATAGCTCATAAATAAAACAGAAGACGAATAGGAATTTGGCGTTAAAAAAAATTAAAATCATAAAAAAATAAACTATTAAAAATTCATGTACCTAACGTATATTATTTGATTAACAGTTATTAAATCGCTCTAATTATTATTATATAGTATGATACGAGTATAATAAATATATTTTAAATACACATAAACTTAAAGCTTTTTATAGACATGATGCGGTTGGGACGCCAGAAAAAATAAGTATCTCTGTGCATCCGGAGCTTAAAAAATTCATTCAGTACTAAAAAATTATTACAAATTGAATATTGTATTCATAGACATGTACATATATCAAAATGTCGATAAAATCGATTGACAAAATATAAAGCATGGAATTGTCCAGTGATATCACGATCTTGCCGATATGACAGCCGCAGTGGTAAAATGTGTGTGTGTGTACGTATTAGTAATGGAATAATTAGCATTAGCAGCATCGTGAAATCGTATTCAAATGTGAAAAGGATTAGATAATGCTAATTAATTTTGAATAATTTAATAAAATACTTAATATTATCAGCGTAAATACATTGATATAACGAACCACCTTTAAATGTTGTTACTGAAAATAAACGTAATTTTACAAACAACATAAAAAGCACCGATCAAAACTATTACCTACATACCGGTAAGAAAATCGCGTGAATGGCAGCATTAGCAGTTAGCAGATAGTAAAGAGAATATCATAAATAGTGTAAATATTTTTGAAAGAGAAAATTAATTTAAATAATATTTGAGGCGGAAAATCAACGTTTTAACCGATGAAAAACGTGAATATAGGCATAAACAATAAGAAAAATACCGAAATACTAGATTTTTAAAGAGATTTTTTTTAAATATAAAACTTTTAATAGATATATTTACGTTTTTATGATTTACACAAATATTTCAATTTTGGGGAGCATTTTGAACGAGTTGTAAATAACTCACTATTAGAAAATAGGAACCAAGTTGTGGTAGAGCAGGGTGCGGACCTCGGACCTGTGATCCGCGAGTCCGCGACAGCGTTTAATGCCGATTTGGCACTTTCCCAGCCTTCGGGGGCGCTTTTAAAAAAGTTTGCAAAATATTGCTTTTAGTGTTGCAGTGCGGCCACGGGACCACAACCCCGTCAATAATTAAGAAAAAAAAAATTAAAATTCTTCGAGCATTCAAACTCAATTTCCGGAGTGGAATTTAGCAATAGCATTTAACATGTTACTCTCAATTGGTTAGCATGCTATTGAAAAATAACAATAATTCTTATAACTAGTATGCATGTATTGAGAGAGACAAAGAATGCAGGTTGATCTGTATGGACAGAGATGATGTTGATTCAATGTGGAGACATTGACTTCACAATATTAATGAGTTGTCCGATCACGGGTGACACAATAATATGCCATTACTGGAAATCCATTAGGTGATATCTCCATATTTTAATAATCATATTATACAAATATGTATCGGTCGAGTAGGGTGGTCACGAAATTTCATCACAAAAATATCGTATGTATTTTACTTTATTTCTGCTCCATATACACAGGCCCATGGGGAATATTCAAAATATTTTTTTTTAAATATTACATTATTTTTTAAATATCCGAGCAGAAAAAGTATGAACATTGGCAACATTAAATCGCCGGCCCAAATATATCTACCTAACAAAGCACCACGCGTCGCGAAACGGAAACGCAAATCAGACTCTCTCCGATCAGCACCAGTGATGATCGACCGACACAACACTGCTTACGACATTCATCGTAAATGTAAATTCAATTCGCGTTCATTTAACACTGTTAGATTTCATAGAAAATAGTCACCTTTTATTCTTAAAGCCAATCTACAGGCTTATAAAAGCCCTAATATATTGGCATTTTTCTTTTGTTTTTTTAAAGGAATAACCCGCTTAGCCTGTAGACTGGGAGGATATGGAAGGAGGTAATGAAAAATACACCACAACACCCAGACCAATTGAGAAAACTATCTTTCTTGGATTTTAATGATACATAATACAATGAATTAACTTAAACTAAACAATCTTAGAATCTATTTAAATATACAATAGGTTAAGTCATAGCATGATCTAGGCAGACATAGCAAGTGTGTCATCTCAAGTCAGTAGTGATAACATGGCTTGCTTCTTGAATGCTTGCCTCTGCATTAGTAACACATCGACAGTACTGTTAAGTGAGATTTTGTTAACCGTTCTGAGGATCCTTGGCATTCTTGACCTTACCTTACATATAAATACGCTGCAATTGGAGTACCAATGCAGTGCCCTGTGCATCACTAGTTGCGATCAGAAAAATTATGATGCGAATCCTAAAAATGAAAACCCAATTTTTATTTGTCTACTGTTTTTCTAAGTCATGAATTTTGTGACCATGCTGTGTAGGCAGTGGGCATCTATAATATAAGTTATGTTTTATAGAATATCAAGGGACAATCATACGGCACAGCTGGGTGCATAGCAGCCCGTAAATCATTACTGCTTTAATAAATGTAATAATGTTTTATTATTCAAATCATGTCACGATGTTCGTGTCCACTTTCTCCCTCCGAGAAAGGGGTGGAAAATATAATTAAGGGTTGTAAAATATAGCGAGAAAAAGAAAATAGAAAGGCAATATTTTTTTTTACATAAGTTTTTTTTTTACCATATAAAATATTTTATATAGATACAATCGGGCTGGGCGTGAAATATAGTTCCTCTCCAACCATAGCTTATAATCTTATAATAAATTTGAAAATAAGTTGTTATATGTTAGAAAACAATGAGTTAATGTTTATAAGTCGTTAGTGTGTAGTAGTGTAGTCATGTTTTAGACAAACGGTGGACAAAAGAAGACTATTTATTTAATAGCATTGTTTTATACTTTATTCTTAACAAAACATGTGACAAATAGTGAACAATGGAAACTTACAAAAAATAGTGCGCCTGTAACCTTAAAATCATGAAATTTTATATGAATCCTTTAAAACCGTTTAAGAATGCATCAGCTTTTGACGCGAAAGTACCTAAATTTTGCTATTTAGAACACTACACCCATAATTAATAAATAACAACAGTGCTACTAAAAGTGAACTGAAATTTATTGATAAATACATAATATTTCAAATATCTGCCTTCTAATAACATACAAAATGATAAATCAAACCGCTCATACACGCGTTTGTGTAATATTCATGTAAAAAAGTGAATTGAACAGGAATGTTGCGTCTCATAAAACGAAATAATACGGACCAAAATGGACACCAAGTCGTTGGAACAAAAGGCATAATAGTACTACACACGTGCGTTTCCAGAAATTATCTAGCAGCCAATGGGCCACATGGCGACGGTATCTACCTACTGTCTACAAAAGCTTCTCTTCGGACATCTACCTCCCTTTGTTAACCATGGAGTTGAAACAGTGTTTGATTTATTTAGTTTTTCATTGCTTTCTTTTTGGCATGAACACTTGACCAATTTACTACTATGCTCTATTTTTTATAAACTTATTGATATTGCTTTAACTTTGCTGGAATTCCACTCGTCCATGCGCTTTGTAGCTGCACGATGATTGGTTATCTAGATTTCATATATCAACTTTAAAATACCTAAATTTTGTAAATAGGGTCTAGAATTCCAATCGTCTATGCGCTTAGTAGCTGCAAGACGTGTTGTAATCTTACTCTTTTTTATTACTCATATTTTTTATTTTTTAAATATCATTAATACACTAAATTTATTTGTCAATTTTTAAAATGTGTAAATGGGGGCTAAATTTCTAACTGTCTATGCGCTCTGTAGCTGCAAGACGTCCTGTAATCTAGCTCCTATCTGTTATAATTTTTTATTGATTTTAATTGAAACCGAGGAACTAGAAAAACTAAATCATTTGAATAAATCCGTAGCACGTGACAACAAAATAAATTATTTTAATTAAATGACAAATTTAAAAGCTTCAATTAAATTAACTTAACAATAGAATCACCATGTAAAGCGCCCTTGAGGTATTTTGTTACGAAAATGGCGCTATATAAGTTATCCATAATTAATTAATTAGAATCCCAACCGTCCATGCGCTCTGTAGCTGCAAGACGTACTGGGATATTTATTAATTGTACAGTGCCCTTGAGGTGATTTTCACAAAAATGGCGCTATATAAATTATCCAACTATATACAAAAGTAATTTAAGCGTCCTTCTCACTAGGAAACCTGTTCTGAGGAGGACTGTACAAGTGTACAGTGCTAAATGTATTTTTTTTACATATTTCACATGGCTTCTTAAACTAGCCAGTAGTGACTAGTGACAGATCGAAGTTTCGGCCAAAAATTGGCCGAAACTCGGCTTAGCCGAAGCCTACGGTCGTGGTGTGTCAGATTACGTTTAGCTGTACTCAGGTTCATACATTTATATTCATTTATGTATAATTAGCACAATTAGATATATTAGGTTAGATTGTTGTCCATGTAAATAATTAGCTATTGTATTGCCATTGTCTAAGATGAGAAAATAAAACTAGACTGATTTTGTGATTTGTTGACTATAGTTAGTAGTTCTAAGATCTTTCATAACTTATTGTTGATATAGCGGTACATTGAAGAAGTGTTACATATATGCGTTATATGTACTATAAAACATAACAACGAACCAAAAATTGCTAAAAATAAACTTAGACCTTATAAAGTGCAGTATCTAGCGTTTTTGACGACATTTTGTTAAATACAGATTCGGAATCACGAAGAAAAGATCTTTATTTAGTCTTACTCTTGTATTAATATTCATTCAGGAACCATGAAATCCAGTAAGCAAAAGTGCAGTAATTAAATTTTTAGTTTAAAATTATCCGTAATGTAGTTTTATTTAAGTTTATTTTATATTTTAAATTTAAACAACAACAACAAACCATCACGCCATTTCCCCGTAGGGGTAGACAGAGAGGATAGAACGCCATAACACTCTATCTTGGCATACAGACCTCGCTTCCTCTACATTCATACATCTTCTTATGCACGCACGCCGATTATTCCTACTTTTGACATGTCCATCTTCAAGTATTTGATGGACTTGATCGTGCCATGTATTTCTCGGTCTTCCTCGTTTTCTGCATCCATCAACATTTGCATCGTAGATCCTTTTAGTCGTTCTTTCGCTGTCCATTCGCTCTACCTGTCCAAACCAACGCAGCACCCCTTTCTTAATTCTGTCAATAATGCATGTCTCAGCCTTACACACTTCACGGATCTCGACATTTGTGCACCTATCATACATCGTTTTACCACACATTCGCCTGAAGAATCGCATTTCGACAGCATTCAACCTACTTTCATCATTATTTTTCCAATTCCATACTTCGCTCCCATACATTAGAGTTGAAATTTAAATATACATCTTAATATGAAAACTAAATCATTCTCTCTTTTTTTTTCATTCTTTTGATACATGGCATATAGTGATGACATGCATAGTATTGAAACTATAACAAAAACAAAATATTTTTCTTTTACCGCGCTTTTCTCAGAAACATGTCTGAGATACCGCACTTCATACGGAGGGCAGAATTTGTATTGTTGGAATGCTGGAATATGTACAATTCCTACTCTGGGTAACTTGAAGCAGCATAAATGCGAATGTTTAGGTGATCGCCAGGAGTATCATTAAAATATGTCATTAAGAGTTCACGCATTCCTGGTAGCCTGGGTGTCTGCTGTAAGCAAAAAGAGTGACAGCCGAGATGTTACGGGCACAAAAGGCGGAGACCACCAGACATACAGTAAATAAGGCAATATCTGTGGATCTCCCCAACAGTCATCTAGAGGAGACCCTGGATAGCAAATCGCTCCCAAATCTTGCAGAGAAACGGCCAAAACGAAAGCGACACCCGGAACCGAAGAACATACAGCCTGAGAACGAGAAGAGCCGACAAAGAAGAAGAGAATTAGAATTTTAATGTAGGATCTAGGCTAACAGACAATACCTACAACAAACCAACTCAAATTTAAGGAGAATGTAAAACATTCTTCCGTTTATTTATTTAAACACACAAGCTCATTTTTATCACTATGCAAACGTATTTTATTAAGATAAGAGCATTCTTTCGATACAAAACGATAGAATCATCGATAGCCGGAATACTATTGAATTATGACATGAAATTATAAATTATCTTCTCGATCAATAGTTACCTGTGCCTCATATAAAATGATAAATGTTGCCTATACTCTGATCAGCAGATAACTATTTTATCGACATGTCTCAATATTAATACAGAGGAGAATCAAATTCAATAGTATTTTGGACGCGGATAAATAATCGATGGGCGCTTCGCTGGCTTTGGATTCCTGAGATAATCTCAAGTATTTGAGATCAATAAATATAGATCAAGAAACTTGGAAAAATGCGGTCAACAGAAAGACGTACGATATTAATTTATTAAACAAAGCTTGATTGTTGTACAGATTGTAACATGTATTAAAAAGTTGTTTTTTATAACACAATGTTACGGGAAGATAAGTACTTACAGTAAAACATTAAAGGGACAATAAATGTTATAGTGAACTAAGGAACCTCTATTTTTTTATTTATTTTAGAAATCAAACAGTCGATGACAAAATACACAATGTTTAAAGAACATCCTTTAAAAATAAGACAAATTTCAGTTTTCTCAGTTATGATGGTAAAAAAAAGCCATAAAAATCAAAAGAAATACTTCTACACATAGTAAAGTGCAGATTAGTTGATAAAACATTACGGAACTCAGAACTTCAGTACTCTCCTCCCCCCTGTTTCTATATACGTTTTTATTTATATTTAAGAAATATTTGAAAATTATTCACAAAAAATATTATGGGTAAAAAATAGGTAGGTACAGGTTCTGTTCCAGATGTCTTAAGAGGACTTGCTAATTAATTAGATTATTTACAATTTTATAGAAACCTCACACTTTACAACAGGAAACGCCAAGTTGCGAGATTATGAATTTTATAAACACTAACGTACTTGAAAACGAAACATTATATTTGAAATATTATAATGTCTTAAAAATCAGTGTTTAGGATTTTTTGAATTAATTATTGTGTAGGTACTAACTTTTAAGTGTCATGTAAACAAAAATATATGTAAAGATACATTATGAACAGCACGATAGGTGTATATCTAATTCTTTATTACACATTTTTTTCGCAAATAAACTTGAAATAATTTCTCAAATAATACAATGGACCCAATTTGTTTCACCGCGCCAGATTTAAAAATATATATTTTATCATTATCATAGTTCTATGGAGGATTGTACAATGTCCAAAGTTTTATTTAATTGTTCACATGTTACTCATTTTTTTTTCTATGCTTATTTGCTTCAGCTTGATTTCAACTAGTTTTTTTTGTGTTTTTAATTTGTAACTAAGTGAGATATATTTCCTCTCCGATTCGTTCCGATAATTACCAAAGACGTTTTGTTTTGTTTCTGTACAAATATTTGATAATGGCGGTTAACAGTTTTCGGAAATGGCCACAATTTCCTTTGCGGTTATTTCCAATACGATTTGTGATATTTACCTAATCATAACGCTGATTTATTGGAAAAGCAACAGTCTCAAATACTTCTTGGTAACACGTAAAAACATTCAATGTTTATCTATTCATCATTTATAACAGGTGCTTATGCGTATGCGAAGTTTTCATGTAAAAAAAAAATATATATATATATTTTATCATTTATAAGGCGAAAAATAAACAAAGCATTCGTCACATATTATTATTTCGTACCACAGATAAAAATTGTCAAGGTACTGATTTTTTTAAATATGAATAGTTTTAAATATTTCACAAAAGCATAGTTTTAGAGGTTTTTTAAACACAATCATTACATACAATTGGAAAGTTAAATAGGTTTATCGGATAAAAAAAACTTGTTATAATTTTTTGAAATATTTACAGAAGAAATTACTTTTAAGACTAAAAAGAAACAAGATACAATGTTATCATTTAGAAAAAATCTTAAAGATTTCTCTGTTTTCAGTCAAAATTAAACATTATCAAAACATTCTTAATACAAGTATTTAAAATTCACTGTCGATATTTAATATTTATTATTTAATTCAATGCGGATGCCACAAAGACGTTTCGTTTAGTTCGATAACTGATATTTTAATAAAAATCTTACCGTAGTTATTTGATAACAAAAAAAAAAACATTTGTGTGTATTAGCGCCAATATTAAAAATACTGAATCCTGTTTTTTAAGTAACCTATTTACAACTGTTTATACTTGTTGCATAGTGAACCTACCTACAAATTTATTTGAATTTTTAGACAATTTTTGTTGACTAAAAAAGGTCTTCAGGGGGTCATCGGGCCAATCACATTAAAAAAGACGAAATTGTTAAGATCTTTTTATTTTATTTTTTTATTTATTATCTAAAGCAGACGATAAACTTTTTTTATTTTAGAAATATTAATATTCATGTACATGAAGGTACATGTTTTTATTATTACAAGAATAATATGACATTATATACCTGTCTAAAAATACTTTCTCAAAATCAGGTTTTGGTCGAGAGAAGTTTTTTTCCTATTCGTAAAGCACTGCGCGAACATCGTGAATCATCCATATCGAGAATAAATTATATCTATAAGTTTTATAATAAATCTGCGTACGAATACGTATGATGTTAATATTTCGGTACAGGGAAATCCACAGAAAACATGTTATGTTTTGTAAGATGCATAAAACATAAAATTTCTAAATTTTATACAGCAAAAAAAAACAAAAAAAAGGAAAAGTAAAAACATTGGATATTAATTTTTTATCGCATTTCAAATTACCTTTCACTAAAATTAGATTCCAAAAGGTTTTTAATCTGCGTACCACTGTTAATAACTAGCATTATATTTCAATAACGTTACTATCTCAGAGTAATAATTTTACTCTGAGGCCACTATAGATTTGAGAGTCATTTTCCTTTAATCGACGGATATTACAAACTACAAATTGTATAATTCCTTGGTAAGAAGTCGCTTGTAATTTAGTTCCATCATTTGGTCGTCAAATGAAACCACATATTCATTAATGATAGAGAGGGTGCAGAAAAAAATTCTGCGTTATCTGTATCTCAGGGAATATGAATATTACCCGTGGCTTTTCCTGACTGACTTTTTACTAGGAATGCTGGGCTACGAATCATTTTTGGGGAGAAGGTATATTCATTTGGGTGTTCACTTTTTTCAACTTATTGGTGGTCGCATACATAATTCCGGTATTCTGAATGAATTCGGTCTATTTTTCCCTGATAATTATCTTCGACAAAGGCAACACAGGTTGTTCTGCCTACCGCGATGCAGAACTAACCTGCCAATGGTTATGCCGGTAGGTAGAGCAATCGTGTCATTCAATCGTATCGCCTCGGATGTCGATATATTTTATGACATTGAGATTTCTCTTGGGAAAACAATTTCGCAATGTGTTGAGAATGAACTGTATACTCGGTAATGTCCTCAATGTAACTAAAAAATAAATAAATGAAAATAAAAACTTACTTTCTCCAAACTATAGAAGTTTTCATCAACTCATCCGGCCCTAAGGTATCTGGGTCTTCCAGGGGCATTTCACATTATTAACAATGATTATTAATAAAAAAATAATGTTACCTCACTGGGGTTACCCCAGCCGAGGACACATAACAATATACTTTTTTTATGTGAGAATATACAAAGAAGACTTATTAATCATCATGTTGATTTCATTTTTTTGCATACGTTAAGATAAATTTTTAACACACTCCATAATGTTAAGAATGTATCAAAATTATTAATATAGCATTTGTCTTTGCTTTCCACCGTGCAAACAGCAAACATTACAATTCATCTCTCTGCAGTTTAATATCTTTGATATTTTGGTCAGTTCGCACGTGTGCTTCTTGCTATTTGGTCGCTTATTTCCATCGATAACCACAAACATCCAGATTTCGTGCGTTATATTTAACATTAAAATTACATTTAACATTAAGAACTCGTTGAAAATGGCCTCAAAATTAAATATTTTGGTTTATTATAAGAACGGAATTATTTCTTTTAAAAAAATAAATTTAAAAAAACTTGCATTCCCCTTCTCAACTCCGCTCTATACCTTCTCGCTGCCGAATAGCGTGACTTTAGATCAATAATATTCAACACGTAGCAGCGAGAGGAGCGCGTTATTATAAAAATAGCATCATCAATAGCAATAACAGTATTTTATGTAAAAATGTATGGATTACTCAGAAAACTCGAAATATTATGAAACAGCATTATACACACTACAGTGACAATTATAAAAACATTATTTATTTATTTTTTAAGTCGTATATATAGCATTTTAGCTGGGGTATTCCTAGTACCCCCCTCAGAAACTCGCGGATTTTTTTCAGGCTAAGGTTCGCAAATGTAGTTTTTTTTTATTTAAACGTAATACTGATAACAGGGATTTTTTAATTCGTGATAACAAAGTGATATATGTATGTATTTACTGTCAATGAAGATACTGCGTGTCTATTGAGCAAAATACGCAATTTTCATAATAATTCGATGATATGACAAACGAGGGCTTCATGTTGACCATCTCAACTCAGGACATAATAAGGCAACACACACACGGTGCGGCACCCCGCGGCGTCCCGCAGCGCCTTCTCACGACCCGCGACAGTTTTACGAGCCCCGCACCAATAAAGTACCGCTTAATCCGCACGTTACAACTTACGAGGTGAGATTTCATAGTGTTCTTACTTATTTTCATACTTTATTCCCTCGCTTGCGGTGTCCTGCCGGACTCGAGGACTAACAAAAAACAGTCAGATTTTAATAAAGTAATAAAGTTAAAAACTACATACCTGACGTTTAAAACGTTGAAGTTCATGAAAATTCTCGGTGAAAAAACACTTTGTAATTTATTATAAAAATAAAAGACGAGTGATACTTAAAACCACAAATTTGGAATAACCAATGACCGGTTTCATCGCTTTCGCAACATCCTCGAGACCGGTATCTTTATTATAAAATTCAATGTATATATTTAAATCAAAATTTAAAGACATAGATAACACAAACATCACTGAGTCAGATTTAAAATTTACATAAAAAATGAATTATGTAACATGGTAGACATTATAATAATAAATATGTACATCTCCCTTCCCCTCCTTATCCTCTTTTCAAGCATCCTTGTTCTAATTCCGCCCAATTTTCAATAACTTACTGTTCTTAAAAAAATAAAAGTAAATTCTTTGATTATTGAAAAATATTTTCGAGTACATGAAAATAACATTTTTATATGTATAAACTTATATGTATTTATTTAATATGTAATTTATTTTCTTTACTAACTTTGTATACTTTGAGAAAATCTGTTATAAGTTCTGAGTTTATACACTATATCTGTTTGTTTACTATAAATATGTATGTAGAACTGTTGGTTTCCCAAATAAAATAAAATAAAATATATACCAAAACATCAAGGATAGTGAATTCAAAATTATATCATGGTAATTGAATTAAATTCTTTTTGTTTGGGGAACTTTTAAACACAACATTGCGGGGTAAATACAATAATTTATATCGACGGTGGAAAGGCAATTATTAAGCGACATGCAGCCAAATTTACAACTACACAGAAGAGGTAATTACAGTTGTTTTTAGTTTTTGAATAAAAACACTCATACACTTAGAGTATCTCATACATTAATTTCTTATTTAAATTATGCGGGAATCACGCCAAAATATAAGGTATACATGAGATTTTTTTATTAATTAAAAAAAAAAACTTTGATTTGTCTTGTTACCTTACCACTGTGGATAAAATGTTATTTGATGAGTTAAAATCGGCCTCGTGGTATAGTTGTCAGCGCGTTTGGCTACCATGCGAGGAGGTCTCGGGTTCGATTCCCGACATAGTTGAATTGAAAATTTTATTTTAAAATACATATAAATTACATTCCCAGGAGTTACTACAACTCAATTCGGGACCATAATAATACTAACATTTAACACAGAACAACGAAGAAACAACAGAAGTTTAACATCTAAATATCATATATCACAACAATATATGCATCAAAAAAACTTTTCTTACACAAAATATTAAAACGTTATCAAAAAGAGAGGAAGTGTTAAATGTAGGACTAAGGGAGATAAGATCGTTATTATTTTTTGTATATCTATAAAACTTAACTTATTTAATTTCCGAAAATGTTAACAATACAGTAAATCCTACCAAAGCAAAAACACGAGCAGTGGATTCATTTGTAAAATTTAATATCAGGAAAGCAAGGAATCTTCCCAAAACAGTGAAAATCGGCACGTGTTCTACGGAACAAAAAAGTTTGGGGGCCTCTATTGTAAACCAAATACGAAATAATGAAAATATATGACAAATAAGAGGTTAAATGCAAAACCGCCACTGTGCATGGTCACTATTTATTGGGAGATCAACAAAACCAGTAGCCGAATGACTATTTCCTTTAAGCTTATGAGCACATTCAACTTAAAATTGAATAGTCTTTTCGCCACCTGTTATACCACGCACAAATTGCACATTGAACTTAAAATAAAGTCTTTTTGCTGCTGGGTCTTCCCAAAAACCGTGATCATGCTCAGTGGCAGTTTTGCATTTAACCCCCTCAAATATTATACGATTTAACCCATCGCATATGATTTTACAATCCGTTTTTTAATCATGTTTGCAATCCATGATGACGTGTGATTGCGCACCGTAGTACCGCACACGAGGTGAATCTTTGAATCTGAATCCTTTACAAATAAATAAAATATTGTGTCAACTAAACCCTTTAGTGAGTCTCGCTATAACCTGTTCGCTTCGGTCGTTACTCGCCTCTCCTCACTGTTTACTGAGCGTTCAGTCAATATTAAGGAGAGCAGGTTTCTTGTCCTTTTATTGATTGTGGAAATATAATCAAAACCGTCTTCAGCCATAAAAAAATCATTCAATATTTAAACTACGTTTTGTGTAAAATATTATAACTAAATTAAACGTATACGCCGATCGCTTGCGGAACACGACTGTCCCTTAGTCAAAACGTATAATGAAATACATTTCTCTTAAATGTTCTTCATCTCTGTTGTAATATGTTAGTATAAAGTGCTCCCCTGGGAGTTGAATCTTGTCCTTGCCTACAAATATTTGGACAAACTCAAAATATTGTTGAAAATAAAATATTCTATCAAAGATTATATGGTATATTTTTTATAGTAATTAAAAAATATTTAAAAAAACATAAAAATATTCCTTATATTAAAGGGCAACAAAATATATCATAGAAAAAAGAGTTCATATCTTTGATCCTCTAATGAGCATCTTCAGACTGGTAAATATTATACAGTAATCATTTATGCGAAACTAACATTAATCTTAAGTATAGGTTAAACATTTTTAAAAAACAAGTCGAAGGGATACAATAATACTTTGATAAAACGGAATGTAACGAAGTTATTAGATAAATGTGTTAGCGGTGTATAGAAGGGGGTATTCTATTCTATGAAAATATTTATTGTTTTATTGCAATGTACAGGATCAAACTAAGGGGACAAATAAGAGTGAGTTTTTAAAATATATCTGCTGATTTGTTCAAATTCTAATGATATTATTTTTATTAATAAACTTTCTAATATATCTATATCGTCAAGAATTTTCAACAAATAACTTAAATACAAATATTTTTAATTTTACCAAAGTTTTACAAGACCTTAGGGTAAATCATAGAGTATAAATCATACTCTAGGGGTCAATGTGATTAGATACCACTCATTTTGGTTAATATTTTATTTGAAAATATAGATTCGATAGAATTTTTGAAAAATAAAAAAAATCAGTTGAAATCTCTGAGTAATAATTAAATAGAGCTCATGCTTCATAAAACAATAGTTTGAAATTATGTTCCGAAAAAAGAGCATTGTCGCGTGAACATTGCCGTGAAAACCGCGCAGTAGAGTAAAAAAGACAACTGTCTATGCCAGTTTACTGTGAATTCAAAGCTGCATGTCGCGCCTTTTTACGCTGCTTCACGTTTACCACAAGTTATGTTCAAGAACTTAGGTTGAATAGAACACCAGACGGGGTGCTTAGTGTTGCATCCAGTGTATATACACAACCAATGGTTTAAACATATTTGTTTAATTACAAAGTTAATGCAGTAAATATTTATTACACGGTTAAATATTATTTATCAAACATGTCACATATTCTTTTAAATATAATAGTGAGAAACATGGCACACAGTAAATATAAAAATTTATAGATGCACACATAGAACATATGTAAAATTACGTTGATTTAAAATATGCCAAAAAGTAAGTGAAAAATATGTCTTATATTCGTTCATCAGAAAAGTATATTATGTGTATTGAAATTCTATCGTCTATGTCTTTTTAAAAAAAGTACATCGTATCACAATTTAAGTTGTCTAGAATTAAGAACATGTTAAACATATGCAGGTATCGAAAAATATTTAGAAATAATAAAAAATATAAATAAAACGTCGCATCAGATATAAAAAATAAAAAGTTAGATAAAAGAACAGTTAATTAAGTGATATGTGATTTTGAAAAATTAAGTTTAAAAAGTTTGAAAAAGATAAGTACTAAGCACGTAATATTAACATACAACATTAAAAATAATTTACATTTGTAACGAAACAAATACATTGCTTTTTTTCTATTTTCAGGGCTCATGTTAAGACTATTGTTGCTAGCATTATAGAAGGAAGGTCTATGGATACATTACATACCTTTTTTTTCTTTATTGTATCTCTTGCACTATTTGCATCTGTTTTCTAAAGCTTTTTAAGTAAAATATTGAACTTATGTTTGAGCACTCGGTGACAAATTGCTCGAAAAGTGATTTATCGGGACTTGCGCGTATGTATATTTTATTGTTGTGTAAAAGAAACTCTGTAATAATGTTTTTTTTTCAGAATAATTGAATAACGAATAACGAATTTCGGTGCGTCTGAGCAAGTTTATGAGAGTGGCCTCTCCGAGTGGGGGACTCACTGACTTTTTGTGTCGATTCCATTAAATAATATTTGTCCAGGCACAATATTGGTAAAGCCACACACGCTGCCCGCTGATAGGGTTAAATTGACGATCTCACCTTTAAGCCCATTTCAAAAGATCTTATAAATCACGTCACCATCGTCATCGTCATCATTAAACCCTTTATCCGCACCCTATGGCGCACAATCGCACTCGCATTTTTATAATAAATGCAGCATATTATGTCGATCATCTGTCAATGGCGTCTTTGATACAAAATTTCTAGTGAAGCTCAGATTTTAAGGATAAGTATAATATGCGTAAATGTTAAGTAGGTACCTGCAGTTAACAACACAGTACGGACCATGTTTATTATTATTATTATGGATAACTTATATAGCGCCATTTTCGTAACAAAATACCTCAAGGGCGCTTTACATAGTGATTCTTTTAAATTTGTAATTTAATTAAAATAATTCATTTTGTTGTCACATGCTACGGATTTATTCAAATGATTTAGAGAACAAGTGGGTTTTAAGTTTTTTTCCGAAACGTTCAAGTTCCGTTCCGTTTCAAGTTTTTTTTTTGTTTGTAGGCATCTTTGAGCATTTTTATATTGGTTGGTATTTTTTTATATTCATAATGTGTTGATATAATGCAAATTAAAATACATATTAGGTACAGGTGAATAGCAATGATTTCTTAGTGAGGCTCAGCCTCACTTGCTTCATATGCTCCTTCGTCCCTGTCATCTGTTATAGGGAGGTAAGCTGATCAGTCTTACGCGCCAGTACAAATATGTGTTGTATTTTAATTAACTAAAATAGTCTATGAGTTCGTCATAATTGGACGTAGTTATGCAGAAAGCGTCCAAACTTTAAAATGCTAAAAATTAGTTTAATGCCGATTTCGATAGCAAAATACGGTATCTTTATGTGCTGAAAACGCCCAAGCTCTAAGTGCTATACTTTTTTGACAATAAAATAAAATAAAAATTACTAAAGCTTTAAAATAAACTCAAGCGGTCTATGAACAAATAGTTTTATTACTTATATATCTGTACCTCAGAGGCGGGCAGATGCAAATCCAGAATTTGATGAAATGACATTTCGATTTTCGTATCCAGTTTATGATCATGTCCATTAATCTTGAAGAAATGTAAGTCTTATAATGAAAGAACCAATGTATTAAGATACTGAAAATACAAATTAATGTTCTAAATTATCAAAAATAACTTAAAGAAAGTAGATTCTTTAGGCTATTGTTGAAGATTTGACGTTTGGATTTGCACCCGTCTGCCTCTGAGATACAGATATTTAATCGTGATATTCCACAAAGTAAATGCCGATTAAACGAATAGTATTTACATGAGTTAACTTTTCTCTTAACTTAAGTTAGAATATAGAAAAAAAATATTGTTAAATTGTTGTATTTTACTGGTCTATCTCAATGGTAAAGGGTACCCTGTGCCCTGTGCATACACACTACACAGCCTTATATTATTATAATGCTGGTGACACTTGACTCAAAATATGTCAATAGTTGGAAAGGAAGAATAACTGACATAGTCTTATTATGGTCAGCCTATCTTCTTGTGTGATCGACGAGCATTGTGTCAACAAAAGAGCCATTTGAAAAAAAAGGTATTCAAGATCCAACTGCATTAAATAACATCAAAACATACAATTTATATTTTTTTACTAGGGGGTTAAATCCAGTATACATTTACTTTAACGAACGTCTTGCAGCTACAGAGCGCATTAACGAAAGGCATTCTAGAAACCTAGGAATGTTTTTTTTTTAATATGCATTGAGCAGAGTAGTAAGTTAGTCAAGCTTTCATGATGTTCATGAATAAAGCACTGTTTTCACATGTTATTTTATTTAAACTTATAATATTAGAAATTAAACACTGATTTGAGTCTACTGAACATTTAATTTTATTTTTACAAATATAAAAACAAACATTTCGTGACAATTGTTTCGCCATGTTAGGGCATTTTCAAACGAATGTGAAGATTGGGTGGATAAAATGTCCTTATATAGTTATATAATTCAAGATACTTAAGTAGAAAATAAAAATAATCTCATGAACTATAGCATGTATATTAATCATAATTGAGGGAAAAACCCATAGTTAAGGGCGAGGCTAAGTGTTTAATAGGTAATGGGGAATTTAGGTACTTATATTTGAATTTCGGGAAAAATATAACAAAGTAAGTATTTATTGACATACATATATGTATTGTGAAATAATTAATGAAGTTTAATAGTTTTAGACTCAAATCAGTGTTTGACTTCTAATATTATACGTTTAAATATGGAGTTCTACAAAATAAACACCAAATCAATCAAAATGTTATTTTATTGTTTACAAAACGAAAGCGATTACCGATTTCCTACTATAAAATGTTCTCCATCTCTATTGTAATGTGTTAAATTGTTTTACTGTTGTAAATGTTTGCCGCTAGAGGCAATATTAGCAGTTCACAGTGGAGTCCTGGTCCCGACCCTGATGTATGGGAGCGAAGTATGGACTTGGAAAAACAGATATGAAAGAAGGCTGAATGCTACCGAAATGCGATATCTCAGGCGAATGAGTGGTAAAACTATGTACGATAGATCCACAAGTGTTGAGATGCGTACAAGATGTAAGGCTGAGATAAGCATTATCGACAAAATCAAGAAAGGAGCTCTGCGATAGTTTGTACATGCAGAGCGAATGGATAGCGAAAGAACGGCTAAAAATATTTACACTGCGAATGTTGATGGATGCAGAAATAGAGGAAGACCGAGAAAGACGCGGTATGACCAAATCCAACAAATAATTGAAAATGGACTTGTTAAAAGTTGGAATAATCGGCGCGTGTGCATGAGAAGATGTATGAAAGTAGAGGAATCGAGATCTGTGTGCAAAGATATAATGATGTAGCGATCTATCCTCTCTGCCTGCCCTTACGGAGAAACGGCGTGATAGCTTGTTTGTTTGTTTTACAACAAATATACATAATTCAAACTAAATATATGAACTCTTTTTTTCTATGATATATTTTGTTACCCTGTAATAATAAAGAATATTTTTAAATATTTTTTTATTTCCTTTTTTAATTACTATAAAAAAAATATACTATTTAATCTTTGTGGGATTTTTGTTCACAATTTTTACTATTAATATGTATTTTATTACTATGCAATTAAGCTTTATTTTTTGAATACTCTGTTTTACCTCTTATGTTTATTATAAAAAAACAAATCAAATAAAAATAAAAAAAAATTTAAATACCGCATAGAATTACTTTAGTAAAGCGCCCTTGGGGTGTCCGCATACCTACTACAAAAACTACGTTATTGAAGTTCATAATTCATTATTTTTAATTAAATAACAGTAAGCTACTACGCCCTGCAATTTCTGTTAACAAGCAATAACATGTTACTGTACTGGTTTAAAAATAAAAGTGAATCGAAAGAATTTCATTGTATTTTTGGTCGTGCTGCTTTTGGCGACATGATAGCTATAGAAACGGACGTCGACAACAATAACAAAAAACATCCATTCATAGATACATTTCTATGGAAGGCGCCATGACGTCACCAGCCTTCCCGCTTTTTTGTCTACGATTAGGGAACAGGGTAGAAGTGGGGGGAAGATGCTTCGCAGATGTGCAAAACATTTTATATGTGATTTCTTTGTTCTTACATTCCTCATTGATCTTCTAAAAAAAACTGATCTTCGGCGGCCCACGTGGCTTAGACGTCTGCCCGATGCACGGAAGCCTCCTGATTCGCATATACAATCAAACAAACTAACGTGTCCCCCACTCTCTAGAGCTCTGTGGTGAGTTGGAATACAATAAAATGTCAAGTGGAAGCATGCACATTATTAAACAAAAGCAAAAAACAAAATTCAAAATTATTACAAAATAATATATTTCAATAAACATCTGGACAACACGCTTAGTAGTACATAAATCTATGCAATATCTCGCAGCAGTCTCCAGCAATGGTCTCTTCCCTTAGACAAAATCCAAACTTGTACACTTCTCCTGAAATTGGCTTTCGATTTGGAGAACTTAATATGTTCATCCGGGATATTGAACACTCTTGGAGCCACAAAGGAAAACTTAGCATACGTACGAACCACGCTTCCTTTACATTCAAACATCTTCTCATGCACGCCAGCCGATTATTCCATTTTTTAACGTGTTTATCTTCAAGTATTTGTTGGATTTGGTCATGCCATGTCTTTTTCGGTCTTTCTCGATTTCTGCATCCATCAACGTTCCCATCGTTAATCTTTTTAGTCCTTCTTTCGCTGTCCATTCGCTCTTCATGTCCAAACCAACGCGGCACACCTTTCTTGATTTTGTCGATAAGGCTTATTTGAGTCCTACATTATGTACGGATCTCGACATGTGTGCACCTATCAGGGGCGAATCGTCCATATAATCGATTATGCGCAGCTTACTATTATATTTGACTATCAATAATAATGTTTTATAGTAGTGTTAACTATGGTAAAATAAATCAAATATTTTATATTTATTTTAAATTAACTTCACTGTTCTTAATTAATATCTTCCTCAAAAAATAAATATGAACATATATAAGCGCATCAGCGCCAGGGCGTTCCCAGTAGGGGGAAAGAAAATGGCTGATTACAGCAGCTTATTTCTTCATAAAAAATGTTTACTGTATTTTAACATTTCAAAACCCAGTAGGTATATTTTTGTTGCTGCGTTCACTCGCAGATTATAAATATATCATTTGAAGCTTCCCTATTTGGAGAATAGCATTTCGAACATTTTTTCCTAAGGACCATTTTCCTTTGATAGTATTCTGTTGACATATGACACCAGTTCTTTCGTTCGCCCGTCTTAGTTAGTGGCGCTCCGCTCGGTGCAGCGTCAATTTTTGGCATTATTCATTTTTAGAAAGAAACGAGCCGTGTATACACTTTATTAATTATATGTATGTGTGTACATAAAGGTACAAATTATAAAACAATAAAAATGGTTACTTGTTAAAAAAGTCACTGTTCGCCACTGGCACCTACTGTACATAGTTTTACCACACATTCGATTTAGAGACCCCATTTTGACAGCATTAACCTACTTGCATCCTTGTTTTTCAAATTGCATACTTCGCTTCCATACATAAGGGTCACAGAGAGGATACAACACCACACGTACCTATCAATCGTGGAGCCATAATATAAAATCCATAATTTTATTTATTTACGTGCCCTATGATTTTATCGACTTTTGATATGATTTGCTTTATCAGATAAAGTCTAAGTGAAAAAATAATACACGTATAAATTATTACATATTGAATCTGTTTTAATTTTAATTTATATAATATGGTTAGCAGTTTTTATGTGAGTCGGGCGTAGAGTATACTTATTTGAAATGGTCGTCAAATAATTTGGCTAATAGATATTAATAGATCTGAGATGAAGCGAAGGCCAAATGTGTGTGATTTATGGTCAATGTTTCCAATGGGGGTATGAATATTGCAATAATAAATTGACCATAGACCTTTTTTCCCAAAACTTAACTGTAAATTATTCGGGGTGCTTCCAAGAAATAAGGACTACTATGGAACTATACCAATTGGCGTCGGCAAAATATGGTAAAATAAAAGTACTTACAGATGCCGCCATTTTTTTCCTCGACCAATCATATCCGTTCTATAAAAAAAGAAAGAAATATTTTTTGAAATTTATCATACAGTGATTTTAGAAAAAAACATGTAGAAACATTTACATATATTATCTTAAAAGTAAACGTAAAAAGCTTCAAAATTTATATATAAGAGATTGGCTAATTCAAAAATTTAAACATTGATATAAAGTACGTCATTGGGAGTAATAATTAATACCCAAATACCAGGTACAATTGCTGGTTTGTAGGCTCAAAAGATAAAATAAAAAAAGTGAAAGTGTACCAAATGTTTTAAATTAATAAATCAATCGTGTAAACAATTAAGCTATTACCCACTAAAAATGGGATTCCAACAATAATGGAACGTAGTTATGCAGAAAGCAGCCAGCCATAGAAAATGAGGTGAAAAGAGCAAATAATCAAATCTACACAACAGTTAATATGTTTTTGACTTTGGAAAATGATAAACATTGAATACATTAGTTTTTTTTATATTACTAACAAGAATCAATTATATATGTAAACTAGTTTTAATGATTTTTCAAATACCGTAAGATTTTTCTGGTGCTGCTTGTATTTTCTGCTAATTGAGATATGCCGTTTCGTGATCGAAACTATTTTCATAAGGTGATTATTACAGTTGTTTGTATGAAAGCGGTCCGATTGTTTGTAGCAGAACATAGTATTGACATTACTGCACCCGATAACACCAATATCATTTTTTTTCAAAAGTGTGGACTGTCTGCTTTCTGCATAACTACGTTCAATCATTATAATTAATAACAATAATACGCATTTAACAAATAACAACAGGGATGGAAAACATTTTAAAAACGGGGAATATGGAAGTCTAGGCATTTACAGGGCTTATGACATGTCATTGGCTGGTTAAGGTGGCCACTTTAAGCACAGTGTAACATTCACTATTTTGCCCATCTGTTTGAACATCCATATTTCTTCGATTCTTCCATCTGTTGATTTTAGTGAAGTTAAAGAGCTGAGACCTTAATTGTTGTAAAGAGATTCATCTGATCGAATTATTTGACATACTAGGCAACGCCTGAAAACAAATTTCATATTTTTAAAGTTATTCTAGAATCAGTTGGTTTTATAACTATATTTTGAGTTTGTTAAAATTTTTGTAGACAAAAGACTGGATTTCTACCAGGAGGGAGTCGGTAAGATTAACAAATTACAACAGGGATGGAGAACATTTTAGACCAGCCAACGACAGGTCATAAGCCCTGTTAATGCATAGGCTTCTATATTCCCCCATCCTTAATGTTCTTCATCCCCGTTGTAATTTGTTAATCTTAAATACTCCCTAGGAGGTGTTTGTCTACAAATATTTGGACAAACTCAAATTATTGTAATATGTATTTATATTACAAATAAATATTGATAAGGTTATATTACATACACGTCGAATCCATCAAAATGACAGAACGAATAGATTCAAATATTTTAAACGGAAAAAATCAAATGATGTAACATTATTCGAATTATATATATATATGTATATGGTAGAAATTCAGAAAACCAAACAAAAACAGAAACGTTAAAATCCATAAAGTGTTTTGAGGAATAATTAACGCTAACCTTGTGAGATAGTTAAATTATCGAGTTTATTAGGGACATCCCCATGATTATATATATATGTTTTTTTTTTATTTACAATAAACATAAGTGATAAAACAGAGTATTAAAAAAATAAAGCATAATTACATAACAATGAAATACATATTAATAGCAAAAATAGTAAACAAAAAAAATCCACAAAGGCATGGCCTGTTCGTGGGCATACAAGAAAATGTTAATAAATTTTTGCTCCTATAATAAATAATGAACAGTTATAATATTTTTGTGTACCATAAGAAAGAAAAATAAAATATTCTGTAAAAGATAATATGGTATTTTTTTATAGTAATTAAAAAAGGAAATAAAAAATCTTTAAACAAAACACAAAAATATTCATTATTATTAAAGGGCAACAAAATATATCATAGAAAAATAGAGTTCATATGTTAAGTTTGAATCCAGGATAGTGCGTGTTTTTTAAAAGAAGGAAAATTTTGAAAGTTTGGAATCAATTAAATGTTATCAGTAAAAAAAAACTCAAAATTTTAGGACCTGTAAAATATGCATGAAATTGAAAGTAAACAGTATGTGAAAAAGAGCAGAGTAAAATAATGAAATTAACGGCAAAAGAGACATAACGGTTAAGTATGGTTGATTATGACAATAAGACTTAATCTTGTGCAAAATCCCTCGCTGCGTCAGAGGAAGTTTGTTATAAAAATTGTAGAATTTATTCGGTATCCACTGCTTTAATACCAGCAAACCGTTGAATTTAGTTAAAAGCATGAGTATTATTACTGCCCTACTAGTTATTTAGAATAAGCTATTTCAGTAGTGGTATACCGGAGGACTAATGTTTTTAGCATAAATTGAATCTGAATATATAAATATTTTTTAATTTATTTATATACGTCATTTCTGCCATTTACATATATGTGGTATAAAGAGTGCTTAAAAATAAAGATATTTAAAAAATCGAGTGTGATATATTAATATACTCGTACTATACACATTATGAATAACTTGAAATACATACATATTTTAAAGTAATTATAAAATAACAAAATACTTTAATCAATCAAATTATAACTATTCTAACCCGATCTCCTGAAGTTGATTTGCTTTTTTCAAAAAGAATATGTTGCTCACTTTATTTTTAAATTAGGCAGAGATAAACTAAATACATCACAATATTATGCATATTCATTCCCGGTAGTCTGTAATTTAAAAATTGGTGAGTTATATTGAGCTACCGTTCGAGAATTTTGACAATTAAATATTGTAGATGTTCTGCTTAACCTATGAACAAAATGCCATTCATAACACAATTTTGCAAACAATGTGACTTTTAGCCTTACAGCTTTAAAGTACAGATTTGAGGAAGCGTTAATGTCGTTTTAAGTTTATTAAAAGCTGCAATCAATTATTGTTTCTATAACCCTTGTTATAATAAACGAGTTATTTAGTCGTTACGTACCTGTACAAAATAGTATGCACATGCTGTGATAAAATCGTCACAGTTTATTACAATATTTATGATTAACTTAATTTATAAAGCAGGGGTATTTGTGTTGTGTTTTTGTCCTTGTACTTAACACATTCTGCTCTGATGTTTCCCTGCATACAATTTAATCCCACGCAGTGAAGACATAATAATATTTTAACCCATTAAACGTCAACTAAATAAAAATCATAAATTGTGTTTTTGAGATAAGTCAAGAATTTAGAGTTATTATTTTAAATAAACCGATTTTTTTATTTGTTTTATTTTATAAAGGCAACACAAATATACAACAAACAACAAAAATATTAAAACAACAAGTAGGGAGAATAATTCTTAAGTGTAAAATTTCATTTTAGTTTAATCACAATTAGAGCCTAAATTTGCCACTAGGTATGTCAAAATCATCAAAACAGGGCATGTGTGTGTGTGTGAAAGAGAGAGAGGGAAAAATACTGTTTATTTTATTCACAAATCAAATATTTAAAAAACCTGTAACTTGAAATGTTCTCATTGAATTAATTTGCCGTATTTTTAAAAAAATTAAACGTTTTATCATTCTGAAATAAGATAAAATTGAAGATTTCTTGCATTTGCTCCGAGTATCTGAAATAATAATTCTGGACTTGATGATGAGAATCAACCATGACCTATTGTGGTGCTTTTTATTAAATATATTTCAATATGATGGATACAATAATTGTAGTCAATTTATTAACTGTTTATTCCATGGGGTAATAGAAAAAATAAGTGTTTATTCATCTTTATTTAGAGGATACATTTTTAATCGAATATTGTATCTACCGACAATCTACAAATATTGATGCGGACGATTCGGTTCTTTAGGTAGAAGACTGAGCCTAGATGTCAACAAATATAATATTTGAAAATCAAGTTACAACTTTAAACAAAAATGAAAAAATATATAAACGAAAGTATAGTTTAATTTAAGCGATATGTTTTTTTTTTGCTCTACAACAGGCAAGAAGGCCCAACTACAGTGGTAACATATAACACCCAGGCTCTAAATGATTTTTTGTGTTCTCGCCGGGAATAGAACCCAGAACCTTCTGTTTGTTAGTCAAGCCTCTTGACCACTACACCACAGAGGCCGCCGCCGCCGGTTGATTATTGTTAATGATTTTTGTAATTTAGACCAAGGAGGTATTTTTAGCGTGTTTTAAATCCACAGGACAGCCGTAGACAGGCAGAAAACCTTATTTGTTTTTTTATCAACCGCGTCTTATTATGGATAAAACAGCATTATAGAAATAAATTATTAAATTTGCATGTCCCTTTTTTAATACACGGGGAAGAAACGGGTTGATTCCAAAGAAACGAAACAAAATAGAGGACAGTAAAAACACGGTTCCCGCCACCTCGAATTAAACAAACAATATACATTTTTTATAGCACCCCCTTTGCCCTACCTGTGGTATTAAAATATTATAATATTATTATAATGTTGTGACAATGGTGAGCGGGACAAGGCACAATTCATTCATGAAGAAATTATAATTGGAATGCGTCAGAATCGCGGTAGACAAAGGGAAATGATAATTCGAAAATTAATTGAATTACAAATATGAGAAAAAAAATGATGATTATGAAGAAGATCAGAGCTACGGGAAATCGGACTTAGAAAATGTTTTCTTACCCGCGGTAAAAATTTGAGTATTTAATTGTGAGCAAAGTTCCTCAAAAATGTATGTTTTCTATTTAATGAACAACTTTTAACTACTCGTACGTCGCAAGTTGCGATCACCGACGACAACTAGTGAATTTCCGGGCGGAGTAATTTCATAATTCATCATCATCATTCCCTTTCCGCACCTAATGGTGCATAGGGCAATGCATTGGTACACCAATCGCAGCGTATTTTGATCATTTTTTTTTTACGTGAAAGTTAGGTGATCAGACTTACGTTTCAGGTACCAGTCCAGGGATTATGAAATATTCTAGTCGTAAAAGCACTCTTTTCAAAAATATAAATATCAACCATAAGTATAATAAGTATGGATAACTTATATAGCGCCTTTTTTGCAATATAATACCTCAAGGGCGCTTTACAAAGTGATTATATTAAGATATGTCGGGAATCGAACCCGAGACCTCTCGCATGGTAGGCAAATGCGCTGACCATTACACCACGGGGCCACGAGACAAAAGTTTAAAAAAACATAGCAATATTAAAACGATTCCTTAAAAAAACAGGCTTTGTATCACAGGTAAAAAAAGACTGTACGTCCTCATTCAAAAAATTGCAGGATTCCTAATTAACATGTTTGAGTTTTTTTTATTCTTTTTTTCATTCTTATTTAATTCATTAAGTATCAAAATCTGGGTCCGGGCGGATTAAGAACACACTTCTGTGTGTGTAATATAATAACAATCCTGGACGAGTGTTATCGACACAATGCGTTTATAAAATGTATAAAAGCTTAGTCAATGGCATCCATGTGGTTTGTTTTATTTGATTTTTTAATAACGAAAAGGGGAAAAATAAGGCTTTCTGGATAATAACCCACAATCACGTCAGCTCTGTGGCAGCACCTTTATTCCTAACTTTTTTATATATAATACAGGTAACAAATCCCATGCGTATACTCTGTTCACTGTTCACTGTTCACCAAGTGTAAAATTTTTAAAAACACTTTGAGCATGCAAAATCTTATAAATACTTAACACCTAAAATCAAATGAATGACTCAAAGTAGATATAGAAAAGACATACTTAGGATATAATTATGGATGCAGAATGATAGGTAGAACAGCGACTGTTAGGCAGTTAGTAAGTTATCAAAAATATTTGGAATACGTGTTTGTAAATAAAACAAAACTGGATATTACTCCCTAGGGAATTTGTCAAAATGAGTTCAAATACATACTCGTATATAAAATGTAAATATACGAGTATGTGGAAAAAATGGAGAAAAAAAACAGCATATTTAACGCATGAGCTCTATTAAAAAATGTCAAGTTTGAGTTAGAAATATTGCTTTAAAATTATTCAAATAATAAAGGACAACAATAAAACAATTTTGAATATACTTTAAAACAATTAAAAAAAACAACTTAATGTAAAGAATCGATTATTACAAAAACCTTAACTACGTTTACTTAGAAGTACGAGTAATAAAATATTTCAATTACCTACAGTAAAAGTTAGTAAATGTTTGTAAATACCGACATTTCTATATCGACCGGTTTCGAAAAGTACCCGTCTCTTCGTCAGGATGCTAATAACACTAACATGCTGATCCCACTAATATACCTTCACTATTATAATGGTAGTTGCACAAAAATATAAACACGATGTGCTTATAGGACGCATGATACTAAAAGCTAACACCAACGTACACTGATCATAATTTAAAAAATCTTTAATCTATTATTATCAGTGCACATTAGTGTTGGCTTCTAGTAGCGTGCGTTCTGTCACCACGTCAGTTTCATTTTTTTTGCCCAACTACTATGAAGATTTGCATGTTAGTGTGATAAGTGTCTCGACGAAAAGACGGGTACGTCTCGAGACAAAAAAAATGTTAAGTAGTTATATTGAATTGTTTACAAATATTGATTGAAATGTTTGGTCGCAAAGCGAATGCTTTTAATATTATTAACAAATATTTTAATAACCTTTTACATTAACATTTTTGAGAAGCAAAGTCCTAACAACATGAAAAAAGTCATTTGTCACAGAAATATCATAATGATTACCTTTCCGCACCTAATGGTAACCATACGGCACTGCATTGCAGCATCAATCGCGGCGTATCTTAATACTTTTTGTTACATAAAGGTAATATGATCAGTCTTACGCTTTAGATGTCATTCTAGGGACTATGAAATAATCTGGTGTAAACAGAAATATACTAGCCGAGTTAAAATGTTTACGTTTTTTCACAAAAATATACACATAACCTTTTGCATTTTTTATTATTTGATTTCCGAATCAATATGGTAGAAAAACATGTGAGATATTTTTGAGATTTCAATATTTCAGGCTGGCAGTGGATAATGTTTATTGAAAGATCTAAATAACCTAAATTTCTGGTGGTTTATTCTGTTTTTTTTTTTGTTTTTATGTGCGATTTATGTAAGCAATTCATTTGACGAAAACAAGTCATAAAAGGTAGATCGCAAAATTTAATCGAACGTACTATATCCAAAGCACCAGTTAAACAGGAGCCTGAACCGATTATACAATTATTATTACAGTGAAAAAAGAAACACAATTGCATTTGATTACGGCTATTATGGACGCCAGATTATAAACATGATTTATACTATGTTTGTATCAATAAATAATAAAAGCGAGGTAGATTGATGGGCTGGTTCCACGTAAAAGGGGTCATCATACTAACCTTGCGGGAACTCTATTATGCATTAAATACGACGGATCTTTTGAAGTATTGCTTTCAGCGGATATCATTAAAATCTTAATGTTACTAAATATTTGTATCTACCGGTTTCGAGACACTAATTAAAATAACACGCAAAACCCACTTTACACCTTCATAGCAGTTGTTGCACATAAATATAAAACCAACTTGCCGATTTGAAACCACACATTCTATATGGATCAAATCGTATTCTATGCAAGATTTGGAAAAACACCTCATTTTAAGTAATTTGATAAAAACAATAAATAAACCAACCATCACGCTATCCACCGCTAGGCAAAAAGGAAAGAACGCTAAAAGTAAAAAAAAGTACCATATAAGAAATTAATGCCTTGGATTCAAATAAAAAGTACATTTCTCTACATACCTGAAGCCGTGGGACTTCCTATCTTTTTCACTCATACAAAGAAGCAATTTTTTTGTTTCAATAAAAGAGTAATTTTTTTAAAATGTTCAAATTTCACATATCGCGATTTTTATTAACTCTTGTGTGATGAAGTTGTATTTTTTGTTATCTTCAAATGAACATTTTCACACCGGATTTGGAAAGTAAAATTTGTATAACTATGCTGGATGTTTATACAAAAAATACTTACCCTTGCTACGCGAAGAATGAATGTCCGCTTTTAAAGACCGAATTTATTTTGCTACACAGGGCTAAATTATATGTTTATTTGCATAAATTATTAAACAGTATATCTCCCTGTTTTTTTTGTTTTAATGTCTAAACTTTAAAATATACCGTCTTTTACTAGCGGTAACACGGTGTTACATCACCGCGCGGAGAGTGATTATTTACCACGGTCTTTTAAGAGTTAAATTCAACTACTGCTTTCACTGCCCCTTTCGCTGTGTGTTTGGCGAATTATACAGAGGGCCCTTGTCCTTTTTTTGCTTTTGTAGCAACAACTGTATTGACTTGAATCACAATAGCCTACGTCTATTATAGTAATTTTATAAATTCAATAACGTCAGGTTAGATAATATTTTATTTTTTTTAATTTCACGTCCTTAATATAAGTCACCAACAGATAAATCCCATAATCATGCATTTAGAAACACTTATTGAAATGATATTAACAACATCAATTTAATCAAGTCACAGCGACTGGATTGTTAGTAGGTAAGTTCTACATTAGACAAATTCAACACCTAGGGTCAGCACACTACTTCCGTAATGGATTTAATAAATTTCATTGGTTGATACAAAAATGATAAAATTGCGGATTGTTATAAGCGCCAACGTTTCAAATGCGTAGCAAAATTCGATCGCCTAAAATGACTGGAAGATTTTTTATTAAATATGGGTAACACGCAACCCAATCGCACGATTTTATGCGGAATCAATTTACTGTGTAACAAACGTGCGGGAGTCGAAATGCGTATTCACAGTCGCAAAATTGTCGGAGATGATTGTGCATTTTCATATTATTAACCTTATTTAAACTGTTAGATTTGTTCATTTCGTACAACAAAAAAATAACTTTCGATTTTATAGTAACGTTTATTCTTAATCTTCATTTTAATAGTCGGAATTAGGGGACGATTAGACATTAGCAGAGGTTTGATTTTACAACTTGATTTCCATTTTCCAGTAGAGAGTTATTTACAACTTGCAAAATGGCCCCCGAAATTAAAATATATGGGTAAAAACACAAATTGTATTTTTAGAAAACAGTAAACAAGAGTTTTATTTGTCTATCCTCTATAAAATTAGTTCACAATGATTAAACATTTTTCGTATATTTAACTAAAATCACAGTTTGTTTTCAAAATGTATCAATATGAGAAAAAATAATAGAATAATTTAAAGGCTTTCTGTTTCTATAATTAACTATCCAATTTCATATTTCCTCCTTAATTCCATATATTCATATTTCTTTTTACTATTTTGGAAAGTATATCAGATTAACAGTATGTATTAATTAAGTTCCACGAGCCAATGTTCATTTGTCTATTTGTGTCATTAAAAATATGGCATAGCGCCGTTTTTAATAATGTTTTACATAATCTGAATACGCACGTTCAACCTAAGGTATTGCCCTTGCTTATTTATCAAACAGCAGCTTAACAATATACCATATCATATAAAAAATATTTTTTAATGATAAAAAAATGCCAACAATGATAAACATGAGGGTTGGGGATCATAAGACAGGGTGGTCGAATCACGATTCTAAGTACAAGTACTCGTACGTTTCAAACAACACTACAATTCACTCAATATTTGCTAGTTAGACTGAAATGCAATGTATTATTATGCACTATTTGCAGAAATAAACGTCAGTTAGATTACGCACGTGGATGTTACAAACGTACGGCACGACATACCACGGGGTTTGGAATTATTCGCTGCTACACAAATTACTATACACATTTATATAATTGGATTACTTGAAGGATTACTCTTAGACATAATCAAACAGATATGTGTTCCTGAAAATATTTAAAATCAAACGAATCGGATCCAATTTCAAAGAATGATTAACTTTGCAGTGTGTTCATAAATCCAAAATTATAACATAAGATAAAAAAATATATAAGTACGATTTTTAATTGACCCTGAGTGAAATGGATTAAGAGCCAGAGGAAAAAAGTGAAGTTACAGATACATAATTATTATCTTTTTGTCAAACGTTTCGTTCATGATAGTAACTGTTTAGACGATGCAACTGGCCCCAAAAAACTTTTAAAGCAATTAACAACACCAAAAACATTTTTATAAGGTGAGTTTCTACATTCTTTTTATTAAAATCTCCTTAAAAACGTATGTAAAAAATAAAAGAGTTGTATTTCTAAAATAAATTCTCCTATTAATCTGGTTTTTTTTTAAATAAGATTGTAGCTATATTAATTGTTTAGTTGCTTATTTTTTTATTTACCAAGTTTTTCATTTTTGTTTTTTTTTTATTTTTATAATTGAATATTTTTCGTAATTTATTAATTAAACATATTCATATTCTCCTTACTATACTTTATATTAGTTACTCCAGAACATGTAGTTTTGTATACAGAACATTGGCAGAATAGTGGCAGACAGGTCATAATCCCTGTAAATGTCTAAACTTCTATCTATTCCCGTCCGTAAAATGTTCTTAATCTCTGTTTTTTTGTATTAATATTATTACCTTTAATAATAAATGGTCAATTGAAGTATTATTTCATAAAATTAATAATCGAAAATATTTATTTTGAATATCAGACGAATCTACAAAGGTAAAGATTCTCATTTAAATTCAGGTGTCAGGACGCAGTATTGCAGTATCATCTTGATCGTTAACAAAACGAAAATACAGGTAATAAATAGTAACAGGACACAAATAGTCCCTGGGCCCCGATTACAACGGGAAGTTAACATTTATCTTCAATTTTATCTACAAAGTAAAATTAAGTTTTCTGTATGAAAAGCAGAATTTTCATACAATTATTTCATCTAAACGTGTTCGATTATAGATAACCGACGAAGATACTTTAAATGTTCATGCAAACATACTCATTTTCGTACACAAATATCGGTTTTTCTTAATGGTCAATCGAAGATAACTTTGTTAACTTCCCATTGTAATTAGGCCCAGATCTCTTCGAGTGAAACTGAAGGCCCACTGATGTATTTCAAAAGTCCAGTTTTTTTGTCTGTTTTTATAACGGCTGGAAGATACAATTTTCAGCAACAAATCCGCTTAAGTGAGTATGTTTCTACCCTTGAAGATTTAATGAAATATATCGACCAATATTTTCATTTTACGTCGCGTATGTTGTTCGTCACATTCGACACGAACAACGAAGTAAAAACAAATTGGAAAAGATCGCATTAGATGTTCCCGCCAAGATTTATGGGTCATTTTTCAATCGAAACAGAAGATTTGCATCAATTCCAATACTGTCTGATTGTCACCTCTCATTTCGAAAGAAATTTTTAATTCGTCCGGCACAGTGATATATGTATTTCTGGAGTAATGGGGAGTGACAGCGTCATTCTATGGAAGCGAAAAAATCATATTACGGACTGTGAAATAAGAAGACGAAGGAAATGACTGTCAAATGCTCCTCAAGTTGATTAATCACGTTCGGAATACAGAATTAGATCAACGTCCAATAAAAGTCGCGCAGAAAGGCCACGAATGTATTCAGTCACTCGTTTTATGCGCTGGAAAGTAGGTACTAAAAAATCTTACAACAATTTATCATGAAAATTATAAATCATTATTATTTAAAAGATACTAATTTAATGTGTAAATCCAATCTTTTTTTTTTTCATATTTTTTTATTTCTAAAATGTCCAAACCAAACAAATCAACAAAAGGTTTTAAATAAGTAAAAGAACAGCTAAAAGGATTAGAGATGCAAATGTTGATGGATGCAGAAAACGAGAAAGACATGAGCAATTTCTACAAATACTCGAAAATGGACAACTCAAAAGTCGAAGTAATCGTCGTGCGTGCATGAGAAGATATATGATTGTAGAGGAAGTGAGATCTGTATGCCAAGGCATATTCAAGTGGCGTTTAATCCTCTGCCTACTTCCACGAGAAAAAAGGCGTGACGGTTCGTTAGTTGTTCGAAAAATACACCAAAACAAAATATTCAAACATTTCATTTTGTATTTATATTAATCGTAAAGAGCTCTGAAGGTATTATATTACGAAAATGGGGATACATAAAATGTTATCCATAATAATAATAATAATAAACACGTGTAGACTCGTCGTGTCAGCGGATCAGAGGGCCAAAGTTTGTACCCCACTTTACCACAACTTGATTTCCATTTTCATGATTTATTTTGGTGACAACTTTTTTTTTTAAATATAAATATTTGCGTGCTTATAATTTAATAATGTTTATAATATGTCCAAATGTATGCTGACATGGAATTCCCCTCTTAGGGAGTTTTTTAGATCTAAATTTGTTGCAACTAAGAGGGGAAACAGTTTTGAGAAAGGAATATGGATGTTTAGGCATTATAAAAATTTAAAAGATTGTTTACAGGCGTGGCCTAGTAGGCGAATTGGTTCAGCCGGGTGAATCTCACCCACATGATAAAGGTTTTAGCTTTTTTACTCCACCAAAGTCAGTAGATGAAAGAGTTTATTTATTTGAATGTACAAAACATCAGTACTGTCAATTACAATGTACATGAATTATATAATTAAGTAATTCCAAAAACATGTTGAAAAAAAACACAATCAAATTATAAAAACAGTAATAAACAAAGACGAAAAATCGATAGTACACATTATGATACATAGTTAGAGAGGAAGAGTCTAAAACTGATAATCCCAGCATGGAAAAGATACACCTCTCTCGGTAGGATGTTCACAGACCTATTATTTCTCCCCACAGGCATCATCAACAGTAAATTTGTCCTGCATTCAGGAAGAGCAAATGGTCTGTGTTGCCTAGCTCTTAAATAGTTGCTTGGTGGGTACATATAATTTTATGCGCTCCAAAATGTTGGAGTTGAGAAAAGGTGGATGTTCAAAAATAGGCATAATTGTGAATGTTACACGGTGTGTAAAGTGATCACTTAAACCAGCCAATGACAGGTGATAAGCCCTGAAAATCCCTAGACTTCCATGTTCTCTTCATGCAACAAATGCCTATAATTTATTTAAATATTTCAATTTTGGTAGCAATTTTCATCGAGTAAATAACTCACTTATAAGACAATGGAAATCGGGAAAGTTGGGATGGAGTGGGGTTCGAACCTCGGACCTCTGATCCGTAAGTCTGCAACACTAGCCACGGGACCACAACCCGATTTAATTTAAAAACGCAGACGATACTATAGGATACTATATCTAGAGGAATTGATCTGCACAAAAAAAATAATATTTATAATGAAAATGAATAAAATAAAGACAAATGTTAAATTTAATTTTAACTACAACATACATAAAATAAATACAAGAGGATCAAATAATTTAACTTGCGAACAACCTAGGACCAACAGAAAAAGAAACAGTTTTTTGTATACAGCAATAAATTTTTACAATTCAATTTCTAATAATCTAAAAAATATACAAAACATATACGTTTTAAAAAATACCTTAATGAAACAGTTCTTACAGCCCGTGTGACGAGTGATATGTGATGTTATTTTATCGAATTTTTATTTAAACTATTGTGTTATTATATATAATATTCCCTAATACCAGCACTTTTGCTGATTGGGAATATTTCGTACAAATAAAATATGTAATATAATGTAATATGTAAAGTTTAAAAACCTTGTATTTTGTCATAAATAAATAAATAAAAAACCTACGTTAATCAAAGAATCGGCCAAAAAGTTTTAAATTTGATAATTTTAACAAATTGATTCTAATGCAGTACAAACCTACATTATTATGATTATGGATAACTTATAAAGCGCCATTTTCGTAATAAAATACCTTAAGGGCATTTCAACTCAATTATAACTACAGTTGCATTTTAACTAAATTGTAATAACATCATGTTTTGTTTAGGTTTACTGGTAAGATTTTAATAAAAATTCTAACATTAACTATATTTTAACACCTAGCGCAATATAAAATCTCACGCTTTACGGTAATACTATAATTGGATTAAGTTATTGAGTTTAACAGTTGCATTCAAGTAATCTTAATAACTGAAGCATGTGTATAAATATTATTAAATTATGCCGTGTTCACATAAAAATATACACACGATCATTTCATTAGCTGCCACACGCCAAGATTCAAATGTAAATCTAACATTCTGGTATAAAAAATCAACTAAAAGACAGATGTGGAGCTTGCACGTGTGACACAGCCATCTTGACAACGAAGAAGATATCATTTTATGTTGACATTTAATTAAATAACCATTTCCTTTACATTTTTATCCAATTAACGAGAAATACTTCGTATTCACTTTTGTTTTTCTTCGCAGTAGATATTATAGTATGAATTATATGATATTAATAAGCCGTCTGTGTAAAAACATAGTTTCAATAAATTTTAATTGAGAAACACTAATCCAAAAATTAATTCGTCTTGTCATCCGAAAATACAGTTAAATTATAGTACACATAATATTCTAATTCACTAGATCGCGTCCAGAATAAATTTCCAAAATATATTAATTTTAAGCTTCATATTCCCGCAGCTTTATATAATTATAATGAATTATTATCCCTGTCAAATATATTTAAACATTCTGAAAGACGATTAGAGCGCATTGAAAATAAAGTGAACTGACTGATATTTAAAGGTAAAGTAAACTCATTGCTTATATTACACTTCTGTAATCAGTATAACAAAAAAAATATAAATTTACTGGTTCTTTATGTACGAAGCATCCATGTTAATAAAAAGCTTATAGAGTTAAAACTTTGAATTTTATCAGTTGGTTCACTTAAAATGCAATGGGCTTTATTATGCATAAGAATTGTATGCAACTATACAGGATACATTGTTTGTAAAATATAGTGTCCATAATTTACGCGTCGGAAGGGATTACTAATGGGAAAAGGGTAATAATCAGCTTTAAAAAACGTAGAAAAATAACATTGGCATACAAATTTTTATTGCGTTAATGCATAAATTAACTTTGACTGGATTATCAATTAAAAACGTTGTACAAATATGTAGGAATCCCTATACACCTATTCTAAGAAATTCAGAAAAAAAACATAAAAAGAAACATGCCATATGAGATCCCTGTTCTATATCTCCGAATCGACTAAATTAATCCCATTACTAAGTCTGTTAATTTGATTCGAAATCGCTCAGCAGGCTTATTCTGTCACAATTTCGTTTCGTAAGTTCGTTCGTTCGTCATGTAGCCATCTCATTCTAACGCTATCGAAACCATAATTCGCCCTCGTTCCTTCTCATACGACTCGAATGAATTTACGAAACGAATTAGTTACAGCATAAGGCCATAGACTCCCGCAATCAGTTGTTTCTATTTTCTTCAGATTGCCTACACATCTCTGTAGTTGTGTGACATACGACCATAAAAAACAAATACATTAATTAATCTGATTGCTCCGGGAATAAATTTATAGTATCGACGCTGTCTTCATTAATACCCTTAGATGTATACATGTAAATGATTTTTAAATAAACTTAATAGTGATGCCTAATAATTTATAAATATGTATTTAACTATTGCTCATTGAAATATAAAATTATTTTTTAATCTGTTTTCTAAATTATTGAATTATAAATAGTACCATATAAATGTATAACTATTATTAGTTTATTAACTTATTTTATTTTTATTTTTACTATCAAAATGAATTACTAAATGTATTTATGAAATTGTCAAAGAATTAAACTATAATTTTAGATACATGATCGTAACTTTGTTACACCATGTATTATTTAATAACTTTTCTGTATTATAATTTTTGAGGTGTGTATATTTTTATTACGATGTGTAAATAAATATATTGATTTTACTATAGAAGAGTCCCAACTTAAACGGAATTTTTCAACAAGACGGAACATGAAAATCAATCATTGTGCAATAATAAAATTGTGAATTGTGTGTATTTTATAAAAAATAATGAAATATTCTAAATACTTCCACTGAGTGACGTGAATCAACTGCAAATATTTTTGCAAATAAAAATTTATAAAACTATTCAGAAAATAAAAACATTTAGCGGCGTGACCAGATGAAAATGTAAAATACTATGAAAAATGTGAATAACTTGAAAATATAAAGATTAATTTTATTTGCGATATCTCTTTTATGTTGCTTTTGACTATATATTTGTTCATTATGCTGCGTATTAACAAATTATTTACTTACGTGAATACTTTTAATCAGAACGCTACGTAAATTAATTTATATTTTATATTGTACATTAACTTTTCAGAGGATTTGATAAGGGTCGTTTATAGACATTTTACTAATGCCATACGATTAAAAGCGAAGTTTAAGCAAAGGCCTTTTTTTAAATGTTTAAAATGAAGACAAAAGTAAATTTACGCCACTCATCAACTTTCCTGATAAGTTGACGTCTACAAAGTTCGACCATTTATGAAGCTGGTATAGAAAAGTGCGATAATTAAAGTTATTTATAATAAATATCTACACGACTCAATTCATATGAAACATGTTATTTTGCTGACAGCTCTGTTCTGTGACAAATTCCTGACCAAGTACTCGTATCACAAAACGAGCAATAAAGCTGTGCATATGAGCGTAAAACTGCAGAACACGGTAAAGTCGAGACTCGCGATTAAAATGGCAGAATTAGTCTCGTGCAAGTAATGGATAGATTTGCGTACATTTAAGAGCCGGTTCATGGTTCCGAGTTCCGAGGAAAGCAGTTGACAGTTTATTGCAATTCCGGGGAAACGTGCGCGTGTGGCGAATCTTTCCGCGAAAGTCATACGCCTACAATACATATACGGGGGTGAATCTCGAATCTCGTTCGGCAATCAGATCATAAGAATGTTTCAATACTGGATTGTCGAGCAAAAGTCGAATCTTACAATACATACATCTGTAGATCTACGAGTCCAATTTACTGTAAGATAAAAAAATACAATTATTTAATTTTGATAAATAATAATAATTAGCGCCAGTTTATAAAGCAAAGCTTTTTCATGTCAAGGGCTCTAACATATACATTTTATATACATATCGACGCTGGAAAGGAAAAAGTTACCAAGCGACATGTAGCAACTTTAGAGGAGAGCCAATCAAAGTTTTTTTTTTAAATTAATAAAGAATCTCGTATTATTGTTTTAATTTAAATGAAGTAGGAATCACGCCAAAATATTATGTATGTATTTTCAAGATTTTTTATTAAAAAAAGGAAAAATTAAAAAACTTTTATTTGGTCTCCTGCAAAAGTAACTTTTTCCTTTCCAGCGCTGATATCTATATTAAACTATAGGAATAAATATTCTGATACTTATTTTCCTAAATGTGCTTAATTATTTTTTTATGCATTGTTAATGATTTTTTTAAAACACGGGATATTTGTCAAATGAATGAACTAGATGTGAATATATTATTAAACACAATCTAAAGTTTAATCTTCTTAGAAAAGGTCGTATTTTTAATTAATGTTATAACATTTACCTAAAGAGAGTTATAAACAGTTCACAATTGTTTTTATAAAAAAAAACTTCTGATTCAAGTTGGGTGTGCCGATATTAGATAACTTTGAATAATATTATACTGATTACTTACTTAAGGCATTAGACGCACTTTTTCATGCTAGTTTTTTAATCTAGTTTCTTTAACAGAAGCAAGTCTAATTTGCATACATATTTATGTAGTAGTATAACCAATAATACATAAACCAAACAATCAAATTATCTAACCTCTACATCTTTATTTATTCTTAAATGGTTCGATCTCATTTTGCAAGACCAAAAAAACGAAAAAGACAATCGTTTTTTACTCATATTAAAAAACCATACAGGTAGCGTGAATGTAAATTCCGTCTTTATTATCAAATATGATTAAAAATTTCAAACTATAATAATCTTAGCGACAGCTAAACAATATGTCTGAACCTTAGAAGATAAAACACGAGAGTCTACTTTTTGCCTTTTTGAAGTTAAAAATGCAGTAATTATCGCAATAAGCTATTTTATAAGTAAATAAAACTCCAAAGTCTGAAAAAGTTGAAATAAAAATCTAAAGTCCGCTTTGTTTTAATGCAAAACATATCAGTATCCCCAGATAGACTGTACTATTATTATTTAAGATTGAAAGTTCTTTACAGGTTGAAACTATCTCATTTGGTTCATAAGTTATGATGCATTGGAAATCACACAATAGCAAAATCTTGTTTCCTGAACAATTCGTTCAATGTGACTCCCGTGGTTTATCCTTTGAGGCACGGGATTTGATGTTATAATGTTGATTACAAAAAATACAAAACATTAGTTCAAAATGCAACATTAAACACATTGAAAAATAAATATTCTGCAGAAGTAAGTTGTTGTGAAGTGACAAATTCCCTGTGAATATATATATATATGTCTCTTTTCTTTTATATTTTATGAACTTACGTAAGTTACACATGTAATGTAAAAAAAAAACAATAATCACAAAAACATTGTAATTTAAGCAATGGCCTTACTTATTAGATTTCCTTACACCAGTTTTACAGTAAGAAATAACTATACCCGGTTTAACTATTTAAAACCGATTAAAAAAAAAGCTTACTTATATAAATATATTTTACCTAGAATAACAATTCACTGGTTATTTCATGCTGAATTTTTCACAACAGTCAACACCGATATGTGCGCCTGCGCAGTTACTTTTATAACAACAACAACAACAACAAACAAACGCCAAAGTCAAATCGAGACTACTGTCAGTAAAATGGAGAACACGGAGAAAACTGTTAGAAAAAGAAATCGATATTGGAAAGAAGAGGAGAAGGTAAAAACGAGTTCTTTGATTTAACGTGTTTCTTTTTTTATCACAATTAATTAAAACACATACAAACATATATAACATTAATATATATATATAACACAAAATAAACCAATTATTCTAAATCACTTGAATCGCATTGAGAAGGTCGAAGGATTTCAAAATTGAAAAAAATAGCTGATAAACTATTCATTTTGATTACCAAAAAATATGACTTTTGACAGATTGCGTGCTTATTCCAGCGTTATACCACATAATAATCAGGTATAAGTTTCTATGGTCGCTATCCCAGATTTAAACTGAGTATAACTATATGCGAAGTTTATAAGTTTTTATTTTTATTATTATGGGTTTGGCCTTGAAAAAATGTTCAGTCTAACCAAGAAAGTGACATAAAAAAGAAAGAGCGTAATAAGGTGCAGCGTGAATCGTAAAATGTAACCTATAACTCCTATTCCGGACATTCCGGTATTGACCATTCGGATTCTGAATAAGCAATATAAAAAAAAAGCGACACTATGCAAAAAGATCAGTTTTAATCTTTGGGTCATAATTCGAGGTCGTAGAACTGAAATTGACTTACCAGAAACATGTGTTTCTGAGCCCCTATCATAAATCGGAATAATATTCATAGAAACGCACATTTTCAACGTTATATCGATTTGTTGATTGAATATTTAAATTTATTATATAAATAAAACACGAGTGATACTTTAATCCACAAATTTGGAATATCCAGTGACCGGTTTCATCGCTTTCGCGACATCTTCGAGACTGGTATCTTTATTAAAAAGTTAAATGTATTTATACAGAACAGAGGTAAGGATACATAATTCAAAGTTATATGTAAGTAAATTAAATAAAGTTATTTTTATCTTGTTTTTATCTTAAGGATCATTATCAACATTATGGATCATTATGTTGATAATGATTAAAGTATCACTCGTGTTTTATTTATTTAATAAATTACAATGAACATCCATCAAGAATTTTCACTTACAAACTTAAATGTTTTAGAATATTTAAATATTTTTATTTGAACAAAGATGCTTTTAAACTACCAGTTTCAATATAAGATTAGTTGCATTAATGCGGAAATGTTGTTTCAAAAATATCAAATTGTCATTTAAACCTTTTTATGGAGTTGTGAAACTTATTGTGCCGCATGTCTGATTGAATTGATTGATTGATTGAAAATAATCTAGAAATAATAAAAAATATAATATGTTACAATTATTTTACATGTTTCTTCGTGATATAGTGAAAAGGGGGTGTCGAAAAGTAAAATGGTATACATATATCAAATGAGGGAGCCTTATCTCTAAAACGAAGCGATGGCCTATGTTGTAGTAAAAAAAATAATGTAAAATACTGATTATTACAAGTCTCATGAAGGACTATAATGGATTGTGACGTATTCTGCTCTCCCTGGCACTAAAGCTAGTATGAAAATTGAAAAGTATTGCAGCATAATCACATCATTTTAAAAGACATCGGGGAAAAATATGTCAAAATAATAAATTTATATCTTCAATTCATACTCTGTTCACTTTTAGCGAAAAATTTTATGGCAAATGGTTCTCGCTTAAAGCGAAAGCAAACCAGCCTTAATAAACGCTGTTTCTTAAGATCCTGATAGAAGAAATTATTCTCGGCAAATTGCGGCGATCCAAAATTAATTGGTTATTTCTTTGGATCGAAATGTTTCATAGCTTTGTGATTATCTTCAAAGAGCTTAATGGAAATGGGGATGCATCCAATCATCAAGCTGTAATAGTTTACACCTACCGAGCACTAATTTAATCACCACGTCTGGGGTGGCCAAATAAAATAAAAAAAGCTGTAAAACTTGCCCCGCAAGCAAAGCGTAGGGAACGCACACTTGACCAAAAACGCAGGTTGCTAGAGACAATAAGCAAAAAGAGACAAGGTGTTAATATTAACAAACGTAGTAAATTATACAAACACTACGTTTCTTTCCCTGCGTAGGTGGCTCGGGTCGGTCTCCGCTTCTGCTGTGAATAGGGGCTGAGGGATCCAATCCGCGGAAACGCGAAACATACCACAGTTTTACAACTTGCCCCGAGATAATTTTACGATCGCATTCTTTTAACGATTCACTACCGAATGTCGAAATGTTCCCCTCTGTCTGAAGAAGGCTGTAAAAGTAAAACTAGAGCTTGATAAGGGAGGATTCATCGGACTATGTCGAACTAGAAAAACTAAAGCGAGGATACACATTTTATTTACAAATTATTATCACGCGTGTTTTCATAAAAAGTTGGCGAAAATATCGCGTTATTACTTAACTATGATACATCATTAAGCTTAAAATCACAGGTAAAGAACTAGTTTTATCTTTCAAAATCCTTTCTCATTAAAAAATCTAAATGATGAGAAATTAGCATATGTGAGTTTTTTCATCGGAATCGTTGAAAGAAAAAAAACAAACGTTAGAAGTCCCAAATCCAATAGATAAATGAGGGTGTTTGTGCACGAAACTCAACATCGCACCAGTAGCGGTTAAATCTTATCTTCTTCTTCCTCTCCATTATCCTATTTAATTTTCGGTGGTCTCTCCTTGTCCTCTACCCCTCGACGGTCCCCTACTCTGGGCCATCGTTTCGACCAACTGGGCCTCCTCCATCTGCCTTTTCATAGCATTCCCCCATGTGGCACTGGGTCAACCTCTACCACTTCGGCCCTCTTTCGTTGACTTAGGTGGAACAGATGGAAGAGTTGGGGAAATGTGAATGTTTGAACATGGACTTGAATGGTGATAATTACAGTGTGTAAAGTGGTCACTTAAACCAGCCAATGACAGGTCATAAGCTCAGTAAAAATGCCTGGACTTCCATATACCCTCCTCAAAAATGTTTTTCCTATCTGTTGAAACAAATTTAGATGTTATCATTTATGTAGATATTTTAATGTCAGTTTTTTTTGTTTGTGTATGGGAATAGGTTTAGTATAAACCAACACATACATAGATTCACTGTGTCTTCGATCAATGAGGCATACTACAGACAACAGTCTACAGTATAGAGTACACTAATCACCGCACAACTAAGACACGGAGGCCTATTAGTTTCAAATAAAGATTTCCCTGTTATTTGGTTTCGATACACATATCATTGTGATCGGAAAACTACTAAGTCTTCGAGGAAGTCTTATAAAAATATAATCTTTCTTTGTTTTATACGTGCAGCGGGAGGCGGCTCGAGACAGAGGAGGTGATTAAAAGGGGGGCGGGGTGGTGCAGTACAAAACGTTATTAAAATGTTTAAACACAGAAACCTTTATCATGCTTGAACTTATTTTTATAAATCCAACAGCGCGCAGTTAAATTTCAGTATGAAAGCTCCAGTAAAGTGAATAATTTTAATCAAAAAAAGTATATGCGTGATCAAGAAACTATTGACGAATACATTAATCAATCACCTTAGATAAATCCGTATTGACAAAATTACTACATAGATGGGCGCGGTTGACGGTGAATATTATTGCGACAAAAAAATACAAATAAAAGCCTTTACAAAAACGGATAGATATTATTTATATTTATATTATGAAGTAGACAAAGTTTTTAATCGTATAGTATGAGAAATCAAACACTGATTTGAGTCTACTGAACACTTTATATTATTTTTACAAATATAAAAACAAAAATTTCGTGACTCATTTTACAATTGCATTGAAATTTTTAGAAATTCTTAAAGTATAAACATTGTATAGAAATACATTTATGTTTGTAAAAATTTCTTCATAATATTTCAATCATGTATTAAAATTATAAAAAAACACCTACCTATAATAATGTTATTGATATATTTTCCACAATGTTATCTTAAGATATAAAATTATAAAGCTTCATTCATGTATGTCAATAAATACTTACTTTGTTATAATTTTTTTTCCGAAATTCAAATATAAATACCTAAATTCCCCATTACCTATTAAACACTTAGCCTTGCCCTTAACTATTGATTTTCCCTGCAATTATGATTGATGTACGTGCTATAGTTCATAAGATTATTTTTATTTGTTACTTAAGTACCTTGAATTATATAACTATATAAAGACATTTAATCCATCTAATCTTCACATTCGTTTGAAAATGCCCTAACAAGAATTGGGTTGTGGTCCTGTGGCTAGTGTCTCGAGTGTGGCGATTTCGAATCCCAATCTACCCCAACTTGATTCCCATTTTCTAATAGTGAGTTATTTTCAACTCGTTGAAAATGGCCCTCAAAATTAAATATTTGTGTAAATTATAAGAACGCAAATATTTCTTTTTTAAAAAAAAAAAAAAAAAAGGTAAAACAATTGTCACGAAATCTTTAATTTTATATTTGTAAAAATAAAAAAAAGTGTCCAGTAGACTCAAATCAGTGTTTAATTTCTTATAAGTATAAATATGGAGTTCTACAGAATAAACAGCAAATCAATCAATAAAAAAACTTTAATTTTTCAAGAAAACTTTTTTCTTGATTTTCTTGTTTTTCTTTTTTCTGTTTAAAAAACTTGGGTAATTTTTTAATTTTCTTACGAACTATAAAAACTAGTGTATTTCTGTATGTATCATTTAGTTTCCTTAGTAGCTATTATTATATTTGTATACTACAAACTACAAAGTAATAAAAATAAATTAAAAAAGGGAATGGCTGAATTGCTGTCTTTCCATTAGTTTTTAAGATGATTTTTTTCAAATGCGTATTTTCTTTGTTGATATTATATTGTAGAAATTAGAAATGTACCTACTGTATCTTGTAAAAATAAATAAATAAAGAAAAGAGGCTCAATTAAAGTCTGTATTAAATTAATATATCGAGTTTAATAAATTCCAGCCTAGTAATTTAATATATCTTCATTGGCTACCGCATCTTCTACAGGAAACTGTTTGGACTGCGTAGGTACTACAGTGCCTCAGAAATATTTTCAGTTGGAGGGGTACCTAAACTCCTTCGCTGTCCTACTTCGCGAAAGAGCCAGAAGCCTATGGAAACACCTAAAAAGCTTCAAGAATACGCTTCTCCAACATATTGCAGGGTAGATCCAATATCCGGTTGAATCGGGTTGCGGTCCTGTAGTAGTGTTGTGGACTTACAGATTACACTTGCACTTGACATTCAATTTAGGCCTCAATACCGCCCGCAGGGCCATGGGGAAAACATCTTAATCATCAGTTCTTTTTTTTTACTTAGAGCATCTTTTTTTGGTGTGTTAAATTCCACATCAGCTAATTTTCCAGTATGTGTAACACAAATATCGCACTCATTTTTTTTTTGAAGAAAAAGAGAAATATTTTTTTTTTTATTAGTAAAAATAAAAAATCCATTAAAAAATAGTAGCAATGAACAAGATGGGCGAAAATTGACAGATTTTAAAACAAAATGGCCGAAAACAAAGGAGTTACGAGTATTACATTTTGACTTATGGACGTGATGGAGTTCGGAGGTTTGTATTTTACTATTTATCATTTAAAACTATTTTACGCATTTTTGGGTTTTTTATCGAAGATGTATAGTTTGAGCTTTCAAATGGCATTCAAATTTCATTTTCGGCAAAATCGGGAGTTACGAGTTTTACATTACAGTCTAGAGTGACGATTTGTTGGTTATTTCTATATTGTTTTATGAAACGAAAATATATACGTGTTGAGTTTAGTAAAGCTGGCTCTGCACTATTCAGCCTTTTTACTGAATCAAAAAAACTATTTTATCGTAACTCCTTGCATGGGATGGAGTGTCGATTTTATCGATTCAAGACAATAACCGCATTAACAGAAGCCAAGGAATGCAATGATAAGTAAATCGTGCCCCTTCATTAATAATCAAGTTACAGCTCTACGTAAGAGGTTTTTATTAACTACAACTCATCAACCATTTTCGCAAATTTCTTGACAATAGGGAAATATCGCATACTAAGAATACCGATAAAAATATGTGAAATGGATTTAGAAAAAATACGGATATTTTCAAAATCAATATGGATATTGTAGAAAAACGTTGTATTACGTAATTTAAAAAATAAATTGTTAAAAAATACGTATCAACGAATACGCGACACGTTTGACCTCGACAATTGTGACGTCAAGATTCGTGACGTTTTATTTAAATAGTAACGGTCATAAACAAAGGTCAAAATTTAACCCAATCGTGAAGTATTAGAGGCGTGGCCAATGAAATAAACCGTTTTCGATGAGAATCCAAAATGACAAATTTAAACATATTTATTTACTACAAATTCAAAATTATAAAATACAAGTATATTTTTTTCTAGACAGTGTTTCATTTACACTTATTTATTTAAATGTTTTTTTCAAGGAGATAATTCCCTATTACTTTATGCAATGAAAAATAACATATATCAACGTTTTCAAAATGTGTTTAAAAAAAGTTAAATAAAACAAATAAGTGTTTCTTAAAAGAAATATTTGGTTTACTGTCTATGCAGATATTTATCAAACTCATTAATGTCCCTACAAGACGAAACGCGTCGCAATATACACTCTTGAATATTTAAAAAATAAAAGTACAAATTAATACAGTAAAATGATTTTATTTTGAATACTCTACCAAACTAGAAATATTTTGATTTACCCAAATATGTCAATGTTGGGACCATTTTCAATAAGTTGTAGATCACTTCCTATTAAAAAACGGGAAATCAACGAGTTGTAAATAACTAACTATTAAAAATAGGAGACAAATTGTGGTAAAGCAGGGTGCTAACCTTGGATCTTTGATCCGTCAATCAACAACACTAGCCGCGGGACCACAACCCGATTGATCCTTAACGCTTCAAAACTTAACAATATAATACATTTTCCCCAGAGCTTTGATGAAATTTTCTCAATTTTCTAATTCATAAGATTTAAGTAAGGGTTTAAATATTTATGTGTTTTTTATTTTTTAATGTTAAATATGTATAGAAATTACTTATTTTTACCACGTATGATTTATTTATTCTAGGGTAATAACAAGTTGTGCGAGTTTTTTTTTCAAACAATTATTATTTGAATGTTTAATACAATTTTTAATTTTGAAGAAAATATGAATTTTTATTAGAAATCTTAAAGGAGCATGTTCTTTGTGTTAAGAAGTCAAAATATTACACAAATAATTCGACTTTAAATTCAATTCGTTACTCAACGTCTAGATCGAAGGGTATCCTTAAGCTCATCATCCCCTGCAGCTAGGGTTACCATTTCAAAATGAAAGGATGCTCGTAAACTATGCCTAAAATGCATGATTTTTCAGAAAAATTACTATTTTAGGTAAAAAAAAGTAGATTCTGTAAAATAAATCTCTCCTCCACCCAAATGTCGTCAAACGGGGGGAAACTGTCAGATGCACATAGAGAAAAGTTTACTAAATGATTTCTAAAGCATACAACTCCGCAGATTAATTAAGGACAGAGGAGAATGTAAGGACAATGCCAAAACGTCGTTCTTACACCTCGAATTCCAACGATGTCTTTGTAATATAAAAAATTCAATAAACGAAATTTGCAAATATGTACCTGAAAAAATATGAAGAAAATATGTAAAAACGACAAGGAATCACCTGAAAATCCTAATTATTGTTACCTGACGGACCTTCCTGGAAATACGATTGACCAAGAATTACGCGTTGGTGTTTATCCAAGTTTTCCTTAATAGCACAAGTCACTATATTGAACAATAGGGGGTGTAAGTCTATCTTACCTACCGCCATGTAAGTCTTCTTTCTCAATGTATCGATTGCGGGTTACGTACCCCAAATTGATTTGATATTATGCCCAAATACAATATTGATATGGTACTGCGATAAAGCAGTCTTATACGAGTACCTGATTCGTCTTTTTGCTTTCGTATTTTGTTTTTTCGCCGCGAGTTTTAAGTAAAAAATAAAAACAATTTTATTTTACGGAAGCGTAAAATACAATATCACTTCTCCATAAACTGTAATACTAACAGTTTGTGACGGGATGCTCAGAAGCAGAGCCAAACGAATATCAATTTATTTATAAAAAACATTAATTAAAAAACATGAATTAGGTACATGCATGAATTAATTACAGATACACAGTTTATAGTGACACAACCAGGAACGACTCATACGTGTGAACCTGCCCCGACTCGCTAGAAAATCCGTGTTGAGTCGGGGCACTTGCAATGCATTCATAAACATACACATACATACGCGCACACATGAATATTACGTTTATACATACCATACTACATATATTTTATGACTTTTTATTTTTGTTTATTTTACATTATACATCTATACAGGGTGTTGATTAAACCCTGTCACATCCGAAACCACGATGATCAGTATGAGCAAGAAGACATATTGGCACATTAAAATATTTTTTTAGAACGAATAAAATTTCAAAAAATAAAATATCAAAAAAATCAAATGGATGCTTACTACTGCAAGGAAGAAACGAGGAGAGGGAGGGGGGAATCTGATACTGCGCCGCGCTCCCCTCACTTCTCCTCTGCAGAAGTAAGCAACTATTTGTTTTTTTTTTTTTAATTCTTTGTTCTGAATATATTTTTTAAAATGTGCTAATATGTCTTCTAGCCCATACTGATCATTGTGGTTTTGGATGTGACAGGGTTTGAAAAACACCCTGTATATCTACAAACATATTGGTCACTCACCAGTTATTCCATATTCTATCCCAGTGCTCCATTCTCATTCGAATAAACTCAAACCACATTTAAATTTTGAAAAGGATTCAGACTCCTTTGTCACCTGATCCAGTAAATATGCATATATTACGAGAGGATATGAGAATGCGAAATGAAGACCGTGAAAGACTTGACATAATCAGTCGCATCATAACCTCAAATGTAGTAGGTCATATAAAGATAGACATAGGTTGTCGAAGGGCATGGTATGGCAAGATCTACAAAAGATACAAACAAGTAACCATTTAGTTATCATGTTCAAAATTTAGTATCATAGTTGACATTTACTACATAAATTACTAAACGATCCAATCGTCAGACTACACCGGCTCGGAAACGAGTATGAAGAAATGTATATGTTTCGTTTTCCATCGTCAGTCTTTAGATAAAACATTCTTACGGCGATAAAATCGAAATAACTTACATTATTCGAATGCTGTAAAAATCACTGACTTTTTGTATTTTACTAAACTGCACTCAAATAATACCTACTGTTAACTTCAATTGTTTTGCCTAAAACTGTTATAATATTATGTAGTATTTTATTTATTTATTTATTTTTTATTTATTTATTTATTTAAAGAAAACAACAGCCATTACAACAAAAAATACAGTATATACAAATAAACCAAAATTTTAGGCCAATTATAGTTTTCTATATAAAAACTAAATAGAATGTAAAAAATTAAAAAAAAGCGTACCTGTATTAAGCCACTCCGTATCATATCACTTGCAAAAAATAAAGAAAATAATAATAACTAAAAGTACAAAATTTAATTTATTATTATAATTTTTAAATAATTTTAAAAAAAAAATCATTTTACGGATCCCCACGGAGTAGCTTTTATATACATATCAATAAAGCATAATGCAATTTGATACTTTAAAAATTAATACTAATAATATTTTCTCTTTACTAGATACATATTTATTAGATCTATATTGTTATAACATGAAACGCTTGAATTTTAATTTTGTACCTGTCATGTTAAAACCCTCGGGGCATATATAGTATATAAATAAATAAACATGAGTAAAACGTGAAAAGAAATTGAACATTAACCTTACCTGGGGCATTATACAAACCTACTCATTTGTAGGAAAATTGATGCACAATTGTGACAAATTCAATGTTATAAGAAAAACGACAGTGTGAAAAATAAAATCACCAAGAGTGAATCGAATTAAAATTTGCACGCCGACTCTCTAATTTGAGACAGTATCATATTGCCTTCGGAAATTTCGTTCTGCATTGTTCCCATTGGCAAATTACTTACTAGAGTAAGCCGACCTTTAATTATCACGCGGGGATAATATGTATTTAGAATTACCGCTCTTGACTATCGCATTTCCAGAGAGAATTATGATCAGCGCTTTCCCGCCAGGTGATGACTGTAAAGCCCATAGTACCATAGATACTTCTATGGTAATGAATGTAATGATAAAGCAATACCCCCACACCGCAGACCATCGTTTCTCAATCTATTTGGTAGCGTGAGCCCCCCTCCCCAAAATATGTGTCTATCCCCTAACGACATATTTATTTATCGACACACTTCTTACATGTTGACACGACATACAAAAAAAATAGGACTATAGGTATAATACAATAATCACGGTAAGATATTATAATATTAACACGACAGAACTTTGAATTGTTTGATGAATTGTGTTAACCTAACTGCAAAATAATAGGATCGTGAAATGCATCCACCCTGCTGACCATTCTGGGTAAAGGCGACTGAATACCATAATTTATTATTGCCGCACACTTTCTGGAGGCGCGATGCAGAAGCCTGTGTGAAGATCTATGCGACATCCCATCGGTGATGGTTCATAAAGAACTCACACGAGAAGTAGTATCATACATGGTCAAAATAGTGCAGACGATTGGTAAAATAAACCAAAGTAGGGCACAAAATGCCGAACACTCTTCTAGTGGAACGAAAGGCCTGTTGACTGCTGCCAACAGGCCGGCTTCTCCTGAAGAGTTCTAAGTGGTTTCCTATCCACATGAGCAAATGCTGAGAAGTTCCTGATTGGCGCACTCTAGAATATTCTTCCTGTTTCCAACATTTTTAGCTAAATTTAAAGTAGTATAATTGCAGAAAAATTCACTTGTTGAAATATAAACCTTGTATATCATAAGCAAGATAAAAAAAATAAACGCAACTCCCATATAAAATACACATATAAATTAGTGCCGCACATAAGGCCTAGTACGTAAATTATGACGACAAAAATATACTACATGTTTTTTTTATATGCTAATCAGAAACGCATATAAAAAGCATATTTTAATAATAATCTTTCAGAAAAATACTTCATTGGAGTTAGATGGGATCAAGTGCTTATAGTATTCTGATTTTTAAAAAAAACGTCACACAGAATTATTTCTGTATTATAAAATGTACCTATGTATATAACATATGTACATTTTTTATTTAAATATAATTAAACATCCACAGTCTCATCATTCTCAGTATCATCACTAAACATAGTATCCTCTCGTTATATTCAATTCCTTTAAAGCGGGCTCAGTGCACGACTACCTGCAAATACGCTCAATTTATAAAAATAGGGGGAAGAGAGGAGACATGTATTTTACTTTATTAAATTTATCATACGATATATGTTCGAACTGGCAAAATAAAACCGGTGAGTTCTATGGAACTTTTGTTATAACTAAAACAGAGGTAAACATTTAAATATTTATTTCAATGTGTTTTATAAAACATGTATAATATATTCTATGTACGTATTTTATATGAACATTTATTTAAGATGAAAGTACACACCTGACGCTTTAATATCCATAGTAACTTTACGAGTTAAAATTTATGAAAACAGGACAAGCGTTATTTCGTCAACAATCCAAGCGCAACAAGACTGCTGTTGGCCGCGCGCAAGATGACTTTACTTTGCGAGCATGCACAGACTGTTGTCTTGCATTAGTAAAAAAATATCTTATAGTGCATTGTGCACTGGTTTATTATAAACGTTTTAAGGGTATTAGTGATAAGTTTAAAGACAACGCCTAAGCGTATATTTGTGGTTGAAATTTACGCATTCGGCCTCATGTGTACATTTATAAGGATTTTTCGCATGCATGTTTCATTTTTACCCGTACCTTTAAAGGAATGGGACCTTCTCTCGATCGCGACCTCCAGTTTGAGAAACGACGCCATAGACCATACCGAGTGGCTGTGGCTTTAGTAATACTAAATCATACACACGGAGAAATTACACACTTGAATGGGAGATTGGGAGATAGTTCAGTGAGTCTTAAACATTATTTTCGATTAGCAAACCTTCAGTTGTTAAGGAAACTATATCTAAGAGAATTATTGCGTTTTGTTACCCGTTTAATATTCCTAGACACATGCTTAATTTTTTTTATATGATGAGATGAGTCTGAATGTATTAAAACTTGAAAGATGATAATGTTCATGCAAGAAGAGCGATTTGCTGATGAATGTTAATAAACCCGAAGTGAAGTTTAACCCTCCCTCCCCGGTGATGTGTAGCTAGTACACATTGCGTCTAATAACTATAATATCTTTATTAACATAATAAATATTGGGTGTAGACTTGTACAAGCATTACTACTACCCATTCTAGATTACGCTGATGTTTCCATGACTGATTTAAGCTGTGAGCAACTCGATAAACTTGAACGACTTCAGAATACATGCATAAGGTACATTTTTGGTCTTAGGAAATATGACCACATTTCTGATTATCGTAGGCAACTGAAATGGCTCAAAATTAGACAGCGGAGAGACTATAACTCCCTTTCACTTCTGTTCAATGTACTTCATAGTCCTAACGCTCCTATATACCTGCGTGAAAAACTTCAACGCTTATCAGTTCATGGTTTACCTCTTCGTTCTCATTCTCAAGGCACTCTCTTAATACTCATACACAATTCCTCTTTCTTCTCTAACTCATATAGTGTCCATGCGGCTCGACTGTGGAATCATCTCCCATCCACCATCAAAGATGTTACTACATTATCTCAGTTTAAATCAAGTCCGAAGAAATATCTCATTTCTCTTCCTTAATCTCTCCTCCTTTCCTTTTTCCTCTTTCACTCTTTTTTCCCTTTTCCTATTGAGTAATAGTTTTGATTTAAGGTAATTCATAAACAAATACGTTTATTTCTGATTTTATATACTTTCAGCTTTTTAATCTTTTTTTTTCTATTGAATATGTTCTGTAACTTGAATTATACAAATAAAACTTTTATTTTATTGGTTGGTTGGAAGAAATTGCCATTTGGCAATAAGCCCGTTAATGTACAAATAACATTATGTACAAAAAGTTAAATAAATAAATAGATTTTCAGTATTCCTACATTACACCTTTACGTATCGACTGAAATAACTTGTTATTAAATAATAAGTACTTATTAGGCACAAAAAAAGCAATTTTTCGAAAATTGGGGATAAATTATACTCACCATATACCAATGTTTCGCATTGTTGCGTATGAAGAAAAGAGTAAAGAATTTACGCCCGTCGCAGTCAGTTACGTAGTCCAGTACTAGCTACTTAGTAGCTTTAGGGAAGTTGGCGCGGGTGCACGTTTCGCCCGAGCTGTTAGCGATACCCAATGGTTTTTTCATGTTTTTAGCAGTCAGATTTGAAATATTATCATCTTTGAATTAAATTATGGTTAATTAAAGCCATTTTCTATAAATTTTCTATCTTTCCCTTTTTGAACATCTTATTTTTTTAATGTACTAACTTATACTTACATATAAGTTTTAACTTATAATACCATATAAGTTATTAATTTTAAAATATTCGGTACATTTCCACTAATTTCTTTAAAGATGCCCATTAGAGGGTGAAATCACTAATTGGTCAAACAAATAAGTGGACGTGTACTAAGTATTTTTTAATTAATAACTTATTTATTTATCTGTTTTTTTTTTTTTTTATTAAATTTTATTGTATTTTTTATTTAGTTTTGGTTAGACTGTGAAAAATTGCAAGTGGCCATAAGTCCGCCATGTAACTATGTCTATTTTATTATTGTATATAAAATAAAAATATAAAATAAATCAAAACGAAAAACTAAACCAATTAAAAAGCGTACGTATAAAGTACATATATGTTTGTACCATATATTATATTACCGCTTTTGTTATTATTATTATTATTATGGATAATTTATAAAGCGCCATTTCCGTAATAAAATACCTCAAGGACGCTTTACAAATTGAAGCTTTTAAATTTGTAATTTAATTAAAACAATTTATTTTGTTGTAATATGAAACATTATTTTCAAATGAAATCTTCATAAACTTAAATCATACCGACTATAGATGAAGAATTTTTTTTTATTTAACAAACAAATAAATATTTTCGTAAATATAATATACCCAAATATTTAGTTTTGGGGAACATATTCAACGAGTGAAAATAAACCACAATTAGAAAAATGGGAAGCAAGTTGGGGTAGAATGGGGTTCGAACCTCAGGCCTCTGATCCGCGAGTTCGCGACACTAGGCCACGGGATCACAACCTGATTGTATTTGATAAATTGTTTTTAGATGCTTTTTCTAAGAAAAATATTATTCTTTGATAGTTTAGATCAAACTCATACGCACGACTAGAAATTAATAAATTTAATATTAATTGTTATTTACATACAAAAGCGTCGTAAGACGCAAAAAACACATGATAATATTGTCCGTGTAATGAACGATCGGTCGTGGAGTAAATGCCAATGTATCAAAATACTATACAAGCACAAGTAAAGAAATATTAAACAATAATATGAATCGGTATAACACAGATTCGCACCAACACTCGAGTGATGAGGAACAGATCTCATTCGCGGCGGGCGTGGCCCCCGGCAGCGGACCAATCACAGTTGGCGATCCGACCTCCGTCTCGCTCCCTCCCGCTGGATTAAGGCTGTATCGAGAGAGCGAGGAAGGCATGGAATGATAAAGTATCGCGCATCCCGAGAGATAAAGTACGACCGTTTCAGCGTATCGGTAAACTGGTAAGGTGTTGTTACGGAGCCGGTAATCGAGCCCTCGATAAGAGATCTACCGATTGTCTATAAGTCAACTCGATTCATCCACATCACTTCTCGTTTTTCATTAAAGGCAAAATCAAGAGAGGAGCGCTGCGTCGGTTTTGACATATAGAGCGCACGGGCAGCAAAAAAGCAGCTAAAAAAATACCACGTGGACGTTGATGTATGCAGAAAACTAGTAAGGACATGTCAAAAGTCGGATGCGAGGTTTGTATGCACAGTCAAGTGACCTAACCTCCCTGCCGGGCGCGTGCGGTGAATATAATCAGTAAGGATGCTGACAACAAATAATCATGTTTTTACTTTTAGTAGGTATGATAGCAGACGTCTAGATATAGGTAGACATCTAAATTAAATCAATATTGCATAGAATCATTTTTGTAAAATGCGCTTGAGGTATAACATTACGAATATGGTGCTGTATAAGTTTTTCATTATTATAATAATTGATAGTTCATCTTTCATAAATTAACAGAGCACAGCAACAGGCGCGTCTAGCGGTGAAGCTATAAACATCAGGACGGTGCATAAAACTCGAGATTTTCTTAAATTTTGGTCAAATTACAATAGTACGCCATTTAAAACTTTATGCAATACGTTATTAGAGTACTTTTTTCTTCGCATTATACGAGTTAGACGCTCTAGAACAATACAACTTTATTAAACATTTTCGACGTTAATTTTAGGAATATTTATCGATTATTATTTTATTAAATATTTATAATTTTAATAATATTTTTTTTTATTATCAAGGGATACGCAGCAAGAGATGAGTGTCAAGTGGCCACCTAAATTAGCCAATGATAGGTCATAAGCCTTTTGGATGCCTAGACTTCTATATTCCCTTCTCTAAAAAGTTATTTATCTCTGTTGTAATGTGTCAATATTAACAGCTTCCTAGGTGGTTGAATCCAGTCCTTGTCTACAAAAATTTGGACAAACCCAAAACATTGTTGATACAATTTAATGCCCTAATTTTTACCGCGCGTAAGAAAACATTTTTTGTATCCAATTTCATTCTCAATAAACAGTTTCGGGAAAGGGGTGGGCGCTTTGTGACCAGCCGAAGTTTCGGTTTCATTTTCGGCCAATAAAACAAGTTTTATTCGAGGTTTCGATTTCCGAAACCGAACTAAAACTTCGGTCGGTCACTAATAATAACAACCGAATAAAATAGCTGTCAATAAACATGGCTGGAATTAGAAGATATGGAGGACAATAGTCAATTATTTATATCATACACGATTGTTATTATCGTAATTGATTCTTTTGCAAAACAGTTTAATCAGATGCCCGCATGGCCTCGAGTTTAGCGCGGATGATGAAACAGACCAAAAATAAAATTAGGATTTTCGCCACCATAAATGAATTGATTTTCGTAGGTAGACAGCTAATTAAATTTATCAACAAGGACACGCTAATTTCTAATTCACCGGTATATGATTGACGTTTAATGAATTATTACATTTTATTAATTATCCAAAATATGTAGGTTCTTGTTTCCTACATAAATATCAATTAAAACATTCGCTATTTTCATGGAAAGTTTTTTCATATCGGATTCGACTATTTGTTTTTGCATTTCGCACGTCTCAACAATGTTAACATTGTGATTATTAAAGATAACTTAGATATATACCGCCGCTTTATAAAAGTAATTCTATAATATGCGTGCATTAGCTTTTGTATATTTTAATGCGCTTCATTACCTTTATTTCTCAAAAGTGAGGAAAAATATTAACAAACGTAATAACAATACTTTCTTGTCTTTTATAGTTAAGTTCTTACATTAAATGTTGCAGTTATTCTTGAAAACATGTATATTCCAATCTTGTCGAGCCCCCTCGTAGTTGACGACCACTTAGGAGACAGCTTCCCTATCCTGAGCAGAGCGAAACAGCTCCTTCACAGTTCTAATCCTGGTCCATGGTCGGATGTTTCGAAGCCAGGAAAGCTGTTTTCTTCCGACCTCTCTACGACCCCCTCGCTCTTTCTCTTCGTGACAAGCTGAAGAATGGCATATTTATCACAACACATGGTAAAAATATGACATCTTAGGGACCTTTATGGCGGTGTATTCACGAATATAATAGTGTATAATACCAAAAGAGAACTATTGTTTTCAATTCGTATTGGCTCTATGTAATACTTCATTGTTGGATATCATATCGGTCCAAGATATAAAGGCAGTTTGTAATATGAATTAATTATTTATTGAAACTTCTCACCTGATTGATTCATCAATATAAAAAAATACTTAAATATCGATTTTACTTTTATACTTACAAATTTATTCTGATTTGTTTACCTTCAATATTAAAAAGAGTGTCAGATAATTTAAGCTCCGTTTCGTTATTAGAAAGAGTCAAACTAAACCAATTTTAACTCAAATATATATTTTTTTTAAAACAAAATTTAATACAATTTCACCAATCATATCATGCATTATGATGGAAGTAATTTTAAATTAGAAATTGAACGATGGATTAAAGCGTAGACTTAACTTCAAAAACAATCCCACATTGTTTGCTGACAGTTTCCTAACTGACCATTTGAGATGTGTATCATCGGGAATAAACGATCAAGGGTTATTAAGATGAGGACTTAATGAGAACGGACAAGTCCCAAAATTCAACCCCTATTTCAGTTAATTGTGGAGAAGAATTTGACATCTGAAGGATATCACACTAACAAGGCATTTATTCGGTAAACAACAACGAAGCGATACACAAATAAATATTTATGGGACTCGATCATTGGATAAACTTAACAAGGGTTAGCAATAACAGATAAATTTATTAATAAACAATCAATTGACTCCAATAAATACTTGTTTACGAAATAACAAATCCGTTAGGCTTGAAGTCCATCGCTTCCTTTATTCTGATTTTGAATAAAACAATGTTATAAACCCAGCGTGAAAAGGAATTAAAACGTGTTTTTCATTTTAAAAACGAACGCGATTAAAATTTTTTACTCATTGTATTTACGTCCTTAGAGCCTTAGACAATTACAACACCAACACGAAAAAAAACTGCACAAACGAACGTAAATAGGCTCATTTAACAAAGAAAAACAAGAACACGGTCTAACTGTGAGATTTCGAGCTAAGCCATATCAAGTCTCCACCCCACACTGTATTAATGATGAAGATATCAACGAAAAGCAAAAAAATATACCCGAAAGAACTCCAAGTTAAGCGAAGAATTAACTATGTAATACACACATTCTATACATTGGAGCATAAAAATCAATGTTGCTCTTGAAATATTTTTTGATAAACAAACTACAGGTGACATGGGCCGCGATTACAATCGGAAGTGAAGGATGTCATACCTTCATTCTCATTCTCCCGAGCAATTACGAAGATACACTATCGACGCTCTATCTTCAAGTTTTGGGATAGGTATGTGGGGTTCATAGTCCATAACCTGAAATAGTGTGACGCCCGAAGAAAGTAATGTCATCATTTTCTGTAGAATCCAATATCACATTTAATGCAACTCTATCAGTATTGGACATGAAATCGGGATCATCGTTCTGTAGTAAATTCACATCCCTACCACGAAGAAATGAACTACAAAGGAACGTCGCCTATAAAGAGACCTCAGGGCGTGGCAGGCTGAGGAAGGTACAAATGGTAGAAAAGTAAAATATACCGTTTCGGTATAAACCGACGAAGAAAACGTTTGTAATGGCGGCCGTGTTTGGGTATTTTGATAATGTGTAGGTGTACCCTCTGTTCTACATTAATTTATCTAATAACGTATTAAGAAATTACTTTATGTATATACATACAAAATACTAAAGAATATCTAGTTAAAATATTCAAAGAACAAATGTATTTTTTTTTTCATTATTTTAAAGTTTGTTTTTATTTTTTACTTACAAAGTACACTGGAATTTTATACACATAGTAAAGTTCCAATACCCTATAAGTCCAATTTTCTTATGACATAATGATTGAGAATTTATTTGTTAAGTATTTAATACAATTCGGGTTAAAATGTTTTCAAAATTACCGCAAAGTATCTATAAAAAATATTTCTAACTATCGGTTTATTCCAATTCGTAAAGTCCTCAGAATCCTTTTTTTCAAGCGCGAGCGCTTAAGTCAACTACTCGACACCTTTTTATACTGTCGGAACGACAGTAACATCTACAAATCTTGTTGCCAATTGTAAAATACAAATAAATAACCACAAAATTTCGGACATAGCAAAATCTGTCAGCCACGGCAACAAGTTGTCATAACCTCATAAATAACTATGAAATTCTTCATAATGGCCAAAGTCGCTAAACTTCTCGTGTAATGTTGGGGTCTACGTTCAAGGCGCACGAAAATAATGCTGTAGTGTTCTGACGCTGCCCGGTTGAGTTTCGACAAAAATCGGAGCGTTGATATTCACGAATATTATGCATAGAATCTGCACAGTGAAGGGGACTAAATATCATTATTTCCCAACTAAGAAAAATAATATTAAAACAAATAATGTTATTCTTAATTTAAAATAATGTAAGTAAACAGGCATTGGAGATCTTAATCACATTTTTTTAAATGTCCTTTAATGACTGGGAGGAAAAAATTATTTGATATTTTACTTATGTTTTTTATAACCTTTACAATTCATTTATCTTAATTTTTTTCTTGTACAAATTGTTTATTGATCAATTCTGTTCATATTTTTTTAAGTTCAAACTGTTCCCTATTATGATTTGTAATAATTGTGTCATTGAAATAATTATGTTTAAATTAATTCTTTATGTTTTTACAATTAATTTATCTTACATTATTAGGTTTATGTAAAATATTTTGTCATTATTACTTCCGACGTTTAATTTTTAATTTAAATTTTAATAGTTATAATTTATTATTAATATAAGATTAAGTTTGTTGGTATTTTTATTATTCTGTTGTAATTTTTCTAGTTATTAAGTTCTATCTTCCTTCTAATTTTACTGTAAGTTTCTATTTTCTGTTAAATAGACACTATCAGGTTTTGGTGGGTTTTTCTGTTAGTGCCTATTTCAATTTATGTTGAAATTTTTATTGGTTTGGATGTGTTTATTATTACAATTGATATTTTGATGTTATTCTTGTACTTATATTTTTCTTGTCTTTTGTTTGTATGTATATTGTTATCACTGTCTGTTTATGTTTATAAATGTAACTTGTTTTTGGCCGATGTTATCAAGTTTTGGTAGTAAGCCCTAATAAAGAAAAAAAAAAAAAAAGAAAATAGTTTTTTTTTAAATATTATATTTTTTTATTTATACTGTATTGAAAATTACAAGACAAAATCGACGTAAAGTTGTTATACTTAAAATTATGTTATTAATATTTAATACCTCCTATGCATTACGATAAAAGCTGTTAGTAAAATATTTTACATTTAATCGACCATTAATTTATAGTATTTGTATACAAAACTGTAACTGGATACGTTTATTATTTAGAAAAAAACACAACTTTAATTACAGGTAATAGAAATACTAATATCGATCAGGCGCATTAAAACGTAAAAAACAGTACTAACGGCAAAGGCCCATCGGGTGTGAGGCGGGGAAAATCTCTACCCCGCCAGCACCTCTTACCGCGCTCGACATGAACGTAGACTCCAACAGTAAGTTGGCCATGTTGAAGTCAAACATTGTTAGCAGGTAGCAAACCCCCGGCGGAAAAAACCGTAAATCATTTCCCCTAATCTCAGGTGCATTTGGAAAGGATTAGTACAAGGTGGTTGCTTTTTTAGGAATCAGTTTCATTATGAACTGCATAAAGATTGCATGCATTAATTCCGAAAATCACTAAGTGTTTTTCCCAGGTTTTAATTTTTCGTAGAAGGCTCGACTTATGGGATAATTCCTAATGTAATTAAATTGTCGTTTGAAACCTTTAATATAACGACTATCTTCCGTTAATATGTAAAGTAATAATATTCGTATCTACTTGTGAACAGTAAATTCTAAAAGAAGTCAGTTACACCAAAAAAATTCAAGCTAATTGATGTGTTTTGGTCAAAAGGGACTCAATTGATTGCATGAAAAGGGACAAATAAAGCAACCTCATTTCGAAGAAAACGTAACAATAATGATTTTAATTGAAAATTTATTCATAAATTAGGCACTGATTTAATTGTAGTCGAAGAACTAAAACTTGAAAAAAATTGTAGTAAACATGGACACAATACAAAAATATCGGAACACTGTCGTACACAACATTCTAAAACGACTAATAAACCAGGCACTGGAATTATACAATCGTGCCTCGTGGTGTTACGGTCAGCGCGATTGCCTACCATGCAAGAGGTCTCGGGTTTGATTCCCGACAGGTTCGACATAAAATTTTTCTTTAAAAGGGTGTTATTAAACTAGAATAATTCATAGAACCTGGGCTGGTGCCTGAAGCATAAGACCGATCGTGTTACCTTCATGCAAAAAAAGTATTAAGATGCACTGCTATTGGTGTAACAATGCAGTGCCCTATGCACCATAAGGTGCGGAGGGGAATGATAATGATGATGAAATATACAATTAAATACCAGACAAAACTAAACAAAAGGCTCAGGCAATCTTTTCAAAAGATATTAAAAATATTATCATTAACAAAAGAATGTGAATTTAAAAAATAAAAATTATTTTGTTAAATGAACATAATCCGTGAGGATTAATTAATCGTGGGTATACTGGCAAAAAACGTTAACTCGAAAATATGCGGATTTGACTTAATGATGCAGTTTTGTGAAGTTTTTAAAGCTCTACAAACTGGCAAAATACACTAAGTCATATTAAATTTCATATATCTGTAGTTTTAAAAATAAATTTAAGGTTAAGTCGTAAATAACTTAATATAAAATTAAGAAACGGAAAAATTAAAAACATGAGCTTAAATGAGCACTTAACATCTTGATATATTTAAATAAGCTATAAAAGAGTAAAAATGGAACAAAACGTAAATACTTGATTTCTCAAAACAGGGATTTGAGAGTTAAAGCTTTTTGCCAGTATACCCACGAAATGTAAAAAAAAATGAATAAAACAAATTTATTGACGTTCGCATCGCAGTGTAGTGCTTGGCGCAAAAAAAAAATCTTAAACCAGCCAATGACAGGGTATCAGCCCTGTGGATGCCTAGACTTCCGTAAAATGTTCTTCATGTCTGTTGAATTATTATTTTTATTATGGATAATTTATATAGCGCCATTTTCGTAATATAATACCTCAAGCGCGCTTTACAAAGTGATTATATAAAGATATCAATTAATTATTTTTTAATTTTAGAAAAACAATGAACTTTGTCACCACATGCTAAGGGTTTATTCAAATGATTTAGAGAACAAGTGGGTTTAAAGTTTCTTCCGAAACATCACTTTACTCTCTCAGTTTCGGACCTCTGCGGGGAGAGCATTCCATGCCGTAGGGCCTGCGACCGCAAATGCACGTTTGCCGAATTTAATGCGCTGTTTGCGTAGAGGTATAATAACTTTTCCTTTCGGCGTAGATATAGCTGATCTAAGCGTAAGACGTCTGTCAGCTAGTCCATCTGGAATGCAGAGATCCCTTAGATATTCTGGAGCCGAGTTGTGCAGTGACTTATATATAGGCCAACAGAGTTTGTATTCCACCCTCTGTGGAAAACGTGGCCAGTGAATTCCCGAAGTAGTGGAGTGAAATAACTGAACTTAGAGATTCCAAAAAAAAGTCTCGCTGCGGCATTCGATAGAGACTGTAGGCGAGTCATTTTATTCATTGGTGGTAGACCTGCGTAGATACCATTACAATAATCGACTCTAGACACTACAAACGCATTTATTAATTGATATGTTAATACTAATCAACTTACTTGAATGTGATGAAAATATACACCATTAGGAGCGGAAGGGGAAGAATAATGATTAAAGTTTTCATAACAACCTGTAGACGTGTAGATTGACATGTTTCCTGCCCAATGCTGGTAATTTACAATATCTCCGTATCATCTTGGTATTCGTTTCATGTTACACCTTCTGTAAAAGCAAAATACCTTAACCGCGATAAGCGCTCAGGTAGCCTCCTAATAACTCTACCCATGTTTTACCGAACATTCGGACTAGTCGACTGTCTCGTGTCCCGCTCTTTCTCTAGCGCGACTCCGTAGAAATAAATGAAATAGCCAGTATAAAAAGATCGCCAATGCGGTATGATGTTCCCATTGTTCACAACTTGGGTGATTCCTCATGTCCGTAAGGTGATTCACCGATTTTTTTGGCGATTTTTTTTTGGTTTCTTTTTTTCCTGTTGCGGGACCTTTGGCACGTGGATTCTTATAAGAGCACGTGGAAACACCTGTTGGAGGTAAGGGTCTTCATTGTGATGGCACACGACGGATATTGTTAACTTACAATTGGAGCATGTTGGATCGTTCTATTTCTGCGAGTCACGGACTGAAGAAAACTGTAGATATAATAACTGGAAAGGTATTTTTCTACTCCCTATTACTTAATAAGAATGATATTTTTTTTTGATACAATAAGTCAAATACATACTTCATCGAGGGATTATTTTATTTATTATTTAAACATTAAACAAGTCTAAATTTTACAATCATAACAATTTAGCCGCCGTATACATGATTTAATCATTGACTTTTTACTGTTTTTTTTTATCGTTTACAAATACGAATAGGATAATATCACGTCTTGTGGCTACTCGGTTGGAATTCTAGACCGTATTTACGAAGTTTATGTATGAAACAATTTGATATTTGACGATATTTACTCAGAGAAGCGGAATTAACCCTTTATATAGGACACATATTTTGTGTAGATTTTTACACCTTGTAAAAACCTTTTTATTTTATTTGTTAATGTACCATTACTGAAAATGCCTTCTTAGGCAAAAGCGCTCGTTGGTCAAAATTTAAAAAAAGTTAATCTAAACCAAAGAGTTTTACTGAAAATTTTATCTAAATCACTAGTAATCTAATCTATTTTAGTTTTATCATGAAATATCTAAAAAAACATCAATAAAACTAAAAATTATATATATGATTTTTTTAATATAATAAACCTACTGGTTGTTTAACTTAAACTGGCGCGTTCACAAACGCATTTCAAATCTACAGGATGTTGATTTAAAAAAAGGTTAAGTATATTAAATTTTAACCAACTGTGCTATTTTTATTGGTTATAAATAAGTGTGTATACATATTTTCTCCAATATAATTTGTACTGTGCATTTAAGTTACACTGTATTAATTATTAGATATTATAATGAACACAAAATATTAAATAAAAAACGCTTTTTGACGCTCTTGTATTTCTTTGAAGTCTAAATTTTATATTTGTCTTTATTTTATTCTTTTTTTATCTTAAATATGATCTTGACCTTTTCTGTGTAAATTAATGTATTAATCTTAATTAAGCATTTTTGTTATTTTATCTAAATCTGTAGTTCTAGTTAATGTATTAAAACTATATGTTACTTAAGTGCTCATTAATTCATTGTACTTTGAACAAATTCTTGCATTTTCAAATTTAAACTTCATTGACAAATTAAAATATACCGTAAATGGGGGCTAAATTACTTACCGTCCATGCTCTCTGTAACTGCAAGACGTGCAGAGATATTTATTTATTGTACAGCGCCTTTGAGGAAAAATGGCCCAGCATAAATTATCCAATTAATTATGGATAACTTATATAGCGCCATTTTCGTAATAAAATACCTCAAGGGCGCTTTACATGGTGATTCTATTGTTAAGTTAATTTAATTGAAGCTTTTAAATTTGCAATTCAATTAAAATAATATATTTTGTTGTCACGTGCTACGGATTTATTCAAATGATTTAGAGATTTATACATATAATATTAACAAACGTCTTGCAACTACAAAACGAACGAATGAGATTCTAGCAAATAAAACATGATTTCAATAAAGAATAAACATCAAGCAGAGTGGTAAGTTTGTCAAGTGCTCATGAAAAAAAGTAAACGACGCATAATAACATCATTTTTATGCCTCCGAGTTTAGGTAGACGCGATCAATCCTCAAATCCGGACAAAAAATCCCAAAATGGTTGTAGAAAGCTAAGTGCAGCGGCAATAAAAGACGCCCTTGCCGGGCGACATAAAATTAGGCAAATTCTAGGAATCCTAATTATAGCCGACCCACACCCGGCGCGGCCTAATGCCAGGAAAAAAATACCCTTCGATCAATACGCCATAGAGCTGACAATCGCATTCCTACCGAGGTGCATTTTAAAACATTCAGACGATATTTTATCGTATCGGGGGGAAGAATGCGAGTTCTCCGGCAAAACGCCGATAAGTGTGGATATTAAGATAGTAAATTATGATAAACATACTGCTACTATTGACTTTATCAATTATTTGGTGAATAGACTGAGCTCTTAAAAAAAATGTATATCCATATTATATTTATCTATTTACTCGCGTGTTTGATTTATCAGGATTTTTTTATTTTTTTTTATTTATTGGGGATAACAACAGTAATACATGTAACAAAAATATAACAAATAAAATATACAGAGAATAAAACCAATGACAGATATCCACAGAAATACATTAAATACACGTACAATACATACTAGTGTGTTTGTGTGAGCGTAAGTGAGTGAGAGGGTGGGTGAGTGGGTGTTATATTGGAATGAGGGTGGACATGTGTAAATATTGCACAAGTGTCAAGTGTCGAAAATATAAATATATATAAAATATTAAGAATTAGAGATAAAATATAATAAAATAAAATAAGATAAAAATAAAATAAAATAAGATAAAGACTATATTATTGAAACTAAGTATAAGACACAAAGTACGTTTTAAGACGCGCATTTATGTATGATTTTTCTCATTTAGTTGAAATACTACCGTTACAATGAAACATGTATCGTTAATTATAGGCACCTGCGCATATTATCATTATTATTTATTTTCTTCTTTTCCACATCTGCTCTGGAGTGGAGCATTTGGACATCACCATTTGCCTCCAGGAGACCCTATCGCTAGCCAGCACTCTTGCCGCCTACCACGTCAATCCAGCGCCCCTAGTTCCGCCGAATAAAGTCGAAAGATCGTCATCGACGCCTTCCAGGTCGGCGAATTTTGAACCTTGTTAACTCTTCTAACTAATATTTCATAGCATACCAATATTTTTAAAAGGTTTAAAAGCCGAACCAAAAAATCACAGGGAATCTCTTTTGTGCTCTACACGAAAATTATTTAACACAAAATTAAAACACGAAAATTACAAAACAACAAAGCTTGAGATAAACCAGATTGTTTATTAGTTCCACCGAATAAAGATAACAGAAATCCACAGTTGTAAAGAAGAGGCAACTTGGGTTAAGGTTCTCTTCTGAGGCGTACGCAGCACGTGTCTAAGCCAGGTCCACCGCCGCATTCTCAAGACCCTCGATATAGGAGGCTGCTGCGTCCGTTCTCGGACTTCAATATTAGTTATAAAATCGAACCACCTATACCTAATATTCTCCTCAAGCACTTACTCTCAAAACTCGGAGGTTTGGTGTTCTGAGCTTACCAAAGGTAAGGTGCCAATTTATTATCACCTCATGTACAAAAAATTATACATCCATACAAAGTTGCTCTGACTAACTAGGCTTATTTACCCCGTTCTAAAACAGTAAAAAAAAATAGTAATCAATGCATAGGAAAAATTAATCAATATAGTTGACATAGTAAAAACATAGTAAAATACAAAGTAAAAACATATTTAAAATTGTAACATATTGTATAAATTGTATATAAAACAGATATCTATATACGGCGAGAATGAAAGGTAACGTGGGACGAGGACGAACGAGGAAGACGTGGCATGATCAGATAAACCAAAATCTTAAGTCTGGTCATGTCAAAAGCAGACAGAACCGAAGGGCATGTATGAGAAGATGTATGAGTGTATGAAAATAGACGTGTGTGGCGGTTTATCCAATTTATCTACTTCTACGGGAAATGGCGTGATGGTATTAGTAGTAGTAGAATATAAAATATCTAGAATATGGCATAACTACAAAAATTTGGATAGACTCAAAATATTATTGATAAAACCAGCTGCTCTAAGAAAATATAAAAAAAAATGTAGGTGAAATAACTAGGTCAGAATGTCACCAGCATTAATAAAGGTTTCAGCCCTTTAACTTCACAAAGAACATAAGATGGAAGAATTGAAGGAACATATATGTTCGGACAGTTCGGATGTTTCGGAAAAAACTTAAAACCCACTTGTTCTCTAAATCATTTGAATAAATCCGTAACACGTGACAACAAAATAAATTATTTTAATTAAATTACAAATTTAAAAGCTTCAATTAAATTAACTTAACAATAGAATCACCATGTAAAGCGCCCTTGAGGTATTTTATTACGAAAATGGCGCTATATAAGTTATCCATAATTAATGAATTAAATAGGCAGAATGGTAAATGTTACACAGTATAAGTATAAAGTGGCGACTTTAACCAGCCAATGACAGGTTATAAGCCTTGTAAATGCCTAGACTTATGTATTCCTTCAATAAATTGTTTTTTATATCTGTTGTAATTGAATTATTTTTAACTTATCAACCCACGAGATAATAAAATATAATATTTAGCTTTTTAATCTGTCCTCTGTGATTTACAGCAATAGGGAAAATAAGTTAAATATAGCGATTTGTTTGTGGTAGACAAAAAACCAACTTTCATTTGAAATAAATCACAAATGCACAGCTGAAAAACATATAAGATTATTCTTTGTTGTGTTCTTTATGAATATTTTTCAAAGATTTTTTGAGGTAAACACAAATTCAATCAAAGAATTATTTACCTTCAATATTTTTCCTCAAACATGGGTGAATTTTCGTAATTTTTGATCAATTTCAATAGAACGTGTTGATATTTCGAAATATTTCAAATAATTCTTGACAAACATGACTTTTTACACGTAAACCCGCGTAGTATGCTTAGATATTGAATTAAGCGTACGTAGTGTGAAAAAACATTAAATTATTTCAATTTAAAACGAAACGAGCACGAGCCATAAACAACGAACTTGACACTTTTTATCAAGAAGCATATTTTGACGACGACCTTATTGGGCAGGTCATGTCGCAAGGATGGAGCGTAACCACACTAAAGGCTCATTTATATAAAAATACTATGACAAAGAAGTGTGAGGTACAAGAGAAGCATACGCTCCTTAAAGTCGAATCATCTTGTCTATATGTAAGAAATAAAAAATTAAAGATAAAAACAACAAGAAAGATAAGAAAGGGTCTCTGAGGTGGTTTGGTCATGTAGAACGAATGGATAATGCCTAACGCTCCTATATACCTGCGTGAAATTTTTCAAAGCTTATCAGTTCATGGTTTACCTCTTCGTTCTAATTCTCAAGGCACTCTCTTAATACCCATCCACAATTCCTCTTTCTTCTTTAACTCATATAGTGTCCATGCGACTCGACTGTGGAATCATCTCCCATCCACCATCAAAGTTGTTACTACATTATCTCTGTTTAAATCACGTCCGAAGAAATATCTCATTTCTCTTCCTCAATCTCTCCTCCTTTCCTTTTTCCTCTTTCCTCTTTTTTCCCTTTTCCCATTGAGTAATAGTTTTGATTTAAGGTAATTTATATACAAATACGTTTATTTCTATTTTTATATATCTTTAGCTTTTTAATATTTTTTTTCTATTGAATATGTTCTGTAACTTGAATTATAAAAATAAAACTTTTATATTAATTAGTTGGAAGAAATTGCCATTTAGCAATAAGCCCGCCAGTGTACAAATAACATTATGTACTAAAAGTTAAATACATAAATAAATAATGATATTACATATATATTTGAGTTTACTGGAGAAAATAAACGGTAATGTGAGACGAGGACGACCAAGAAAGACGTGGCATGATCAGATAAACCAAAATCTTAAGTCTGGTCATGTCAAAAGCAGGCAGAACCGAAGGGCATGTATGACACGATGTATGAATGTGGAAGAGGCTAAAAATGTATGCCAGGATAGACGTCTGTGGCGGTCGCCTACCTCTACGGGGAAATGGCGTGATGGTGGTAGTAGTAGAAGATAAACACCAAATTAACACATATTGTACAATGAGAAACTTCAGCCCTCTGGGATTTTGGATACAAAAAAGTTTTCTTGCGCGCGGTAAAAACAAGAGCGTTAAATTGTCCGGCGAAGTTTCTTGAAAGTGTACGAGAAAAATAATAAAAAATATTTTAATATAAACGAACTACTTTGAACGACGTCACAATTTCATATGAATCAACCTTTGATAAGAGATTTGTAAAAGATATCCGGTTTACTTACCGTGCACAGACCAATCAGCAGAACTAGCAGAGAATAAGCGAAAGAAAACCTCTTACGTCTCAAGCGGAGTAATTTTAGAAATGCGAAGTTAATAATACGATACATAAAATTTTTGAAAAAAAAACTTTTTGGCTTATTTTAAATACAAATACAAAAACCACTGAGCTCATTAAGAAAATATCTTTATTATCATTATCAATTTGCCAATCATCTTCTGGTTCTGCCACTAAAGTTGCATCGTCTGCGTAATAAGTTTTTTCGTTTATATTTTGTTATAGAGATGTTTATCTTGCTTTGTTTCTTTGTTGATCTGAATATGCACATTCAAACAAACAATGTACCATTACATTAGTCCCTAATAGAGTTGTAGCAACTCCTGTGTATATAACTCATTTGTATTATACGTTGTAATAAATACTTTGCAATATACTTTGTATTATATGATTAATAAATAAAAAATAAAATAATACTATGAAGATTTTATTTTATGAAGGTACCGCTTGGTAGGTTGTAGTTTCTGTTTATTTGTGTCGTGCGCGTATGCAACCAGTTTATATGTATTGGAGATGCAAATATATTATGTATAATATTTACTACGAGCCACGAGGCTAGGAAATATTTTTAGCGTGTTTTACGGAAGTTGAAGAGTCTTGAATGAAACACCGGTTCCAGTTGATGAAGCAACATGGGATACGTGTTCACAGACTTACTAATACATAACACATGCCTGAAACCAGAATAACATCGACAACATACCAAATGATTATGTACCAAGTTTTGATGTACCAAGATGAAGGAAAATAAATTTGCTAGCTAAAGCTAGAAAGACAGAACATGATCAAATCCAAAAAATACTTGAAGACGGAGATTTGAACAGTTAGAATAGGCGCGCGTGCATAAGAAGATATTTTTACTATTCCGTTCGTTCATCAACAATTCCGATACATCTTGGTATAAAATAAATAGTATTTTTCGTGAACTAGCTCGTAATAAACGCCGTCGTGTATTCATTTTCGCAGCGCTCGTGTGAACTGCGGCCTAATTTTTATATCGTTGGTATACTGGCAAAAATCTTTAACTCTCAAATCCCCGCTTTGAGAAATCAAGCATTTAAGTTTTGTTCCAATTTTACTCTTTAATATCTTATTTAAATATAGTAAGATGTTAAGTACTCATTAAAGAACATGTTTTTTCTTTTTCCGTTTCTTAATTTTATATGAAGTAAATATTAAATTATTTAAAGCTTTTAGCCTGAATAAAATACCGGGTATACGACTTAACCTTAAATTTATTTATAAAACTACAGATATATGAAATTCAATATGGCTTAGTGTGTTTTGCCAGTTTGTAGAGCGTTAAAAACTTTACAAAACTGCATCATTAAGTCGAATCCACATATTTTCGAGTTAACGTTTTTTGCCAGTATACCCACGATATAGTCCCAGTGTTCTGTCCCCCGCGGTCGAGGCTGTTCACGGAGCTGGGACAAAATAATATCGTCATATCTATTGCATCGTTCACATAAAAACGGCATTTTATAGATTATGTAAAATAATAACAGCAATAATGTGTTTGGTAGCCTAAAATATGTGGACAGAGCGGTAGGTAGAATAAAATTGAGTTCGGGTAATTTCTCTGAGCATGTCGATTCGGCAATGTTCGTGATTTTGCTGATTCGGTAGTGTTTTTAAAATTACATGCTAGCACTTAATGCAAAATTTACAGAATATGTAACGAACGTCACAGTTTAACCAAATAAGACTCAGGTACTGGGAATCTTAGAACTCTAAGGTCATTGGAAGTCGACTCAAATTTACCTACGAGCTCAAAAGCTGGGTCAAAAAGCATAATTTGAAATTACTCGTGTATGAGTATGTTGAAGAAATAAACAGACTTTGCAGTGTCCTCATTCCGAAACCGCAAAACTTGATTATAAAGTAATTTAATGACTGCACAACAATTAATAGGTATTGATAAAATACTCGTTGCTATCTTGCGAGTACATTGTGATGTACGTGATCAATGTAACACATATGGAAAACAATCATTTTACGATGCAGACAATATTTTCCCCACATTATAAATGCGATAAAATGGAAAAATACTCAGAGAAATGTGTCACAAAAATCGTAAAACATTACTATTAAAATTAAACATGTCAATAACCAAGAAACAGCATTGTGTTTTACTTGTAAATAAGGAAAAATATAGCAAACATTATAATTTATTACAATTTGAGCGGATAATAGACACTATCGCAGAGAGATTGAATTTACTGCAAAATCTTTTACGGATATTTTTTTTAATAAGGTAGAAGACTTTGTGTATCTGGGAAGAACGTTTACTGAGGATAAAAAGACTGGGAAGATATTGAAAGGAGGGTGAGCGCCGGGAACATGGTAAACGGTGCATTTAAATCAACCACGGCAAATCAATATTAGTGGAAGGGGGTAAAATAAGGAGTTTGCAAGTCCTGGTGGTACCCGTATGTATGGGAGCGAAGTGTGGAATTGGAAAAATGAGGATAAAAGAAGGCTGAATGCTGTCGAAGTGCACAAATTTTAAGATACGTGCATTATGTACCTTAGAGAGCTGATTCGCCCCCGCTTAAAGATAAGCCTTTTAGCTCTATTATTATTATGGATATATAATACAGCGCCATTTTCTTAACATAATACCTCAAGGGCACTTTACAAGGTGATTCTATAAATGAATAAATTTATTTTTATCTTTTTAAATTTGTAATTTAAGTAAAACAATTTACTCTGTTATCACATGCTGCGGATTTATTAAAATGATTAAGAGAACAAGTGGGTTTTAAGATTTTTCCTAAACATTACTTCACTCTCACAGTTTCGCACTTCTGCCGGGAGAGCATTCCATGCCATAAGGCCTGCGACCGCAAATTTGCGTTCACCGAATTTAGTGCGCTTTTTTGCGTAGAGGTATAATAAATTTTCCTCTTGACGTAGAGGTAGCTGATCTAAGCGTAAGACGTCTGTCAGCTAGTTCATCGGAAATGCAAAATTCCCTCAGATATTCCGGAGCGGAGCTGTGCAGTGACTTATACATAAGCCAACAGAGTTTCTATTCCACCTTCTGTGGATAACGTCGCCAGTGTAATTCCCGAAGTAGTGGAGTGATATGACTGAACTAAGAGATTCCAAAAATAAGTATCCCCGTGGCATTTTACACAGATTGTAGGTGAGTTATTTTGCATAGAACAAAAACTTTCCAAATTTTTGATTTGGTTTTAAGTTAAGCAAAAGTGTAATGAACGGTTTCGGTTTGCGCTTGTAATTCTCGACCTGAGTACCTACGGCCCGTTCTATTGCTATTCACTGTAGCTAACTTCGTGCCTTCGTAGTTGACTATCGAATAGTTGTTTTTGTCGGTATAAGCGACTCTATTAGCCGGTGGCGTATTACTACTCTAAAATTGAGAGTGCTGTGTTGGTTCAAACAGAGCGAATGGGCAGCGAAAGCACGCCAAAAACGATTTACTATGCGAATGTTTATGGATGCAGAAAACGAGGAAGGCCAAGAAAGACGTGGCATGACCAAATCTAACAAATACTTTAATACGGACATGCCAAAAGCCGGAATAATCAGCACGCGTGCATGAGAAGAGTCAATGCATCAGTGCATCAATGTAGAGGACGCGAAGTATGTAAACAAAGACAGACTAAAGCGACGTTCTGTTCTCTCTGCCTACCCCCAGGGGGAAACGAAGTAATGGTTTCGATTGTTGATACCTATTTTGTTTCGCAGTGTAATTGGTGGTTTCGATTCCCGAAAAGCGATTTCACGAAATTATATTTTTTAGTCCAGTAGTGATAGATGAGTAAGACGGATCATCTTGACTTTAGGTAAGCGACAACTGACCGGCGTTAATAAGCAGAACAAATTACTAGTACATGAACACATTTTTTTTTTCAAAACACACAACCTTGAAATTGGCTCCTGCAATGGTAGCCGAAACGTCAGAATAAATCACTCAAAATAGGTACATATTGGTTTACAATGACAACTGTCATCAAGCGGAGGCGATACGGTTGGCTGGTCCATATACTGAGGATGCCTCCCGAGAGCCTTAACCACGCAACTTGTCTACTTTACAAGGTATAAGGTTCTCGACGTCGGGTCGTCCGCTGCTGGCTGTCCGTCAGCAGTTCATCTCGAAAGATAGACAGAGTTGCCCGGAAGCTCTTTGTTGACACACCCTGCACAACTCGGGAGCGGACATGGAATGTTGATGATGATATTAATTATCGGATAGTATTATAAAGCTTGATCAGACAATCATTTGCATTTGGAGGAAGCTGTCGGAGAAGCTCGGAAAAAATAAATATGCCATTAGTGTTTAAAACAACCGATATCATTATGTTGTAGACAGCAGCGCTTATTAGAAAATAGACGCATTAGGCCGAGACAGAAGATAAAACAACTAAATCACGAGCCCGAGTTAGAAAAGGATAGATAGCAATTCATAGGGATCACGAGGAAAGATAAGGGCGGAAAGGCAAAAAATGGCGAGGCAAATTCAATGAGTGATTACAGAAGCGAATTAGGATTAGAAAAATATTTTTTTTTTTACAAATACTAATTAATAAGGGTTTAAGAAATACTGTCGAGTAAAAAAATATTAACTTTTTAAATCATTCTTATGTTGTTGAAATTACATTTTTCGATGCGTTTTGAAGCTGCCAGACTTTTTGTGATGTTAGCTATCATATTATGTAAATGTTATCAACTATCAAATATCTAAATTTAGTAAATGGGGTCTAGAATTTCAACCGTCCATGCGCTCAGTAGCTGCAAGACTTGTTGTTATCTAAATTCTAATTTTATAAATTTGCTTTTTATTTCGTTTTTAAAATATCCCTTAAACTCTAAATTTCATTGTCAAATAAAAATTTTAAAAATAAAAATGTAAATAGGGGCTAGATTTCTTGTTGTCCATGCGCTCTGTAGCTGCGAGACGTTCTGTTTTCTAGCTCATATATATCATAATTGTAATATATCATAATTGGAGACGAGGAACTAGAATCCCAACCGTCCATGCGCTCTGTTGCTGCAAGACGTGTTGGGATATTTATTTATTGTACAGCGCCCTTGAGGTGATTTTTAACAAAAATGGAGCTATATAAATTATCCAAACATCATTCTTATTATAATTAAGCAGCAAGACGTGTTGCGATATTTACTGTACGGCGCCCTTCCATAAAAATATAGCAAATATTGTGTTGCCCTCAACAATGAAAAAAATGAGTTGGTGAATCGCGTTACACATGCCATCATTTGTGTAAGAAAGAAATAAACTTATATTTTAGTTCATTCATATTTCTGTGTAACTCGTTATATACCTTAGGTACGGCACTAGCTAGTAGCTTTCAATTTGTGTTAAAAACGAACTTTAAATATAATTATTATTTATTTAACGAAAACTTACTGTCAACAATGATTAAATGACATAATAAAGATAAGGTGTAAAGACAGATAAGCGAAGTTTCTAAATAAAAATCATACATATTAAATTATGGTACAACAAAAGGGTGTGCTTGTGTGTAATTATCTAATAATTCCATAAATTGTATTGTACTAACGAAAAAAACAATTTATCTGCATGTAATTGTACTACTGTTTTTTTTAAAGTTACAGTGTAATAAAATATTTTTTGTGGCTTTTCATTGGTACGCTTTTTTTTCTTATTTTTTTGCACTGTATTAACTTATATATAGTAAACTATAATTAGCCTATAATTTTGGTTAATTTGGAAATATTGTATTTTTCTTTGTTACAATGGCTGTTGTTTTCTTTAAGTAAATAAATATTATTGCTTTGTCTAATTACGCCGTAAGTAAAAATAGAATAAAAGCAAGTAAACCTCTCACAAATAGAAATGCCATATATTACGCACTGGTAAAGGGTATTTTTAATTATACGTCATTGATTATTCCATTCATTTTAAGAAAGCTTACCTGGCCCCAAAATTATAATAATCTTTTAAAGTAAATACATCATTTTCTTTTCTTTTACGTAAGGAAAATAAATAAAGGTGGGTAATACTGTTTGGCTGTACTTACATCGAAAACAAAATGATGATATAAGCGTGAGATCAATTAATATTATTATTGTATTGACTGGTAGCATTTAAAATTATGAACATCAATTCCAAGTATCAATCATTGAAATATAAGACTATGACATCAGTAAATAATATTTCAAACACGAGTTGCGATAAATTTTCAGAGTACATAATTGCTAATTTACAAAAATGAAATAATATCCAATAATTTTGGTCGAATGTGTTTTCACAATCGGTTAAGTACACTGTAATGATGGCGGAATATTCTATGCGTGTAGAAGTGTGTTGAGTATTTGAAGAATGATGTAAATTATTACTACGAGTGTTGGTGTTTGGCCCGGTCTGTGTTTGTAGACATTAATTGAAAATGATAGCAATTTGAAGATCAAAACGTGAGTAGATCGCTTCACATTGTTGTCACGATGTGTCACGCTTTAGGCTCTGGAAGTCAGGGGCATTAGCATGCGCAAAATCGTCAAAAATCCAGTTATTCAGTTACCTATCTTCTTCGTTGTACTGTATACATTATGTAAAAAATCTATATTTGAACATGCACGATTAACTTGAATTTACACTCTTATTTTATATAATTTATGAAAGATGTTGAAGTTCTATAATTGAGAATATATGTAAAGAACGTTAGTTATGCTCACTTAAAAAATGTATGTATTGTATGTATTCTTGTTGAACTTCCAAATAAATAAAAAAAAAAAATAAAAAAAAAATGAAACGCTAAAAAAAAACAAGTTGTTTTATTTATTTTATTACCAAAAAATCCCTTTAAATAATGCAAATCGGGCACGATTTTATACCGTCAAGACGTGGAGTAACCTAGCTTCTATCTGTTTTGAAATTCTATCATCATTAAAAACAAGATACTAGAATCCCAATTGCCTATGCGTTGGGATACTTATTATACTGCGCCCTTAGGATGATTTTCACAAAATGGTGCTGTACAAATTATTTATAACAATGATAATAATCCATATTTCTGCTGTAACTGCGCAAGACTCCTCCTATGCATCTGAGACAGACCAATAATTACGCATCGTTTCTAGTATTTGGTCGGACCGCACTACAATTCCTCCTCATTTTCTAGCTTTTTAAACCCCGTATTGCCAAATTGATTTAAAATATTCACTATTCAATATATTATGTTAAATTGGAATATGCCCGATTGGGGAATTAGACGATTTCACACGTGCTTTGCACCCAAACCCAGGTACGGAGGAGAGGGGAGCAGTCGAGTGTAGTACATAGTGTGTCGGTGCTGTTGGAAACACACCATTGGGTTCACGTGTTCGAAATCACTAATTCGTGAGTTCCTGATTAGATTCCGCGGGCCGCGCCGCGCCTCGGCGCGCTTAACCGCGACAAGCGCTGGGCCAACAGAAGTGACTATATTATGTCAAGATGCAAGGTACCGCGTCAACCAGCTTTGATTAACGAGATATTTCAAAAATACCGGCATAATATCTGTGATTGAGAATAAAATTTAGCTGACTGAAAGCAAAATATCAAAAACAAGCTTTCTCTGTGTTGCTGGTTCAATAAGTCAGTTCTGCCGTCCTTACGACGAGTGCAGTATCTAGTTTTGACGACATTTTGTTACATACAGATTTGGAATCACGAAGAAAAGATTTTTATTTTAGTCTTACTCACGTCAATATTACTTCAGAAACCATGAATTCCAGGAAGCAAAACTGCAGTAACTAGTTTATAATTATCTTTAATAAAGTTTAATCTTTATTTTAAACCACGTGAAGGAACTGATAAAAGGGTACTCGCAAAGTTTTGCTTTTGACCAAATAAAGCTCAGCCGAAATCAAGTGAGGGTTGTCACCAGAGCCCGCCCAGGGCACTGCAGATTGAACAAACACCTTGCTAGAATGAAACTTTCTGAAACTTCTAGATGTTGGTTCTGCAGTGCAGATGAGGAAACACCTATGCACATTCTATGTGAATGTGATGCTTCAAATCATAAAAGGAGCCTCATCCTCGGGGGACCGCTGGTTAAACCTGGGGATGTTAAAAGGCTCGCCCCCTTCCTAATACCCAGATACTTTACGGATCTGGGCTTGAAAGGCGAGAACTTTTCACGGGGACCCGTCACAATAGATTTTCACAGGTCGCAGTGACGTCAGGAGCTTGCATAGACTTATGAACCTTACCTCTAAGAATAATAAAAATATTTTAAGTTTAAATATTAATCTTAATATGAAAACTAAATTAATTAAGTGGGATTTATAATTTTTTATGTTACATTTTCTGTTCATGTTTACTTCTTAAATTATTTTTTTTAAAAGCTGCATTATTTTCTTTAATTGCGTTTTTTTTAAACATGTCTGATATACTGCACTCTTCATACGGAGGGCAGAGTTTGTAAGATCATAAATAGGCAGCACAATAGAAAAAATTAAAATTATATAAATAGTGTTAGTGTATATTATTATTTCATTTTTGTGTGGCTGTGATGTCACACTAGTCGACATGGGACACAAGACTTGATATATCTCTCTTATTTTTTTAAATGGTGAAATCGTATTGTTTTTTTAAATTTTCAAATGGACATTTTCACACCGGTTTTGGAATGTAAATTTTTTATAACAATGCTGGATGTTAATACAAAAAATATTTATCCTTGCCGTTGCGCGATATACAAGGATATCGCGTACGAAGAATGAATGTCCGCTAATTCAGCAAGACATCTGTATAAGAGAGAGTACCAAGATAGAACTCGTATGAGTTAAGTTAACTGTTTGTCAGCAGTTTATGTCAGAAAATCTTGACTTGGGAGTATGCTCAAGAGCTGGCACCTGACAGAGGAAGGAAGGAAGAGAGAGACGCTGTTCTGTGGCGGGTGTTATGTAAAACCGCGTATGAGCGGCGTATTTATGCTTTTAAATTTATTTTGCTAAACGGGGCTAAATTATATATTTATTTGCATAAATTATGGAAAAAGAATTCTTAAACAGTATGTCTTCGTGTTTATTTTTCTTCAAATGTGTGAACTTAATAATATTTTCCGCTTTTTACTAGTAGTAACATGATGTTACATCACCGCGCGCAAAGGGATTAAGTACCACAGTCTTTTTAGAATTAATAGAAATTAAGGTTTATTTAAATAAGGCAATATTACTTTATTTTCATAAAACTACCAAAAGCACTTACACAGGCCTCATGGTACTGGATTGACATAGTTAAAAAAGTACATTTCCATAAATATTTTTTTGTAAATTCTTTTATTTATTCTGAATTATATTTAAATTTCCATTTACATAAACATAACATAAATATTCCAAAACGTCTTGCAGCTGCAATAATAATTCCTACCTAAGTAAGTAAGGAACAACGGTTATTTTGTTTGGTGAGGAAGTTCAGTGCTACGGAAAATTTAATATAAAAATGCTTTCTTAAGCGCGGTAAAAATTAGAGCATTAAATTGTACGGCGAAGTTTCGTAAAAATATATATTTAAATAAGAAACAAACTACAATGAACGATGTCACTAGTTCTTCCGAATCAACCTATGATAGAATGTTGTGATAAATTTCCGGTTTACGGAAAGCCAATTCACTAATAGGTAGAACTCGCCGAAAAGAACTTCTGATGTCACACGCCGTGATTTCAAAATTTCAAAACTTTAAAAATCATAACGCTAATAATTGGATACATTTTTTTTTGCCTAGTTTGATATTTTATTGACGAATTAAAATGTACAACAAAAAAACACTGAACTTCCTCATTTAAAATTAAAAATAGGTCGTAAGTCGATCTGGTCGTAAATCGGAACATGCGATAATTTTCTTTACTTACGCTACGTGATGATATTATAATACGACAAAAATTAAATAGCGTGTCACTGCCATTTATCGGGTTTCTACATGTTTCTTTTTATATTATTTTGGGTTAGTCTGTGGCTGAATAATCATAACATTACCTAGAAAGCTCGATTTATTGTATTCAGCGCAGGCGAACAACTGATCGCGGATTGTGGTCGTAAAGTCGAACAGTCGTAATTCGACGTATAGCTTCACAGTAAAACTCTAATTATCCGGATTAATGAGTCCCAGATTTTACTGCTTTTGAAATACATAATACAGCGAATTGGAACTTGCAAAGCAAAGTTATTTGCACAGATAAATAAAAACATTTAAAAAAACATTTTTTTTCCCGATAACGATCTGGATATCAGGCAATCCGGGTGACTGGAGTTCAGAACAACGGAGTTCTAATGTAATACGAATGTCATAACTGTTATTAATTTATAAAGCTCTAATGCGGGCCTGCGAACCACTTGTGTTCTATGATTGATACAGTGTTCATAGGCATGTGACTCTGTGAATCATATCTGTACATTTTTCCGAACGTCCCCCGACACATTATATTACAAGTAACGGTTGTTATTGGGATTGGGGGTTTATAGAACATATTGCCACCAACCCCGGCCGAACGTCGCCGGCCGACAAGAACACAAAAACACCCGACCATAAAATGCAGATAAACCAGAGATAAAACGAACTATTTGAACTTCGAACACAGAACACTGCAGAAGTTTGAATCCATTGATGAAAATAAAAACAAATACAGCCCGATAAACGATCGGTTAAAATTTATGTCAACTCAAATAATCTATGAAAAGGAACGATTTTAATTTTAGTAGACTACTGTTACTACTACCATGCCATTTCCTCGTAGGGTTAGGCAGAGAGGATGAACAGCCACACATGTATCCGGACATACATTCCTAGCTTCTTTCACATTCAAACATCTTGTCATACACGCCCTTCGGTTCTGCCTGCTTTTGACATGACCAGACTTAAAATTTTGGTTTATCTGATCATGCCACGTCTTCCTTAGTCTTTCTTGTCCCACGTTACCGTTCATTCTCGCCATATATACTTGTTTTAACATTTTTTCGTCATCCATTCGTTCTGCATGACCAAACTATCTCAGAGACCCTTTCTTAATCTTATCAATTATACCTGACTTACATTAACACTCTCGCCTGATTTCACCATTCGTAACCATGTCATACGCATAATACCACCTGATCGAGGCTTGGAAGTGAACTCCCCCCTAAAGTTGTGCGACTTAGAGTATGCAGAAGACGCAGTTCTTCTTAAAAAGTTTGTTGGTGATTTTCAGGAAATTGTTTATTATTTTATTATTAATTAATATTTCTATTTTTGTGCAGTTTTAGTTTTATTTAAATTTTATTTTCTATTGGAAACGTTTTGAAAGTCAAATGATGTAAATAACACTTGTATTTTATTGGATGGTTGGAAGAAATTGTCACTTGGCAATAACAATTAAAATTATGAACATAAAGCTAAATTTTAAAAAAGATTGGCATTTATTGCAACAGATAGAGGAAAAACATTTTTGGGAAGGGAATGTGAATACATATTTAAATATAGGCTTATGCCTAAAACATAAGCATTATGGTGAATGTTACACAATATAGAAAGTGGCCACGTTAACAAAACAATCAATTCTGGGTCATAAAATGTTTATGTAATATGTTAATTTCAACATAATCATTGTGCTTGGATGCAATGATGGATGAGGAGGTTCAGTGCTACCGGAAATTGTAAATAAAAATGTTTTAAAACACGCGGTAAAAATTTGAGCATTTTATTGTACGGCAAAATTTCTTAAAAACGTATGAAAAAACTATAAAAACTTATCTACTTTGAAATCGGGTTGTGGTTCGAATCCCACTCTACTCCAACTTTATTTCCACTTTCTCGTAGTGAGTTATTTACAATTCATTGAAAATGGCCCTAAAAATTAAATATTTGGGTAAATCATAGGAACGCAAATATTTATTTTTTTAAATAAAAAAAAAACTTCGTCACAAGTTCTTCCGAATCAACCAATTATAATGTTGCGATAGATTTCGGGTTTCCGGCAAGCCAACCCGCCAACCAGCAGAACTCATTGACGAGAACTTGTCAGGTCATGGGTGGAGTTATTTCAAAACATTAAAAATCATAGCGCTGATAATACGATACAATTTTTGGCTACGTTTGATTGAAAAATTTGAAAAAAACTACTGTGTGGGTAACAGTACATTGCCTTATACATTATTGATTGGGTGCGGATAAGGATGAGAAGTACGAATAATGAAGTTCAGCCCTACTGGAAATTGGATACAAAAAAAATATTTTTACGCGTGGTAAAAATTACAGCATTAACAGCAAAGTTTATTGAGTATGAAAAAAATAATAAAAACTACTATTTTAAATGACGTCACAAATCAATCAATAAGGGAGTTGCGAAAGATTTCCGGTTAAAGGTAAGTCAACTGACAAATCGGTAAAACTCATCGAGAAGAAGGGGGAGAGAACTTGGGAAGACGTCACACGCGAAGTAATTTCAAAAATACAAAACTTTGAAAAATCATAGCGTTGATAATACAATACATAAAAAAAATTGGCTTAGTTTAATAGTCTTTAAACAAAATTTTAAAAACAACAAATTTTCCTTATCATCAGTGTAGTCACCGGCATTAAATAAATAACATCGGGTTTAAGAAAGAGACTGCTGGCGTAATCGTCAAACTGCGGCTTTGTAGAGCGTCGTCTTTGTCATACATACATGCATACAGATATCAAACTCCTGGGACAGAGACGACGCTCTACAAAGTCGGCAGTCTCATTCTTAAGCCCGATGTATTTCATTTACTGCCGGGTACTGTACATTATTGTGTTTTTTTTATATTTTATGTAAAGTACAAATTTTATTAAAAGTTTACGGTTTGTAGTAAAAAAAAAAAGATGGCACTATGAAGCGGACGTGACTAAAGTCAATGCGAGATTTTAAGATAAAGAAATGAAGTTGTAAAATAAGAGTCGCCCGAGCTCAACCATAATTTTTACTAAGTAAACAATTAAAAGGTTTTTCGAATATTTACCAAACCTTTTTTAGGTACATTTAACACAATAAACCCCATCTAGTACCCACTCAATGTGCACATAAAAATGATATTAATATTATTATGAAAAACTTGTACTAAACCATTTTCGTAATATTTAATTTGATTTTAAATAAACTTAGTTTCATCGGTTAATAAAGTACATCTGGGTTAAGAAAGAGACTGCCAAAACTGTAGAGCGTTGTCTCTGTCGCACGAGTCCGGTATATGTAACATGGATGAATGACAAAGACGACGCTCTACAATGCCGAGGGTAGAAGTGGCGATCCGTGATTTTTTGTTTTTTTGCTGGTGGTTCACCTAAACTGTCTTACTAGGGATAGCTTCCCCATTCTAAGGCAGTAAATAATGTATTTAATAATATCAAAAGAAAAAACAATTTTACTATAATCTCTATATCCTAAGTCATTACTTTATAGATACCATTATTTCATAGGTAATCTACAAAAAAAAAAGATAATTAATTTGTACCTACATATAATTACATAATATTATACAAGTAATATAATTATAAATGACTATTTTATCTGTGGTTCTGTGAAAATCAACTCAAACGACAATGATTATTAACCACGCGAAATACGTAGGTTTCTTCTACAATATTTTATTACAAAACTTGTACAAAAGTTTATTAACAAATACCATAATGACATTCAGCAGTAAATGTCATCACTGAGCATCGGCCGATTCCTTTTAAAAATAATAATGCCAAAAACGGCCACTGCGAACGCCACATGTCCTATATGATACATAATATGTCAACGGTATCCTATCAAAGAAAAATAGTCCTTCGGAAATAATGTTCGAAATACTAGTTTCCAAAGAGAAAATCTTCAAATAATATTTGTAATCTGCAACCTTGTTTTTGTACTAAAAAAGCTGACTTGGGTTAACGATGTGAAATATAGTGTACTTTTTTGTATGGAGAATAAGGTGAGGTGATCGACTAGTTTCATCGTTCACTGAGAACGGGCTGGGCGCTGGGCACTTCATAGATATTTTTGTATGAAGATATAAACGGTGGTGGTGATTTATAGAAAAAAAACAATTATTTTATTTATTTTCACATAAACATATTTTCTATAAAACATTATTATAGAAAGTCAAATATAATGTAAGCTGTGCATAATCGCTTATTTTGACGATTCGGTAAGGTGAGCCGACTAGGCCGGCAGTCTCATGAGTCCGATGTACTTTATTTAATGCCGGGTAGGTACTGTAGACATAGGTATTAACAACGATGAACTTCTTTTTTTAAGAAGGGAAAATTTTAAGAAATTTGCACGTTTAATCATAGCGGAATAGTAAATGTTATACAGTGTTTGAAGTAATTTAACTTTGACCGGCGACAGGTCGTAACGTAAGCCTTTTAAATGTTCTTCACTAAGCTACGATATACTTATGTAGGAATCCGACGGGTTTTATTAATTACGAATGCGAAAATCATTGTGTTATTAGTCAATTGTTCTTTAACATTTTGTATTTGTTTTATTTTTTACATATATATTACATAATACAAACGTGTTTAATAATTCTACTCGTATAAATAATTATTATTCCAAAAAAATATCTACAAGCTATCTTCCTTATTATATTATGAAAACGGCGCTTTATAAGTTATCCATCATTATAATAAAAATAAAGTATATTCTGAGAAAGGCATAGGTACTACGCCAATACTTCGGTATTTATTAAAGCAGCGCTATAGAATTTGGATAATAGTAAATCGTCATGTCGTAAATCGTACTATTACAGGAGAATAATTATTTGGCCATGTTGTTGCGTTGGAATGAACTGCTTGACGTATTTGATAACAAATATAAATAAAAAACATTACAACAGATGTTTGTGTGTATAAAATAGTTAAATATGCTAGTTTCTTTTATTGACATCGACCCTCTACAAAATGCTGGCAAGAAAAATATGAAATCTGACATAAAATGTTATTGATGATTTTATAAAATTGTTGGGTTTAATAAATTACATTAAGTTAATATGATCAGTTTTACGATGACAGTAAAATACTGCAGTGTTTAACTACTTTTTGAGTCTACTGGGAATTGATTGAGCCCGGGACCTCATTCATGGTCGCAAACATTTCTCCAAGATTCTGCTTTTATTTGCCGTCCCAGAAACTGACAAAGTTATAGAATATGTGCATAAAGCAGGTTATAGTAATTACATTACCATACCTATAAAATGTTTACAAGTAGGTAGGTAGATTAAAAAAAAAAAACAAAAGGTAGGTACCTACCCACAAATACAAAATCAAATATTCGAATGTCATCACTATTGCAGGAAAAATAGGTTTAGTTGTGTTTTTATTATTACATATATCATTTTGTTATTCTTGTATGGATTATTTTTATGTTTGTGTACATTTTTTTATCCGATGTCTTGTTTTGGTTTTGTTGTTTCAATGCTCATTGTAATTTGTAAATTTGTAACGTGTTTTCAGCCGATTTTATCATGACTCGGTAGAAGGCTTTAATGAAGGGAAAAAACAATGTGGTTAACCTACGTATGTAAAAAAAACCTAAATTTTAACGATTTTGCCGTCAGCCATCTGACGTAAATCCGATGTGCGTTTGGTATTGCCGTTTATTTAATAAATAACTTACTTATTTATATATATTAATTACATAGTAAATTATTCTAAAAATTGATAGTATTTTAAATGCCGAAATGTATTATTCTGATTGATGGCTTACCATGGGACTCTCTTCGCCTAAGTCGGAATCCCTGTCCGCCGCGCCTTCCATGGCGTACACCGGGACAGGTTCTCTGTTTTTAACGCGAATCTTGACGCCTTTACAGAAACTAGGCGTTAAAACTGCTACCGCTTCGTCAGAATACGATTTTTCAAATCGGAACACTGGCCAACGGATGACAATTAACTTAACCTCAAAACAGCGACAGGAATGCCGCCAACGCCGATCTGTCAAAAATTATAACTGTCAAACTACAAATCTACACAAGCCCTTGTGATGTTTTAAATTCAATGTTTCCAGCACTTTCCACTTCTGCAGTGTGTCAAACACATCAAAACGAATAACGTCAAAGTCACTTTTTTAGTATTGTTGAATCGTATGGCAAATAACCATCACAGTCTTCACAGTTCGTCTAATGAATAAAACTAAAACACTGGTCTTATTAATTTCAAAAACACAAATAAAGTCCTTATTTCACAAATGTTTAACTATTGTCAAGTCCACAATAATCACTTTAAAGAGCTTGCGAGAAGTAATAATTAAATAGAATCGTTTCAATCCTATAAAATAATCACGTAATTTCGAATTGTAACCGTTTATCACTGATTGGAAAGTTATGGCGTATTGAAATCGTCTGTTTACATAACTGTTTTATGCTAAAACACGAAATTTCATTACTGATGAAGCGTTTTCTAATGATTTTTATATATAAACAAACCCGATTCGATCGCGGTGAGCGGTTTCAATGAAAAAACTAACCAACGACGGACCAACGCATACGCTCACGCCGCACACGATTCTAAAACACGTTTTGTTCCCAGTACAAAAATTGCCCTCCATCCCCTCCACGAGCCCCATTGGCGGGCCAATGGAGCGCGGGAAGGCGTGGCCAATAACAATGCTCTCTGGGCGTCGGTGCTCTAATGCTATCATCTGATTGAAGGTTTGATTATGACGTCACACGTGAACTAGCGAATCAAATCACTGGATGTAAACATTATAGAATGCAAACGAATATAATAACAATCCAGTGTACAATATTAAATTAACGTCACAACTCATAACAAAATGTTTTATAATCATGTTTTCTTTGCTGTCTTTCTATAATGTTCTGTTTTCATCATAAACGGATTTCGATAGTGTTATCGTCAAATTAGGATAACTAAATTTAAGGTAAGGGGATAATTTTGAAGCAAGAGAAAATGTGAAATTTTTCTCTCTGTCACATTGACTTCGTGGCAAGTTTCATTGTAACAATCATAGAAATGTCGTAAAGATTTAACTCAAAGTAATAATTGTAGGGGGGAGGGAGAGCTGGCCAAGGTTACCAACCTCAAGATTTATTATTCTTGCAAAAGCAAAAAGCTTGGGGGAGGGGTGGCCAAGGTTTTCAAAAACCGGGGGGATGATAGCTACTGTTGTGTCATAAAAATAGACAATAGTTCCAAAGTTCATTGATAAAACCATTTTTATATTAATATTTTATTGCATGGGAATATTTCCAAAACTCAGTAGAATTTTCGTCGAATTTCTCTTCTCTACAAGAAATTGTGTTTGCTTTTACGTTACATATCTTTATTTAATTACAAGCCTTCAAAATGGAATGCCAAATCGACAAAAATGAGCATTTTCGACGCCTCCTTCTGTTCGCGTTCAATCGAGGTAATAAAGCTGCCAAAGCTGCTTGCGATATTTGCACAATGTATTGTGAAGATGCTATGAATTATATTGACTCATTTGTTGTAAAATAATGTAGGAGAATACTTTTTATTCTTGCGATGCCTTGTCGGGTTCTTGTTCTCTTCATTAGGAGAAAAAGGACACAACTTATGTTAACAGCCAATTGAATGACTTACATTATTATTATAGTTGGATTGAATTTATAAAGCGACATTTTTGTGAAAATCACCTCAATGATGCTGTATAACAAATCAATATTCCAGCACGTCTTGTAGCTACAGAGCACATGGATGGTAAGTAATCTAGCCCACATTTACATTGTTTATTTATTTCATATATTAAAAGAAAACAACAGGCATTGTAACAAAAAAAACAATATTTACAAATAAACTAAAAGGCCAATTATAGTTTTCTGAGTACAAGTAAATAAAATGCAAAAAAAAGATAAAATGCGTACCTACCTACCCGTGAAAAGCCACTTCGTTTAATTCCACTTTAACTCTTAAAAGACTGTGGACGCCTTGGCGCGTTGTAATGTAACGTCATGTTACCACAAGCAAAAGACTGAATATTCTAAAGTTCAGACATTTGAAAAAAAAACATGTACACATACTCTTAAATAAATTATAAAAATAAACTTATAAGTTAGCCCTGTTATAGCAAAAAAAACAAAAATCATAAATATGCCGCTCATTCGACATGCGTGCGTCCCCCATCACTGTCAATAACCGACTGAATCTGTTTCATACAAACACTGGCCACAGAACAGCATCTCTGTCCTCCTTGTTATGACTACTATCTTCGTGCTCTCTCTTATACAGATTTATTGCTGTATTGGCGGACATTCGGCGGATAAGAATTTTTCGCATAAAAATCCAGCATAGTTATACATATTTTGTTTTCCAAATCCAGTGTGAAAATGTCGTTTTGAAGATTACAACAAATACAAATTCATCGTTTAAAAAAAAGATACCTATATTAAGTCTTGTGCCGTATGTAGCCTATTGTGACATCACAGCCACACAATTGTTAAAAAAAATACAATATAAGATAATAATGAAAAAGAAGACATGAAAAAAAAATTGTGTTTCCATTTGACAATAAAGGTCAGAGTTTGAATGATATTTTAAAAAATACTAAGAATTTTTATTTTAAAAAATAGAAATTAGATTATAGCAAGTCTTGCAGCTACTGAGCGCATGGATAATTTACAAAATTTAAGTGTTTTACGGTTGATAACATTTACATATTGAAGCAAGATTACCAATCGTCTTGCAACTGCAAAGCGCATGGACCAGCGAAATTCTAGCATCTTTAAATTATATTAATAATTTTTAAAAAAATAAACACTAAGCATGGTAAATAATTTGTCAAGTGTTAATGCTAAAAAGTAAACAATAAAAAAATTAATATATTAAGCACTACTTCAACATTAGATATGGGAAATAACAAAAAATATCCAAAAGGTTGCTTTTGTAGATTGCATTTATAATTCTCGATGATTTTTTTAGCATCTTTGGGTAGTGGCTGTTGAAGAAGCTGGCGTTCTTCACGAGTTGCAGCTACTGAAGGGTTTCTTTCTGTGGGGCCACAGAGATATAGTTTTGAAGATTTGAGATTTGCCGGATCATTCGTTAGACGCACCCCCTTCCCCAGTGTCAACAAGAGGTTTGATCAGAATTTTAATTATTCTTTACTGAACTTGAGTGTTATATTAACCTTTTACAGGACACTCAAAATAACTTAGGTAATGTCATACATAAGCATTGAGGGTGACACGATCAGGTATACGAAGTAAGTCGTAAACTTTATAGCAGCTAGCACTTACTTTTAAAAAATGCTGAATTTCCTGCCAATCAATGCTAAGCAAACATTAGTCCAGAGCTTGCTTCTTTGAATCCTTAATTATGCAGTTGTGTGTTATCCAGATGCTAATTCTGAATTGGTTGAAAAGTTTGAGCGATTGCAGAATGTTTGTATACGTTTAATCTTCTCAAATTAGACCACATAACCGAATATCGCACGCATCTACACTGGCTCAGTATTAGGCATAGAAGAAACATTCAAACTCCATTACTTCTTACCAATATTTTAAATAATCCCACTTCGCCTGTTAATCTGAGAGAGCTTTTCCAACCTCTATCACAGCATGGGCTAACTCTTCGTTCTAGTAATAAGAACCCTTTCAATACCCAGTCACCGCTCTATTTTTTTTGCTTTCTCTTTCACAATAGTAGCTGCTTGATTATGGAATAATCTACCCACTAATGTCATAGACACTCTTTATTATTAACATTTAAATCACGTATTCATCAGACTGAATTATTTCACATACTAGGCAACGCCTGAAAACAATTTTTCAATTTTTAAACTTCTTCTCAGACCAGTTGGTTTCCAGCCATTCACGACAACACGTGCTGGCTGGCCATAGGGTCTCCTGGAGGCAACTGGTGATGTCCACATGCTCCACTTAGGAGCGTATGTGGAAAAGAAGAAGAAAAAATCATATAAACATAAAACTTATAATATTAGAAATCAAACAATGATTTGAGTCTACTGAACACTTTATTTTATTTTTACAAATATAAAAACAAAAATTTCGTGACAATTGTTTCGCCTTGTTAGGGTATTTTCAAACGAATGTCAGTGTTTGATTTCTAATATTATAATTTTAAATATGGAGTTCTACAAAATAAACACCAAATCAATCAATAAAAAATAATGTTATTAAGTTATTTAATTCGAATTACCGTGCACGAACGATACTTTTTTCATACATAGATTAGTAATGGTTTAAGTTTGTTTAGAATAAATAGATAGTCAAACTATCACCGTACTTGAAATTCTCGATTTTCAAATTCAAACTTTCTTTATTAGTAGCACTCATATTTAGGGAATGTTTTAACTAACGAATAAATATATCAATAAATATATGTGTATATATATATATATATATATATATATATATTTATTTATATTTAAATTCAATTGTGTTATATCACATTCCACAGAATGGAAAATAACCCACGATAATTTTTAATACAACCGTCCGTAATTTTTAATACAACTGATAGACAAAACTTTTGAAGTGAAAGCTCGGACCACATTCGAGGAATCGAGCCGTCAAGGGATGGCGTTTGGCAAAATGTTGCCCGACGAATAAAACTAATTAGTCGTATTTATTTATTTGTAACGCAATTTTTTAATTCCCATAGATAAATTATGTTTTTTTTTTCAAGCAGGAAAAATTAAGTAGTACTTATTTATATTTTTATTTTCTGGTTCGTTTTTATTAATTAATATAGGTACATGAATGATTTTTTTTTCTTCTTCTATTTTTATAGGTTTAGTTAATGTTATTATTATACGCACTTATGCAAAAAGCAGCTAGCTATAGAAAAGTGACACTGAGATAATAGCACTTTTATGAAAAGAGTGAATAATCAAATCTAAACAACCGTTGGAATATTTTTGATTAACAAATGATAAACAACGAATACATTTGTTTCCTTTTTATATTATAAACAAGAATTCAATTATGTACTCGTATTTGACCAGATTGAATGATTTTTAAAGTACCGTAAGATTTTTCAAGTACTGTGGGTGTATTCAGCAAATTGAGGAATGCCGTTTTTGTTATCGACACCATTTTCAAAAGGTGATGAATACAGTTTTTTTACGCGAAAGCGGTCTGGTTGTTTTTAGCAGAACATAGAATTGACCTTACTGCACCCGATAACATCAATATGTATTTTTATCAAAATTGAGGCCGTCAGCGCAAAAGTGGCCTAACTTTCAATTTTTCATATCCTGACTTACCTGCTACATATTCTTTTAAACGTGCTAAAATTTAATGCAAAACCGGCCTATCCTTGTTTCAGTTATCCTTGTTAAACAAGGTTGTATTCGTTGTAATAATTCGTTGTTAAACAAGGATTAGCAGGTTTTGCCTTAAATTTGAGCACGTTTTAAATAATTTGTAGCAGGTAAGTCAGAATTCATGATATGAAAAATTGAGGGTTAGGCTTAGGCCACTTTTGCGCTGACGGCCTCAATTGTGGACTGGCTGCTTTCTGCATAATCTCTTTCAATTGTAGCCTTTCAAAAAGGAGACTATAGTCCTTAAAATATAGCTTGATTAGAATGACAGCTGTCAAACTAATTTCATTAGTGATGGAAATTACTGTTCACTGATCAAATCGATTTTATCAGTTATTTCATGCAATCATGAAACTCTGTTTCCGAAAATTGATATAAAAAACAAGCCTATTATAGTGTTTTTAACATAATTGTTCACCAAAAAACGAGACATTTATACTTTTTTCATGAACAACATAAAACTAATAATTTTTTTATTCGATCAATTTACATTGATCAATTTGTCCCATCTCTAACGTTTTTGCAAAATGATGTAACCTTGTAAGAACGTCGTCAATAATTAGGTTTATTTTAGTTTTTTTTAGTTTTAAAGCTGATTTTATACATTAATGTTGATTTCTGTTTCAATCATTGTAATAAAAAAATAAATTAACACGCCAGATGCAAATGATTTTTCGTTTGTCAATATAAATAACTCCTTTGACGTTACTATAAAGTTATGTCGTCACTTTTTCTAACAACTGTTATTTTAATCGTGTTATATTTTAAGGACTATAGCTGCCGTGCTTGGAGAGTGGCTTACACTGTTACAGGTATTTAATAGTTTTAAGTTATGTAAAAAGTATTTTTAATATTTTTGATACAAATTCTGTTCATGAATTAAAACGAATTCTCTCTCATTATTTATTAAAAAAATAATGGATTTATTTTTAAATATATTATTAAATTTAACTTTGTTTCCTGGAATACGTAATAGTTTATTTCTGTATTTGACATGTTAGACATAATTTAAATTGTACATTGGTGGATTTATTGCCAAGTGGCAACTTCTTTCAACCAACTGATGATGATGATTTCACTAAATAAAGGTATTATTTAGTTAATTTAAGTTTTTTCTAAAAATTTTATTTTAATGCTCAAAAAACTCATGTATATTTTTTAGAGTACTAATGTTTTTTTTTTTTTAATAAATATTTGCGTTCTTATGATTTACCCAAATATTTAATTTTGAGGGCCATTTTCAACGAGTAGTAAATAATTCACTATTAGAAAATGGAATCAAGTTGGGGTAAAGTGGGATTTGAACCACGGAACTTTGGTCTGTGAGTCCGAGACACTAGCCACAGGGTCACAATCCGATCAAATTTTCCGATTTACTAAATTATTTTTAAAAATTATTATTATCTAGTTATTCTCAACTTTACTGTATTATATTTATATTTAGAACATAAAATTTTCTCATGGTTATTGTTATCTTTTATTTAGAGATGTTTCTTTTTTACTTTTTGTTTTTTGTATTATATGTTCACTTTTTTTTTAGTTTTAATTGTTTTATTATTTCATACTATGTACTACATGTTTATTGTGCACTGCTGGGATTATTTCTGGGATTTCGGGATTATAATAGTATGATGTAAGGTAAAATATTTTCATATTTTAATGTATGATGGGTAATTCCGAACAGAATTTTCTATTTTCTTTTACGGAACATGTCAGGTCAAATATAAATTCTGATAAGGTTTCGCTCCTCAATATTTGATGAAAAATTTGCTAAATGTACAGCTCGCGGGCCGCAAAAAAAGTTTCCCGGGCCGCCGGTTAGATAGGGCTGCACTAAAAGTACGTTAATTATTATATATAAATAAGAACAACTCATTACACGATGATGCCTCGCTTTTTGCTAGCAACAAAGGACTTGCAATTCTTTGTAGCTAAAGTCTATGTTGTATGCAAGGGGAGCGATTTGCTGATGAATGTCGACAAATCGAATGTGATGGTTTTTCAAAGAAATGAAAGTACGAATCAAAGCGATGGAAAGACTGAGAAAAATATCAAAAGAAGGGTGAATGCTGGGAACAGGGTAAACGGTGTACGAAAATCAACCTTAGCAAATTAATTTTGGGCGCGAGAGGAAAAATTAATGATGTCGAAATGCGATATGTCAGAGCGAATGTGCGGTAAAACTATCCATGGTGCACAAATGTCAAGATCCGTGAATTATGTAAGGTAATATCAAAATCAATAAATAGAAAGAAAGAGAAAATATCTACATAAATTATATAAGTCCAAATTATGGTTGTACCTCCTTATAAAGTTTTGGAAGAACATTTATTATAAGTAAGTTATATGTACATTATGTAAGACTGAGACGAGTCCCCTAATAATATTATTGAACTTGAAAAATACAAATAATTAATTGATATCCTTAGCATGTAATATAATATGGAAACATCACTAGTCCATTTGAGATAAGTCTAATTTTGTATACTATAACACTTTGTAATTGTACTGTATGTTTCCTGAATAAAAGAAAAAAAAGGGAAAAAAAGAAATAAATAAAACAAGCGTCATCGACGAAATCGAGAAAGGGGTGCTGCGTTTTCGTTGGTTTGGACATGCCGAGCGATTGGGCAGCGAAAGAACGTGCGAAGGTTGATGGATGCAGAAAGCGAGGAAGACTGAAAAAGACGTAGCATGAATTAATTTAACATGAAGATGGACTTGTCAAAAGTCTGAATAATCGGCGTGCATGCATGAGATGTATAAATGTAGAGTAAGCAAGGTATGTATGCAAAGACAGAGTGATATGGCGTTCTATCCCCTCTGCTTGCCCCTATGTGGAAACGGCGTAATAACTCGTTTTTAACATTTATGTTCATCAAAAAATCATCAGAAACTCGAGCATATTTGCAAATTTGCTAACCAGTGGACCACGAGGTGGGCTAATTTTCACTGGATTTCCTTTTACAAATTTTTTACCTGAGATATGCCACTGTCAATGCAATTCGATGCCATCTGGAACTCTCATCTATATTTACACGGTCGAAACTAAATGCCAACTATTCAACTATCGTATGATGGCAGTAAATGCAAAATGCCCGCGTTTGAATAATTTTTGGGCGAAATGTTCCGATGTTCATGTACGCACGGGACGTTTCATCTCTTTCTTCCTCATAATAAAATCTAGACATAAGACATTAGCTTTGGGACAGTTACATAAATGACCCGCACATTCGACATAACGTAAATGTTTAACGGCGCACGTGCTGTACTGTAATAGTATTGTAGATAACATCTATGAAAACATATAGAATAATAAATCCTAATAAATATATTTGAGTATATGATTTTTTTTAAAAAATTATTGAACCCAATTGCATTTTTTTAAATATGTACTTTCTTTTTAATGTATTTTAAGACAATTAGTTTAATTGATGGCAAGTTTTGAGGGGGCGTTGACCCAATAGACATAAGGAAAAGCCGCTACTGGATACACCTTTTCGTTTTTCACAGTTTCAACACAGTCAAAAGATTCCCTTATATAAGTATGTGTCTCTTGTACCTTTTAAAGTTCTTTTTTGACAATTATTGATAGATTTCCAATGTAATTTATTTATATATACTTTTACATTGTTTGTATAATTTTTTTATATGGAATAATGTTCCACTGGGGTGTCCCGTGCCGAGGGAAACATTTCACAAAATGTTAAACATGCCTTAAATGAGCTATTTAACCAATTTAACATAATAATAACAATTTTTTTTTTGTTTGAATTCTTTACAAGTTATTTACAATTTGTTTTTTATTTCAATTACTTTTCTTATATCCATTTTTTTTACTTTCTTTTTTACTATGTAAAGTTTTACTTTTTATTTTGCATGGCAGTATGCTTCTTATTGTTTCTACATGTATACAAAAAAGCGTTGTTCATCTTTTAAATTTTTACGCACTATGTTTGTACTTACCTGTATATTATTTGTAAATGCCCCTTGGGCGTATTGTAAAATTAAATAAAATAAATAAATAAAAACAACGTAATTAATCCAATCAACCTAATAATAAACAATATAAACTAAAATACTCATCGATCCGTGTGCAACCCACCTCCACTATTCTTTTCTTAATAGCAATTTTACATTGTGAGTACTTACTAATTGTCTTTATGGATAATGGAAGTAGATTGTACACTTTAACCGAGTAGTAGGCCTTTGACCGAAGGTTGTATTTATTTTTTTATGTTTTTGCAGCATCAGGGTGGAGTATCTTGTAACTCTTGTGTAACGGAAGGTAAAGAATAATGTTTACGTGCGTATAGTAACAGACCTTTTACATAAAGTTGTTTTATAGATTTTACATTAAAATTTTCAAATATACCGAGGGAGCTAGTTCTAATTACTCTTAAGATAATTTTTACTAAAGCTTTTTGTGCAATTATTATTTGCTTGATCGGTGTGTCATTTGCACATCCCCATCCAATTATCCCATATTCCAAACCTGATTGAGTTATTGCGTAATATATTTTTCAAGTTCTTTTCGGCTAATTATATTTCTTATAGTTTTAAAAAAGTAATTTGCTTTTTCAATTTATTTTTAATATGTTCGATTTGATTAGTCCAACTTAAATTCCCGTCTATATAAATTCCTAAATATAAATTGAGTCTACTCTGTCCAACGATTTACAAATACATTTAATATTTGGAATTTGGTTATTGTAATTACAGCTGTGAATAGTTAAGAAAAGGTTTGGATTAATTTTAAATGTTATGTATTTTGTTTTCGAGTGATTTAGTCATAGAATTGAAAATACTCCAGAAACCGCATCCATACGCATTCCATGCCAAAGGGCCTGCGACCGCAATTGCGCGTTCACTAAATTTAGTGCGCTGTTTGCGTAGAGGAAAAATAACTTTTCCTCTCGCCGTAGACGTAGCTGATCTAAGCGTGAGACGCCTGTCAGCTAGTTCATCTGGAATGCATAGATATTTCTTAGATATTCCGGAGCAGAGTTGTGCAGTGACTTACACATAAGAAAACAGAGTTTATATTCGACCCTCTGTGGAAACCGTAGCCAGTGTAGTTCCCGAAGTAGTGGAGTGACATGACTGAACTTAGAGATTCCGAAAATAAGTCTCGCTGCGGCATTCAATACAGATTGTAGGCGAGTCATTTTGTTCATTGCTAGACCTGCATAGATACCATTACAATAATCGACTCTAGACACTACAAACGCATTTATTAATTGACGGGTGGCATCAACCGAATATGATTCTACGCTCCTTCTGGACTATTCTCAATTGTATGGAGGTTGTGTTAGATAATTTGAGTCTTACCATTATACAACAACTTAAATTTTAATACCAGTAATAAATTACAAATACTTTGCTTTACATTTGTAAAAGCGTTAATGGTAAAATAAATAATTGGAAGTGTACCTATCAACTTCATCCCGAATGGGCAACACACGTTTTTCTTCTGACTTGTGCTAAATGATGCTCTTTTCCCATTGTGTTTCAGTATCACTAATTGCTACCCCACAATTCCCGATCAATATCCTCTCCAAATGATCTCTCCTCATTCCTTACCAATTCATCTCCGTTGCTTTTTCTGCGAGAGTGGAATAGTACTACCTACACCACTGACCGGTTGAATAATCGTTTCCAACTGATTAATGAACCTTCCCCTCTCTCCATTTAACCCCTTCCTCTCCCCTAACCCGCCCTGCTGCTCGCACCCCCACCCCCGACATCCTGTTTAACACCCTTAAATAATCAACAGCCTCACGTCATCTTGAAAGATAGATGAAGCCAGCGGAAGTGGAGAAATTATCTTACCTACCGAATTTAATGTTACTGGTAGATAAGTTAGAGGTGGAAAGTAGTGATATGAATTATGTATATTTTTATTGCGTTAGCATGCGAATTTTTTTCTTAGCGTGAGAAAAGACAATTGCCATCTACCACCGTGTGCCGGCAGATTAATACTTAAAAAATAATTGAAATTCTAATAATAATGACCCAGATACGTTTTGTTGCAAACACTTTTGCTTAATTAAGATCAATTAAGACATATTTGCAAAAACTATAATATTCCAAACGCTCCCGCGGCCATAGAAAACACTTTTATCTCGTGTATTTAAATACAAAATAAAAGCGTTTTCTACGGCCGCTAGATCGGTTCAGAATAGCACCGCTAAACTGATAGCTGCTGTTGAAGTGTGGACTGTATGTTTTGAACTGCTAGAATAAAAACTCTGTCTTTCTGTTTAGAAATCTTGATGTTCATTGTACGACTTGTAACTTTAGAATATTTAATAAAATTGCTTAATTATTACTAGGTGTAATTATAATGCAATGGCGGTTAATTTTGCCGGAGCCAATATTAAAATCAAGGAAATTTAGGCCGAATAAAATTTTCGAGAAAGGGGGCTGTAATGTCATCTGCGTTGGCTTTTATAACCTTTCAATGCACTATGAACATACAAGCGTATTTTGAGCTACAAAAACAAGAAAACCAAAATTAATAATAACTCAAGTTAGCAGTACAAGAAAACTTATGTAATAATAAATCAGTTAGACTGAATAAAAATCCAACCAGCTGCTATCTCACCTCGGATATTTTCCTGAAAGGCACCTATGTTGAAGGCGAATTATTTGAGGCCGCATAGAAAAATATATTTGGGGTAAGATTAGATGATCTTGAGAGCCATTCTATGTTTGTATGACTAGGTGTTCAAATGTTATTTGTACAACTATCTAAATACCATCAATTACATCTTACCAAAGACTTTTAATTTTTCAGAAAAAAGACTCCTCATTTTGGCCATTGATGCTCTAGCGGTGTCTGCCGTGGTCTTATCCCACTGAAAATGGGCTTGGAACTATCATGTTTCTGCAGCTCTGGTATAAAAAAAATCACCCATCATCCCGCAGTATCAATCTGAAGACACTGTTTCGCGATTACAAAAAAGAGCCCTTTACACGTCGGCCGGAAATGTTGCACCAAAAAGCGGTCTTCAGACTATGAAGCGTCTTTTGGTGGACTTCTTGCACATTGTTCTCGCTGAAGCAAAATATGCTCCGTGTATTGGCGTATTTTTTAACGTGCAAATGCACCTCGTCACTAAAACAAACGTTGTTCAAAAGTGTCGGGGAAGAAACTCCCTTCAAAATCACTATGGTATAGTTTCCCATTCGTAAGCTATCATTTTCTTTCAACTGCTGGATGATTTGCAGCTTGTAGAGAAAGAATTAAGACAAATTCTTCAAAATGTTGTGTACCGAAGTCTCATTAATTCCAGTAGACGCTGCAACCATACGGCGAGATTTGCGCGAATTTCGCAAAAATCTGTTTCTCACACGGATTTCGTTTTTCAGACTCAAAACAACAACTGTCACCTTGCCACATTGGTCGAATTCTTGTTCGCGAAATACGCCTCGACCGCGAAAGCCCAGTGGTCTTCTGTCCACGTACTTATGACATGACTAGTGAAAAATCCGCAACACTCCCGCGTAGGATAATACCAGTATTCTTTCGCTGCCTCTACCATAACTGTCAAACCTGCCGGTGGACACACTGTATTTCTCAGCTATGAGACTTTTAATCACATTTGCTGAACTAATTAATAAATTTCATTATTTTAAAAATAACAAATAATCTCACTTCGCCTGTTTATCGGAGAGAACTCTTTCAACCTCTATCACAGCACGGGGTAACTCTTCGTTCTAGTAACGAAAGAACCCTTTCAATACCTATTCACCGCTCTAATTGTTTGCCTCCTCTTTTACAGTAGTAGCTGCTTGATTATGGAATAATATACCCCCTAATGTCAGAAATGCCCCTTCTTTATTTACATTCATCACGTATGAATTGTCACTTCCTGAATATTTGAGTTTTTCCTTTCTCTTTCCTCTTTCTTTCCCCCTTTACCCCCTCCTCGCTTCGTAGTATAGTGTAAATATTTAGTCAATTTTTATTTCTTATAAAATAAATATGTTTAGCAATATTTTCTTTTATAATGAAAATATTATAACATACCAACAATATGTTCATATACCACTGATTTTCTCACATTGAACGGTTTGGATAGGTAGGAAAAAATTGCCCTAAGGCAATATGCCCGCCCTTATGCATATGAATATAAACTGTATATGTATATAAAATGTTTAAATAAATAAATAAACAAAATACATAAATTTATCAAGTACAGACGCGTTTAGGGGCTCTGAGGTGATGGCCTGTGTCCGTGCATACTCCGCCCCTCATTAATCTGCATAGAGTTTGTATTCTTTAGAAATAATTTTGCTAACTTTCCTCTGTGCTCAGCTGACAGGGAGTCTCCCAGGAATATATAGTAGCTGCGGGTGGATGGTGGCTTTTGGATCCCCCAAACGCAACATTTCATGTTTTCCAGACTGAAACGGGTTATCTCGCCTTCGTATCACAAATTAATGATTACTTATCCCTACGCTGCGAACCAAAGCAGTACCCTATGCACCTATATTTGGGAAATGGAAATAATGATGATGATTATTTGTGCAGGTACGTACATATACTTGTTATAATATTGATTCGCAAACTTAACGCGAAAGTTAATGCACTTTTTGAACCGGCTTTACGTATTAATCAAACAGTAATGACCGCATTATATCCAACCAGGGTCAGATTGTACTTCAATCTAATTATAATAATACATTATGATCAATTTTAATAAGGTATGCGTAGGTACCTACGCGTCCGAGTACCTAATTTATTTTATTTATTTATTTACATTTTAGTACACTTCTTATTATATACGAGTATACAATGTATTTCTTAAAGCAATTTTTTTTAAATATTTTTTTTGTCAGAAAACACGATTTCGCTATAACATGCCGGACTTAAGATAGTACGTACATCAATCGTCATCAAATCCTAATCCGCACCTGCGGTGCTATTCTGAACCGCTGTCGCGGCATATTTATTTAAAAAATACACGAGATAAAAGTGTTTTCTACGGCCGCGAGAGCGTTAGGACTATCACCCCTGATATTTCACAGGGTATTGCATCAGTAAAGTACATGCACTGTGTGTCGATCGTGTGTTACTGTGTATAACGTGGTGATTTTTATTTTTTGCATGCGACTACACTTTGCTTCATATATGCTCGCACTGATAATTAAACATCAAATGACATAAACTACATAAAACACGTGAAACCAAACAAGATAATTTTCATTTAGAACATTATTGCGAACATAAGCATTACCCAACAATTAGTTGATTTGACCAAACCGTATTTTTTTCCGTTTTTTAAACAGTTTTATTAGGTCAAACTATGAAATGTCAATGAGGAAGTTCAGCCCTACTGAAAATACGATACAAAAAAATGTATTAGTACGCGCGGTAAAAATCAGTGCATTAAATTGTACCGCGAAGTTTCTTGAAATTGTATGGAAAAAATCATAAAAAATATTTTATTAAAAACGAACCACTTTGCATGACGTCACCAGCTCTTCCGAATCCACCAATGATAAGAGAATTAAGCTAGATTTTCAGTTTACGGTGAATCAACTGACGAATCAGCAGAACTCATCGAGAAGAAGGGGAGGAGAACTTAAAACGAAAAACAGAAAACTTTAGCGCTGATAATAACAATACTTTTTTTGAATGCCTTAGTTCAATAGTCTGTAAAAAAATATAAAAAAATAAACGACTGAACTTCGACATCCTTCTTCTTCTTCTATTTCTTCTTTTTGCCTAGTCCCCCGACGTTGGCGATCACTGCAGCGAAAGCGTTTCTGTCCTGCGCTGCTCTTGTACTCCGCAGCCAGGACGACTGCTTATTGATGTACTAGCTAAGATGTGACTCACTGCGACCCGGCTGGCGGCTCGAGCCCCAATTCCCCATTCTAAAACGGTTTATTTTACGTAATTTGACGGTTAGTCATCAGTGTTGCCATGTATGAAGCAAAGTGTAATCGCACGCAAAAATAAAAATCCCCGCTTTAAATACAGTGGAAATCTTCTCTACCCCACGAAATCCTTTAGAAAAGCACCCAAGAAAGACTTATCTTACTCAAATCTATTGTCAAGCATCGATAGGATTTTTCTGCGCCCTGTGAAGTCTTGACGATTCGACGCTGTCGAGAATCACCCATATTTTGTTTATTAATTATATCTTCCGTAACAGGTTGTCAGAGAGGAGAAAGGATATTAATAAATAAGCAGGTAGAATACGTAGGCACCTCCCACTCTGATAATAATAATAAAGTGATCTCTGTTTGAGGATGGTGTTTGCTCGTGCACTTAGCATGTCTGGCCGGTGCATTGCTCCTGATGCATCGAAGATGCATTTATATTGGAAGGATGCCACGTCAGTACCTACCTACCTGCCTTACTCGGATCTCAAGAAAATTACTTGGCAAGTACCTGTCTTTGACGATAATTATATATCATTTTGAATAGAATAAGATGCTCTCAGAGTTCCCATACAAATAAAATTGTGTCATTTGCTTTTCAAAATAACAAATATACGCAATGAAAAAATACCATAAAAATAATAATATCTACTCTATTAATATTTACTTATGTATTATTTTTCCATTTTTGTATTTTTTTAAATTTTTAAATCATGTTTCCTCACTGGGGTCTCGTGCCAAGAGCCGAAGGAAACATTTTACATAATTTTGAAACATACCCTTTATAAACCTATTAGGCCTGACCCACTCTTCAATCTGTGCGCAACTGACCTTTATTATAAACTTCTTTATTTCAATTTGTTAGGGTAATAATTTTGTCGGTGGAAATCAAAATCAGTAAAATCCGTTTTCATTACAAAATTATTTTTTAAGGCAAAACTACGAAAATATTAGGATTCTATACGTTTTTAAAATGTAAAGAAAGATCTAACGTTTTACTATATTAACTCAAGTTTGTAAATTAATTTTAAATCAAAATCAGCAACATGCCGTGTTTTATTTCATCTGCAATCTACAATGTCCGATGTGGCCATATTTGTCATATGAACGTTTCTATCTAAAAATACACTTGGGTAAACAAGGTACCCAAGTGTGTGTAGTGATTTATATTTGGTAATTTAAATTTTTAAAAAACAAAATACGAAATATTTTGTTGATTAAAAAAAAACTTTGATTGGCTCTACTGTAAAAGTTGCTACATGTCACTTGGTAACTTTTGCCTTTCCACCGTCAGCGTCGATATTTTATGAGTAGGTACCGTTTTTCACAAACAATCTTGTATTATAATGTGATTTTTCTCTGCTAAACTTTAGTATGCTTACTGAATATTATATTGAGAGCCTTTTTTAATAAAAATAATGAATACGAATCTAAATGATTTTTTATCGATGGTGATTGGCAAAAAAACTCAATATTTCAACCCGCATATCAGCGCCATCTAGCAAATGAAATTTGAAGCTCGGAAAATTTGAGATAATAAATAGAAGAAGGGATGTTCATTAATTACGAATTGAAGGGCATTGAGAGGGATGTTTAAATAAACTGTCTTTTATATTTTTATAATAGCCTATTGTTTTATTGAAAAAATGATCAAAAACAAAAGTTATAGGTAGTTGAATTAAAGTTTTGTCTATTTGTGATTGTTATCTCCTTTAAAAGCGTATTTTTAAACTCATTGGTTTATATAAAATGACTATAAAAATGTTTATAAAAAATATGTCAATATTAAGTTGGCGGTGCACAGCGGAGTTTTAGTCCCAAAACTAATGTATGGAAGTGATGGAACTAGCAGAGAAAGGATGAAAGCAGAGTGAACGCGGTCGAAATGCGATCTCTTAGACGAATGAGTGGGAAATCAATTTATGACAGTGTTACGAATGTCGAAATCAGGCCAGAGTGTAAATCTGAGTCTGGTTTAATTGGTAAGATTAAGAAAGGGTCTCTGACATGGTTATGGTATGTATAACGAATTGATGACGAAATAATGGTAAAGCAGGTATATATGGCGAGAATGAATGGTAACGGGGGCGATGGTAAATGTAAATGGACAAGGACGAACAAGGAACACGTTGCATGATCCCAAAATCTTAAGTCTGGTCATATCAAAAGCAGGCAGAACCGAAGGGCGTGTATGACAATATGTATGGATGTGGAAGAAGCTAGGAATATATGCTAGGATAGACGTGTGTGGCGGTCCATCCTCTCTGCCTACCCTTACGAGGAAATGGCGTAATGGTGGTAGTAGTAGTAGTATTTTTGTCTTTTATTCAGAAAAAATATAATTATGTAAAATTACAAGTAAATACAAATTTTATATAAATTTAATACATATACGAGTATTAACATTAACGTTTCCCATTACGTAAAAGAAAAAACAATTATTTTGTACATAATTGAGAGTGACGTCTTACAAGAATGTGATTATTTTATATTTAATTAGTTAATCTTTTCAGAAGAACATATACATTAAAATATATATATATATATATATATATATACACGTGTTTTCAATCAGTGCTACACTAAAAATAATTAAGAATACATATATTTCATATTTATTTCCTTTGTTCATTTCATAATGGAAAAATATTCCTCTGTAAGTATAATGATGTTGCGCTTTTATTATTATTATCAATATATTACAAAATTTATAGAAGGGAATGTAGAAGTCTAGGCATGAACAGGGCTTATGACCTGTTATTTGCTGGTTTAAGTGACCACTTTACTCACTGTGTAACATTCACCATTCCGCTTATATTTGATTATTTATACTTATTTGATACTTCCATCTGTTGACATTTGTGAAGTTAAAGAGCTAAAACCTTTATTGCTGCGGGTGAGATTCATATCATTGAATTATTTCACTCACATACTAGGCAACGCCTTTAATTTAAAAAAAAATATATACTCCTTCTTGGACCAGGTGGATTTATCAACAATGTTTTGAGTTACCAATTTTTTTGCAGACAAGGACTGGATAAAACAAGCTATGACAATCAATTAATCAACAACAAACTGGACTCAACTACAAGCTAAATTACACAAAAGAAATAAAATAAAATAATTTAATGGTATGTAAAATAAAAATTTCAAAACTATGCAGTCCTCCTTAGAACAGTTTTCTTTAGTGAAGAAGACTCTTAACCTTATTCTGTAAAAAAAATAATCATTTAGCAAAATTATTTTTAAAAAAAATAGCGAATGACTGGTCGACTTCCATATTTCCTTCTCTTAAATGTTCTCCATCTCTATTTTAATACGGTGATGCATTAGAACTCCGTTTATCCGAACACCAATCATCCGGATTGCCAAATATCCTAATTCTTATCAGGAAAAAAAATAAAGGAGATTTAAATTTAATTTTGCGATTAACTTTGCTGGACATGTTTAAGCGAGTTTTTAATAAGTTTACAATTCGCTGTATTTTTTCAAACGCAATAAAATCTGGCACTTATCAATCCGGATAATTGAAGTTTTACTGTTTTCTTTTTCGTTCTTACTAACATGCACTATAGTTTTTTTTTTATATAATATTTTTTAGTGGTACTGCCGAAAATCTCTGCTTTTATGATTATTAAAATTTAACAAATGATTTTTTTATTGAACCACCCTAAAATGTTTAATTTCAGCACAACGTACTTATTTAGTTGCAATATTACCGGCTAGAGGGAGATAGTAAACTTATCGGGGAGGCAGAAGCAGCGAGCCAAAGAGAGATAAATATATGATATCTCTCCCTATTACAGACGTCTAGTTGACGGATAATTGATGATGTAACAATGTCATGGAGGCGAACGCTTTATTAGACAGTTGAATGCTGAATAGCTGAATGCTGTTTATTATGGGAAATATAGTCTACTACATTATTGGTTTGGGCCTCCGCTACGAAGCGAGCTCCCTCTGTATTATTTATTATATATCTAAACCAGTATTACAAGCTGCATGTTGATGGTAGACATCTATCGGCGTGGATAGTTAGTAATAAGTGAGCAATGGCGTAGGACGTCAATTGCTAAAAACTACATGGTTTGTTAATACCTACTAGAGATGCACCGAATACGGATTTTTTCAACCGAACCAAATACGAACATTATTATTTGGTTTAGCGCTTACCAAAATGATTAAATTAATTACACATGTGGTTTGTCGCGCTGAACAAGTTTGTGCAGGTTCGATAGGAGCTAGGCGAAATGTTTAACAATTAAAACTTAAAATATATTTAATTGATTATATGATATTGATTATATGATTGAACGTTATTTCATTATTATTATTTACAAGGTTAAGTCTTACTATGATATATTATGCAAGACACGGTACAAATTGGAGAGCAAATGGAAGTCAACGGGATGAAAATGGCCATAGTTATTTGATTTCACCACTAAAACGCTTAATTAGCGATTTTTATAAAGCCACAAACTTCCGCTTGCATGGGGCCCCATCTTAATGTGTGTCCACCATGAGTAGTTTAATATTTGATAAATATTCAGTATTTCAACTTAATATTATGCCGAATACCGAACATATACCGAATATAACACTTGTGAAAACCTATAATTGGCTTATTTGTAATTCGTTTTGTTTTATATTTAAGATAAATACGAATATAGCTGTTGGTTTTCCAAATAAATAATAAAAAAATAAACATTTATAAAACCACTCTAAATATGCCGAATACGAATAATTACTGAATAATATTCGGTGTATTTCTAAAATCTACAATACACTTGAACCTCTTTTTACACGGTGACGTTCCAGAAAGTTCCGTGTAAAAAAAGTAAAAATCAGTTCGGGAATTTAAAAAAATCAATTGTTTACTGTTTATTGTACCTACATGTTTCTTTAAATATAACGTGACATCAAAATACTTTTAAAAAACTTGAACTAGATTATTCACAACTATATTATAATACATCAGTAGGTAAAAGAGCGATGTAAAGCATTCCAATAACGAATAGTATTTTATATTAAGATTATTCTATAACTTATCTAATTTTTTGTTTTGTACACCATTTAGTGAAAAGGATCTATATAATATTGTTATAGTATTTGCTACAATCAATATATTGTTAAGTTTCCGCAAACCAAGTTTTATAAAATTTACATTGAAAATAAATGTATAAGTGGTATTTTTCTATAAACAATTATAAAAGCGTCATCTATGAATAATTAGTTTCATATTTTCATTTACAATCACCTTAATATTACATACACATCGCTCAATTAATGGTTGGTCAATTTAATTTTTGGACCGTGTTATTTCGAAACCGTGTAAAACGAAGTTCCAGTGTAGATATTTCCGAAATCGGAAAGCGTATTTTCTCAAATTTATGATGTATTAGGTTTACTTATATTTATATATATATATATATAAGTAAACCTAATATATAAACCTATATATATATATATATATATATATATATATATATATATTTATTTTTTTAAACCAACACAGTCATAGTTATAAACAATACATACAGAATAACAACAAATAACAAGACCAATTACGGGTTTCATATAGGAACAAATATATAAAAAACAAAACGTACAAATTTCTGAAAAAAAATGTATCACAATAACAATGAAATAATAAAAGAATAAAAGAAAGAGTTTTTTGTTTACTCGGACTTTAAAATCCTTTTGCCGGCGGATCCATACGGAGTAACCCCAGATCAGCCTTCCCTTCTTTCTTCTTTCAAACAAGAGAAAATATTTACAATATTAAATCTGGTTGTGGTCCCGTGGCTAGTGTTACGGACTCACGGGCCTCTGGCCAGAAGTTCAAACCCCACTCTACCCCAACTTGATTTCCATTTTCTAATAATGAGTCATTTACTACTCGTTGAAAATGGCCACCAAAATTGAAATATTTGTCTTAATTATAAGAACGAAAAAAAAAAAAAAAAAGTGCACGAAAAAAGCTAAAATGACGTTATGAAATGTATCGATTAGGCGACTATTTTGTACTTTGCTAATCGAATTTTGTATTTAGCGTATTTAATATATGGTGGCTTTCGAACCTCGGACTTCTCGAATCCGTTAGTCACATTAGCCACGGGACCTCAACCCGGTTCAATTATGATCGCAAACTTTTCAAAACATTTGTTTGTTTTCGAGCCGCCAGTGAATACGGTGTTCCAGAATGTGGTTTGAAAATTTAATTTAGCTGGAAGCGTAAACATGGGAAGGGGGGAGAGGGGAGAGTTTCGGAATCCGGCGAATTTGAATTTATCTCAGGCGTTCGAATATCCGAATTTCGAACGTGGCTTATTGTGTTGTGTCATGTCTGATGGAAGATAAATTGACTTTTATCAATGCGCGCTCTTATTCCGAGAGAATATAAATAAGTACCCATATAATATTTGAACAGTTCAGTTTTTCAGATTTGAATTTGTACTTTTCTACACCACCGTTCCACATAGGGAAATATAACTTTTTTACAATCTTAAATTAAGAAGGGTCTATGAAATACTGTCAAGCAAAAATATTTTTTTTTGCTAAAAAGCAGCATTTTTTTTTAAATTTAAAATTTTTAATTTCCACGAAAACGGTCCATTGCATTGGCCACGCCCCTAATACGTCGCGATTCGTGTAAATTTTTAACTTTGTATTAACCGTTTAAATTTAAGTAAGTAGTACATCGTTACGAATCTTTACTTCACAATGAGGAACTTCAGCCCTAGGGGAAATTGGATACAAAAAATATTTTCTCACGCGGGGTAAAAATTAGAGCATTAAATTGTAAGGCAAAGTTTCTTGAAAATGTACAGAAAAAATAATAAAAAATATTTTGATAAAAACGCACTACTTTAAATGACGTCACTGGTTCATGTGAATTAACCTATGATCTGAGAGCTATGGAAGATTTCCGGTCTGCTTGTCGCTTCTGGACCAATAGGAAGAACTGAATGAGAATAAGCGGAAGTGAACCTCTGACGTCACACGCGGAGTTATTTCAGAAATACAAAACTTTGAAAAATCGTAGCCCCGATAATACGATATGCAAAAATTAAAAAAAAAAAATTGACTTAGTTTAACAGTCTATTAACAAATAAAAAATTTTAAAAAAACCACTGAACTTCCTCATTATCAAGGCCAAACATGTTGTGTTTTTTTAGGGACTTATTTTTGAATAATTTATTTTTTAAAGTTATGTATGAAAACATTTCTCCATAATATCCATATTGATTTTGAAAATACAATTAATTTCTGTCAATCCATTTCACATATTTTAATCGTTATTCGTGTTCTTTCCCTATTCTCTATCACTGCCGTAGGTATAGAGAATTTACCATTCTAAACAGCTAAGTTAACTTTTTTTCAGTAATACAAAAATGCCTAAGCTTTCATATCCCAAGCCAGGTCCACCGCCGCATCCTCAACACGCTTGTTATAGGAGGAGGGAGCAGATGCGTCCGTTCTCTAGCTTCAATATTAGTATTAAAATAAACCAGGCATAAACATTCACTTTCTATCACTTCTTCGCGTTATTTTGAATAATCCCACTTCGCCTGCTTATATGGGAGAGCTCTTCCAACATCTATCACAACATGAACTATCTCTTTCTAGTAACTAAAGAACCCCTTTAATACTCACTCACCGCTATAATTCTTTTCACTTTCTTCTCTTTCACAGTAGTAGCTGTTCGATTATGGAATAATCTACCCACTAATGTTAGAGACGTTTCTTTATTTACATTTAAATCGAGATTGAAATATCACTATCTAAATATTTGAGTTGTTCCTTTCTCCTTCTTTCCTTCCCATTCCCCTCTCCTCTCTACATAGTATAGTGTAGATTTTCAATTAATTTTATTTATTTGTTTATTTTTATTTGGGAATAAAACAACAGTTTATACATACTTTGTATACGGAAAATAAGAATATATTTAAACGAAAATTGTGAAAACAGTCAATACAAATTTTCCACAGTGGTGTAAGTTATCGCAATTTCACAATTAAGAAATGTTAGGCAGTTAGAAGTTGCAAGTAAAATAAAAATACATATATTTATAAACAGTAATAAAAATAAAGTAAATAGAAACAAGATAAATTTAAATTTAAAGAATAAGAAAATAAAAAAGTTATATGAAAATAATGTAAGGATGAACAAAATATAATAATGAACATACGAGTACATACATAATTACTGACATCGTATAACTAAACGGGTGTACTGTCAATAATGAATCTTCTATATTTCATATAGGATACATATATTTTGTATACAATTATGAGATTCTGTCCATGTACTTGTAATTTTCTCAATCTGAACGGTTTGGGTGGGTAGGAATAAATTGTCTCAAAGCAGTATGCCCGCCCGTATGTAAATTGTATTTGTACATAAAGTGTTCAATAAATAAATAAACCTTACTTACTTACTTTAATTACTTTAATTTTAGTCGGTAGATAATTTATTTATTGCGTATGCAGACACTTGGTAGAATTCCATATTAAATTTGGTAATGTATCCAAAATAAAACACGTTAATTGAATTTTAATTCTATTTTATTTTTTTAAATATACAAGAGGGTATATTGTGACGCGTTTCGTCTTGTTGGGACATTTTCTCAACTTTTTTTTTCTCGTTCCAAACTCGTTTTGAAAATGTCCTAACAATACGAACCGCGACACAATACACTTTCTTGCATATTTAAAAAAATAAAGTAGAACTAAAATCCAATAAACGTGTTTTATTTTGGGTACATTACCAAAGTTTACGAACGTCCATTTTATTGTTTTTATCGTACATTCGTCTAAGAAGTCGCATTCCTTTTTTTCTAGAGTTTTCTGGAGTATTGCCCATTGCTTATAAGCGTTAAACATAAACAAGCCACATGGAACATGGAAATCTAGTCTTCGTTTCACCTTCATGTTTCAAGTCTTAATCACGCTCTTTATATAACTCTAAATTAATCAACCACTGACGTGTAAACCCTCTGTTGTCTAACGTGAGAAATAATAATATTTACTAAACATGTTCTCTAGAATGTTTTCTGGAATGTCATCGACGCCGACGTCGTATCGGCGGGCGTCGGCGTCGGTTGAGTGTGACGTAGGCAATACGATGATCCTCAAAATTCCGCCCCTTTTTATTAATTTTTGGGTCCAAACAATAAGATGTGAATGAGGAATTAATCTTTTGGTGTCATTTATAAAAGGGAGCCGGTAGAGTTAAGTTAATTAAAATAATGATAATCTAAATTCATGTCGTTAAATTAATATTTTAACATTTTGTATTACTATTTTTTCAGAACTTATTAATTAAAATGAATTTCAATTTTGATGTCAAGTAATTAAAAGGAATCACAAACTTTCATTGACTATTTTTTGTAAAGTAGACTTGTAACTTATAACCCAAGACGAGTGTTTTCGACTGCATAAATGGCTAGGTACTCTCAGGTAAAAATATTCTTAACTCTTGTGTGGCTGTGATGTCACGCTTGTCTACATACGATCCAAGGCTTGATGTTTCTCTCTTATTTAAAAAAATGATGATGTTGTTTTTTTGTAATCTTCAAATGGACATTTTCACACCGGATTTGGAAAGTAAAATTTGTATAACTATTCTGGATTTTAATACAAAAAATATTTGTCCTTGCTACGCGAAGAGTGAACGTGACAATACAGCAATAAATCTGTGTAAGACAGAGCACGAAGATAGAACTCATAACAAAGAAGATAGAGACTCTGTTCTATAGCCGGTGTGTGTGTGAAATAGATTCAGCCGGTTATTGACAATGATGGAGGATGCAAGCATGTGTGATAACCGGCGTATTTATGAATTTTATATTATTTTGCCATAACAGGGCTAAATTATATGTATATTTTAATAAATTATGGAAAACGAATTATTAAACAATATCTCTCCGTGTTTTTTTTTCAAATGCCTGAACTTTAGCCGTCTTTTGCTTGTTGTGACACAATGTTACATCACCCCGCGCAAAGGAATTATTTACCACGCTATTTTAAGAGTCAAATACTATAATAAAAAAGGATTTTTGGAAATAAATTATACATGTGAATAATCAGGTCGTGTAATTGCAATTTAGTCATGGGGAAGCATGACAATATCCGACATAAGCCCTCAATGTAATTTTCTAAACTTACAATGAAAGGGGCAATGGCATTGATTTTTTGGATGCATACCAGGAACTACATAATAATATGTTTATTCTAATGTGAAAAAATGTTTTTATGTGGGATGTGAATGTTTTTATTTTGTGAGATATTAAACTATAATTTATTTATTTCTTATATATACGGCCTAAGCCAATGACAACAGTTGTATGAAGAAACTGAACAAAAAGAGGGTAAAACTACATAGCAAAGACAAACAAGGGCAATAAAATATGGTAAAAAATAAACACTATCAACATACATATAAGACTTCGAGCTTACCCATGCCAATCCATCTTCTTCCCACACTGAGTTAATAGCGGAGAGATCTACGAAAAGCCGGAATATATATCCCAAATAATTCCAAGTTGTGTGGAGAATTGATTCATCTAAACGTTCTGGACATTGGGACATAAAAACAAAAGTTGCTATACTTAAGTTTTAGAAATAAAACACATTGTTCTCAGCCTTTTTAAATAAATTGTAAATAAATGATAAAAAGTCTTTGGCGGTCATGTGTGCTTTGTTGAACATCGATTTTTCATACATACTGAAATACTTTGTAGAAGTTTTGCGACTGGAATTCAATTAAATTTTGGATTCATTTTCCTAAATAAAATTTAAATTAAATTAAATTTTCTTATAAAAATTAAGAATTGTGCTTTGCTGCAATTGGTATACATGGTTGGAGACATTGGCTTTGTTGGAATGGAATCGTTTTCAGAAAGCTCCAAGTTTGTTTTATCAAAGTGTGATTTAATTTTGTGAATTGGATCCTCTTCACGCTCCAGCAATATAGATCATAAATATGTTATGTCTTGGCTAGAAACATTCCGCAACAGTAAAACACTTTGGCCATCCTTGCTATATCCGAGTGGTGTATCACTCGAGCCAGAAGCGTCCAATACGTGGGAGTTCCTCGTCTCGGCTTATAAAAGTCTTCTGGATACAGGGATTGCTATCATACTTTCACAAGCTGTGTTTACTAACGCTTCGAACTCAATTTATTTCACATTTTTATACTTTTTGTGATAATTTCTATTTAAGGTGAGAGAGTTTGTTTATTTATTTTCCTTCTTACATCTAGTCAAATCGCCCAAGATGCATATAAGTTTATAGTGTGACGTTTATAATAAATCGTGAATCATGGTATGGCTATTTATGTACAGTTTTTTTCAAAATAAAGTACGTTATATTTGATTTGTATGCACTTTAAAAATAAACACGATTTAGATATGAAATTTGTGTATTCTAATCTATTGACCTAATTTTTAAAATTATTTTATAACAAAAATAACTTAGATATTTTAAAAACCAATAAAGTTAATAGTTACATTAGAAATTTAATGTTTTTATATCCGAATGCAACGAACAATTTATATTTTTATTTTGATCAAATTTGAGTGATTACTGTAATTTTCTTGATAATGTGTAAAATTTTCCAGGAAAAAAAATATATTCTAATTTTCTATGCCTATAAATGCAACTAACTATAAAGTTTTACTTTTTCTCGGTACGAAATGAGCAGTACAATTCAGATTTTTAACTTTCCAAATTATGTTGTAATAATTAAACAAAAATATATATATTTTAGTGCATTTAATGTAAAGAAGCAAAACTTTAATTTCCGATGAAATCAAGAATTTTTTTGTATTTGCAATTAAAAAAAATGATTCATTATATTGGAGAGTAGGTTTTTTGTTCATTGATTGGTACTTCAAAATAACACATTTAATTTTGTACTGTTCTTCTCGGTAGATAGACAATATAATTGTTGTTGTGTTCGCATATTAATTTGTTACTTCGATTAAAAGTTGTTATACAAATCGAATTATTGTAATTTAGTTTATATTTTAAATTCATCTTCAAATTGGCTTATAACATCATCAACGCTTTGAATAATATGTAATCATTTGGAATAGGTACTATCAGAAAAATCAATGGAACTTTTACAGTGAAAAGTAAACACGAAAGAGAAACGAAACAGGTCTAGGTTTTTAACGAAACAGGTAAATTAAATTGTAATATATTTCAGTAAAACATCTATAATTCTAATATGATACACCTGAGAATCGAGTCAGAATCCAGAAATTAATAATAAGCTTGGATAAAGGCCAATGTTTCTCGAAATAACTACATTACATTGCTTGAGTAATGTGTATTTAGAAGACTGAAATCTTCATAAATACAGATGGACTGGAAAATTTGACCCCAAAAAAATTAAGAACTACGTCTCAATTATACAACTCACCCAAGGATAATCTATAGAGCTGAAAACTTTATTTCTGTTGATGAGATTGACAGATATAACAACATAGAGAACGTTATTGAGAAAAATATGCTATTTTACTTCACAAAAATAAACGGATGGAAGAATTTAAGACATAGATATAGATGTTAACATAGGTAGAATGGTGATCGTTGCACAATGTGTAAAGTGATCACTTAAACCAGCCGACGCCAGGTCAAATGGCTAGACGTCTATATTTCCTGTTTTAATATATTGCAATCATTTTATAAAATAAAAAGAAGGAGCGATATTTAAATCTAATAAAAGTTGAAAAGTTGAAAAAGTTGAATTTCGGTTAACTTTTTTTGTACGGTGCATTTTATGACGAACACATAACAAATATTTAACTTTCATATTTTTTTAACTTTTGGTGCAAATCGCCCTTTGTTTCCCCGTGTCGTTTCACTCAGTCACCTTGCCATAAATTAAAACAAGTACATAGGTATATAATTAATGAATGTCCACTCAGAATTGTTGCAACCATTTGGACATTCTAAATATTGTTTTAAAAAACCTTTTTCAAAACCAACCTGTAGCTTTTTTTCAGACTCGCACATTGAAAAAACAAATTTCAGGGTTGAACTTTTTAAAAAATATTCTTTGTTTATAAAAGATTCGCGTTATTTAGAATTAACATTTACTGCCGTCAGTATATGTAGTACAATTGTATGTCACCCTTAATCTAATTTTCCCAATTCTGACGGCGATAAGGTATGTTAGTTCATTAGTTTGTTATTAAACAGGAAAAAACAGTCCGATCGTGAAAACTAGAGCCGTCACCACCCCTCCACCAGTCATGCTAAAACAGTTCACGCAGCAACCTTATTTTAAAAATAAAAAATATATTAAATTTGTAGATGTCAGTAGTTCCCCTAATGTTCCGCGACTGGTGGGAAGACTTCGAGCGCGAGCGGCCATCTCGACTGCTAGACCAGCACTTCGGCTTGGGCCTGAGAAGAGATGACCTTCTGTCGAACCTTAACTCCTTCCAAAACAGTAACTCCATCTTCCGCAACTCTTACTTTCGCCCGTGGAGGACACACAACATCGCCAGGCAGGAGTCAACATCCACCATTAATATAGACAAGGACAAATTTGAAGTGAGTAATACTGAATAATCTGAAGGAGTTAGTTCAAAGCTCATCATATTCTACGTAAATAAACAAAACAAAACATTAATCCATCGGGGGACCTTAGAATAAAGTACCTCCTTCAGCTTCGTAACGTAATATTATATTGCTAGATATTTTATTTCTTGCTCCTTAAAAAAAACGTATTGTTATTTTTGTACGTAACGAAAGGGTCAGTAAATTATATAATTCGTACACGCTAATAAAATATATCACATCAATACGTAGGTATTAGGTTTTAAGAAATGTAAAGTTTCTTTAAATATTTGATATTACTCTTAATTTCTTTATGTAGGTACCTAATCATTTAAATTATTGTTAAAACCATAATACAACAGGGGAATAAAAAATGGCGCAATTAAAATGACGACTTTTACCAAATTTCACATAACTTAGGTATATTAATGAATGAATATGACGCAATCCTAATCCACGGAAGATATTCAAATGTTTTTTCTTATACTCGATTTTAACATCAAAAGAACCCTTCGATTTGTTTTACAGCCCCTGATATGTTTTGTAAACTTTTTTTAAGGTTATTCTTGACGTTCAACAATTTTCTCCCAACGAAATTACTGTAAAAACAACAAACAACTGCGTGGTCGTGGAGGGAAAGCACGAAGAGAAACAGGACGAGCATGGTTATATCTCTAGGCAATTCACAAGACGGTATGTCCTTCCCCAAGGACACGACGCTGTCGATGTCATTTCCACATTATCTTCTGATGGAGTTTTGACAATTTGTTCTCCCAAAAAATCGTTGCCACCCCCGGGAACTGAAAGGGTCGTCCCAATAACTCAAACTGGTCCCAAAAAAGATACACAACCCACTGTCGAAACTCCCAAAGATTAATAAAATGTATTAGTATTATATTTTTTATTTAATTTTATATATTTTTTTACATTACAACAGTACCTGTGTTATTAAATAATAAACGTCTTGAAGTATTTTAATTTATTGACAGTGTTAATTTATTTTTATTGATACATTTTATAACTCATTTCAAAAAGTCCCTCAAAATTTAATTATTTGGGTAAATCAAAAGAACTCAAATATTTATTTTTCAGAAAAAATAAATCCTGTCCATAATCATTGATATAATATGTATTCATTTATTTATTTTTATTTCACGTTTTATAAAACTCGTGTCAAAGCATTCATTTACATGATGTAATATATACTTATGGTGTCTAAAAAAAAATAAAAAAAACATTTTCACATTTAAATCCACACAGATATAAATATATACATAAACAATAGTAAGAAAAAAAAAGAAGAAAAAAGAAGAAGAAAATGTATATATAGTATATAATAGATGCGGGCGGCACAAAGCACTCATTCAACTGACGTTTTGGAACTTTGGTGGGAAATAATGTTAGTAAATGTGAAGTAGCGTAAAAAGGCGCGGTATATAGCTTTGAACTTACAATAAACTGGCATAGACAGAAATACTTTTTTACTACACTACGCGTTTTGCATGACAATGTTAATGCGGCATGACACGATAACGCTCATTTTTGGCACATAATTTGAACCTATCGTTCTACGAAGCATAATCTCTATTTAATTATACCTTATAGTGTCTATGGTACAATTACACTACAGTCCCATTTAACTGAATTTGATGGGACCGTTGAGGCTTCGATTAAACGATAATTCGGTTAAACTTGAAAGTATGTAGATAGCGAAAATGTGCGGCGTAGAATTAATAAAAACGCGTCATTTCAATAAAACACATAAAAACATTTCTGCATGATGGAATACAAAACTAAATCGAGGAAGTAAAAAAATGTGTTTTTTTGTTGCTTTATATGAGAAGAACGTTTTTTTGCAGCTTGATCTCTAAGGCGTTTAATGAGAAACAACTCAGCAGGAGATATTTCCTTTTGTTGTTCAAGGTAGAGGTCTTCAAATATTCTAGTTGCTTCTGAATGGTTTGGCCCTTTTTTTCTTCTTTTTCGTGACGCTTAATGTATGAAAGCAGTATAGAATATGGTAATATAAAAAGTATTTCGGTGATTCGGTTGATCCGGAAATTCGGTTAGACGGGACTGTAGTGTATTGTGTATCCATATTACACTTTTTTTTTTTTGATCTTGAAATAGAGAACACAAATATGTTCTTATATGTGCTCCAATAATAACTCATACGATTATTATTTATTGTCACGTGAAACATTTATAATACAATGTTACAAAACAATATTTCAAAGTACTTACCTGGTTTTATGTGATCATTGCATGTTTAGTCTATGATATAATATTTTAATATCTTGTTGAATGTCTATGACTTATTCGACCGTGTTCGCCATTCAAATTTGACGTTTCCCAGAATAATAAAAATCGTAGAACGTAAACATGGCAACGATGCGTTTTATTAGGATTAGTGAATAATTATTTCAAATATTGTTTGAAAAACTTTTAACAGAAGCTTTAAGGTTAAAATAAGATCGATTATTCCCAACACACGTGCATATTTTATGTACCTAAATTGGGGAAAAGGTTATGTTTATATTATTTCGTTGTCAATGTAATCCATCCGATAACATATCTTTGTAGGAAATAGTTATCATTCGCATGCATCTGTCTATCCAACCATATCCAACACACCGCGTCACTGTGCTGTAAAAAGAGCGTAATTTTGCTTATCGAAATTGAAAATACATTTATTGTTTATTTAACATCAGGCAAGCGTCACGTTTAGACGTCAATATGTAAGACATCGAATGTTTTTTTTCGGAAAAAATTACCATTTTCAATATGTCACCGCTTATGAAATATCGATGGATATCTTTCTATGAGTTGATTTTTACATTTGTCGGATTAATTATTTTTCTCTACGGATTTTTCCCTCTCAAATATCAAGGAGGGCCGCCTGCAGATTGGAGTGACTTGCCAAGCAGTATTCAAGGTTTCACGTGAGTAATTTATTGTTTTTAATTAAAAGCTTAATTGTCCAATTTTTAAGAAAATGGTTAACTGTATTTTGCTTTGGGTATCCTAATATGAAATAAAATTTGATTAAGTTTAACATAGTGTTGTAATATTTATTGCAAAATATAATTCATTAAATTGAAATATTTCATGCTTAAATGGATATAAGTTTTCAAAAATTATGTATTTTTCAAGGTTTTGGTTGTTTTTCCTGGTAATACATTTTTTATGCAGTGTGATTTTCGTTTTATTTATGAATAAAAATAATAAAAGTTATCAAAGTCCTGGTGTAATACTTTTTGCTAACCATGAAGAGTTAAAAATTAAATATCTGTCTATTTATGAAATTTAAAAATACATTAATCTATTTTCACCAGTTTCATACTTAAATGAAAAGCTTTTCTAATAAAATAGTTTTGCAACATAATAATTATGTGGTGCAGATTGATTGACATTATTATGATTGAGGATTATATTTTTTAAAAAGCCAAAAATTGTGCAGTGATATCTGCTGCGTAATGTCTAAGACACTTACCTCACACACAAGGGTTTCTGGGTTTGATTCCTGTTGAGATCACAGTAATTCAATGTGGTTTTCCTTAAGCCTGGGTGTTCTGAACTGTAATTTACGTCTGTAATTAGACTTCTTCACCTGGTTTGATTCAAATACTGTTTTCAAAAGTTTAAATTCCAAAGCAAATTTTTTTTATGTAAGGATGCAGAGTATTAAATAGTATTATGCTTTTTCTATTCTTGCAAATGTGTTAAGTATTTTAATATTTAAACCACATTGGTTCACAGTACTTATCTAGGCCTATACATATAGTTTGATTGCTTCTGCTGTTGGTAAATAAACTTAGAAAGTTCTGTTTTTTTGACACCATTGTGTTTTTTAGGGATGAAAATGATTTAATCCTCGTTTTCATTTTTCCTTGTGACGTCACTCTGCGTCACCTTTTCCACCTAGTTATTCTACAAAATCTGTAAATAAAAAAAAATAGAAATTTACAATTATTGGCAAGCTAATTTGTGAATGATGTCAACTTAAAATTTTGTATAAAAAGTGTGTAAATTTTAAACTTTTTTTGCTCATTTTTTGTAGATTAAAGGACCAGTTGCACCAAAAGAAGTAACATTAAAGTAAAGTTAAAGGTCAAACAATTTGTCAAAATGTAAAAAATGGTTTGCTTAAAAAAATGTACGATAAAACAAACTATTTTGCATATTTTGACAAAGCAACAGTTATTTAACATTAAACCTAACTTTTTGCAGTGCAAACTTAAATGTTTGTGTTATTATTATGTCTCAAAAGACATTTAAAAGAAAACCAAGGTGTGATTGCACTAAATTTCCTCATTGAGTGCAGGTTAAATTGATTCATAGCTGTGGTTTTTTTTGGTTCTTTTTAGTTTGGATAAAGAAAAGCTGTACTCAAAAAACCGTACCAGAGTGGTTCTGATGGTAATAGATGCGCTTCGTTATGACTTTGTGGCACCCAAATACATGCCGTTTACATCAGAGCTAATAAAGAATGGAAGTGCGTGCCTTTATGAGGCACAAGCTAAACCTCCTACAGTCACAATGCCAAGAATTAAGGTGATCCATAAGATAATTGCACATATTTGTAGATAGATGATATATCAGCAGAAATGAAAGAATATTTTGGGTATATACTTACAAAAATATTTGTACACAAGTAAATTTAGGATTTAATTGACATCAATGAGATTTTCTAAGAAATATTTAATGCTCGTATTCAGAGACAAATCTACAGCGAAGAATGTACATTCTAATCTATAACTTGAAGGTGAGGACTGATGAATGCACTTTGCCCAGCTTAAAGTTTGTCTTTGAATACGGACATAAGTGCCATGTAGACAGAAGTTTTACAACCCTAAGAGCAGGTTAACCTAGTAAAAGGAATCTTAATTTTTTTTTTCAAGTAAGTAAATAAAATTCAATAATGGTGTCTTTTTGGGTTTTCTTATTATTTTTATTTTTAAATTAGCAAAAAATTACGAAGGTAATGGTATTAATATTTTTTCATGTGACACGCAATGTCAGATAAATTTTCTACTACCGTTTAAAATATGCATATTTTGAATTACTGAAAATGATATATTTCTGCCCCCGTGGGACAAACAACACTTACGCCGTTTTGACACCAAACTTGTACTCAATGTTTATTAGAAGCACAAACAGCGGTCATAACATGTGACGTCAAAATGACATGATGCTAACTAACAGCTGTTTTGTATGTGCTCATTTTTAAACCCAAAAATTATTTATGATAACTTGTTTTGAATACATAGATAGTTATTTTTAACATTATTTCTGACTTGTGGAAATACACTATTACAACATTATTTTTCAGTACCTAAGCAGCCGATGACAGATCATAATTTCTGGAATGGCCTAGACTAGCATATTTCCCGTAATAATTAATTCATCTCTATACCTATTTATTATTTTTAAATCCAGCGCTTGTCGACAAAGATTTAGGCGTATTCAAAATATTGACAAAAAATTACATAAAAATTTTCATTTACTTTGGAAATATGAAAATATGCACAGTTGATAATCCTTCTTCATTGTTAGTATATCAAATTACCACAGAAGTCTTGAGATCTACTCCTGCCTAGATAAAGTGATTTATCTATGAAACTTATATGCCGAATCTGTCTCCTTGTAACACTTTTCTTGTAATGTTAACAACTGAGAACTAAATGTCGGAGAAGTCATATTTTATGAGTCTATTATATTTAACACCCGGAAATATCTCAAACCGTGACACAACTCAAAAACAAAAGCAGTTGAACATGCACCTGTAAAATCAATAAACAACATTCATTAGCAAAATCTAGTTATAAATGTTTTCAGAAATAACAATGGCATAGTCCCACTATTATTTATTTTTGTATAAAACATTTTAGTATCACAATACTGTTTGCTTTTAATACCTCAATACTTTTAAGAATTGTGCGGATAGAAAATATTATTCAGTTATATTTCTGCAAACTTACCTAAAAATTTGGACTTATGCCATTATTATTGCTAAGGTGTGGTTGATTAATATTATTTATTTATTATTAACTTTATATTTTTTTTTTATTGAATTGTGTTTTTATCGGACACCATAGAGAAAAACATCTCTAGAACATTCCTTATCAGAGTAAATAATAGTATCAAGAAAATATAGTATGCAGGTTTTATTACTCGTAAATATGTCACATTCTGAGTTTGCTGACCTCAGATTTACAGTAAGCTCTGCAGTTCAATGGCTTAGGAAAACCGATTCCTTCCTCTATGTTAATGTCATAATTACTAATGAATAATTTGAATTTGCCTAATGAAAAGTACAAAGATAACACATTGCAACATGCGATGCATTTTACTTATGGGATCAGTGGAGTGGAAACTTACCTTTTGGATACTAAATTTCTATAATTAAAAGAACACTTTCTTTTGATTATCATGCATGGGTGAAGCATGCTTCCTTTAAACAGTTGTGTTGTTTTTATAATTAAAAAAGTATTGTAAATTAATTCTCCATGTTTTTTCTTCATATGCACGTTGAAATTTTGTTTATTACTATTAAATGTTTCCTACAATCAGATAGTGATGTACACGAGTAAATCATTTAAATGACACCAATTTAAATGTATTAAGATCTCTTTCTTGACAAATTTAACATGTATATAATTTTGACCTTATTCTGCACATAGCACAAACATAATATTATAAGGTGGATTTTGGCTATTATTGCAAAGTTTACTGTATATGCGTCTGGACTATCTTATTTATAATTCTGGTTCTAAGTACTTATTCTCTCCAAATTATTTAACTTTGTAATGAAACCTGTCTGCATTGTTGTACAGTTGCACAGAATACCAATTGTTTTATCACGTCACAAAAGGTTTATTTAATTAAATAATTATGCCTGGGTATGATTGTTCATTAATTTATTTATTTATTCTTTAGTCTTCAAATTGGAAGAGGCACAAAGCGGAGTGGAGAAGAACAATAAACTTTTGGAGAGACGTCTTTGCAAGTTTCTTTTTTTTGTATATTTTTTCATCATCTGGATTCACGCTTGCTTACATTTCATTTGTATTGGTTTGTGGAAAGTAGAACTTAGTGAATTTAAAAAATATATTTGTTTATGTTGTATTGTGTTTGTAAATACTAACCAAAGAGTTCAAAAAATAATTTGAAATTTAGTATTCATCGCTTGTGCTTCCATTTTGATTTTGTAAAGTGGTTTCTCAATGTTTTTGTCTTCTTCATTTCTCTTTGTCTCTTATAAAAAAATGTATCAATTTTTTTGTGTTCTTTACAATTTTCATTTTTCATATTTGTTTCCAAAATCCAAGACAAAATCATTGTAAACATCTTATCAGTAACATTGTTATATTTCGTCCATGTATGCCAATGTTCTTTTAGTTACGAGCGGCGTAACTCATTTAATTAAGTTTAAGCCCACTAAGCCCAATATTCTCCACATCGTTCTTTCTATTTTCGGTTGAATTGTTAATGTAATGGCAAAGCACGTTAGCCATAAATAAATGCATGAAGTCCCAGGTTCATTTTTTTTACTGAATCTCAACATTCTATAACAATCTCTTCTCTGTGGAGTGTAAAATTAATTAAACATGTTATAATAAATTTAAATTAATTAGTCTTCAAAAAAACAGGTGACATGTAGCAACTTTACAGAAGAGCCTGTAAAAGTTTTTTTTTTAAAATAAAAATTTAAAATACGAGATTCTTTATCGAGTACTTTTTAGTTTTTGAATATTTGATTGGCTCTTCCGTAAAATCACTTCATGTCTCTTGGTAACTTTTTCCTTTATTTCGAAATTAATTTGACCCATTAACAAAAGAAAATATGAATAGTTTTTCAAAAAATTTTACCATTAAATTGTATTTTAATTTGCATGAAAACGCTATGGTTTTTTCAGCTTTGGTATTGTTGCCATGCTCTTACATTTAGAATGTACCTAAAGCAATATCATAACCTTTAATAAATATAATATCAATTATTAATTCCATGTAGGCTATGACGACTGGCAGTGTTTCTAACTTCATCGATGTAGCTCTGAATTTTGGAAGCTCAGCTGTAACAGAGGACAATTTTTTAAAGCAAGTTAGAATGAATGGAAAGCACATGGCATTCTTTGGAGATGACACTTGGTTAAGACTTTTTCCCGACATGTTTAGGAAAAGTGAAGGCACCACATCTTTCTTCGTGTCAGACTATACTGAGGTAAGGATTGATTGAATTTAATTATTTTTCTTTTAAAAAAATTAATTGATGTACATCATATTTTTTTAATTCAAAAATGTCTCCTGTCTTCTTTAAATGTCAGATTAAAAATAAATTTACAATATTTTGAGTTTGCCCAAATGTTTTTAGACAAGGAATGAATTTCACTCCTAGGGAGTTATTAACAACAACAAACCATCACGCCGTTTCTCCGTAAGGGTAGGCAGAGAGGATAGAATGCCGTCACTCTGTCTTTGCATACAGATCTCGCTTCCTCTACATTTGTACGTCTTCTCACACATGCGTGCCAATTATTCCGACTTTTGACATGTCCATTTTCAAATATTTGCTGGATTTGGTCATGCCATTTTTTTCTCGGTCTTCCACTATTTCTGCATCCATTTTTTTAGCTGTTCTTTCGCTGTCCATTTGCTCTACATGCCCAAACCTATGCAGAGCTCCTTTCTTGATTTTGTCGATAATGCTAATTTCAGCCTTACATGATGTATGGATATCGACATTTGTACATCTATCGTACATAGTTTTACCACACATTCGCCTGAGAGATTGCATTTCGACAGCATTCAGCCTACTTTCATCCCTGTTTTTCCAAGTCCATATTTCACTCCCATACATCCAGGATTGGCACCAGAATCCATTGTGAACTGCTAATTTTTCCTCTTGTGACAAACTTTTATTTAAGTTATTGGGATTAACATATTGCGATAGAGACGGAGAACATTTTAGGGAAGGAAATATGGAAGTCTAGGCATTTACAGGGCTAATGATCTGTTATTGGTTGGTTTTAAAGACCACTTTACGCGCTGTATTTTTCACTATTCTGCCTATGTTTGAACATCCATATTTCTTCCACCCTCAATGTGAACAGTGTAAAATGACCACTTAAACCAGCCAATGACAGATCATAAGCCCTGTAAATGCCTAGACCTCCATATTCCCTTCTCTAAAATGTTTTTCATTTCTGTTGTAGTAAGTTAAACATTAGTGTATTTTTTCCTTCCATTCTTTGTTAATTTATCATTGTACTGATAAATTCTTATTATTACTGCTTTTTTAATTTTTGTATTATTTGTGCATAAACTATTTGCGTATGTTTTATTTCGTAATTATGCATATAGTACATGTCTAAATAAACAAATAAATATATTCTTCTTCTACTTCATCTTTTAAGAGATCCTCAGATCCTCATAAAATTAATTTTTCCCCTGATATGATGAGGTCCAACTGTTCCTCCAAATCTTGGGTGGTCTTCTGGGCAGTCTGGATCTGCTCCATCGCACGATATCCTCTATTTCACACGGCTCTCTAATTAAAGCATTACGGATTTGGTCTCAGGGCGTTTTTTCAGTAATGGATCTTAAGATAGGCTTACCATACGTCCCGGCTTGACCGGGATTGTAATGGTTTTGGGTATTCTGCCCTTCCAAGCTAAAAGGCAGCATCTAGCAAAAATTAAAAACTGTGTTTATTTAATGCCACCTGATAAACAACTGTGATCTTTCTAAACAGCTTACTCTAATAAATACATCTAAAATGTACCAAAAAAACTGTTGTGATAAATATATGGTAAAAAAATACCAAATATGTAAAACCTCAATTTCCTCAAAACTTTTTTAAATGTTTGTTGCTGCCTTCTTGCTTGGAACGGCAGTATTGGTCCCGGCGTCTCCGCCAGTTTGGTATTTTGTCTCGGTTAACGGTCAACGACCACCCAAATTAAGTATGTTCAAAAATGGGTCCAATTATTCAAAAAATTTTATGAGCAACACGTTGATGTACCGAATCTAATAAAAATGCTGCAGTACATTTTGTGCCTCACGGGAACTTCCGCACCCTTAAAGCGTGTTTTTTTTATGATGAAACACGTTTGGTCAGACGGACGAGGCTGCATGCTGCAGTCTACCTTACGAGCGCTTTTGTATTGCAAGCTAAACTTTGGAATTTCATCATCATCATTCCCTTTCCGCGCCTAATAGTGCATAGGCACTGCATCGGTACACCATCGCAGTGTATTTTGATCGTTTTTGTTACATGAAGGTAAGATAATCAGACTTACGCTTCAGGTACCAGTCCAGGGACTATGAAATATTTTTGTGTAAAAACACCTTTTCAAATAAATATTTCATGTCAACCATGTCGGGAATCAAACCCGAAACCTCTTGCATGGTAGGCAAACGTGCTGACCACTGCACCACGAGGCCGACAAATTGGAATTCCATGCAATGACTTTTACAAAAAAATTAAGAAGAACGACAAAGTTCTGAAAAAGGTACACTCTAGCGAAAAATACAAATGGTACAATAAATAATTACATTTTCTATATAATGGTTTTAGTAACCTGTTTTTTGTGTGCATTTAATAAAACAATTTTCGGAAAAGACATTTGCGTTTTTTTCTCTAGTCTGTTCAATCTCTCACTTCTGTCCCGGTTTGAAATTCCATGATTATGGTAAGCCTACCTTAAAACCTTCATTTCAGCAGTTCTGAGTAGCCCTTTGGTACAAACAGTATCAGCCCGCGCTTCCACATCATACATCATGATTGGTCTCTCACATGTCTTGCATATTCTGACCTTGCGTATTTTAATGGTATACCTTTTAACACAAATATAATCGGTTGCAATTATTTGCGCAGTGCACTGTGATTTTAGAAGTTAATGTTCGATCAACATCACCAATAAAATAAATCTGAAATGAAGAAAAAATATCTCAATACTGTGCTTGCCAATTAATTTATATTTCTAACGTTTTAAGGTGGATTTGAATGTTACTCGGCACCTTGACTATGAGCTAACTTCAGCAGCCAACGGCCCTAGCTGGGACCTCATGATCCTGCACTACTTAGGGCTCGATCACATCGGCCACTTGGAGGGACCATCTAGCCCCAAAGTGATCCCCAAAATGGCTGAGATGGACACCGTCATCACCAGAATAGTGCAAGCTTCGAAAAAATGGGTAAATACGATTTACATTGGTAACTCACAACCTTGTTGCCGCTTCTGGGCAGGTGTCAGTTTGTTAGCTCACGAGTTGAGAAGTGGGAAACCATATTTTAAGCCCAATGTCTCTGGGTATGAACTGAACTAATAATTTTGTACTGTCCTTTCCCATCAAAGGGAAGTAGTATTACCTATATAATTCATGTAATATGTCATAATAAAATTGTCAAATCTAGTAATGCAATCCTTTCACAGTGACTAGATTAAACTGAAGTAGTTAATAACTTCAAAATAATCAGTGTTAATTGCATGATTATAGAATTAATATTCTGTTAACTTGTACTAAGGGCATCTAGAGTTAAGTAATTTTTCAAAATAACTTTATTAATTACTAAATTGATATGAAATACCATAACAGAAATGAATTTTTGTAACTGAATTTACAAGAGTTAAACAGTTTTTGCCACTGTTTGCGCAATTGCAATTTAGTCATGAGGAAAAAAGACAATATTTAGCATAAGCCCTCTTTACAATTTGCCCGAGATACGGTGAAAAGGACACTGTAGAGTTTAATTCAGTTAAAATAGGTATTTATGAAACTTAAATATAAAAATAAAGGCACTGGGTTTTTGTCAATTGTTTTTAGCATGAGTGAATCTGATAGGAAGACCCTCAGTCTTCAAAACAGTTTTCGGTTATGCGGAGGGAGTGCTTTCGCTTTCCGGACAGAATGAAAAAATCAGTTCTGTGTGCGTGAAATAGAACCAGAACCCCGGAGTTGTATTTTTGACTCCATGGCTACTCTCAGGTGAAAATCCTACAAAAAGGAAATGGAGTGGAGATTTATCCGCTTCGTGGTGTGCATTTGAAATTTGATTACCAAGCCTGAGGTTCTGGGTTCGATTCCCAGAAAGGTAAAAATGAAATATAAATATAAATATAAAAATATTTTTATTTTTTCACCACAACAGGCCAGGAGGCCCAATTACAGTGGTGAATTACATCACAGAACACCCAGGCTTGAGAAAAATCACATTTAATTTTTTGTGTTCTCTCCGGAAATCGAACCCGGAACCTTCCTATATATTGTTACCACCTTAAACAAATATTTAAGAGGTGGTAAAAATATATATTTTATCATTGCAATATTTTACAGTCCGTGTACATTCAATACAGCATACATTATATTATAAGAGACTATAAAATGATTTCAGAAAGATGATACAGTACTTATTATATGCGGAGATCACGGAATGAAAGATTCCGGAAGTCATGGAGGGGCTAGTTACAGTGAAGTTACAGTTCCTCTTGTGATCACCCAAAAAAGTGGATGCCTTAAAAAGTAAGTCAAACTTATTCTTTATCTTCGTTATACTCTGAATGGTAAATTATTTTTATTTTGTCACTTTGGACATCCAAAACATCCTTTTTATCTTAGGAATATAACAACTTTAATGTCAAATAATTTTTAGTATCTTATGTACCTACATCAAAATATGGGAAAAGGAAAAAAATCTGATAGATGTAATCACAAATTATAAGAATTTTTATTGTTCAGTACTGAAAAGATCGCTCTCAATAAAGTAGGAATTCCAAAGCTGGTAACTACATGATATATGACAGTAGTCTTAAATTGATATTATTTATTGTATTTTTGACATGTCACAAAATATGTTGTATTTTAAATGACCACATTTTTTGTTTGTTTCTTCCTTCAGGTATCCGACCAAAGTAGATCAAGTTGATATTGCACCTACGATTAGCTACTTAATGGATGTACCTATCCCAAGTGGAAGTACGGGTCAAATATTACCGCAGGTAAAATATTCCCCAAAATTCTCTATACAAATGAACACAAATTTATTATTAAAAAAACAGTATTTATTTTATACATACGTACTTTTGAATGGCTGTAATAATACATTTTCTAGGTTCTTCACCATGAGAATGACAATGATCTTACAAGCGATAAAGCCCTATATGTATTGTATTATAATGCGCAGAAAAATATGAAAGCTCTTTTTGACATTTTGGGTAAAGCAGAAGCCACTTCCAAAGGTTAATTAATATATTTTTTTATAACTACTAAATGTTTGTACATAACATGTGTTTCATTTTCTTATATATTTAAATAATGTTTCAGATTGCTATAAGCATTTTAAATCAGCTGAACAGTATCACTACGATTGGGTAAGATTCAAGAAGTCCACCTCGAAATTGGCCTCCAATCTTTACTTGAGCGCTTTGAACAATGTGGCTCAGTACTTGAACGAGTCTGTGGTTGAATTTGATTTATTTGCAATAATTACTGGAATCATTATAATATTACAGGTTTGTGACACTAAATTGATGTAATTTGTACAATTTATGAAATAATTACAAAATTTTCAATCTAGTAATATGTTATTTTTATTACAGAGTTTTGTGGCGCAAGTTTTAATAATGATCCTGTCATACCAAACAAAATCAATGCAACAACACTCTAAACTTTTTGATTTCCAATTAATCGGCGGAATATTTAAAAGATTACTCGCTGTTACTATTGTCTTAATACTATTTGCATCCGCTTTTACTATATTGTGCGGCATTACGCAAACTGCCAGTTGCCTGTGCAAAATTAATCCGATAAGTTTTTTTACTGACAGTGCCATTATTGTACTAGTTATATCTAATACTCTCATCATTATGTTTGCGTTGAAAGACATTAATGGACAAAATGAGTTAACCAATTTAAATCCCATCGAAATCTTCTTGGTCGTCGGCACAGTAATACAAGCATTAACATTCGGAGGTACAAGTTTTATTGAAGAAGAACATCAAACTTGGTACTTTTTCTGGGTTTCTGTCGAGTTCTTTGTTCTCGTTTATACGGGGAGTGTTCTCGTCGATTATATTAGAAAGAAAAATGAAAATGCAACAGAAATACAAGACAAGACCGATTTAGCCCAAAGAATGGACTTAGCGGGAAGGTGGCTGTTGCCGCAGTGGGTGCTGCTGATGATACTGCACCGGTTCCTGCGGACGTTGAATCAAACGGGTGACAAGTGGGCGTTCCTTCCCGATACTGGTGACTGGCTGAATGAAGAAGAAAATAAAAATATTTTATCGCCCTTAGCCATATTAGGTAAAACTATCAACTTTACTACTGTTGTGTTTACGTATATGGAAATACCGCAATCGTTTTGTTTTTTTTTCAGCAATTATATGCATCGGTTACATTTGCCTCAGTAACTTGGATAGAAAAAGTGCTTTATTTAAGATCAACGTTTCGCTTATTATCGGTGCCACCCTGTGTATATTCTGCTACCGTGTTACGACACTTTCCATACGCGTGCCATTCTACTTCCCCCCTTTGACTGGTACCCTCATAGTGAGATTATTCTGGATACTCATATTCACTATGATGATAATTGATATGCTGAGTTCCATCGATTACCTCATGAGTCATGATCAAGTTTTACCGTATAAGCGAAAAGAACAGATGAATTACTCCGAAGAAAGTGTTCATATTCATCTTAATACTGCTAAACATAGAAATTTGGATAGCGGCGTTTCTGAGACATGGCCGACAGATCATCCAACGTCTCGATTATTATCAGAGCCCGAAGTATCCAGTGGGCCATGTGTGAAAATGGGGATTTTGACATTTCGCACAAACACATTCCTAAATATTATGATTCTTGTGTGTTCTCTTCTACTGCGGCCACATAACTTAATATTGGTCCCGAGTATTATCTGGACTAGTAAAATAGTTAACAATATATTGGATTATAAACTCGAAACCAGAATATATCAAATGAATACAGCCAAAGATAGTTCTGAGAGTAAAAATATATTTTGCAAAACCATTTTTCACATCTGGATAGGAGCAGTTTTCTATTTTTATCAAGTAAGCATTCCTTTTTTTTAACTATATGTTTTATAAGCCACATTTTTCATGTTGATTTTTAATCCAATCGAAATGACATAGTAAATTAAAAATATTGTAGTACGAATATAAAAATAATTTACTTTCTAATTTAAATTATTATTATGTAGGTATACTGCCGTCATAAGCAAAAGGGTTGTTACCGTAAACCCCCCTAAAACGTTGAGATAAGCACCACGTTATCGGGGGGAACGTTATAGGGGGAACTTGACTCGCGCGGGATGACGTAATCTCCCGGAACTTGCATGCAGGGTAGTTCAACGTGACAGTTTAACATTTGTTTTGTAAATAAGTATTGTCTACATCGAGAGATAATGCGTATGACATCTACCGCACAAACGTTAGACCGGGCCAGGATGCCTCGTAATGTTATATGTAAAGTAAAAAGTACGTATTTACCTTACGCACTCGAAAGTGAGTAAGGTTGACGACACCCCAAAACTGCCATAGTGCAGCATTAAGATTATAATTTTAAGATTATAATTTTTTCTTTGCAAAAAATATGCATTATTTTATATCACAGTTTTCGACCACTTCGAGAAGTTGATACCTAGTTGGTGCTAGTTAGCACTAGTAATAATAATAGCTCGCTCGTCAAATAAAGTGATGGGGACGAAATATTTGTTTAACAATGGCACACACTGTTAATAAATCATAGAACACATTTTTACATGTTAAGTTTTAATAAAAGAAAAAATTGTGCATCGATTTACTTGATCATAATTTCTTCCAAGTAGAACACATTTACTTACTGTATCATGTGAATATCCCTGGGACAGAGCAGCGATGTACAGATGAATCATCAATGTTAGTTCCGTTGAACGTGTCTATCAAGGTCAAGGGACACGGACCTTTTACGTTATAAGGGGGACCACCGTTATAGGAAAATACTGCCGCAAACGATATAGGAAAAAACCTTATACGAGTGTACGTCATAGGGGGATTTACTGTATTTGCGAAAGTCATGTTTTGAGACATGACACTTTTTAGTATTTATCAACTTATCTAAATTTGTCAATCAAAAAACATATGTCAATTGTTTCTAAAGCATAAAATTTGTGCGTCATATCTACACTGAATTTTTGCTTATAAATCTCTAGATATTGTGTTATTGTGTAAAAAACTAAAAAAATACATTATAGCGGTTTTCATTCGCAAATATTTTTTTAATGCTTATTTCCATATATCGAAGTATAAGGAATATCAAAATCATTATCATCATTCCCTTTCCGCACCTAATGGTGCATAGGGCACTGCATTGGTACACCGATCGCAGCGTATCTTGATTGTAAGATGATTTTTCATTTCATTTTTTTGCACCACAACAGGCCAGGAGGCCCAATTACAGTGGTGAATTACATTACAGAACAACCAGGCTTGAGTTAATTTTTGTGTTCTCACCGGGAATCGAACCCGGAACCTTCCGTGCGTGAGTCAAGCGTCTTGACCACTACACCACGGAGGCCGCCAGTCTTACGCTTCAGGTACCAGTTCAGGTACTAAGGAAATATAGTTTTCACTTATTTATTTATATTTTTTTATTAACCACTTTAATTTTTGAGTTATATTTAGAATATGTCTTCTGTTTCTTTCTTGCAATATTTTATAATAAAAATAGCAACGCAAGTAATTCGGAGTTAGTACAAATCCTGGTTATGAAGAAGTAACCTCGAAACCGGTTGACGTGTAACTCAAAAGTGGTTTATACAAATGCATAAGTGTAAAAATAAAGTGCGTCAAAGTGAAAAATATTTTTGATATTAAAAAATATATATATACTTATATAAGTAGGTTTGTTTAAATGATAATTGTACAGTAAATTATTAATGTTTTAAATTTGTTTTAGTTTTATTTTATATGTTGAATCAGAAATATGTCATACAAAAACTATATTATTATTTATATTTAAAAGGATTGAGTAAATTTAATACACATCATATTAATAATTAATAAATATTTTAATGTGTACATAGATTTGTAATAATAAATAAAAACAATACGACATTATATTTATTATGTAGGACATTTGAAAATATTCAATACAATATAATCACTTCATATCATACAAAATTTAAATCAATACATTTCTTTATCTCTGTTGAAATATCTTATCAATCTTGATAAACTCTAGTTGCACGAATACAGTGCTTGCGTATAAAGATTTGGAAATACAATAAAAATTACTGACATTGCATTTTTTCTGACAGTGTTTAAGTAAACATTTTGGGTATACTTATTAAAACCTATGGAGGTTAAACCTGAGGATGTTAAAGAGCTCGCCCCCTACCTAATAGCCCGATACTTACGGATCTGGGCTCAGAGGGGGAGATTTAGCAAAATGTAAACTCTCGCCTTCCACACAGTAGCCCGGCTCTGTATAGACCTGGGCTTGGGGGCAAGAACTATTCACGAGGACCCGTCACAATAGATCTTCACAGGTCGCATTGACGTCAGGAGCTTGCAGAGCACTGCCCCCACCTCTAAGAATAAGAATAATACTCAATATCAATAATGTTTTGCACGAATGACAGGATGAAACTTTATTCCACTCATTTTGATAGGCCATTAACCAGTTTCGTCATTCTCACGACATTGTCAGACTGGTTGGGTTTTTTAAAGAAGTTTAAACTATTATAATAATAATATAAATAGTTTAAACTTCTTTAGCAGGCGATAAATCTGATGTTAGCAATTATAGGCCTATTTCAACATTATCTTGTTTACCTAAAATGTTTGAAGCTATTATTGCCAGCAAAATCACGCCCATGTTTAAGAATATACTGATCGATGAACAGCATGGCTTTAGATCTACCAGATCAACCACCTCTAACCTGGTAGATTATACCCAAGTTATTGTTAAAGCACTTGAGGATGGTCAGCAGATTGACATTCTCTATACTGATTTTTCAAAGGCATTTGATAAAGTAGATCATAAATATATAAATTACATGCCTTGGGAATAAGAGATCCATTACTCTCATTTATTAAATCGTATCTTACTGGTAGGAAACAAAATGTTCGGATAAATAACTATTTATCAACCAATGTTGATGTTACATCGGGTGAACCTCAGGGTGCTCATTTAGCATCCCTGCTTTTCAATTTGTTTATTAATGATGTTGCTAAATCATTCTTTAACTCTCGCTTTTGGCTCTTCGCGGATGACAACAAAATTCTCAAAATAATTCAAACTTTACAAGACGGTTTTCATCTTCAATCAGACATTAACTCTTTTAACCAATGGTGTAAAGTCAATAAATTAGAACTTAATATTAAAAAATGCAAAATAATGTCATTTCATAGAACAAAACAACCTAATGGTACTAATGGTACTCGAAGGAAATCGGTGTAGCTCTAAAATTGATGTAGTTAAGTCCATCAGAGATTTAGGAGTTGTTTTGGACTATAAACTAACATACAACGAGCATAGATAATACAGTAAATAAATCACTGAAATTACTTGGCTTCATTAACAGAATATCCTCTGATTTTACTAATGTCCGTACAATCAAAACTCTTTATTGCTCAACTGTTCGCCCTCTTCTTGAATATGCCTCCGTGGTCTGGTCTCCATTCTATGTCAATCGCATAAATAACATTAAATCAGTCCAACATCACTTGCTTCGAAAAGTAGCATGGATGCTTGGACTAGAGAGAGGTAATTATTCTTATACTGATAGAGTCAATGTTAAATATTTAACAAAAACGTATAACTAATATTGATTCCATATATATGTTTGGCATACTAAATGGTATAATCGATGTTCCATCATTAATGGGACAAGTAAAATTCAATATTCCAACTCGTAGGTTGAGAAACAATGAAGTTCATCGATCAGCATAGAACAAACTATGGCCTTAATTCTCCAATGACCCGTCTTTGTCGTCATGTTAACTCAAGACAAGATCTGGACTTTTTTGGTTTAAGTTTACAACGATTTAAACAAGCACTAAATAAATAGTCTAGATCTTGTCTCGATGTCCCTTTTGTTTGTCAATGCTTCTTTTCTTCTTTTTTTAATTTTTTAAAACTATTATTTTATTGTAATATTTAAACCCTATAAATTGTATAAATGGACAATGTCCGTTAATAAATAAATAAAAATAATTTATAATAGGCTATGAAATTTAAGTGTAAAGTATAAACCTGTCATTAAAAACGTTATTTTATAAATTGCAATGAACTTTCATCAATAAATTTCACTAATTCGAACATTTTGTGGATAAAGATGTAATTTATAATTTCAGGGAAATTCCAATAGTTTAGCTTCCATAGACCTGGGATCAGGTTACATTGGCTTGGAGTCATACATACCTGTTATAGTTGCTCTTCAGATGGGAATTCACACATACACTGGACCACTTCTTGCTGGACTATTGCTATTCGTAGATTGTGTCAGAAGTAACAAACAGTTTGATGTGTAAGCACTTTAAAAATCAATAAAATCTTGAATTTACCAAGAATATCTCGAAACGTTTAGTCTACTTGAACCTTGCATATTATGTACAATGTGTGTTCAGAAAATAACGTAATTTTTTTAATTTTGCCGGTTTGAAGTGTCCGACTGTCATTTTTTTTATTGTGTTGGTATACATGCCCCTGAAGTATGCTAAAATTTTCAGCCGTATTTATTGTCTGTGGCAGCCGCTAAAGTTAGACGTGTTTTTTTGAGCTCGGCGATTTTCGTTTGTTAAAAGAAATGGATCAAAGAATTTGTATTAAATTTTGTGTAAAAAATTAAATAAACTGTAACAAAGTGTGCGAAATGTTAACAAAGGCCTATGGTGAGTCTGTTATGAGTAAAACAAGAGTTTACGAGTGGTATAAGCGTTTCCGAGATGGCCGTAAAGACGTTGAAGTTGACAAACGGCCCGGACGCCCCAGCACATCAACAACCGATGAAAACGTGGAAAAAGTTAATGAAATCGCTGAATCACAATCAGAGAAGTCGCTGATGATGTCGGCATATCGATTGGCTCATGTCATGATTATTTTTTTAATGGTTTGGGTATGAAACGTGTGGCAGCAAAATTTGTTATGAAGTTTTTGAATTTTTAACAAAAACAGCGGCGAATGGAAATTGCTCAGGTGTCGCTGAATGTAAAAAAATTGACAATCGGACTCTCCAAACCCGCGTTATTTAAAAATTCCCGTTATTTTCTGAACACCCTCGTATATTTATATACAAACTTAAAATGGCCGCCCCACATAATTGAAAGAACACCAGTATAAGAACCAAATTTTTTAAATAAAAAGAATGACAACTTTATAGCAGTATGATAAAATTAGAAATATATGATTTAAACCTTATTTTTAGTCCCTTTACAGCGTTTATAATTCTTTTAAAAACATAAGAATGAATGTAAAATGTGATGTGTAATATTTGTTTATTTTTCAGATTTATGACTCGTTTAAGAGAGTGTTTATCTACAATAGCCGTTGTGAGGATATATCCAATAGTAGTATATACAATAATAGCAGCCCTCCTGAGGTACCATCTCTTTGTATGGTCAGTGTTCTCTCCCAAGCTATTGTATGACTTGGCATTGATGTATTTCTGCTTAAGTTCTGTTCTCACTATGGTGATAATCTGCAAGTCTGTCACATTCCAAGTACAATTTTACAATAAGTCATATCCTAACGTCAATAAAACAGACGATCAAAGCTATCAACCAAAGGACCTTTAACTCATTGTGATTTTAAAATTATCGGTATTTATATTTCTGAATAAAATATTAGCAGTTTCTAAAGATAACTCGATGACTATGTATGAAATTTTGCAGTATTATGTAATAAATACGGCATTATTTTTGTTTGTTACTTCGCTTTTCTGACTGTTTCAATAAAAAAAAACTGTATAAAACGTTTTAGGTATACAAAATTGATTTAAGAGTGCTCTTTAGTAGAATAACCTGTTCTGAGAAGGACTGTACAGTAATAGCTGAGATGCTCTGATATACTTAGTACCTACAAATTCTTGGGATAATTATTTATGTTTAAAAAAGCTCTCTTAAGTGATTTCACAGATTTAAAGATTATGATTTATTTCCACCGATGTTATGTTGTGAATATTGTTTTAATCCTCACAAAGTCTTAAAATGATATATGATTTAATAATAGTAGAGTGAAAATCTTGAATTATAAATAAAATATTTGGATCCCAAGACTTTATAATATTCTATGTCAACAGATTCACACATTATTCTTATTGTACTTGTGTAGTATTTTGGTATATAATCTATTGAATTATTTTGCTACTTTTATATGTGAAAATAAAGACTAAAAAAGTTAGTCAGTGTAAATTGCTAGTTAAATCATATTTCTAATGAGGTCACGTTGAATGTGTCTTCCGATAAAATGTACATTTTCCTAATAAGTAATGAAATAATCAAGGAATTTGAAATATCCTTTTACTACAGGGTCCATTATAAAGATAATGCGCATTTTCTGGGAAAAATGGATTTATTTATCGGACCTGTACAAATGCTTAAACTTCTTTAAAAATTTCAATTAAAAATAATGATTATTTTGATAGCAATAGTGCATATTTAAACAGCGTATCTGGGACTACTGGAGATTTTTATTTCAACTTTAAAAGCATTTTTATGACAAAAGTGGACTTCAGTGTTTTATTTGCATATAAAATATCTCATTGCGATAATTTCTGCATTCTCAACTTCAAAACGGCAATAAGTGGACTCCTTTATTTTGTCGTCCAAGGTACAGATATTATAAAAACTCCTGTGCCATCATTTCTCAATAACCTATAAAAATATGCTCGTAATTGGTATACATTACGTGTTATTTCTTGTTAGATATTTTATCTAGTAGATATTTTATCCAGTAAGAAATAACATGAGCTCTTTTAACCTTATAAGCACTGCTTGAGGTGATTTCTTACAAATACGGCACTACATAAATAATAATTTAAATGTTAAAAAATTTAAAACGTACTATACAGCTTAAGTTTTTCTTTCTAATTGACAGCTAAGCCCTGTGTTAAAATGAATAAAAAGTAAAAAATGTTTCTAACAAATAGAATTTCATCAGGAAAGTTTGTACGCCGATGTTCATAAATCAAATTGACTGCAAAAAATATCAGTGCATTTTCTGTTTTCTTAGTTATAAGAGTTACCAATTTTTTTCTGTAAACTTGCTGTATTTAAATAGACCGATGTCCCAACAAAGACGATGATATATTAGGGAAGGAGTATTCTAACTGGGTTAAAAATTCAGTGCATTCATAGATTTGGGACAAATATTTCAACAGAGATGATTAACATCCGAGAACTAAATATTAATAATATGAAATGAAGGCATTTACAACTTAGCTTTATATCCTCTCTATGAATAAAATATACTAATGTAAAACTCGGAACATCCATCTTCCCTTAAAATTATTTCATAGAGTCTCTCTGGTTATAAATACATATGTATGTTAAATGCAATCAATTAAAAAAAAATAAGCATCCCCTTTTGACAGTCAAAATGCTTTTGAAGTAGTCCGTTAAAACAGGTGATTTTATAAATCACATTTTCTGTACCTTGCTTGTCATATTTTAAAACTTACTTATGTATAGATAATCTTTCAGCCTTCATACAATATATGAGGGCATTGGAAGCAAAGATAGCAAACCCCCGTTTTGGTGTTTTCGAGAAAAATAACAAAAACTGCTACACTAATGCCAAAGAGAGTCTTCGTGTTAGAAATGTGTACTTCACTATTTTCAAGCCATCAGAAGTATGATTTTAAACTACATTTGCAACTCAACTCATGATTTTTATAAAAATAAAGCTGATAAACTACAGGATGACATAAAACCAAAAAAATAAAATTTTTGGGGGATGCTATCTTTGCTTCCAATGCCCTCATACATATTAAATAAACTACTACCCTTTAAAACGGTGATGCATAAATGCCTGAAAAACAAAAGGTGTTTTTAAATGCCTACTTATTCAGATTACAAATTACAGGAAGAAAATACAAGGAGATTAATTTATGCAATTGTTTTATTGTTATAAACCTTCACATAAAAATACCTTCAAAAATATAAAAATAAGTGATAAAATTAATTCGATATAATTTTATTGAGTAAATAGAAACTTTTGGGAATGATTTTTTGAACAGTTTTATAAAATAAATACTAAAAATGATAATCCTAAGCGACAGCAGTTGATAACATGCATATTTCACAATGTTTTTATGTGAATGTGAAAAGTAATATAAAATTTAAAAAATATTTTTTGTGAAGATACTATTTGTGGAATATATGGAAATATTTTAGTAAACTCAGAAATAATTTAAGTACGTTTCACCACACAATGCGTGTGCGTAATATCAACAATGTATTATTGTACAGCCAGAGATGTCATCAAATATTAACTATCACAGTTGTATCTTTCCAATGATTTTAATTTTATAGTTTATTTAAACAGTGGCATTGAATTGCAAAAAAAATAATTGATCTCTATGAAACATCTACCAGACAATATTATAAATACTTGATAGGGAATCATAATGAGGAACTTCAGCCTTACGGGAAATGGGATACAAAAATGTTTTCTTACGTGCGGTAAAAATTAGAGCATTAAATTATACGGCAAAGTTCTCAAATGTACGAAAAAAATATAAGGTGAGACGAGAACTTGAGACGTCACACGCAGATTAATTTCAGATAAACAAAACTTGAATAAATCATAATACGCGCTAATAATACGATACATAAAAATAAAAAATTTGGCTTAGTTCAATAGTCTTTTAACAAATAAAAAAAACCACTGAACTTCCTCATTACTTAAATAAACTGCGAAATAAAATGAGGTAAGTTTCTTACATCAGACAAAGGCATTTGGATACATTTATGTATTATACTTAAATTTAAGGTTATTTTATCAATATTAAATTACAAATTTTTAATGGCTGGTTGATTTTGATTAGTGGCAGTTTATTTAGTAATTTTAAATACACATGTAACCTTAGAGTTATTACTCTAAGGTTAAGATTATTATCTAATAGTCACACATATGTAGAAAAACCATTCTATGATTGTTGACCACGAAGTTAGCTACATATTACAGAAATACAACCGGCAGTAGGAACTTGGGTAGAAAATTTCAAGGGCTAACCGAAACTGTCCATTACACGTTTGTTTTTAAACTAAGAACCAAACCAAAAATTTGGAACCCTTTTGTTCTATGCAATAGAGCTTAAGGGCTTCTCTAGAGAAGTATTACTTTAGTACATAACATTTGTTATCACCTTCAAATAGTACATACAATACTAACAATTGCAGATTTAGTGAGAAATGCTTTAACTGGTTTTAAGTGCCACAAGCACATTAAAGTGCTCTCCGTTTTTGTGCTCGGAGGGCTGGCCATACAAAAATGGCGTATAAAGACACACCTTTGTGAGCGTCGAGGTCAAGTATTTTGAACGACTTTAGATTTCGTACATTCGGGACATCTATTAGAAGCTTGACGAAACACTAGGACACGAGGAATTGTTGAAATTATCAACAGGACAGCGGTTCCAATGATTTTCTAAAAATTACCTAAAATTTTTCAGCCTGCTGGGAACTGCCATAGCAATACCTAGCGGCACAGAAAGATTAAAAAAAGAATATACCTATTTTATAATTATCATTCAAAGGTGTATACATATTTGCTAAGGCGGCTCTACAGGCTGGCAACAAAATCGCTTAACTGCCTACACATTAGCGAGTCATTCAGTATCTGTCTGTGCAAGCCAATGTGTGGACGCCAAAAGTGCACAAAAAATCACATACGCCCTTTCTGGTAGATCGTAGCGTACTAAAAGATGTTCCGACATGTGGACGCCTTCAGCCAGCGCTCTTTGATCTGTGTTGAAAAACCGACAACAGATGGATCACGAGCCAGCACATGTGCCAATTCTGCCAGCCACAAATACCCCCTTAACATGTTCGCCAATACGTATTTGCCAACGTATTAGCCAACGCCTTTAAATAACACGAAATAAGGCAATATAAAATTGTGGAAAGGCATATGTAGGTATAATACGTACATGAGATTACTGTACATAATTATAAATTAAAACAGTGAAATCCCATTTGAAAACTTGAAGCCAACAATTTCTTTATAATTTTAATAATGTTCAAAAAAAAATTATTTTTGGTGTTTTTCTACATAGTCCAATGACTTAATAATATATCGGTAGTCAAATGGCAGAAGGGACCATCTGTAATTTTCTAAAATGTTCAGGAGAGCTGAAATACGTCTCAATTTCAAGACTTTAATCCACAAACTAAAATATTTTAGTGTTGCTTTTTAATCTCTACTTTGGTACAAATTAATTTGTCAGCATGCGTCGCACTCCGAGTATAAACTCAAGTTGGTACATGATTACAACACCAGGTTTACTAGTATGGAAGGGCTAGCTGTTCCTAGATACTGCAATAAATATGGCAAAAGGACACTGCAATACAGTATACCTAAAATATTTAATATGTTACCAAACAATATTAAAAATACTGAGTTAAATACAGGAGTTCGACGTTTGCTCAAATTATGGTTATTAGAAAAAAGTTTTTTGTATTAGTGATAGTTTTTAATTTTTCAAAATGTAATCTGTAATTGTTTTTCAAGTAAAATTATTGTTAATGTAGGCTAAGTGTAAATAATTAATGTAATTTATAAGAACCTGCTGACGAGTTGTATGTATGCAACTCAGCAGGACTTTAATTTAAGAATTTTTTGTAAATATTTTTGAAAAATAAATAAAAAAAAAAAATATAAAAAAAAATAATAAATTACCATTCTAAATGACGCTGATTTTTTTATTTTTTTGCTGCGTGTATTTACTGAAATATTAATTAAAACTTTTGAAAAGTAAAACATTGACAAAAATACAGATGGTCAATTCTGCCATCTGACTACCGATATACACAGTTGATTTGATGACACCTCTCTTAAGGTAAATTATGTTAAAACTCGTATTTCACATACAACCTGTTTACATAAAAAATATTATTAACTTTCATATTAAAAGTTTTGAAAAGTTGACGGTTGAAAATAAGATACATGTTTTATTATTGTTATGCAACTCAAATCAATTGAATTATATGTATATAGATAAATAAAATATACACAATATTTACAAAGTCTTTCAGTCTTGCATCTACTTGGGTTAAAATAAGATACAAACATATTATTTATTTATTTTAACAACCCTGTAATAAATATACTATAATACATACATACCAAGTCAATGTATGTATATTTTCTATCTACTAAGAAGATGGGCAAGGTATTCCAATAGTATACAATAGTATTTTCATTATAACATAGAATTATTATGTATAAATAAATACACCTACGCTTCTGTTTACAAACAAACCACAGGAATTATTAATAGTCATAGTGAGATGAATGATGAGAATATTTATTGAGTTTATATTACAGGATTATTATAAATATTACACTATTTTTTTAAATATATTATTGCTTTCATAGCAGTTTTATTTGTTAACACCAGATTTTGCAACACTATGACTTTTCCATGAAAGTAAAAAAAAAACAACAACGTGTTTTCATATATGTGTTGATTCCAAAAGCGTGTATTTTATACATATTTTTTTAGCTTTTAACATATGTAGTTTATAAAGAAAGAAATATCAATGCCTTTTTAAAAGGTTCAAACTTAAAAATGTAAAAACAATGCGAAAGGTAGATGCTTTTAAAAATGCTAGTACGTATATTTGATAATCTCTGAATACAAAATGTATTTTTTGGTCTATATAAATTAAGGTTTTTAAATAATGTACAACCCTTAAGGACGCATCCTCGGAATTTTCTATTGTAAAATTATTATTCCTAACAAGATGCGCCAGAAGGATATGAATCATAATATACATAGTATGATTTTATAAAAAAATATTATTTTCGGATCTGTAACAAAAATATAAATATTATTATTTTATAACTACGTGTATTAATGTTATAATTTTAAATTGTTTAGTATATTCTGAAATCACTTGTGACATTTTTCTTTTAATGTTAATATTTATTTTACAACAAAAATGCAACATTGGAATAAGGTAATTAAAAAATATATTTTTTATACATACATAAATAAATATAAACAATCTGTTTGTAGTAAGGTAAATTGAGAATTTTCACATGGACATACATAGGCAATAAGAATTCTCATTGTGCCCATTATCAATGTAAATTAGAGATGGAGTAAAAAAAAGTGTACAAATATGGCGTCAAATTAATTCTGATGTTTCAAAATTCACATTATTGCTTTATGGTATTTATTATTACTATTAAACTTTTAATTTATAATTTCGAAAATGCCAATCCACCACCTCAAGGATAATAATTAGAAACAAGGAAGATATATTAATTAGATTTTTTCATTATTACGTATTAAAAAAAAATCACCACATTTTTAATGTACATGTTACTTATATACACATGTAGTTCCAGTAAAAACCCAAAAAACTAAACAATCATCCTCGTTTTTGGACTATTGAAAATTGTAACAAAAAACTATTTTTCATATTATCCTTACTGATAATGTTCCCCTTTCATAAACAACGTGAGAAATGTTTATTAAAAATATAATTATTTTGTCTTATTAAAATGCCACAAATAAAAAACTTACAAAATGCAATGCATTATGTTCGATAGTTTTGGAAGTGAGTTTAATTTCTTCAAGAATATGGATTTATTGCATCATTTTATACCTATATACCACAATGCTGATAACTCCGATGGCAACAGTAAATATGGCCGTACCCCACAGAAGCATCTGAAAAAGAGATATAATATACTTTCTCTCGGCAATACACTCCACTCCGCGGATAAACAATATTTTACTTTAAACGTGTCACAATACTCAAGAGCACCAACGGGATTTCATCACACCTAAAAAGAATGAAAAAAACCTTATGAAACTCGCCATTAACTATTCTATTAACAGAATATTTTCCATGCAGAAAGGCAAGTTCTTTGAACTAGATATATATGTTGTAACTATTGGTTAATAATACAAAGGGCAAATCCATCAAGATTTTCATCAGTCAGTTTATAAAACGAGAACTTATCCATCAGCAGTTAAGGAATATAAATACATTCCGTTTAAAAAAGTAAAAATTATATTCCCGAAATAAAAGACCCTGTTATAAAAAATGTCTAAATTCAAGTAGGTTATGCATTCAAGCAGACAATTGAAAAATACATCAAGAAAACTGCTGCAAAAAATAATGAATCTATTGAAAATATGAGAGTATTGTTTGCGAACACGGCTCGTTCGAATATATGTACGTGTATTGAAACGCACTGTGTTTGCATATAATACCTTCATATTATGTATTGTTTTTCATGCATAAAGAAATTGGCTTTCTCACAGTAAAGCAACAAATAAAATATAATATTTCAGTTTTCATGAATAAAATAATTAAGGGGTTAATTCAAATAAATACAAAAAACTTTAACCAACAATGCCATACAATGAGGTGAAAAACAGAATCTCAAAACTCATTGTACAGGAGTTTAAAACTGTACAATGAGTTACCTGAAAAAATAAATCAAATAGAAAGTCTTTAAATATTTCAAAATTATTAAAAATAATAAGTCCTTGAAAATTTGGATTTTAAACGTGATGTAATCAAATGTTAACATTAGTTCTTAAGATGTTATTAACTAACATAATAAATCATTAATGAATAAATATAATGAAAACATAATATTATATCTTTGAAATTTAAGTGTTAGCAAAGAAGGAATGTAGAAGATTATAATATTATGATACTAAAATATGATTTTTAACATAAACATACCTTTTTCTTGCCTCCACCGTCTTTGGGTTTGGGATTCTTATCTGCTGGCTTCTTGTCTTTGGGATCACTGCTTCCCATCATCTTCCTTGCCAGGTCTCTCTCCCTCTGGCCGTCCTTCTTCTCCCGAGCCTCCAGTTTGGCTAACTCGGCTAGGAGAGACTTCTCCTCAGGAGAGAGTTTGATCGCTGCACGAATCGCTTGCAGCGCCCCTTCCACGTCATTCTTCTGTGATAGAATCTGTTGAGAGGAAATTTGTGATCTGAGAAAACGATAATCTCGCTCCCTCAAGGAAGAACTTGCCCGAAACACAGTTTATAAAATAGATAATAGAGATATTAAATTTCAAATATCGCGTCTCTGCCTCCTGAAATATATTAGTTATTTTTTAAGTTTAAAAAATGTATATGCTAGTTTTAAGAATATTAAGCAAGTTTATTTTAGGCCTTGACAGAGGAACAGTTGTGTTCAGAATCCAGTTTCCGTAATTATTGTATTGAATGATTTTGACCTAAATTAAACATAAAATAAATTGTATAAATATTAATTTCATTGAAATAACCTTTCTGACCACCAAGCTGTAATTTATTTTATTTTTAATACGGTTATTTACATAAATACATGATTCTGCTTTTATGTTCATGTCCCGACATGCTAGAAATAAAATCCATGTTATGTCGTGACTTACAGATGAGAAAAAAATTAATTATTTGTAATAAATTACTATAAAATCAGCACATAAGCATTTTTTTTTGCATAAATGTATTTTAAATTGTACACGCAATTTTCTCACCTTTCCTTTCCTGAACAAGGCTTTAACATTATCTGGTTGGCAACTTATCACAGTTTCTACACTATGGAGAGCAGCTTCGAATGATCCTATCTTCATCTGTGCTGCTGCCATATTGTTGTACACCTTAATTCTATCTGATAATAGAGAGTGCAACTCGTCTGTTGTGGACTGAAAAGGGAAAATAAAGTTATCAAACAGATTTGTATATGCCTTCATATTGATCCCACGGGGTATTAAATTTAAAAAAACATTACAAAGTTAGTACGACAACATTTTTTTGTAAGGACACCAATAATTTTATTTTATTTATTTATAATAAGCCCTTTAGGGTGGCATAAACATATGATAAGGTCAAGTCACGACACATTTTGTCCGGTTAGTGAAGTCATCATTATTTTTTAAATTTTGATTTTAAATTAGTCTAATATTATTTTTCAAGAGTCAGGTAAGCCATTGTAGTGTTTAAGTCAATTGAATAATATTTTTGAATGTCCTGCATTTGCTCTTACTTTTCTAATGTGGTAGTTTTGTCGATGTTTGGTATTATATTTGTGTACTGCCAGCATTTTTGGTTACTGTTATGTCATCGTCTTGTATGTTTCACAAATTTTGTGCACACGTTTTACTCTCTCAATTTTTGTCAAATATTTATATTTAAACAGTTCAGTCGTTGGGGTCAAGTAGGGAAAGTTGTATATTAGTTTTATGATTTTATTAATGAGTAAGATGTAGTTATTATTTTTATATAAATACTACTACTGACTTAATAGCATTTTCTATAAATGGTGTCACACAATTTCTTATATTTAAAAAATAAAATACTTTACACTGTTACACATTTGGTCAGGGGTCCTCAAAAAGTCACTTTCTCACATATCAAATCAATTATTATCAGGAACATTTCAATAAAAAAAAACATTTTTCCCAAATAGGTGGATTTTATAGTAGTGGCAACGAATACTTACAACTAATTCTCCATCAGGAGTGGGGTCAGTGATGCCCCCTTTGGTCTCATCCAGGTACTCTATAGCCCGACGGTAACTTTGTATTGCCAACGCTGGCTCCTGCATGCTGTACCACCAATTACCGCGTTCTCTCTTCTTATTCCTGAAATTATTATAGTAAGGAGCGCTGGATACAGATCAGTTAAATGTCACACCTCAGCATATGGGTTATATTTAGATTACCATTTATTTGTTTCAAAACCAATCCACCAAGCAAAAATTTACAATTCATTTATGTCGGAGAAGCAAATAATGAAATTAACATGTTACAACAGAGATGAAGAACATTTAAGAGAAGGTAATATAGAAGTCTAGGCGTCTACAGGGCTTATGACCTGTCAATGGCTGGTTTAAGTGGCCACTTTACACACTGTGTAACATTCACCATTCTGCCCATATTTGAACATCTATAGCCCTAGGGAGTCGAATCCAGTCCTTGTCTACAAAAATTTGGACAAACTCAAAATATTGTTGAATAATGAAATAATTGCAATAAGATAAATAATCACATTTGATCAAAAAACAAGTGCCGTAAATTTGGATATTGTACCTTACCTAACCTAACCTAACACATTGATATAGGGTAATTAACTCAATTGCGGGTATGTCTGGAATATCTGTCATAATCGTCCCTCATTTGGGAAATGACGGCTACAGATGTCAGTCCAAAAGACATTGGTAGTGAAACCAAAAGACATTGGTAGTGAAAAGACAGCTATAAACTGAAGTAATTATATGCTAAGAGGAGATATTGTGTCACAATAGCTTTTTCGTAAAGTTAAAGAGTTTTATATCACATTATTGTTTATTGTAATGTAATGTCTACCTCGTGATTTAGTAGTTAATGCATTTGCCTTCTATGTATGAGTTCTCGGTTTCGATTCTCAACGAGGATATGATGACTGAATGACTTCAGATCAAGACAAATCTATAAATGTCTGTCAAAATCTTCGGAAATCTACCAATGTCTACGCATTCTTGTTTGATGCCTCTACAGCAGAAGACCAAATACTCAGTTTTTTTAAGGCAAAAAACTCTCAAACACAGTAGAAAAACTCATAGCCAAGTTTTTTTTTCATGTCTCGATATTGTATATACCAACTTTAAAAAAGCTTTTGATAAGGTAGATCATGATATATTACTTAAAAAAAAAAAATTTGGTTTCACTTCCAACCTTTTAGCATTCATGTCAAGTTATTTACATTATCGTCGACAGCATGTTACCTACGGGAACCGTATATCTTACAAATACATCTAACAAATTACCTTTTAGCATCCCAAAATACTGTGCTATCTCGTATACTCGCTCCAAAGAAACATCTCTATTTCTTTACAACACGAATAATGTAGTTTTATCAGTTTTACCACGCAATTACCAAATTGAAGTATTATTTTTAAGTGAATTTCAGGTTTAAGTCCGTGCTGTAGATAAATCTAGTAAAATGCTTTGAAAAATCCAAGCATTTTACTAGATTATCTACAAGCAAAAACTTCGTAACTCTAGAAATTTCAATAATGCTACCACAATTCGCACATTGTATGATACACTAGTCCGCAGCATACTAGAATACTGTTCCATAATTTGGGACCCTTATGAATCAAACCACATCCTTGAAATAAAAAAGCGATTTTTGTGATACTTGTACATAAAGAAAATAATAATTATCCATTATTGTATCCATCACTAAACCAACTCCCTCGAATCTCATCGTAAATTTTTTCAAGGGAAACATTTAGTATATTTAATCCAAATATACTGAAAGAGATCAGTTTAAATGTTCCCAATAATTATACTAGAGCGAAATCTCATGCACTGTTTTACACACCCAGAAGCCGTACAAATGCAAGTCAGAATTCACCCATTATTAGGGCAATTCGCTTGCTGAATATGGCTTCTGCGGATAATATGGAGAAGTTTTTCTGTACATATCGACAGTTTAGCAGATATCTGCTTTCTATTTATTAACTTATAACTTATATTTGTAGTCTGTATTATGTAATGGGTTAAACAGCCCATAAAGTAATGCAGACTACAATTTGTCAAATAAAAAAATAAAAAATTATTTAAAAAGGTATTTTCAAAAATATTTCGCAGTCTCTGGACTGGCACAAGAAAGATCATCTCCTTTTATGTAACAAAAAAAAATATTGGTGCCCTGCATTTTTTTAATTAGTACAGTGGCCTATGCACCATCAGGTGTGGATAAGGTAATAATTATTATGGACCATACTATTAATGACAAAAAAATATATTACACTCACCCAATTGCTTTTCGTTCTTTAATGGACAATGTTTCAAGATCTGGTTCTGGAACGAATCCTAACATCTCCACTGTATACTCTAGTTCAGAGTTAGGAAGCACATGAGGGGCCATTCCAACTTCTCCGAACCCAAATCTGGGAGATATTTTAAGTTCACATATCTCCCCAATATACATTAACCTTAAGACCAGATCGATTCCTTGGATGACCTGCAAATATTTTTTAGTGCTAGAAACAACATCAAAAACACTTCCAATTTGAAGCGGAGGCTTATTAAAATTAAATAAATTAAAATCTGTTAGGTTAATTCAGTGATTATTTTGCACCAAAACAAGGTAAAAAGACCCAATAACGGAGGTTGTATATTAAAAATATGATAAAATAAAAACACACAACACCGAGGCTTCTGAAAATTTATTGAGGCAAGTGTCTTAAGATAAGACTACTGTAACAAGATGACATGACCATTGATATGATAACTATTTACATTTCGTGTATATACAGGGTGTTCTGTAAACCCTGTCACATCCGAAACCATGATGATCAGTATGACTAAGAAGACATATTGGCACATTAAAATATTTTTTTAGAACAAACAAAATTTTAAAAAATAAAATATCAAAAAAAGCCAATGGTTGTTTACTTCTGCAGGGGTGAAACGAGGAGGGGGAAGGGGGGAGTCTGATACTGCGCCGCGCTCCCATCACTTCACCCCTGCAGAAGTAAGCAACCATTTGTTTTTTTAATATTTTATTTTCAAAAATTTTCTTTGTTCTAAATACCTTGCTCATACTGATCATCGTGGTTTCGGATGTGACAGGGTTTAAAGAACACCCAGTATATATAGTTGGATAATTTATATAGCGTCATTTTTGTGACAATCACCCCAAGGGCGCTGTACGATAAATAAATATCCCAGCACGTCTTGCAGCTACAGAGCGCATGGACAGTTGGGATTCTAGTTCCTCGTTTTCAATTAAGATCGATTAAAAATTATAAGAGATAGGAGCTAGATTACAGGACGTCTAGCAGCTACAGAGCGCAGACAGTTAGAAATTTAGCCCCCATTAACACATTTTAAAAATTGACAAATAAATTTAGAGTATTAATGATATTTAAAAAAAATTATAATATGAATAATCAAAAAGGAGTAAGATTACAACACGTCTTGCAGCTACTAAGCGCATAGACGATTGGAATTCTAGACCCCATTTAAAAAATGTAGGTATTTTAAAGTTGATATTTGAAAGCTAGGTCAAAATCGATGTGATATGACATGATGATACTTGCTACCTCCGCTGGTCATTCCCTTTTCTTTAAGGACGACTCTTTAGCTTGGATTTGTATTGAGTGTTATCTCTATATATTATATCTAAATGGTTATTTTAGGTTTTAGGCTCTTCTGGAATATTTTTTTTTAATTGTGACTATTTTATCGGATGAGCGATGTGTACATTATCATTTATACTACATATCGATCCTTCAATAAATCAATTGTGTTATTTATATTTCTTAATAAACAACATTTTCAGACAATAACAGTAGGAGCATTCCATCGTGACTTTAATTCCAGAATTTATCCAACTTGGAGCTGTGTAACAATGTCGTCAGAATTCATACAATAGTAACATATTTTTTTGAAACGAGATGAACAACAATTTTATTGTATTGCTTTCAAAAAAAGGCTAAAAAAGTCAATACATTTTGTGTAATTATTATTTGACTGGTGGGACACTAGAAAATCCCAATAAATACCTTAGTGCATTTGAAGACGAATTTAAGCCAAACTACTCAATATTAATGATATTTTTGTGTTGTATGCATGTAATATTGAACACTTATGTTTTAATAAAATAGTATAATTACAGTTGTAGAATATACAGATTAAAAAAATATTTAGCTAAATTTTATTATTAAATTAAAGCGATAAATGGAAATTCTAAATTTATGTTACTTTCCCACTTTACATGGAATGCCCCAGTAGTGAATTTTGAGTAAACAATAAAGATTATTTAAATAATTTTGGACATACATCACCATCACCAAGTTGGACTTCAAGATTATCTTGTTTTTCTATTACTGTACCGTTTTTCAAACGCCCTTCAAAACTTATTCTACAAATGTCATTCCTTTCTGGTCTCCCTTCATCCTCATCCCCTTCCTTCGTCACCTGAAAAACGTATTAAAAATATAAACATTTGAATTTTATTTCTTACATTTGGATATAAAAATACAGTGAACAACGAAATATCAACAATCTGTAATGAAATGGGCAGGGAAAAATACTTATATCTCGGTTATAAATTTACAACATTGATTTGAGATTCAGCAAAAAATTTATTAAATAATTCAATTCAGCTCGATAAAGAACATGTGCTTTAAGAACCTTTTTCATTAAATTTCCGCTACCGAGAACGTCCATCCATTCTTCATTCTGGGGTTTAGTGATTTTCTCATCGTTTGTATTTTCAGCCGTGTCATTAACCACTCCTAGATCCTCAAAAGAGCTGCTGTCTGATTTATCAATAGTCGAACCCGACTCGCTCATTGCGAAATATTATAATGACAACTGATTTATTAAAGCACGCACTAGGTTAACAACATCGAGCAATACACAGACCTTACGAATTTTTAAACAATATAAAAATGGTGTATATATTAATGTAAGGTAACAATAAATATATATTTATAAATATTATTTTTTTAACAGAAAGAATTCGGATTACGATTACGATAAAGCACAGATTATATAGTACAAGTCGATAAAGCGAAATGAAACCACAGATTATATAAATGAAGCAATAATTTTTGACTTTGCTTGACTTGACCAGAGACGTGACCACAGATTACTAATACTAGACTTGACTTCGCTATCGTGAAATACACAGATTATACGAGAAATGTGCCAAAGACATTGGTATTCAGGGTTGCCAGACTGGATCAAGCGAAAATAGGTAGATCCAGAAAAATAAATTGGTAGATTTCGGCAGATTCGGTTGGAGAGGAAGGGGGGGAAGGGAGCAAAAATTAATTTAACAGTTGTTCAAAATAAAAAGCGCCATTTCACCTAAGGCCGTTGTTTTAAATAGTCGAAAACGCTTGATAAATGAACAATTAAAAAGAAAAAGACTGCAATATGTGAATCACCAAAATATATTGATTCCGGCTCGCAAAACTGGCCCAGAATACAGGTAAATATTGTTTTATTACTTCGAGGTTTGTTTATTGTTGCGGCATTACCCAACAAACAATGTATATTAGATCCGATGCCAACATGGCTTTTGAAAAAATGCATTAACATATTAGCTCCATTTTTAACAGATTTATTTAATACATCCATGGAGCGCAGCATTGTTCCGAGAGCCATAAAAAAAGCAAATGTAACTACACTTTTAAAAAATTCACAACTAGATGTGGAAGATCTTTCCAGTTTTCGCTCTATTTCAAATCTTCCCATCGTATCAAAAATACTAGAAAAAATAGTTTCTCATAGGCTCGTTAACTATATCGAGCGGAATTTTTTATTTTCGGTAAGGCAATCGGCATACTGACGTTTTCATTCCACGGAGACGGGAGTGATAAGAGTACTGTCTGACATTATAACGGCGGTGGACTCTGGTAATATGGTGTTGATGGCTCTTCTGGACATGAGTGCTGCATTCGATACTGTAGACCATAATATTTTGCTTGAACGTCTGGAGAAAACTTATGGTATCCGTGATCAGGCACATATGTGGTTCAGTTCATATCTTAATAAAAGAGAATATGCAGTTGTGTTCCGGGGTAAAAGCTCAACCAACTTTCGGGTGTCTACAGAAGTGCCTCAAGGGTCAGTACTCGGACCACTTCTCTATCTCCTTTACACTAAAGATACAGAGAACATTATCAAAGAATGTGGATTGTAGTTGCACTGCTATGCAGATGATACGCAGATTTATTTTTATTGCAAACCAGGCGAGAGAAGTGTGCTTGTCAATTTAATTGATGGATGCATCAAGAAAATAGGAAACTGGATGGCTGAAAACAGACTAACATTAAACCCATCAAAAACTGAACAACTGTGGGTGGCTTCAGCCAGACGACAGAATTTGATCCAGGATACGGCTCTACCTAATGTAGGGAGTACCGCTTTACCCAACTACTGGGAGTTTTACTCAATTCTGACCTATCTCTTGACGCTTAAATTAGTAGAACGATAAGTTCATGCTTCTACCAGCTGAGACAAATAAATGCATACGCAAAAATTTGCCGGTTGATGCCACCCGTCAATTAATAAATGCGTTTGTAGTGTCTAGAGTCGATTATTGTAATGGTATCTATGCAGGTCTACCAATGAACAAAATGACTCGCCTACAATCGGTATTGAATGCCGCAGCGAGACTTATTTTCGGAATCTCTAAGTTCAGTCATATCACTCCACTACTTCGGGAACTACACTGGCTACGTTTTCCACAGAGGGTCGAATACAAACTCTGTTGGCTTATGTATAAGTCACTGCACAACTCGGCTCCGGAATATCTAAGGGAACTATGCATTCCAGATGAACTAGCTGACAGGCGTCTCACGCTTAGATCAGCTACGTCTACGGCGAGAGGAAAAGTTATTATACCTCTACGCAAACAGCGCACTAAATTTGGTGAACGCGCATTTACGGTCGCAGGCCCTATGGCATGGAATGCTCTCCCAGCAGAGGTGTGAGGCTGTGAAAGTGAAGTGATGTTTCGGAAAAAACTTAAAACCCACTTGTTCTCTAAATCATTTGAATAAATCCGTAGCACGTGACAACAAAATAAATTATTTTTATTAAATACAAATTTAAAAGCTTCAATTAAATTAACTTAACAATAGAATTACCATGTAAAGCGCCCTTGAGGTATTTTTTTACGAAAATGGCGCTTTATAAGTTATCCATAATAAATAAATAAATTTGAGGTTATGTTGATATTTTAATATTTATTTCAACAAAACTGTATTTTGTGTAACCATACAAACTTTTCTGGGGTTTAAAGCATAAATGTCGTGATATAAGTGTATGTATCGAAATAAATTTATTAAATCACACTAAGTTACCAATGTATTTATATTTTTTATACATAAAGAAATATCAGTTAAATGTATTTTCATAAAATATATTCAATGATGTATATTAATACCCGTTCTGCAGAAATTCAAGTATTGTGTATTGTAAGCCTGTCAATGACTCGGTATAAACTCCATATCACTCTGTTTTTGCAAACATATCTCACTTCCTCTACATTTATACATCTTCTCACGTAAATGCAAATACAATTTAAACGTAGGTTAAGGATTGGAGCAAATAATGAAAAGAGAGGAATGACGAAATAATATTTTTTAACCAATAGAAAATTATGTCTAAAAGTGGACAGAAAAATCATATTTTACACAAGCAGTCGATAAGAGACGGCCACAGTTTTTTTTTGGAATTGAATACTTCCTGCACTATAACAAATAAAACAGTCAATTCATTTTCAATCAATTTATTAAAAAGGCAAACACCTCTAAGGTGACACGCCATCAAATTTAAAAAATATATATATATTCGTTATTCTTTCATTTTAATGCAATGATGTTAGAAAAAAATTATGTTAACGAACTGAAAAACATATTCTATAACACTGGGGTGGCCAACTCTCTTATAGTATTAGTATTAGTGGTAAGATGGCCATGGTAGTTAAGGTAAGATGACTACACAATATAGGACTTTTTTTTTACCTTTGCCCATTTTCTCTTTCATTTGCCTTTAGTCACATTGCTAAAATTTGTGTTTCCTTTATCGAATAGATTTTGATGCCATATGGGTGACATTTATATGGGGAATCGTACCCAAGACTTTCTCGCACTTCTTACAAACGCGCTGACCACTGCACCATAAGGCTGACATACTGGTTTAGCATCTGAAACAACAAATATGTCATATGAGAGATACTGTATCTGTATGCAATTAAAAACCACGAATTACAGTATTAAATTCACCTAGAAAAAAGTTGGCCATCTCTCCTTAAATGTATAGGAAAGATCCCACCCAATAATTCTTGAAACGGGTTAAAAAATTTTAAATTATTATAAAATTTTATAGTAGCTAAATTTATAGTCGAAATAACCTAGACCTAAAATATAATAAATAATATATTAACATACGTCAATAGCTACGTCACTTAAATAAATTTCAGCTCATAAATAATTTTGACCATTATTAAATACTGAAATGCGAATTACTATTTTTTTCTTCGTTATCTACCGAATTCTATTGAAATTCTACCGATTTCTACACATTTCTTTTTTTCCATAGAACGATATTCAATACAAATAAAACGAACACATATTTTAATAAATTTATTATTTGTTTGGTCACTTAGGTTACCATCCATTGATTGTTAAAAAACTGATTATCTATCGCAGAGATAATGTAGAACTTGATATATCGTATATAAGTATATAATGAATGATACTGTCTTTATTTGGACATATTGCTAGACGTGAGCCAGACAATCTAGAAAAGGCAATAATGTCTGGCCGAGTTGAAGGTAGGAGAAGCCGGGGTAGAATCCCATATAGATGGACTGACCAAATAAAGGTGGCTACGGGGCTAAAATTTGATGAGTCAGTATGTCGGGCTGAGGACGTACTGGAGTGGAACAGACAAATCAGAAGTGTTCATGGTGATCACGATCCTCAGCATTGAGGGACTGACTTGGAAGAAGAATTTAAAAAAATATATATCTCTTTGCCTATCTTATGAGAAGAAATGTAAGGGGCTCACCGTTCATATAAAAAATGATAGAAATGGCTTTTTTCCAGTAAATTATATATTTTTTATTTAAATTTAATTGAATCATTGTTTTAAGCAATTTGTTCAGTACTTCAGCAGTTAGCAGTTTTTATATTAAAAGAACTTAAAAATATGAATTATTAATTTATTTGGCAATTTTGTTAGACAACAAAGTTTGACTGATGATTGTAAAAATGACCAGGACATAGAGAGACAGAGAAGAGTTATCAGCGTCAGGGCCTCTATGCTGCAAGACGCTTCTACCTGCAAAAAAAACTATTTATACCGATTCATTGACAGGCTTACAATTGACAATACTTGAATTTATACAGAACGGGTGTACATCATTGAATATATTTTATGAAAATACATTCAGCTGATGTATCTTTATGCATAAAAGTAACTTAGTGTGATTTAGTTAAATTATTTCGCTACATACACTTTTATCAAAATATTTATGCCTTCAACCATTAAAGAGTTTGTATGGTTACGCAAAATACAGTATTGTTGAAATAGAAATTAAAACATCAAAATAACCTTTAAGTAATAAAACAAGATTTACCTGTATTCTGGGACAATCTTGCTAGCCGGAATCAATATATTTCAGTCCTTTTGGTTTTCAATTGTTCATTTATCAAGCGTTTTCGGCTGTTCAGAACAACGGTCTTAGGCGAATTGGCGCTTTAATTTTGAACAACTGTCAAATTTATTTTTGCCCCCTCCCCCTCCTCTCCGCCAGAATCTACGGATTTATTTTTCTGAATCTACCTATTTTAGCTTGATCCAGTCTGGCAACCCTGATCCTCACAAAACCGTATTTTTTCTATGAATATCTCGTGTCAATTGTCAATTAGGTTCTGTCAAAAAATTGGAATTATTTGAGCTTTCTTACTTTGTTTATTTTGTTAAAATAACATGCAAAAATATGAAAAGCTGGAAAAAATTGGTGAAGGTACATATGGTACTGTCTTTAAAGCCAAAAACAGAGAAACGCATGAGATAGTAGCGTTAAAAAGAGTAAGATTAGACGACGATGATGAAGGGGTGCCATCTTCTGCACTACGGGAGATATGCCTCCTGAAAGAACTTAAACATAAAAATATAGTAAGGCTCTACGATGTACTACATAGTGATAAAAAGCTCACACTGGTTTTTGAACATTGCGACCAAGATCTTAAGAAGTACTTTGATAGTTTAAATGGTGAAATCGATTTGGAAGTTGTCCAATCTTTTATGTACCAATTGTTAAGAGGTTTGGCCTTCTGTCATAGTCATAATGTCTTACATAGGGATCTTAAGCCTCAAAATTTACTTATTAATAAAAATGGAGAGTTAAAGTTAGCGGATTTTGGATTAGCGAGAGCTTTTGGCATACCTGTTAAGTGTTATTCGGCAGAAGTGGTGACTCTGTGGTACCGCCCGCCGGATGTCCTGTTCGGGGCCAAGCTGTACACTACTAGTATAGATATGTGGTCAGCAGGGTGTATTTTCGCTGAGCTCGCTAATGCGGGGCGACCCTTATTCCCGGGCTCTGATGTCGATGACCAATTAAAACGGATATTCAAGCTTTTAGGTATGAATATTTTTGATTATGCATTAATATGAATTATTAACGGCCATAGCCAATTTGTACAAATTATACAATTTATGTACAATGTATATATAAGATACATATTAAGTTTATTAATCTTACATACCTATTATGACGTACACGTAAGCACATTATGTATGTTGTATATGTTAGTCTAAGTAAATTGAATATTTGGTTCATTGGTTATTGTTGTAATGTTATTTATTTATATATTAACGCCTAAAGGGGTGTTACATTTTATATTAATAGTCTTATCTAATTATGTGCATTGATACACCATTTCAGCAAATCTTGATCATTTTTCATTGTAACTTTTGAAAAATGATTATTTCAGTAACAATTCCAACCATTCCATGAATACGTAACTTTATCAACTGATAAATGAGTCAAAACCCGCTCTGGACAGATTCATATGACAAAAATTATAATATCAACCTAAATAAAAGACATGTGTGTATCAATTTTTAATGTTTTAAAAAATCTACTAAATCAGACGACCATGAGTCACAAATCTTGCTCCATTGCGATGAAATATCAAAATAAATATTCATATGAGTTGCAGAACCCGCTCCAACTCATACGTTTCTTGAGGAAAATATGTTTATTGTCATACAATTGTTTTTTGTGATTGGCTCATGATTAGAAAAAGTCTTAAGAATGGGTTTTGTAACTCTACAACTTAAATGTTTTGTTAATTTATATTTTATAACATGTGCATATAGAAAATTTCACCAAATTATTTTTAAATGTCGCCGCCAAATAGTTATACCAGCCACTCTGCTAGGCTGTTTATTAAATGCCGGCATTCAATTAAATGGTTAACGGACGCTTAGCCAAAATGTTGAAAGCAACGTTTAACGAAAAGGCTGAATGTCGCTTTAAAAAAATCATTTTTATATGGGAGTTGCATTATTTTTTACCTTGCTTATAATATACAAGGTTTATATTTTAAAAGAGGATTTTTCTTCAATTATATTACTTTAAATTTATCTAAACTGTTGGGATCAGGAATGATATACTAAAGTGGGCCAATCAGGAACTTCTCAGTATTTGCTCATGTGGAGAGGAAACCACTTAAAACTCTTCAGGAGAAGCCGGCCTGTTAACAGTTAGTAGTCAGCGGGCCTTCCGTTCCACTAGAAGAGTGATCGGCATTTTGTTCCCTACTTTGGTTTATTTTACCAATTGCCTGTAGCTCAATCACAAATAACTATAAGGGTCCTGCTTCTAATTTTCCTTTTGGCAAAGCTGAGCGGGAAATCAGCTAAATCAGGGGCTGTCTTCTTGAGCGTAGCCTCCCGAGCCTTTTCGTCAGCCTTTTCGTTACCAAGGATTCTGCAGTGTCCCCTTATCCAGCCGATGTACACGTCCTGGTGTCTGCATCGTACATTCTGTATATCTGATCTGAGTTATTCCATGGACGCCAGATTTGCAATCTGTCAGGATCGTTATTTCCTTCCATCTGTTTGGTGGCTTCTTTAAAACATAGACCAGGGCTTCTTTTATCGCAAACAGTTCTGCCTGAAAAGCGGAGCAGAAATCGCCAAGTTTCAACTTTCTCGATGGCAACTCTCTGACGCCATCGTAAGGTACGAAAGCTGCACCTGCTCTACCGTCCAAGAGACTGCCATCTGTGAAGATTCTCAACTCTTCCCACGCCGTCCCGGGCAGAACCTGATCATCGTAGTCGTGATCTATCGAATAGCGCTCCACTGGATGAGGAAGTGAAAAATAGTCTCCCACTCCCTGATAAAATCTGTCCTGCGGCAAGTCTTGCAAGGTGAGGTTCTTCTTCACCTCATATGCCTTTGCAAGCTCCCTGATCCTCAGATCGAGTGGCATGAATTATAGTGTTATTTTTTTTCTATATTTTTATTTTATTAATCTTTGTTTTTGATTTTTGTATAAAATTGTAAGATTCAATATGTCCATGTATTTGTAATTTTCTCAAACTGAACGGTTTGGGTAGGTAGGAAGAAATTGCCTTAAGGCAATATGTCCGCCTTTATATGTATATATATATTGTATATGTATATAAAGTGTTAAGTAAATGAATCCACTCAAAACCTGTGCTGATACCAAGGAGATTGTTCTGTATCCCTTGCATGACCTGATGGCTATTTGTCGTTAAATGGAGTTCAGTTTCTTCTGGTTAACTTTCTTATTGACTGCGTCCACCCACATGCTTGAGCCGTACGTGATCAGAGGCTCTACAGCGCCTACGTATATTTGCTGCATAATCTCCGGCGACGCACTCCATGTAGGCTTGGGGGCTCTCACGAGTTTGTTTGTAATGCCTGCAGCTTTTTAAAAGATTTTTTAAAGCTTTTTTCAAAATTTTTGAAAATGGTGCATTAATGGTGCAAAATATTGAAATAAATGGACACAGTCAGCAATAATTATATTACAAAACTGTGAAAATAAATAAAATAACTGTAAAAGGGTGTTTTTAAAAAATAACACTGTCAACGTGTTTGGGCCAATTAAGGTTGTGATCTATGATAAGACCCAACACCTTAAAGTGGTCCACGTAATTCAACTGGACTCCGTTCATGTGAATGGCTGGCTGGCGGTTCTTTCTTTTGGTTATAAACATCGCGTTGGTTTTGTCTTCGGCGAATTGGAGTTTGGCTTTAGAGCCCCTTGTGATAATCTACAGCGCATTGTTGAATGTCGTTTAGCCTCTTTATTTTTAATACAACAATGATAATTGTTTTACTTATTTCGTTATGTGAATTTAGGTTAGGTTAGGATAGGTTGGGTTAAGTTTAATGATAAAAAAAGGTTTTTTTTACTTAATTTAACCCAATCAATCCTACCCGGCGGCTTTTGATTCAGCCGTTTCCTAGGGCTAGCTTTTAACCAGCCGCACGTTGAACGCTGAGCTATATTAATTCATTGAATGAACATCCTAGCCCTTTCAGTTGAGTGGCTGATTTTGTGATTTAGCGGCGACATATACATAATTAAAACAGAAATTTCCTAATGCTTACGGATAAAAGTTATTAAAATAGTAGAACTAAGAAATGTTACGTTTTTTACTTAATAAACTGGTAACACGGAATTCTACTAATTGTCCACGGGTTAAATAAATTAACATACTTAAATTATTATAATAATTTATCTTAGGTACTCCGACAGAGGACACGTGGACAGGAATAACACAGTTACCGGACTACAAACCTTTCCCAATCTATCATCCCAGCATGAGTTTCTCTCAGGTGGTTCCCAAACTGTCCAGCCGAGGGAGAGATTTGCTGCAGCATCTCCTTGTGTGTAATCCCATTCATCGAATATCTGCGGAGGAGGCCATGTCTCACGCCTACTTTATGGACTTAAATCCCACACTCAAGAATGACCGGTCTTAGAACCTTTTGTATTTTTATAAGACTACCTTTGATATTTAGTTGATAAATACGAGTGAGAGTTATAGTTAGAATGCAGGAGAGTTAAAACAAAACCTAACCGGATTTAATCTTTTAGCATTACAGTTTTAGACTGACCGGTTATTGTGCCATGTGAGCTGTCAAATCTCATAACCTAATAATTGTATTAAAGGAAAATGTTCAGAAAGGGCAAAAAACTTATTCAAGCGTTACCTACATCTATCAAAAAACTATTTGAAATGTTGAAAATCTTGCGTATATGTGGATGTCCAGGCTGAACCATTGAAAACCATTTTGCATGTTTTAAAGTACTTAATAAATTATGTTTTATTTTTATTATTGCATAAATGTTTTAAAACAATTTCATAATCTAGCATTTGTTTATTCATGCCTTTGAAATTTATACTTTTCCATTTGATCACTTGAGGCTAACAAACAAAAGTTTGTTTACTATCACCATTCCCTATCCACGCCCAGTGGTGCATAGGGCATTACATCGATACTGCAATTGCAGCGTATCTGAATCATTTTTGTTAGATAGAAAGTAAGGTGATTAATCTTAAGCTTCAGGTGCCAGTCCAGAAACAGCATTGTAGAACCAAGTTTGAAACCCATATTTCACATTCACCCTGCACTATTTGACTGGTCAGGAATATTTATTATCAACTAGAATTTACAGGAGTTATTTATAAAAGCAATGGAAAAAAAAAACAACACCGAAACCTAGTATGTCCCTGTAGCAACTTGATAACCCAGTAAGTTTTTTACCAAGTTTTAATTTGTTTATCGTGACATTCTAGCTTTTGAAGTTGTTATTGAGGAATGAAGTGTTCTTTGCTAGATTTCAGGCAGTTAAATTGTCCCTTATACAAACTGACTTCACAAAAAATTTCAACAGCAATGTATCCTATATAACCTACTAACTACGGAATATCAAAAACGTGGATTTTCAAAAATTTGTCCCTTATTCGGTTTTGAAATTTGACAGCTGATGTGTTTTTTGCATTCTCATTCTTTGTCGATGTTTCAAAGCACATTGAAGCGTCCATTATCAGGGCTGATAAATCCTGATAAAGGACACTGATAAAACATCGGCAAAGTTTCTTACGCTAAGGTGCCAGGCTAAAGACTACGAAATATTGCAATGTAAAAATACCTTTTAAAATAGTAAGTTCATGTTAATATTCATTACAGAAATAAAATTAAAAAAGATACCTAATGTTAGCCATGTCGGGAATCAAACCCGAGACCACTTGAGATGACAGTACTCATTGTGCAAAATATTTTTTTTAAATGAATACTGGTTTTGACAAATGATATCAGCCTATGATAGTATGAAACCTATAAATACCTTGAGAAACCTAGAAATCTTCATTCTGATGAATAAATATTTTTTATTTAAAAAAGTATCTATCACAAAAATCTGCCAACCAAAAAATTTGCAACTTTCCTTCATTGTTCCAGACTATTTATAGTATATTAGTAAAAAATGAATGGATTCTTGAGTTGGGAGAAAAAAATATATCTACACTCTGAACATCTGTGGAGTTAGTGGCCTAGTTCTCCTGTATTTCCTTATTTTAGAAAATGCATCAATTTAGTTGAATATGGATTCTCTACTGCCAATACATGACATGTTTTTGTGGCAAATAATTTTGTGTGGTCAGCCTATATATTATAATACGTGCAAACCCATATAAACAACCCTTTTTCCCTTGTATTTTCAATGTAGATATTATTATTTGTATAATTATTAGTAGTTGTGTCTTAATCTATCTCTACTTAAGTAGTAAAAATGTGTTAATAGGTTGTGTAGACACTTGCCCCAGTAATAACAATACAAAAAAGATAAAACCTGAAACTCAGTTGTATTTCTGAACATTATCAATGTGATTTAACAATGGTATTAAACCAGTACTGATTTAACTGGATTCGGTCACGTATAATAGATAGTAGATAACTTTGAATACTTGGTTATGTAAAATGTTATCTTAACCGGGTGTCGCAATTTCAGAATTTTTGAAGCACTGAAAATGGAACTGATTGCACTGAACAATTTTTTAAATTACATTATATTTTGATCAAGTAATTATTATAACTTTCTTAAACAATTTTTTTTGGTTATAACTTAATTTGAGGGACCTGATTTTTTTTCCGCAAATAAATGACTCAAAGTGACATCATAATATTATAGCAAATATCCTACATTGCCTGTAATTTAAAAAAAAAAAAAATTGCCCCCAAAAAGTTGATTAATAGTAAATGAAAAAAAAAAAAAAATCTACTGAAAACAGTTTACTGCCTAAAAGAATGTTGATAATTTGCTTTTCATTAAAAAAAAAAAACATTATTCGCAGACAAACTTAGTTTTATTGGGATTGTGCAATTCTCAGGTCTACATAGTTCATATAAAATAATAACTAACCTCAATTGTTATAATGAAAATAACCATTATTCTAATTGATAGATAATAAAAATAAATGGAGCTTCCAGCATGTTTTTATTGTTTCCACATTTGTTTATTGTTTCTAGTTATCACTTAATTTCTAGACGTAAGTGTACAAATAAATTGGCAAATTTAGTTGTTAAAATAAGCAAATTGTAATTTTTACCCATAAGAATTTTCTTCAAAATACTCATTTTTCCATTTTTGTTGTACTTTTTAAATATAAACCACTTATTCCTAAAATAAGCAATAAACTATTTTATGTGATTGAAATTATAAGTAAATTGATTTATTATCTATTTTTATTATTATACAAATTATGAGTGAATTATAAAACGTACTGCAAGAAATCATAGAAAATAATATTTTGTAAAAATCGAAAAATAACCGAGCATCACAATGTCTATAGTCACTAGAAATAAAGAGTACCTACATTGTGAATAATAATGGATTTGGTTCAGAGATATACAAAATTTATCTAGATGCTTAAAACAAAATTTGATCTTGAACATAAACTGATTTATTTTTTTATTCTTTCATCTTGCATCAAAAATTAGTTTTGTCTACTGAAATTTTAGACAAAACAGTGACTATAAAATTTGTCAAAAAGTCATTTGATATTCAATAAAAAGTGAGTTATCAACATTTTGTATCTCAATACTTCTGCTAATTCTTAATTATCATTATAAATTTACACAGAAATTAAGTATGAAAAAAAACACAGTAGTCTTTCAGTAATCCGCCACTCGATTATCCGACAATTACTATAATCCGCGATTACTTCTACTAGTTGAAAGCACACAATCATGTTCTATAATTTGCCGATTTTTTTGCCTTTAGACTCGACTTAGTTCCTTTAGAAAAATTGATTCAGAAAGTGATGAAAAACTCAGAACTTAAGCAAAATTATTATTATTATTATTATGGATAACTTATATAATAAAATACCTCAAGGGCGCTTTACATAGTGATTCTATTGTTAAATTAATTTAATTGAAGCTTTTAAATTTGTAATTTAATTAAAACAATTTATTTTGTTGTCACGTGCTACGGATTTATTCAAATGATTTAGAGAACAAGTGGGTTTTAAGTTTTTTCCGAAACATCACTTCACTTTCACAGCCTCGCACCTCTGCTGGGAGAGCATTCCATGCCATAGGGCCTGCGACCGCAAATGCGCGTTCACTAAATTTAGTGCGCTGTTTGCGTAGAGGTATAATAACTTTTCCTCTCGCCGTAGACGTAGCTGATCTAAGCGTGAGACGCCTGTCAGCCAGTTCTGGAATGCATAGTTCCCTTAGATATTCTGGAGCAGAGTTGTGCAGTGACTTATACATAAGCTAACAGAGTTTGTATTCGACCCTCTGTGGAAAACGTAGCCAGTGTAGTTCCCGAAGTAGTGGAGTGATATGACTGAACTTAGAGATTCCGAAAATAAGTCTCGCTGCGGCATTCAATACAGATTGTAGGCGAGTCATTTTGTTCATTGGTAGACCTGCATAGATACCATTACAATAATCGACTCTAGACACTACAAACGCATTTATTAATTGACGGGCGGCAAAATGTTTTAGAAGAGTGGATTTTTTTAGAAGACATTTCTTACTGAAGACGAGCTCATAAATATATAAAGAGATTTAGATTCTGAGGATGAAGACAATAATGATTGTCAAACTGCAGCTCATGCAGCCGAACCCTCACTAATTCCTTAATAAAAACTATTTTTACGAATGTCCTTTTTCAATTTTACAATATTTTGTATGTATGTATTATAATCCACTGTTTTCACTAATTGGACACTTGCCTGGTTTTTAGGGTGGCGGATTACTGAGAGGGTACTTCAATGTTGATATATCACCGATTCATTTTTCTATGGGTTGTTTACTTTGTCCAACTTCAATGTAAATTTGGTTAAAAAATTATGTATATTATGTACTGATTATGTTAATGTATGTATATATTAATATTTTTTTAGCATCATAGCATGAAAATTCCAAGGTATATTCTAAAAAGTACGCATTATGACTTCTTTATTTACAAAAAAGACAATGGTACAAAATAGTATGCAAAATATAAAACACCCAGTTTTATCAGAGTTGCAATTTTTAAGATGTTCTATTGTTGTATTATATATACTTTATCAACAATATTTTTATTTAAATAAAACAAACAACACAATAAAATTAGTAATTCAAACACTGACTTTTTGATTTTCCATGTTAAAATTTATTTAGTGATTTTACATAATAACAACTGACGAGATGAATTATCGAAGCCTAGAACTATTAGTAGATTGTATATATAATAAATTCATTCTCCAGTGCTATGGAGGTGACATAATATTTTTTTAAGCATTAATTATACCTAACGATTTCCATGCGTTAAGAAGATATGCTTTTAAACACATGTTTGTTTGTTTGTACTAATTATATTATACATTTGTCTAAACTTAAGTTAATAATAAGGGATGAATTTTTAAATACTTACCATCAGCCATTCTCCAAAAAGCTTTATAGAAAATAATGCTAAAACTGCCACCCACCTCACCTACCCCTCACATACCCTATTTGAGCCAACTAATTTGCTAACTGTCAGACAACTTTATGTCAGAACGGTTCTAACTAACTTCTGGTCTTCAATAAATAATATAACCTAACAATATATTAAAACAGGATGTGCAACGAGCATTAACTTTAGGGTACCCCAAAGTAGAACTGCCTTTTTTAGAGGCATTTTACTGTATGAACCCAGATTTTTTAACATGTTGGACCCTGACAAAAAGACGTCTGTCAGTTGCAATGCATATAAGAGGATGGTGAACAGATGGATAAAAAGGAGACCGAATGGTTTCTTTGACATAATATTTTGATTGTTTTAATTTTCAAATTGTATATCTTTATTTTTTATATTTTGTAATGCATGTTTATTAATTTTTTTATAATTTATTAGTAATCATATGTTTATTTTTTTAAAATTATTATTATTGATTTTAATTATTTGAGAATCACTTCATCAACACAAGTAGCAAAAAAGGTCCTGCCTAAACACGGGAAATGTCTAGCTAGTCGGGACCGGAAACAAAGAACCTATGTATATTAAAAAATAGTGAAATAAATAAATAAATGTGCTGTGGCTCAAGAATTCAATCCAGGGCAACATTTTCCAATAAAATCTTTAATTATGTTGGTCAAGTGAACACATGTCAGTCAAAACTCTTTTTCTTCATCATAGGAACAGAAAATTTCAAATTCTTTGCACATTTTAAAATTACAACATTGAAGATATTGAGCATATGAAAAGTAATCGTATAATTTTAGTTAGATCCAATACAAAAATTTAATAGCTAGGTTTACACGAGGATAATACAATTGACAGGACAATATTGTCCTGTCCCAGCTACGTGAACAGTCTCAACCGTTCAGGCTGGGACAATGGGACATTTTCGCCATAGTTAACACGCGGAATGCTTGCGAAAATGAATACACGATGGCGAGCAAGTTTGTGAAAAAGATTATTTATTTTATACCAAGATGTTTGTATTGGAATTATGGAGGGCGAACTAAATAATGAAAAAAAAAAAGAATGGGCGAAACCCAGCATTTCCAGAGCAGCTACAATCGCTTCCGCCACGTTTTTTCTGCACTATTTGTCACTATAAGTTGGGCAACCGATGCGCTGTAAACAGTCATGTTCGCTAAATATACATATTAATTTTGTCATTTCTTATATTGATATTGACTGTCTATCTCTAGGACAATGTCTAAATTCATTGCCCTGCCCTCTAAATTTCTGTAGACACGAAGACAACAGGTCCGATGATGGGGCAGGACAATATTGTTCCTGTCTCCATGTGAACCCTATTTAAGACTGAGTGGAATTGAGGTTCTCTGGAAGGTTGATTACTGGAAATACGTAGGTCTCAAAATTGCAAAAATTTATTCAAAAAATAAAATTTACGAATAGTGTGTCAGTGAAAAGTTTGTGTACATTAGATTCTTTGTTTTATTTCTTGTGCTCGAATTCTAAATTTCTGAAGAATTAATAGGATGATTGATACTTGTTTCATATATATATATATATATATATATTATTTGAACACTATCTAAAACTAACCTTCATATTTATTAGGACTGCCATTTGTAGTTTTTTAATCTACAAACTTTCAAATTTTTTGTGAAAATCACCTCATCAATCGTGCTGGGCGCCATTTGCAATATATATGTTATAATTTTTGTTTTCATGGTATTTCGGTCCACTCATATATCATAATTCAAAAAATTTTGTTACTTAAGTCATATAGGTATAAAACAATATGGAAAATTTGTAATATAATTTATATGCGTAAGGTTGTGTTTTATTTTCACTTTGATACTGCGAGATATTATGTAGGCATGTACCATCGGACTGTAGGGAGAAGCTGAAAGGAAATGAAATGGGAAAAGATTATTTAGAAATGAAACAAGCTATTTATAGGACATCGAAGTGGGCATTATTTATTTAATCCGCATTCACATCAGAAAAACAGACGTACATTGTGTTTTGTTCTATTAGTAGATTTGTCCCTGGCGCAAAGACTTTACATTAACAAGAATAGCATATAAACTTTGTTTTCTATTTATTTTGATACGATGTTCAGAAAACATTTTCAATCCAGAATATTCAAACTTTCATAGTCACAAATATCTTAGTCTATATTAGTTTTGTGCAAATAAAATCCTATATATTATCGATACAGTTCAAAGAATGTAAGCTTACTGACAAATTACAAAATTCAACACGTCAATTACTTCGACGTCGTGAACAAATATTTATTTAAATAACTTGACTAATACGTAGTATGTAAAAAGCGTCATTTCAAATGTTTTTTACTCAATGGATGACAAATATAGGCAGTTCATCTTCCTTAACACCTACAAATTCATCCAACATTGTCCACTTTGGACTTACATTAAGTTCCCTCTGCTGATCACATTGAGACCTCTGCCAACCTCTAACACCATACACAGTACACCATCATTCCCCCTGTCATGTCATACCCGCTCTCAATGTAACAGTGGATTATTCAACTCAAATTACTTTATCAAAGCGGGTGCTTTTGCATGAACAATTCAAAAGAATACAGAGAACGACACTTTCATTCATTCCTATGGCCACATTGTAGTACAAATTTCCTATCAGAAATAAAACAGCTCTCCGGTATTCTGAATTATGACTTTTTATATTCACTTTAGTCAGAGTGATGGACAATGGAATAATTGACCATGATCTGATTGAAGTAAGAAAGAAACAGTAACGTAATACAGAACTATAAACTAGGTAAGTCTAAGATCCCGAATACACACAAATGTGACCCAAACTCACAATTGAACAATAATTTATTCAAGACCGGAAAACTCCTAAAATGAATCTGATTTATATGTAATATTAAACACCGAATCAGCACTTTTTTATTTACAAAAATACAAAAGGCTATCGAAGCCTTCAAAACTTTCAAACCAGAGAAGGGTAACCGGATAATGGGGTAGTAAGAATATGACAAAAAGTTGATAATGAATGTGGCTTCATGAAATATTAGTAGAAAGAAATTAATCAGAATTTAACAATGAGCATTCTTCATTAATTAATCCAATGAATTAGTTGGTTCTGTATACCGATCAATGGGGTAAAAAGTAATATTTCACACTTTCATCTATTCTAGAATAAAATGTACATAACTTGATCTTTCTACAATTTGTTTTGTATTCATATTATCATTATCAATACAATACTCGCCGCTTACGTACAACTTAATGCTTAGGTTCATTTCTCATTTAGAATTGTGCGGATTCTGAATTTGTTCAATCGGCTTGGAAAATTTCTAACAATTTCAACTAAAATTAAAAGTATTTTATATTAGCGCACACTCGGAGCATTCAACATGTTTGCGCTATTAATCTCCAAGTATGTTTGTGCTCTGTGAAAGTTCTTTAATCCAAATGGAAAAGGAAAATGTGGCTTTCCGCATACGTCGCATGATCTTCACGTCACAAACGTGTGGAACTAGTAACATACATGAATTTAGATTGAATTTTAATTGCTTGTAATTTTACATGGTTAAATATTCCATTTCTTTTTTAACACCAAGTACACAATTCCCTATTTGTTGTTTTAATGTTAATTATTGAATGCGAAATGCATCTAACTGATTACAAGTCAATAGATTCACCATACACATTTGGCATTTTTATTCAACTCCAGAACTATGTAATAATAAGGCTTATGTTATCTTCTGGATAGTGAAAAGTAAATGCTTTTACTTAATGTATGAATGTATAAGGTATTACTTCCGCAAGAGACACTGGAATAAAATGATTTCTTTTAAAGTCTAAACAATATGTACTTGATAAAATCTTATGTCGAAGGGATGTATTTACACTAAGCCAGGTTTTAAATGAATATGTCAAGTTCGACCATACGACAGATACCTTTTACAATATTTATTTCTTAAAATAATTATACAGGAAATAAATACAACAGTATATATCTCAAAAAAGAGTACTTACCATATTTAAAAGATGTGAATAAAATGTGCTATAAATTGTGCGATTGGTTATTTTTACAATGCTCTTTTAAAATACAAATTAATGTGAAACTTCCATTAAATTGATAAATGTATTTTTTAAAGTATTCGAGGCAATGTATCACTAAAGTAATAAAAATACACGAACAAAAATAAAATATAAACAATTCCTTAACAATGTGGAACAAATGATTACTGAATCCACGCGCACAAAAATAAATAAACAAGTTTTGTAGAAAAGACTGTAAAAGGAGATTCCAAGACAAATTAAATACAATAAAAAATATAGAACTTTACTTTCAACAATAGAAAAAGCGGTAAAAGCTTAATATTTAAACAATGCTAAATACAACAAATGGAATGAATAAATGGTCAAATGTGAAATCTGTAAATGAAAATAGTTTTTCCTCCAATTTCAAAGCCTTAAATAAAGAAGTTGACCTACAAGCGAACAAACTTAAAAGATACACAAAGTAAAAACTAAATATATACCAGAATAATGTAGAGTACAAAAATATATAAACATTTATAAAAATACATGTTTGTCAGCAAAACCTTAGAACAAATATACGAAAGTATTCCTGAAAGTTACTTGATGGACATGTTTAACTAGAGATCAGTAGTCTGTTAGGGTAAATTCAGTGAGATATAGACTGCATATACTTACTTATATGTAGTTAGGGAGAAAATACATAACTAATGAATACAAGTAATGATTCAATGGAGAAATAAGTTATATCAGCAGTCATGATGTGCTATAGTGAAGTATTTGAACACACAAGCGTAATAAATGCAATAATGAAAATAAACATGGAAGTTGATAGAACTTCATTTGCAATAATTCCTTACTTAACTTCTTATTCTACAACTGTTGATGCGAGAGTCCACCAAATGAGTCCAGTTAGAATGGTTGAATTATTTAGCATTGTTTCTATCACCGGCTCGTTTCAATCTTGACTACGAGAAAAGAGATTTTTGAGTCAGACTGAGGTATTTCCAACAAAATGTTTGTGTTATCGGTGAAACGGTAATCCGGTAAAACAACCACTGCTCGTTGACAGTTACTCTTCGAAAAAAAAAACAAAATAATGTTACGGGTGAATAAGTTTGTATAAAATTGTAGAATATACAAAATGAGAAGAGTGGCAGTGGTAGGAGACGCAAATAACCAAACATTCTGTATATCCATCATTTGAACATTATCGATAAATTATTCAACTTTTATTATTAGGTATCATTCATTACAATATTTTATATTTATTTTAAAATAATTAATGTAATATTATACGAAGACAGCTTTCTTTACATACACAATGTTTTGTTTGCCGGTGATCTTGATTAAAATGATTAAACATAGCTTGATCCTTAGTTTCACAATATTGTCACTGCAAGATGTTGAGGAAACAATTGTACCAAAAAAGTACTCGGTAAATCTGTTATTTCACACAGCAGTGGAGGAAAGGCCGTCTATCTCTACTACACTCCACAAAATTAGAGCGGGCATTCTAAACATTGCTCTCTCAACAATTTACGGTGACAAGAAATTGGTCAAATTTATGGTTGTACAAATATTAAAATTTTCTAGCATCAACCAAAATGGAAGCTTCATGACAACATACCTCGGATTAAAAAATATTATAAATAAGAATAACTACTACATATTATAACACGCCATCACAGTGGCACTCATGTTTACTTAACTTACACACTCCCTTTAAGATTTGGAAAAAAGCTTAAATAAGCGGAATCAAGTAATTGGCCGAGAAGAGTTGGTAAAGAAATTATTAATACTCGTACAACCGACACAATCGAGAGATTCATATCTTCGATTCTAGTGATATAAGATGCGCGTAACATTATGGATGCGTATTGGGTTCACGGAATAACTTAAAACGCTCGTCCGCTACAATCGGCCGACTTTTTTCAACTACTCTTACAAAAAGATAATTTATTTCCTAACAAATGGAACTTTTATCTGTACAATAATTCTAATAGTTATATTTTTATTGAATATTTAGTTCCATTCGGGGAGATTAAAACAAAGGATTTTACGCCTTTTAGACGACCGCCGACCGGTGCGGGATTTTGAAGGATTCCGTTTGTGTAAACATGAGTGAGACATTTGGTTTCCTTATTGAAATGAAACAGTGGAGCTACTAATAGAGTCCGCAGCCGCGAAGATTGTTGGCTATGATGACATCCGTCACGGCGTCAAACACAAACTGGATGTTGTTCGTGTCCGTGGCACACGTCATGTGGCAGTAGATCTCCTTCGTGGTGGACTTGTTCTTGGCCTCGAACTGCGCTTGGATGTACGCGGCGGCCTCGCTGTAATCCTGGGCACCTGTGGAGACGAACAACCCGATATTAATATCCTCTGACGAGTTACCTCGGGACTATTATATCACATTTGTACAGTGTGCTCACCTGCGTATTCCAGGAAACATATAGTAAGAGGTGATTTGCGAATCTTGTCCTCGAACAAATCCTTCTTGTTTAGGAAGAGAATGATTGATGTATCCGTAAACCATTTATTGTTACAGATTGAATCAAACAGTTTTAAACTTTCCTGCATTCGATTCTGGAAAAGGAAAAAATCATATTTGATTCTGAGAAAAATAATACAACGTACAAGTGGCAATAAAAAAACATTTCAAACATAAGCTACCAGCATAAAGATGATAGAAATATTCCCAGAATACTATCCAGGATGTGGGTTGAGATATTCTAAACATTCTCTTTAAATACATAGAAAGAATTATACTAACATTTACTTCGGCATTCAATAGAAGTCTTAAATAAATAAATATTGGATGTAATAAAGATTGTTTTCCAAGTTAGAGAGAGACTACTACATATGTTCAAAGGGAATGCGATTTATACGTATTAATAATATGCCAGAATATTCCATAACTCAAGGAAATTTTAAAGCATAATTTCTAGAAAAAACTTCTCAAAGATTTAATATCCCTAGACCGATGTTACATTTTTGTCTAAAGTTTTGGTTTGTAAAGTGATTGGTACCATACTATGGTACTGGCAATTTTATGATTTTAGGACAGAAAATTCGAGGTGACTATATCAACATCCAAGGAAGAACATGGTACAAAATAAAATAAATAATAATGACATAGTAAAATGGTAATAATCACCGTTGTTTCATCTTCATGTAGAACTTGATCGTATTCTGACATTGCCACACAAAAGATAATGGCGGTGACATCCTCAAAGCAGTGGATCCATTTCTTTCTCTCGGATCTTTGCCCACCCACGTCAAACAATCTGAAATATGGAATGGGTTAAATTTTAAATTCATAAAATTCATCTTTAAACTAGGAGTAGGGCACATTTTATTTAAATTATTTTCGAGATATTCATTTTTATTTTTTAAAGTGCTGAGTGCTTATTATTTATAATTAACCCTTTATAAGACACCTAGAACAAAGTGGTACATAAATATACCACCAGAATTAAAGTATTTATTTTCTAATATTTCGTATTAATAATAAGTCTTACTTCACAAGAGTACCATAAAAACTAGATAGTAGATTAGTCTTCCACTCAGCTTTATCAAATGCAATAGGCCTATTGTATTAAAAAAGAACATGTTTTATTAGTAATGATGTAATAACTTATATAATGAATATTCATATATAAGTTACTAATTAAAAATACTGTAAGAGAGGATTCAATTCTATGAAAACATTTATTATTTTATTAAAATTAATTTATTAACCCTTACGGATTATTACATTCATTTTATGAAAATATTATATAATTTTTTATTCACACTGTTGTTGATAAGAATATTTTTTACATCTTTTGAAAAGTTCGTCTGAGTCTTTTGTTTAGTTTTGTCTGGTATAATTTCAGTCCCTGATTTATTAGTCTCGATTGTCCTTGTCTCGTTTTGGAATGTTGTATGTGATATTGTTCTGATATTCTTGTATTATGTCCCTGTTTATTACATTTTTTCAAGTTTTAGTTCTTTGTCTACAATGATATCAGTGGCTAACTTATGAATACATTTTAAAGATTTTAGTTGAAAAGGTTCATTAATATTAATTGTTTAGTTTTTTCAAAGAGTTCATTAGTTGGTGTGAGATAAGATTAATTTATTAGTTCTATTCATTGCTCTGACCACTACGCTATGTTTGTATTTTATTTTTATCAGACTGGAAGAGAAGCACTCGCTTGCAACAATCCATCCCCTAGGATTGAAATGATGAGATAAACTTTTCACATATTTTATCATTGTGGTTCTCGGGAAAATATAACTCATCGCATAGTATTAAGAGCTGTGGACTAGATACTCGAAGGTTTTATACATTATCCATAAATATGGGAGGTCACATCCCAGAGTATGATTAAGTGGACATTATAAACAACGTTTCTTGTATTATTAAAAGCTAGGTATATAGGCACCTACCCCCGAATAGGACAACAAAGAATGTATTTAATTTATTTTATTTTTATTGGTATTTGTGATAAACAGGAAATAATTAACTACTTAGCAATGTGTAGCATATAAATAACTTACATTATATTTTTTAACAAATTACTATTACCAAGGACCGCATTCTAATACAAAGTAAATTCAAGTTTTCTGTATGAAAAATATTTTTTTTTTTTTTTTTTCTAAACATGTTTAATTACAGGTTACCGAAGAAGATACTTTGAATTTTTATACAAATATGCAGATTTTCATACATAAATATTGATATCACTTTATACCATCTCGATATGTATTTATAATATTAGTAGTAGTATTTATAATCGCGACCCTGGAACATTTTCAGTAATGAGATGAGTGCGGATAATAATATTTTTTAACATTCTTCATTACTTCTACAATTTTCTTCAAAATTAGCCACATAACCCAGCCAATGATAGGTCATAAGCCCTGTGAATCCTTAGACTTCCCTTATATATTACCTTATCTTCAATATTCTCCATCTCTGTTGTAATAATAACTACTTCTACATAGAACAAAAGCTATACAATATCAGAACCGTGGAAATGATGTAAGAGCCACAAGCTAAAGAAGTTACTGACTACTTTCATTGGTGAAATTGGTCGCAGAGAGTCTGAGGGTCGATGATGGCTATTAAATGGCCAACACATGTTATTAATTGAATTGTTTTTTTTTGCTAATTGAATTTTTGAGATTCTAATTATTTAGTCTTTTACTTTGTTTTTTACTATTTTTTTACTATGTTTACTACCCTTTTCTAAAAATATTGTTTTGAATTTATTTTTTCTTTATATTGGTTGAACGGGGTTATTTACCTTAGTTCGACAGTCAAAGCATTTGCATAAATAAATAAAAAATAACAATAATATGTTGACAAAAAAAATCTTAGTGAATATCTATTATAAATTGTGATTAGACTTAACAACTTTTTCGAAAACGGTGCATTTAGAAATACACAATGTTTATTATAATAATCGTATTCGACAGAGGCCCTGTTGTACATAATATAGCGACAAGTATTTGAAGGGTAAATTTTTTGTATGATTTCTCCCATTTTTCTCTTTCGGTTGCTTACTCAAAACAACTACGTCAAAAAGTTGAAAAAAAAGTTGTACGCGATATTATTATGACCTCGCGAGATTTATTATAATAAAATAAAAATTTTGAAAAATGATACGGCGACAGAACGGAAAATAAACATTTTAATGTTTAAAAATCCATTTCTAAAAAGGTCGATTACGATTGCATTAAAAGTAATATTTAAATGTTTGATTATGGGAAAGTTTGACCGATACGCGAAATCTGCGGTTTTCCGATTAAATATGATAAAGGAAAAATATTTATTACCGCATATTCACTTCATACCAAAAATATCGTGATAATATGGATAGTACGCACTACAGGAAACGAGTGTGTGGGTAAATTATCTAGAAATAACTACTGCATAGCTATATTGTAACTAGAGATCGATTGAAAATACTACACGCGGGAACTTTTTTTTTACACGGTTTCGAAATATAAATTTTTGAATCAACGTTCGCGTATTGTCAAACCTTATTTTATTGTTGTCATTATTCCGTATTTACTGCATTTTGTGGTTACCTACTGTATTGTATAGGACTCGTCGCACATTATTCATTCGATGTGTATCAGTTAAATTTAAAAAATAAAATGCTTTTTTTTTTTCAGAATACGGTTTTGAAATTTAACATACTTAAAAAAAAAAAAAAAAAACAATTTATAACATTTCGTCATTTGAATTTTAACAAAAAGGTTTCTAACTTTTTACTAAGCTCTTTATTGTACCATTTTTAATACAATTTACAAGTTTTAAGCAAATATATTATTTTCATACTTACGCACCCATACAAACGCACCCTCTCCCTCTTTCATTCCCACACGCACATGTATCCTCTCCCTCATTCATTCACGCATACACACATTCACATACACATGAATACAAACGTCACACAAATACAATTACTAAACTTCTTTTCTTATATATTATGTGTCATTATATTTACAGTGGATTTTTTTAATTGGCTTTAGTATTGTTAAGATTTTTCTAATTATTTTGTTTATGTAATAGCTGTAAAAATCCTAAATAAAATGAAATAAATGAAATAAATAAATAAATAAATAAATAGCACGGTACAAATTAAAAAATATATAATGCGTAATTATACTTTGTTATATCCGCCCACCCGCCCGAACGCGGAAAAAAAGTTTGTCAAGTGTTCATTAACCGATTCTAACGACAGGAATCCGCCGAAACATGTGTTGCATGTGTAATTATTTGGGACTTGCGAATTTAGTAATTTCTCACGATCACGCGGCACATACGGTGGTGCATTTAGCAACATGGAATTCTGTTTATACAAGTAAAACTTATAAATGGGAAAAGTTGCAAACAACTTGATCTGTTCGTACCAGACGTGTGCGCCGATCGAAAAAACGGCGGCGACGCGACGCCGACGCCGACGGCGCAATCAGTGTAAAATCGACGTGGTTATTTTGAGAAATATACATATATATATATTATAGATAGGAGTATATGTCGCAAAAAAATGTTTCAACTTGATCTGCAACATTAAATTCCTATGATTTTATTTTTACGGATTTTCAAGTACACAATGGAAAAAAGGACCATATGCACCTTTCGTTTAAGTCAATTTCTATATATTCTACCAGAATAATGAAATTTTTTACTATGAATGATTTCACAAAGCTTGATAAAGTTCTCTAGCCTCGAGCACACTTCTCTAGGCTTCGGATTCTACAGTAGTATATTCTTACAGTTTAAATCTCTGGAATAGGTTGGCAGCAAATATTCGCATCTTCTTTACAGTCCAGTATGTCCGCGTAAATGCAGCAAAGGAATTAACCCCCCTGGCTACTGAGCAGATACTATATGTCCATAGCTCAGACGCGTAATTGAAGAAACTCATTCTTAGCATTTTTTCATCAACATAATAACCACATCTTAAAATAGCTGAGTAGCGTGATGGAATAAGAACATATCGTCAGTTAGTTTAGACTCCATACAGTTTATTTATCTATACTTCCACGCTGATTTCGCGCCGATGCGCGATTTGATTGGCGGCATCGACAGCGGACGACGACGCGGCGCGGCTCACACGTCTAATCCGTACAATGGATGTTCAACAAACGTAGGTAATGCCGTAAATACGGGAGTTTCGCAATTCATGGGTCCGACGGACTGGGGTCATTTCCTATGTGAACTTTACATATTTAATAATTTATTAGTCTATATGCTTTTTAAAGATATTTCCTGATAAAAATATTTTTTCAAATTGTGTGAAGTAACAATCAAACTTCTTAGACCATTTTTACTTTTCTTTATTGACCATAGAGCGCTCTTGGCTAACATATGTTTTACTTTTCGGTAAACATAAAATTAGTCAGTTGAATTTTGAATCGGGTTGTGGTCCCGTGGCTAGTGTTGCAGACTCACGGATCAGAGGTCCGAGGTTTGAGCCCCACTCTACCCCAACTTGATTTCCTTGATTCATTGAAAATGGCCACCAGAGTTGAAATGTTTGGGTAAACTATAAGAGCCCTAATATTTATATTATTTACTTTGTGGAAAAACATTTGAAATATATTAAAAATGACACACTTTGTAATTTTTACCACATAGAGTTAAATATATTATACCACTACTAGTTTCAGGTATTCTGAATTACCCATCATCAGGTGTAAATATATTTATATTTGACTGAATTACCTAAAACTAGATGTATAAAAAGTAAAAATTACAAAGTGTTTCATTTGAAATAAAGGCCCATATATTTGTTTAAAATTTAATAATAATTGCATTTACATATTCCATTACAATTATAATACCATTTGTTACGTACTGAATTTACATTTTCTATACTGGCAACTCATATAAGACTGTAAATATTCCGTTCTTAGCCAAATCCTTCCTATTTCAAATTATTGTGCTTTTACCGTCCTGTGAGCAAGTCACATGTGAAAAGTTGTCTCTCTGATAAATCTTTATCATATACTGCGTCAGTATATTTCGTACAAAGTGAAGTTCGTGTTGTATAAACAGGCTAAATTATACAGTTCATCATCATCCGCACGATACCGGTATCCGTGCTGCAGCAATAGTGAAGTGCTCCAAATAAGAAAAAATCGGAGGAACTTTAAAAGTGAGTAACAATTTCCATACAGTCCACTAAACTCTAGTTCTCTCTGTTATCAGTGTACAAGGCCTGAAAGGCATTGAGCTGACCAAACACTATTACTTTAATTACAAAACGGCTGTTTAAAATAAAAAAAACATGTTGAACATTTCCTCAAATATAATCCTAGTTAATGAGTAATTGCGGCGTTATCTATTTTTTTGTTACGAATATGCACAATAATTATAAACTCTGCGTTTAGATGCCAGTTCAAGGACTATGCAAAATTGTAGTGAAAAAACACCCTTTAAATAAATATGTTATGTTGATCTTGCCGGGAATCGAACCCGAAATCAAACGCACTTACCATAGTGATACAAAACAGACAAAGACTATCTAATCAAACAAAACACTCAATGTACAATAATTGTCCTTATATTATTTAAAACTATCATTTTTGTTAATTCGGTAAGAATAAACAGCCTAGTCTAATCATGTTCTGAACTGTTAAGAAGGGTGATGATACTCACTTGAAATTAAGGTTTTTGAATGAGAAGTGGACTTCGACAATGCCGGTTGTCTTGACACGCGTCCTGAGGATATCTTGCTCCGTGGGTTGGTAATCCTTGGCCCCGAGTCGGTCCAGGTCATCCAAGAAACTGGAAAAAAATTAATAAATTTATATTCAAAGAGAAAATAACAATAATTCGGAGGAATAACCTCCATTAGTGAGGGTTTCATATCTTTTACTCGACAAAAATCACGGAAGAAATACTGTGTAATAAGTATATATGGGCGTTTTGGTTATTTATTTTAAATAACAGTTTAAAGCCGCGTGGGAAAAATCCCGTACGTCCTGAATATTCAGCTTTCTATGTAAATTTCATTTATGTAAATGATACTACGGATAAAAAAATATGCACAAAAATCAATTAAATACACTTAAAATCAAAGCCTCAAATAGACAAATCACCAGATCAGTTTTCTGAAACATACTTATAAAGAAATCAAAAGCTTGAAAATTCCTAAATATGCCGAGCGACGAACCGATTAAGAATAAAAAAACGTTTGCTGAAAAAACATATTATATTTGTAAATGTAACTAATTAGATACTTGTGTCTTGATAATTTGATACGCCCACTTATGTGCTTTCGAATGCGAATCGTTTTTTTTTCGTCGTTTGAGTGCGTGTTTTATAGGGCGAATTCTGTGAAAGTTTTTTTCTTTTAGATTTGTGTAGTTTTTTATTTTGTTTGTTTTTACTACATTCTTCTTCCTTTTGAAGCAGGATCCAGGAAGTATGGCCGCGGTCCCGATTTGGAACTAACGCTGTATTTCTTCACTGTCATGCAGGGAAACTAGAACAAGGTGAATGTACTGACCACGTGTATTTGGTTGATCACAAATTGACAATACTGCAATGAGAGGTACAATGAAAGCTTTAAAGTTTCTTGGCTTTGCTATTTTCCCGGTTCGATTGCCGAGAAATATATTTTTTTTGTTTTTTTAATTAGTTTTAAAAATTAATAATGAATAAGCGGAACTGAAGAGAGACACTAGTCCTTTAGTTTCGGGAAAGGGGTGAGCGCTTTCATTGTAATGATCTTCTCATAAGCATCTTCAGACCAGTCTGAAGATGCCCATTAGAGGGTGAAAGCGCTAATTGGTCAAAATAAATAAGTGGAAGTGTACCGAGTATTTTTTAAATTAATAACTTATATGTAAATATAAGTTATTACATCAGTACTTATAGTAGGTAAATAATAACAACAACAACAACAACAACAAACTATCACGCCGTTTCCCCGTAAGGGTAGGCAGAGGGGATAGAACGCCACAACACTCTATCTTTGCATACAGATCTCGCTTCCTCTACATTCATACATCTTCTCATGCACGCGCGCCGATTATTCCGACTTTTGACATGTCCATCTTTAAGTATTTGTTTGATTTGGTCATGCCATGTCTTTCTCGGTCTTCCTCTATTTCTGCATCCATCAACATTCGCATTGTAAATATTCTTAGCCGTTCTTTCGCTGTCCATTCGTTCTACATGTCCAAACCAGCGCAGAACTCCTTTCTTGATTTTGTCGATAATGCTTGTCTCAGCCTTACATAATGTACGGATCTCAACATTTGTGCATCTATCGTACATAGTTTTACCACACATTCGCCTGAGAGATCGCATTTCGACAGCATTCAGCCTACTTTCATCCCTGTTTTTCCAAGTCCATACTTCGCTCCCATACATCAGGGACGGCACCAGGACTCCGTTGTGAACTGCCAATTTTGCCTCTTGTGACAAACATTTATTTGCCAAGGTCAATTTAAGTGCACCGTTTACTCTGTTCCCGGCACTCACCCTCCTTTCAATATCTTTCTCAGTCATTCCATCCCTAGTGAACATACTTCCCAGATACACAAATTCCTCTACTTGTTTTAGTATAACTCCATTCACAGTGATTTCACATTTAGTCATACTTTCATTTCTTTCAAAAACCATCATATTCGATTTATAGGTAATAATAATTTGAAAAATTCCGCGTGATGACACAGATGAACTATTTTAAAAATTAGAGTTGGGTTCAGCGTTTTTTCAGATAATGTGTTCAGTGCGTGAAACATTTCCGCATATTTATTGTATAGTATTGTTAGAACTCGGCCGCGTGTGTACACATTACTGTTGCGAAAAAGTAGTTCCTAACACGACATCTTAAAAATGAGTGTTGTGACTGAAATGGGAAAAATCGTGCCTGAAATGTCGGCCACCTGTTCAGTCGTCAGCCTCCTAACACCCCTCCTCCTCCCTGACCCACATTTCCCTACAAATCGATAACCCTCCCCTCTCGAGTAAGGAAAAACTTTCCCCGGCACAAACCCCTCAGAGCGGAACAACTCCAATCTCTTTCAGGGAACTCTAATACCAGAACTCGGGCGGAGAATAGCGATCGGAGCCGAATGCTGCGATAATTACTCACTGGTACTGGTACTGGGCGTACGAGATGTGACCCTCTCTCTACTCTCTACTCTCCCACCCAGAGAAAAGTTTTTTTCGAGAATGTGTTAAGGGTGCAAAGATCGTAGCTCAAATGACGCACTCAACTTCAATAAAAACCTTAAATACATACTGCACATGAGAATATTGATTCATTTAAATACAGCAACAATAGCAAAGTATTCTAAGACGCTAAAACAAAATCTTGAATCTGTTCAATGTAATTTTATCAGAATATTGACTTTGGAATTCCGTTAGTAAACAAATGAAGTTTAGTTACAACATGCGCTCATTGCACTGGCCCAATAGTAGTGATGCAACGGAAGTGTCATAACGGAAGCAGAAACGGAATCAGACGTGAAAAGTAAATTTTGGCGGAAACAGAAACGGAAAAAAACTATGAAAAAAGTACGTTTTCTTACAAATACAATTGTTAATGAAATTAACATTCCAAATTAAGTAGTGGTAAGTTATATTTTATGAAAAGTAGTTTGGCCGCTTTTACGCCTAACAATCTGTTCCGGTGTTATATATAAGACCAGCTCCGCTAAATAATTGCTCACTGGTGACGCTGCTGTTAGGAGCTGATAAATACTGGCGCACTAATGACAAAAGAGTAGTATATTTGTATGAATTTAATTTCCACCACATAAGGGGATCCCATGTCTTTAAAAATAGATTGTCATTCTCGTTATTTGTAATCGAGTCTTGCTGGTCTTCATTCATACTTAACATGAATTCTAACATTTGTAATGATGAATTCATCATTGATGATGACGTTGGTTGGACTTCGTTTTCGATTTGAGTTTGGCACATAGTTTACATCTGGCTGTTAGATCGCCAATTTCAACGAAATAGTTCTAAACAGGACTTGTTTTTGCTTTCATAATTGCACTTGATTTGCGCACACGACACAAATTAATTACTAAAACAAACAAGAACAGAAAATCTTACGAGCTTACACTCATGTCAGGTGTATAATGAAGTAAAAAAGTATGTAAACAAACGCGTTGCGACAAGTGCCGAAAGCACGCGCCCGGCTCGCTTGTAGTTGGCTGGAACGCCTGGAACACCCCTCCCGCGCGTAAAGTTTCGCTCAAATTTCCGTTATAAAAGTTGCGGAAACAGAAACAGAAACGGATGTCGAAAAACGTGCAAAACTTCAGCAGTTGCGGAAGCAGAAGCAGAGGTCTGTTGCATCATTACCCAATAAACGCAGTATTAAGATAGGATTACATGTTATTTCGTGTTGTGTTGGTGAGCTATCGGATGTATGGAGCGCCACGACACACTACATTAGAGCAATGTTATTCTGACCATAAACACAAATGAAACCCCAACAACAACTGCGGTTTGTTATCTTATAAATTCTTATGAACGTCTCAATGCATAAGAACGAAGCTAAACTTCTACGGTAATACGGACTCCGCTGTTATACCAATGTAAAAATGATGATTGTAAAAATAAAAACAAAGAGTCGATAAAACACAACAATAGAAAATCTAGTAGTAAAATCCTATCGAGGTCTTTTACCTTTGTAGGCAGAAGTTTGGGGGGGTGTAAGTCCGTATATTTATTTATTTAACACTTTATATACATATAAAGGCGGGCATATTGCCTTAAGGCAATTTTTTCTACCTACTCAAACCGTTCAGTTTGATTCGTATATGGTAATGTCAGATAATCTAAAATTAATGACATATTTATACATTTCAAACGAATTTATTTGTTACATGCAATTTGAAACAAAAGTAATTTTGCATGTAATCCGTTCGTATTATGCCGTTTGCTCGCTGATACAAACATGTTTTTAAAGATCTGGTAATTTTAACTCAATAAAACATTTTACAAAAAAATTGTGTAATATATTTTAGCGATTACATAATTTCCGATAACTATATTAAAATAAAACAAAAATCACAAAATAATAACGAATACTGTTGTCAAATAAAAAAACCAAACACTCAAAGACGATTGATCACTAGATTCGCTTAGATTTGAAATCAGATTTGCGTAAAATGTACGTTTGACTTTTTAAACAAAATTTTCAATTAATTCATCTTATTCCATATATATATATATATTTATAGTGCTAAATAAATGTTATTTTAAATAATATAATAATTTACGAACAGGGAAAATTAGATAACATCTATGTTAAACCCTAATATACCTGAACCAAGAAAGTTCAAGTTCAAGGTGAGACATAATACGACTCCGAAGGACAACAGCCCAACATCAAATTAAAGTATGAATAAATCTAATTGGTCGAAAATACTTTATTATGTAAAAATATTTCAAACGCCTTGACTCCGTATTCTGAATTAACACAGAGGGAAAATCAAGTAATAGTTTACATAAAACAGCATAGAAGGACTCTTGAATATCCGGAGGAGTTGGGGAATAAAATATATAGAAAGTGAAATCGTGCTAAATATATTACATTTGTCGCTCGCCGTAGACAAAGGCATTTGGGAGAAAACATCACGTTGAAGATATTATAATACTTCAGAAAATACCATCTCTTAGTAAATTAGGTACTTAAAAATAACGGGTACACAAATAATTAAAGAAATGCAATGCTAAAAAGTAGATAATACGCGTTGTCAAAACATTTTTTAATTTTCTGCTCTTCTCTTATTAGATTTTATTCGTTGTGACTTGAGTCAACAATTCAGTAATACTGTAACTGGGTTGTTGTAACATTAAGCCGGAATGGAGTCAACCGTTTTTTTATGTTTTTTTTCCAGAAAAATAAAAGAAAAACAGCGTTGTTAATATTTATGAAGTGTACCTAAGTAAATTGGATTGCTACGTACGGGTACATTTCAATCTGAGATTAAAAAAAGGGAGAAAAAAATTCAGAATTATATTTTATATAAATATCGATATTAAGAGTGATACAGTTAAAAACGTGTTTTTCATTACTAAATGTATACAGGAAAGTATCTATTATACGCTCATCGTAATATCCGCGAATTTTCGTATCGTTAATAATAAATTGCCACGTTTTCACGTCACTATTGGATCCTTGAAATGACAATTTGGAAGCTACAGTGTCGGTTGAGGGTTGTGTGGGAAGCGAGGAGTGAAAAAAATCTTGGCATTATCAATTTCTCGTTACCAACTAAAAGCCGATTTATTTATTCATTATTAACTTGGAAATAGTGTTAATTTATGGATTTGACATACAGTATTAGCTGACTCACGATTGGTAGTAAAACTTTAGCGGCCAATAAAGCCGTGTGTTCCCTGCTATGAGAGAGTATATTTTGTACGTGTGTGTGAGGTTGGCAACAGGTAAACCGTACGCTTACATAGGTACTCGTACATAATAAGGGAGAGGGGGTTAAATCGCGACTGAATATGAAAACAGCGGCCGTGTAAAAACACTGTCAGTGAGTTTCCAGTTTCACGGTATTTTCTACAAAGGCTGAAACAAAAAAATATTATGTTTAACATGGATGATGAAAATGTGCGAGGGGAAAGTTAGCGATTTTTGCGCCGGGCCGGAAGTCGTAGGAGTTTGGGTTACAAAAGGGGAGGTGGTAGCGCTACTGTGAGCTAGTAATATGCAAATCACGATAGCAAGCTGTGTGTAATAAGTTTCTTTAGTATAAATATACGTACGACCGACTCAGCTCATAAATATATCGTTTTGTGCTGCCTTCAAATTGGGTTATGAATAATAAAGATTGAGTATGCCTATCATTATTTTTAAGGCTACAGAAAGAATAAGGGCGGGTAGCTATTAGTCTACGTACTATAGATAATAAAACAAAGAAATAAATAAAAATATGATTTGTAAATAGTAGGGGGAAAATGGACAGTAAAATAAATAAATAGTGATGTCTAAAATATAACATGCCTGTAATGAAATTAACACAACAAAAATATTAATAAAAAAATATTAACATTTATACTCTCAATATATATTCCACCTGCACTTGTGCACTGTATATTTAATTTAATCATAAGTCTTGTTTAATATTTGAATGTATATTCAGAGATCGAAGGTTTTCGTGCAGAAAATAAGTACATGTGGATCCTTTGAAAACAAAATATCTAAATTAAACAATATACGTTAATAGTGAATATACTTCTTAGGGAGTAGAATGGTGATCTTTTAAAAAAAAATATTTAGAAGTTCAACAAGTTAGCATTGGTATCATTCTTCGTATATAACCTAAATTATATAACTTCACTAGGTACCTTTCATAAATTATATAAAATAAGTGTGCAATAAATTTAAGTAATAATAAAGATCGAGTAAAAGATAAAACCAATTTTTTTATAAAGAAAAGAAAATAAGAAGATATAAGAAGTAAAAGAAAATAAAAGAAAAGAAAATTAATTTACACACGTATCTTTAGCTAATAGTACAAGGGCTACTGCATTGGAATACCAAATGCAGTGTATCATAATAGGGAATTATGACCTTTTTTTAAAACATTTTTAAAGTAAAAAGGGTCCATGAAATACTGTCCAGTAAAAAAAAGCTTCTTATTAGTAGCATAAAAAATATTTTTAATTTGGAATTTTGAATTTAATTTGGTCATTGCATTGGCCACGCCCCCAATACGTCACGATTCATGTTAATTTTCAACTTTGTTCCAAACCATTAAATTTTTTGTAGAACAACGTCACGAATCTTGACGTTACTATTATCAATGCCAAACATGTCGCGTTTTTCTATAAACATTTTTTTAATATTTTCTTTTTTAAAGTTATATATGAAAACAATTTTCCACAATATCCATATTGATTTTGAAAATGCAGTTATTTATTCTAAATCCGTTTAATATATTTTTATCGGTATTTGTAGTACGTGATATTTCCCTATTATTTGAACACTCTCAGAAGAGGTTTTTGTAAGGTCCTATGAATCGACCGTAAGAAAAGAAAGTAACATCATTTTAAAAGCTGCGTAAAAATATTAAATCCGAGCACTCAATTTAATATTTCAGTTAAGGCAAGATAATCAGCCTCGAAGAATAATAAAAAGAAAAGTTTTAAGGACAATACGGAAAAATGTAGGTGAAAATTCGTAAGCCTTCAGAAAATTCTCAATGATCTTACAAGAAAACGAAGGACACTCGAGGATCAATCTGCTCTTCGACAGTGACGCGGGGTGTCAATATATCTTTCTACAGAATGAGGGAGAACATACTTCTCGCCCCCTTACATACCCCCTGTCAAGGAACCTTGGACCTTACTACGGCACGTGATTCAAGAGATAAATAAAACGCTCTCCTACTACTAAAATCACGCCATGGCCCTTTAGGGGTAGGCAGAGAGGATGGACCGCAACACACGTCCATCCTGACATACATTCCTAGTTTCTTCCGCATGTATACATCTTTATTATTATTATTATTATTATGGATAACTTATATAGCGCCATTTTCGTAATAAAATACCTCAAGGGCGCTTTATCTTGTCATACATGCCCTTCGGTTCTGTCTGCTTTTGACGGACCAGACTTGAGTTGCCATTAATTTTGGACATATATATATTTGTTTTACCATTCTTTCGTCAACCATTCGTTCTACATGACCAATCCATCTTAGTGAGCCTTTCCTAATCTTATCAATTACACCTATCTCAGATTCACACTCACCTGATTTCACCATTCATAACCCTGTCATAATTTGATTTACCACACATTCGTCTAAGCAACCGCATTCACTCTGCTTTCATCCTTCCTATGCCAGTTCCATGTTTCATTTTCATGCATGAGTGTTGGGACCAAAATACCGCTGTGCACTGCCAGTCTAGCTTCAATTGACATATTTTTATTAGCAATTACTGTGCTTAGTGCGCCGTTCATTTTGTTGCCGGCGTTCACTCACCTTTCAACATATTTTTCTACTCTTCCATCTCTTGCAAACACGCTTCCCAGATACACAAATTCTTTTACTTATGCAAGACACTCGTTGTTTACATTTATTATGCACTCGGTAATCTCACATCCCCTTTCAAATGCCATAACTTTTGACTTAGTTTTGTTCACCACCAATTCACTCTCCAGGCACACATCATAAATTCTAGAGAGTATTTGTTGCAAATTCCTAAATGCTTGCTAAAAGAAGAGCATCCTAAGCGTACAAAAAACAGCTTACTGTAAAATTATCAATTTTTGCGCCAATGCCCAAACATTTTATATATTTATAGCTATCCATGTAGAGATTAAACAACAATAGTGCATCCCAATGCAACAACCCATCCCTATTTGACGCCCTTTGAGATCGCAAAATATGATGTGAATCCCCCATTTACTCTTTTACACGCTGGAGTCTCCTAGAATATAATTAGCAACGAAGGGTAGTCTGAAAACGGAGAGCAATTTTTTATTTTGCAGTAATCTTTCGCCCAAATGGCTGAGTTGACCATTTGAGGGGTTAGTTTTTTTTATCAAGTGATTCACATTTTTTTTATAACCTTCGGGACACAGATCACCAGATAACTCGATCATTGCTAACGTAGACGTAACTGCGAACAATGGCGATTCGTTACGCGAAAATCTACGTGAAGCACGAATGACCACGCACCACGTAAGATAGTAAATAGATACAGGTTATTTTAACGTTTGTTACGCGTGTAATTCGGAGCATGTTTTTTACATTTAAATTCTATATATAATTAACACTTAGATAACATTAGTACTGGGTAACATCATTTGTCAACAAAACGCTGAGTATCTCGATCAAATATTGCAGCGCAAAATCACAATTATTTTTTTTAATGTATGTTAATCTTGCTGAAATTGTACACAACGTGGCAGACTAAACGACTATTCGAGACCTTGATTAAAATGTGAAAAAAATAATCTATCAGCTGAAAAAAAAATTCCGATATACATACTAAAATTTGCATGCAATTTGAAACAAGTTGATCTCATTTTCACTGCTGGGAGCTTTAAAAAAAATTGAATGACGTTTCTTAATGACAATATAAATACCTTTATTTTTTTAGCTTCGAAATGATGTTTGATAAATTAGACATAAAATCAATATCCTTCTTTTTTCAAAACGAGTAAATTTAATTATATAATGATTATTATAATTTGAAAATCCATGTAACTTGTTTTTGGCCGATGTTATCATGTTTCGGTAAAAGGCTCTAAAAAAGGAATATAAATATATACATGTATGTGTGTAATAGTTTAGTTTTATTTTGCAAATGTATTATCGAAAGAATACTTTGTCAAAACCAAAATAAGAAATATTAGGCTTTTCATTTTCACCAGCTTCGAAAAAAAACCTTATTCAATAATTGAGAAATGGCGATTTGTTTCCAACAGAAATCACACGTCGGGAATTTTTTACGAAAAACATTTTAAATATAAATATTAACCTTGCCAGAAATCGAACCCAGCACACTAGCCGTGGTAGGCAAATGCACTGACTAGTACCTCTACTTTATTTCATTTCCTTTAAAAAACACCTTAAACAAAGTACAAAAACAAGCTGCGTTTCAAATTAATATTTATTTATTTCACAGTTTTAAAATGTACAGAGTTTCTTTGTTTCAGGTCCCGACTAGCTAGGAAATGCCTGTGTTTAGGAAGGACCTTCTTTTTTGCATGTGTTTTTTTTTTATTTCATTAAATGATGCTTAATAAATTCAAAGAATAATAATAACATTATAAAAAATCAATATAAATATAAATTAGAAAACATGCCATTAAGAGTAAAGAAATGAGACATAATTATTATAAATTAGAAAACATACCGATAATAATAAAAATTGAAGCATAAATACACATTATAAAATATAGCATTAGTAATTAAGAAACTAAACAAAAATATAAATTGAAAAACATACCGAGAATAATAAAAATTGAAGCATAAATATAAATTTGAAAATTTATCGTTAATAATTAAAAATTGAAGAACAAAAATAAATTATAGAATATACCATTTATAATTAGAAAATTAAACATACGAGTAAATACTAGTATATGATATATTAACTAAATAAAACACAACGAAGACAGAAAAAAATAATTTTGTTAGTTTTGTTAAAACAACACTAGGTACTGTTTCAATTACAACAAATGTTTTTATAGTGTTTTTTTATATTATATTACATTTATACATGTAAATAACTCAATAAAAACACTATGCTAAATACTTAAGAAAAAATACCGAATGATTGCGCATTTTTTCCCATTTTTTCGCAGCAAAATCTGCTTAGAAAATAATGTGATTGAATCATTATGTCTTTATAAGTTTCGTAACGGCGACATGCGGTTATTGCATAAAATATATAATCGATTCATTATGATATATTACCCAGGATTTTAAAATAAAATGAATAGTAATTTGAAACATGATATTCCATGTTAGACACGTAGTCACATTATTTATCCAGGATTTGACTAATGTTGACTTAATGTGCCAAATTGGAAGCGTGTGTGTGTGAAGATATCGTGTACCATGTCCGGGAGAGATAACTATTGAGCGGTTCCAATATTTCACACTTGATGCTTCTGATAAATACTTTTCCGATAACCGAGGTATAAAATCGATCGCGAAGCTCTACTCATCAACCTTTATATCAGTGGAAAGATGTCTAAGTTTGATATGTCACTTTTTTAGGCATATTTAGTTATATATAAACGGTCACAAGAGTCACAAGAGGCAAAATTAGCAGTTTACAACGGAGTCCTGGTCCCGACCCTGATGTATGGGAGCGAAGTATGGACTTGGAAAAACAGGGATAAAAGTAGGCTAAATACTGTCGAAATACGATCTCCCAGGCGAATGTGTGGTAAAACTATGTACGATAGATGCGCAAATGTTGAGATCCGTACATTATGTAAGGCTGGGACAAGAATTATCGACAAAATCAAGAAAGGGGCTCTGCGCTGGTTTGGACATGTAGAACGAATGGACAGCGAAAGAACGGCTAAGAATATTTACAATGCGAATGTTGATGGATGCAGAAATAGAGGAAGACCGAGAAAGACATGGCATGACCAAATCCAACAAATACTTGAAGATGGACATGTCAAAAGTCGAAATAGTCGGCGCGCGTGCATGAGAAGATGTATGAATGTAAAGGAAGCGAGATCTGTATGCAAAGATAGAGTGTTGTGAAGTTATATCCTCTCTGCCTACCCTTACGGGGAAACGACGTGATGGTTTGTTGTTGTAAACACGGTGTCCCAAAATTCATGCAACAAGTCATTTTAATAGAATAACAAGCCTTTAATAAATAAATGTTTTTTTGATTTATTCATAAAGTATACAAGGCAGGGGCGAATCATCTATATAAGCGATTATGCGCAGTTTACCATTATATTTTCCTATCAGTAATAATGTTTTACGGTAACTTTATTTGCAGAAAAAGAAACAAACAATTATTATTTGTTATAAATAATTAGCACCGTTTGCATATTTTTCCAAATATTAATAAAACGCACCCTGCGCCAGTAGTGAGCCAAGAAACAAACCGATTATTCCAGCTTATTTCTTCATACAAATAATTATACCATATTTTGAACATCTTAAACCCAGTCGTGGTTTTTTTCTCTGTAGTATACTTGCAGAAAACACAAATTATATGAAGATTCTCGATTTGGAAAACAGTATTTCGAACATCATTTCTTAAAGGATATTTTTTTTTAGATGATACAGTTGACATATAACCATCATTACTTTCATGCAGTGATATCGCAAGACATGTGGCACTCACCTGACTGGATTTCACCCCTTCGGGAGTCATTAAGATCAACAAACTACAACAGGGATGGAGAATACCTTAAAAAGGGAATATGGAAGTCTAGGCATTTACTAGAATTTACAAGGTCCAAGAAGAAGTTTTAAAATTGGAAAATTATTTTCAGGCGTTGCCTAGTATGTGAAATAGTTCAGTCAGATGAATCTCTTCCCAACAATAAAGGTTTCAGCTCCTTAACTTCACTAAAATCAACAAATGGAAGAACGGAAGAAATATGGATGTTCAAACATTGGCAGAATGGTGAATGTTACACAGTGTGTAAAGTGGCCACTTAAACCAGCCAATGACAGGTCATAAGCCCTGTAAATGCCTAGACTTTCATATCCCCTTTTTAAGGTATTCTCCATCCCTGTTATAATTTGTTAATACAATATATCACCGGATTCGTCTCAATGAGATCTACAATATGGCAAAATATGGTTTGTTTTCGTTTAATAGGATTAGAGAATATTAGCCTGGTCACTTTATAATAGTCCATTTTTCTATTTCTATAGATTGCAGATTGGAATATCTCACTTAACAACAAACATCACTTGACAACAGACTTAATATATTATCTTTAGAAATGGAGTAATGGTTGACAATTGATTAATGACATGTCTTTGTTTTAGATGGCAAAATATGATACTTCAAACATATTTTGTTTTGTCATTCATTACTCCATTTCTTAAGATGACATGTCATGTCTGTTAATGGGTGGCTAAATATGGCATGTCAAACATATCGTGTTTTGCCGTTCTTGATCTAGATGGCTAAATATGATATGTCAAACATATCTTATTTTGGCGTCTGTTTCAGATGGGAAAATATGATCAAATGAAAATTTTCAGCATTTTGTGCAAACAAGCAATGATGAAGAAATCCCGGAGAAACAAATGTTCAATGCATCTATTGACATTAGATCAGGCTTGTAAACCAAAATTATAATTTTTCAGAACCCATAAAATTAAATTGCTTTCTTTCGAAATGTATAAAAAGTGACATATCATACTTAGCCATCTTTCCACTGATATAAAAAATACATACCAAATAAATACACACCACATATTATAAAGCTAACGATTTTGGGTTACCAGGACGGGAAAAAATTAAGTTTATATTTGTTTTTGTACCCATTATATATATTATTTCATTATTATTAACTTTGAGTCTGGGTGGATTAGGAATACAGATCTGTGTTTGAAGACCCGGAATCCTGAACGTATGTTCGACTCGATAGTTACATCCAGGTAAAAATCCTGAATAAGAAAATGAGTGGACATAAGTCCGTCTCGTAGTGTAGTGGTTGGCGCGTTCGCTAACTATGTTTGAGGTTCCGGGTTCGATTCCCGGGATGATCGACACGCAATATTGTTTAAAAAGGTAGTTCTACATTGCAATATATCATGTTTCTGGGCTGGCTCCTGAAGCGTAAGGCTGATCACCCTACCCTTCATTTAATAGATGATCGATATACGCTGCGTTTACTGTACTAATGCGGGGCCCAGTGCAGGGTATGACGATGATATTATTGATTATCATATAAAATAATTAAAGTCTTGACATTATAATGAAATCTTTACACTATTGTAAAATATAATAAGTATTTTTTAAGTCTCTCCTAAATGCACTAATTAAATAAATGTTGGTACAGCCCATAAACATAAATAAAAATCACCACAGGTATGTGTCACAAGAGGCAAAATTGGCAGTTCACAGTGGAGTCCTGGTGCCGATTCTTATGTATGGAAGCGAAGTATGAAATTGGAAAAACAAGGATGAAAGTAGGGTAAATGTTGTCGAAATGCGATCTCTTATACGAGTGTGTGGTATAACTATGTACGATAGGTGCACAAATGTCAAGATACGTACATTATGTAAGGCTGAGATAAGCATTATCGACAAAATCAAGAAAGAAGTTGGGCGTCGACTCGGACTTGTTGAGCGAATGGACAGCGAAAGAACGGCTAAAAAGATTTACGATGCGAATGTTGATAGATGTAGAAAACGAGGAAGACCGAGAAAGACATGGCATGACCAAATTCAACAAATACTTGAGAATCGGCGAGCGTGCATGAGACGATTTATGAATGCAGAGGAATTAGATCTGTATGCAAAGACAGAGTGATATGGAGTTTTATCCTCTCTGCCTAGCCTGGCGGCCAAACGTGTGATAGTTTGTTTGTTAAAATATCTTGTCTTTTGCTTAATGTAACACGGGGTTACAAATCCGTTTGCAGAGGGATTTTAAGGATAGTCTTTCAAGAAACAAAACATCCAATTATAAATGGTAAAATCCTAGCGGCGGACATGAAACAATATCTAAATATAAATTTATAGGTTGCTCAATGTTTTAATTTCTCATATGTATGGTAGTGTTTTGTCATACAATATTTACAAATATTTTTCAAAGTAAATATCACCCACTTTACGCTCTGTTAGTACACGCAATTTTCACGTGGCATAGATAGTTGGAAATACATTTATTTATGTGTATATTATAGTCTGCTTTATGATTTTGTACGCGGATGTGAGATTAGCGCTCAATTATCACGAACATTAACTAAGAATTAACATATCCGAAGAATTATGTCACGTACTTGGGTGTTGCAAAATAAATCATAAAAAATAATCACGCTGTATTAGTATTTACACTAAATTGTACGTGGTTTGAAATACCACAAGTTCAAAAATAAAAATGAAAGAAATGCGCCATTTCGTAGGGCCATATGGACAATACAATAGATATAATAATATTGTCTTGTTCCAGCTCCATGAACAGCCTCGACCGCGCGGGACAGAACGCCGGGACAATACGAAAATTCGGCCGCAGTTCACGCGTGAGCGCTGCGAAAATGAATATACGACGGCGTTTATTACGAGCGAGTTCACGAAATATACTATTTATTTTATACCTAGATGTATTTGAATTGTTAAAGAACGAACTAAAAAAGGATTATTTTCTGCCGTCATCTCCGGCTGTAAAAATGTGCGGGAGCGGCACGTTCACGTCCAACAAAAATGCTATTCTCACGAGGTCCTGTCCGTGCGTATTCACACGAGGACAATGCGGCCATGGTGCGCGATGGTGAGGGTAACCATTGTTCAGCGGAGATAGCCTGCCCGTCTATCTCGGTGGCGATATCTCGGAACAATTTTTTGTAGTACAAATTGCCGTTTACACGTGGAAAATGGTCGTGTCCTGAGACAAAACAATTTTCTGTTGTCTACGTGTAAACGGCTTTTAAAGCTGCAATTCACAGAATCAAATAATACATTTGGAAAAAATTGCTTGACACAAATACGATATTTTAGTATAGTCAGTATTTTCTACTCTTACTATATACAGGGTGTTCTTTAAACCCTGTCGCATCCGAAACTACGATGGTCAGTATGGGCAAGAAGACATAATAGCATATTTTAAAAAATATTTAGAACAAAGGTTTTTTTAAAAAATATAATGTTTTGAAAAACAAATGGTTGCTTACTTCTGCAGGGGAGAAGTGGGGGGAGCGCGGCGCAGTGTCAGACTCCCCCCTTACCCCTCCTCGTTTCACCCCTGCAGAAGTAAGCAACCATTTGCTTTTTGTGATGTTTTGTTTTTAAAAATTTTATTCGTTCTAAAAAAATATTTTAATGTGCCAATATGTCTTCTTGCTCATACTGATCATCGTGGTTTCGGATGTGACAGGGTTTAAAGAACACCTGTATATATCAAAAGTGCACCGGGTTTCCGATTCAATTAATTTTATTATTATGTGGACTAAAATATTTTACAATCAACCCCTTCGAAACTGGCCGAAACCGAAACTTCGGTCGGTCGCTAATTTGCAAGTATTCCTTTGTACACACCAACACCATATTCAGGATGTCAAATAAAAAAAGTGTAAAAAGTTTTAATAGCAACGATTTATTGAATGCATTTGGTGAAGAAAGGTTCAAAAATTGTATTAAATAATAAAGTATCAGTGTCAGATGGAGCCTTGATATTCCAAGGGGTCAAAAATGTAAATGATATATTCGGCTTTTACACTTTGTTTATTGCGAAGGACCACTTTATTTTTTGTTAAAATGACATTTGAATGTCAAATTGTCGAAAACAAAGAAAAAACCTTTCAGAGGAAACATTGTATTGTTTTTGTTGTTTTGAAGAAAATAATTGACTTTTAACCAAAAAAATATTTTATTCAAAATAGTATCAACAAAAGAAACCTAAACATAAATACGATGTCAAAATAGAATAAAAAATCATTTTTTAATAAGCACCTGAAATCCGTGCAAATAACCGCGAACAATCTAGTTCAATGTATTTTTAAATTGCCTGTTTAGCCTTGCTCCTTCAAGTTTAAAGGTTAGTAGAACGGAAATGTAACAAAAGTAATCTAAAAGAAAACATAACGGCAGATTTTTGTAGCTGTCAAACTAAGAACAAAATGTATACACTGTGGCCGGATGCGCAAAAAAATGATCATACTTACTTTCGGCATACGCATTGAATAGCGGTTTTACTTTACGTCTCGTATTCCAAGTCTCGGCTAGTACCTACACGGGGCACCGCTCGGCCCCCAGCCCCTAGCCTGTGACAGACGCTTATCCTTCGCCTTGTCACGAAAGGTAACATCAATATTAAATGGGACCTTCACGTCAGGCGCCTCGTGAATCGCTCAGCCGGCTAAGGACTATGAATATCTACATCCGACGATGGCACCGGAGCGGGGGCGGGGTGCGGGAGGGCGTGGTCGTGACGTCACAGGATCAATAAGCGAGCGGCCGAGGGACACAAGATAGCGCGGAGGGCGGAAACACGGGAGGGAAGCGCCTATTTTCCGACGGCCCGGTGCAGAGTTATCATGTTATCAAGTACTCGGCAGGGAAAAGTGCTAGAAATAACTTGAGCATTTTTACGCTAGGACCGAGTTGAAAGTAGGATTTGACTTGTCTGATTTCACTTTGTTTTGTCTACTCGCTACGCGTACTCGGTACAATATAGACAGTTAGACAGACACGCGAGCCTTAGAATGTGTACCCAGTACCAACCTACTTACTACTGAGTATAAGGAATATCGTACGACTTTGGCCAGGAAACGGCAAACTTTCGGCCACACCGTCTCGACCTAGGTTCTTTTCCTTTATATTAAGTGAGCCTAAAGTACACGGGCGTCTAATCATCGCATGGCCCAGACGTCGGGTAGTTTTGCCTACAAATAATTCGAGGAGTTTTAAAAACATATTCTCTTTGCGACCTTGATTTATTAGTAGAATTTTTTAAAATGCGAAATTACGAAGGGGGGAAATGTCGTGATGGTAGTGAAGATGTATAGGAGATTTGCATGTTAGTGTAATTAGTGTCCAGACGAAACCGGTAGACAGATAAGTCAGTAAGTGGTTGGTTATATAAGACCATTTACTAAAATTGAATAAAACGTTTAATTGGACTAGGGGGCCAATCGCTGAACAGAATCCTTCTGGAAATTGAACAGTCTGAAGGGAAAATAAACCATATTAACCACAGTGGCGCATGGTGGCAGATATTTTTTTAATGTTTTTTTCAATCTGAAAACATTGTAGAATAATATATAATTAAAATAAAAGGTGTACCTTGCAGAGAAAAAACTGCAGGTCGACGTAAACCTTATGCACATTATTTTTTTACTTTAAAAATCATACTTTTGATTTAAGGTGATTCTAAACGAAAATATGAAACTAATTTTTCATAGATGGTGCTTTTATATTTTTTTATTGAAAAATGTCATTTTTACGTTTCTTTTCAATTAAAATTTTATAAAACTCGGTTTGCGGAAACTTTACACAATATTGATTGTAACAAATACCATAACAATATAATTTAGGTCCTTTTCACAAAATGGCGTAAAAAACAAAAAATTAACTAATCTTATTTTTTATTTTGTACACCATTTTGTGAAAAGAACATAAATTTTATTGCTATGGTATTCTGGATATTAAAAATATTTTGAAAATTTATGGACGTCTAGTCAGATTTGACATTCCAACCACTGTGCGACGGTCCCAACGTAATGTATGCTATCGAAACTGCATTTTGCGAGATTTTCAGGAAAGCATAAACAAAGCTTGAAAAAATACATATCGAAATACAATAGACACATGGCAATGAGGAACGTCAGCCCTACAGAAAATTTGATACAATGGATGTTTTATTGCGCGCGGTAAAAATTGGAGTACTAAATTGTAAAGTAAAATTTCCTGAAAATGTACGAATTTAAAAAAAATATTTTAATAAAAACGAACTACTCCACTGGTTCATATGAAATGGAGCTGTGAAAGATATCCGGTTTGCTGACCGTAAACTGACCAAACGATAGAACTGTCAGATAATAAGCTGAAGAAACCTCTGACGTCACACGCGGAGTTATTTCAGAAATACAAAACTTTAAAAAATCATAGCGCTGATAATACGATGCATAACATATATTACATTTTGGCTTAGTTTAATAGTTTACTAACAAATGAACAAATAAAAAAAACACAGAACTTTCTAATTTTACAGTATCTGATGGCTTCTTAAAAAAATATCAAGCTTTGTTTTTGATCTCCTGTAAAGCTCGAAAAATGCTGATTCAAAGTATACGTAGGGGACGTTGTTGGGTTTGCAGCGCCAATGCCGCGCGCGGGGTGGAAAATACTAACGAATATGGAGAAAAAATTACATAAAAATGTGAAGGTTATCGAATATAACGAATATGGAGGTTGACGAATACAAAGGTTCCATTGCACATAATATACATAATCAATGACAATAACATTATCGAACTTACAAATAAACGCAAGAGACTTATACTGATAAACTAAAGTAAAACTCCATCTGACTTCACACTTCCCATCTTTACAAGAAGAACGTGACAAAAAAACGTGACTTATTAGCTCCACGTGTTTCGATGTAAGATTTGGAAATCACTGTTAAAATAAAATAAGATAAGATTCATTAGTTAATTATACCCTGTTGAAGAAGTTTGTGTAGCTTTGTCCCCGGTCGGTAGAAAAAAAGTATTATAGTTAAAAACAAAGTCGTTTTATATATTTTTTACCAAAGTAAAAAAACTAATAATGTTGTGAATGGATTAACAAACAAATGTTTTGATTTGAAGGTAATCATATAAATATTAATAAAACATTGAAATTTCACCCCTTCTAAAAAATCTATGATGCAATTTTTACTGTGATTAATAAATAAACATTTTAATATTCAAAAATTCGTTTGATTAGTATTTTTCGTCAATACCTACATCCATTTTTCAAAATAATATTAATATTAAATTAAAATAAAAAATCAACCTGTAGTTTAAAGATGAATCTGTGATAATTTAATTCTATGTTATTTTAGGTATTTAGTTATTTACAAATTAATAATAATGAAATTTCCGTAATATTCGGCTTTTATTTGATTTTCAGTTGACATTTATTTGAGTATAATTTCGCGAATCTATATTTTGTTATGGACAAGGTGGCATTGAATTTTTTTTAAAAACCTGTTTCCATAGAGGATGTAGACATTAAATTTAATTGAATAACCTGAACCCCAAAAAGTCTTAAAGCTTTTTAATATAAACGACTCCATAAAGTTTTAACGACTCATGATGAAATACACACAGTTCTCACATGGAGCTCGTGTTACCTAAATTATAATTATTTACTAGTTAAATGACTCTTTTTAAATATATATATTAAGATTTCAAATGACATTTAAAGATGAACTTGCATTTAGTTTTATTTTTTTTATATTTTTATTTTATTTCATTGGAAAGCCAACAGACATTTATACATTTATGAGAATCAATTATACCATAAATACATATCATAGTAATAAAAAATACAATATGCATATCATAATAATATATATCATAATAATAAAAAATACAAATGTAAAAAACCACATACAAAAAAACTGATATCGATATTCCAAGCAAAAATAATATTGAGAATCCTGAGTGAAAATTAGTGGACTGATTGTAATTAATGGACATGTTTTTTTGTAATTAAATACATATAATTATATATTAAAATAATACCATATCTTTCATGTAACCAAAATGACGATATAGGAGTAAAAAGAATAAGAAATGTATGGTAATGTACATAAAAATTTTCCACGGAATTCGAACACATTTAATAAATAATTTATTATTTTAATCGCGATAAATTATTACTATTTAAAAGCATTTTAAGGGTTGCATTTTTTATGGCTTTTTAGGTAAACAAAATATACCATCTTAATGTAAAAGCGATCTCTCAAGCCAGCCGACGACAGGCCACAATCTTCGTAATTGGTATTCCCTTTAAAAAGCGTGCTGTTGGAAATGATTTATTTGAAGATTAATGACGCGATCACTCTTTGTTATCCGGATATATATGTAAGAGGAGGATCCTGAAGTGAATGTCCTTTGGCCTCCAGTTATGGTACGTATTGTATCGACTCGGTGCCACAAATAGCCGCACGCATGCGCACACGGCAGGGGCAAGGACGAGGCTAAATATGGCATTTATCCTCACCTAAATGCCTAATGACCGCCACGGGACCACGGGAGAGGCACGCTGATTAGCGATGACAATTATTGGTACGATTACTTATCTTATTATCACGCGAAATGTATTGCTAAGCTCCAGCTACGCTTCTTTTCAAAGAGCCTCATGTTTTTCGAAACACTATGTTATTATTATTGGAGATTTTTTAAGGGATTGCATGTGTTTGTCCACTACCTTAATTATATTTTTTAAGCGGTTGCTAATCTAATCTTCGCATTCCCAGTGTTTTTCGGGATCCATCCGTAACTTCGTCCCCCTTTTTTAAACAGATTTTTTCCCTTAATCTTTATTTTGAAATGCTGAGCATTTCTAGAAACTATTTAGGCTCATTCAGAAAATTTCAGAAATGTTTAACATGATAACCAAATAACATTTTATCGCTATTGCATGAATGATATTATGAACATATTGCACATGTATAATAAATTTACTTTATGATTTTACCATCAAATTCATTAAAATTAGCAAGTAGGTGCTTACTTTTAGCAGTTGTTATTGTTATTCATAAATTAATTATAACTTCAAAACGCTAGAGCTAATTATTCCATTACCGCAGAAAACAGGCATCCACCGCTAGAGCTTTCATTAATAAGGGTGATAATGCCATGCAGGAGTGAGACAACATTTTGTGATTCATGATAAGAGACACTGCGTGCTAATTATGGGCGGGACATTTTAGCTGGGTACTAATGTCGTAAATAAAAATAGCTCGATTAAAAAAAATAATAATATGATCTACTATGTAATCATGAATCGATCTATGAAGCTATCGAAAAATAAAATAATAAAAATAATTTTCTTTTCTTTTAAGTAAACTTTTGATAAAGCTTTTCCGAAAATAAGTAGATTCATTCACTATCGCCCGCTGATTTGAAAATACCTGATCTCTAACGCACTTATTGTGGTATTCCAATATATTTTAAGAGAGCTCTGGACCTTGATGGTATTAGATAGTTGTACAAAATAAATTTTACCAACTAATTATTCTTTCATTTAAATTTTTTAAGAAAAGTTATTTATTCAGACGCTTTCTGATGATACTCTAGCTGCATGTGGGTGTTAGTTTTTAACGAAAACCATTGAAAAGCCATTGATGACAGACGATAACAGATTCAACTGATTTTACAAATAAATTATGTTTATTTTTGTAAGAATGAGAAATTTAATGCCGGAAAATCGAAAATGTTGATAACAATGTTGTTGTTCTTCTATGTAATCTACCGTTCTACCCCATCTACCGTTGGCGATAATAAATAATCACAGACCTAGAATTTTTTGTAGATACTTGCATTTTGTCGTAAACTTTTTAGCTAAAGTATGATCGATTTGCTAATAAATGTGAAAATCTGTTTAGCAAGTTTTAATTTTATATTGACAAGGGTAATATTTACACATATGTATTATACAAATGCATTTGGTCTATGTACTAAAAATGCATGTTTATGGAGATTTTTTTGTATTTTAAAATTCACACTACTTAAAACTATATTTCTAATGCAAATTTAAATTATTACAACTGAGATGGAGAACATATGAGAGAGTGAAATATGGAAGTTCAGGCATTTACAGGGCTTACGAGCTGTCACTGGCTTTTTTAAGCGGCCACTTAACACGATGTGTAACAACAACTATTTTTCCTCTGTTTAAAGATACAGATTTATTCAACTCTTCCATCTGTTGATTTTTGTAGTTTATTTTGTTTGACTTGTTTCTCCCGGTTTACTAACAAGCAAATGAACTAACACACCCTGTCGCCGTCAGAATTCGGAAAATCAGATCGAGGGTGGCAGACAAATTTACTATACTTAGGTGCACTGACGATAGGTGCATTGAAAGCGGTGAATGAAAATTCCTTCGAATCTTTTGTGAACAGAATATAAGTAAATATATTAAACATAGTAATTAACCGTTCATTAAAGCTAAAATAAATAATTTTTTTTGCAATGTGCGGATCTGAAAAGAGGCCACAAGACCTCTAAAACGGATCCAGGGGGCGGGTGGGGCTTTAAATGTTGATTTTTAAAAAGTTAAAGAGCTGAAACCTTTATTAATGTACGCGAAATTCATTCAACCAGTAAACGACAGTATTTAAGCCCTGTAAATGCATAAACTTCCATATTTCCTTCCCCAAAATGTTCTCCATCCCTGTTGTAATATTTTTATCTTAATAACTCTCAAGGGAGTGAAATCCAGTGACAAATTCGAAATATTGTTGGCCAAGTTTGAACAATTCAAATGGACTAGAATTTCTTTATTACATATAAAATAACGTATATTTACAAAACAAAAAAAAACAGAGTGTACCTACAAAAAGCGTAAAGTACTTTAAAAAAAACTTAATGTAAGTTACGAAAAGTTTATATGTGCTTTCATTACAGGCGTAAATGAAAATGGCAAACTCAGCTGTTCTAGAAAACGAAATTAAATTTCAACCCCACCGACGAAAAATAGCCGCAGTATAATAAAAATAAAATTAGTTAATATTTGCATATTTTTATTGTCTTCTGCACTTGCTTGTGAAATTTGATGAAATTTGACAAGACGAGAAAAAATAAGAATTAGGAAAAAACGTAATGACCTCAATCAGAAAATTATATCAATTAGAGCATTAGCAAAATAAACACACGTTTCAGCTGTTTTTGGAACTAATTATATCAAAACGTGATTAATTATTAAGGCATTCGACATTTGAAAATGCTATCAAGATCCGCGTTGCATTGAGAAATATTTGAGGATACATCCAACATTACCATTTCTATTAACAATCTAATTTATTTATTCGTAAACAGCATTTAATTACCCATAAGTGTTTCCAATTCTTTTTTCGCAACGACAACTGGAAGGTTGTAAATTAAATATCTATAAAGTTATTTGCCTATAAATGATTATAATAAGAACTAAAATGAGGTTTTTAAAAAATATTTTTAGCTGATTAGTTAAATATTTTTTTTTGTAAAAATAAACGACAGGTGTTTTTTTTTTCATTATAATTTCATAAATGAACTATGTTTTTTTTATAATTAATGTGTTTTAATTCAAACCGCTTGTACTCGGAAGAATTATCTATCAGTTTTCTCCGAAAACCAAATAAAACGCAGTAAACCTTATGAAATACTGCATTTTAGGCTGTAACAATGACTAAAAGTGTTTTTTGCAGTATCATGTTTTAATATTCCATTTTAACTAGTTTTGGGCAACTTTTTGTCTGCAGTAACTGATGCGAATTTGAAAAACATTTTTGTCCTTTTTTAAATGACATATACGGCACGCTTTATTCTCTTAATTAGACGTCATTAACATAGCCTTTCGACGAAATAATAAAAAAAAAAGTTTCAATCAACATCATTGCGATTTACTTGTTTAAAAAGTTTTTCATTGTTTTTCTCGAAAGTGGATTTTTCGAGTTACGGCGACACGGCGGGATTTCACAGTAATAAAATAGAGTAATTATTATTATTATAGTTGGATAATTTATATAGCGCCATTTTTGTGAAAATCACCTCAAGGGCGCTGTACAGTAAATAAATATCCCAGCACGCCTTGCAGCTATAGGGCGCATGGACGGTAGGGATTCTAGTTCCTTGTCTCCAATTATGATATAAAGGAGCTAGATTATAGCACGTCTTGCAGCTACAGAGCGCATAGATAGTAAAAAATCTAGCCCCTGTTTACATTTTTTAAAAATTGACAGTGAGGTTTGGAGTTTATATATATTGTTTACTAGTTAAGGTATAACAAGGTGTTTAAATTATATTTGTAGAACTACGAGTATCTAATTAAATACATTATATCACATTACATAACAATATCAGTAATATAATACACATAGGTACTGTGCAGATATTGACCCGAGAAGCATGCTACCGTCGCGAGCTATTTGACTCCTCTACACCGGCCAGCTGCTGGTCCTCCAACACCCACACAAATACCTATATACATACGAGTATATGACAATATACATTTTTACATGCTTTGTTTACAGAAGATTCGCGTTTTTTAGAATTTACATGTACTGCTTTCAATGCTCCTATCACTGTCAATGCACCTCAGTATATATAGTCAATTTGTCTGTCACCCTCAATCTAATTTTACCAATTTTGACGGCGACAGGGTATGTTAGTTCATTAGCTTGTTAGCAAACCGGGAGAAACAAGTCTGACCGGGAGAACTAGAGCCGTCGCCAATCCACCACTGACCATTCCGTAACAGTTCGTAGAGCAACTCCTTCACGTTATTTTGCCTGTTTCAAAGACTCCGTGATTCAGACATCTATCAACAAAAAAAACAAACCTATCAAGCCCAAAAGAAAATCAAAATAGATAAATTCACTCTATTCCCAGAATAACCCTATTCAAGATAAAAACCTAGCATCAACCTATTGAAAACCTGGCATCATCCTAGTTAAGACCTATTAACCAACCATTAATCACACGGTATGAAAACAAAAAAAAACAGATGGATGAATTGAAGAAATATGGATGTTCAAACATAGGCAGATTGGTGAATGTTACAGTCTGTAAAGTGGCCACATAAAACACCCAATGAAAGGTTATAAGCCTAATAAATGCCTGGACTTCCATATTCCGTGCTCTCCGTTAAAAATGATTTTTTTTTTCTTTCTATTCTTTATTAATTTATTAAGCTGTTCAACTATTATTATTTCTGCTGTTTGAATACATGTTAATCTTAATAACTCTCTGAGGGGTAAATCCAGGTTCCATCTAGAAAAATTTCGATAAACTCAAAATATTGCGACAAAATGATAGGACATGCCTAAATAATGCATTTATTGAAACTGTTTTGAATTGTACAACGTTTTGGGACAAAAACAGTTTAGAAACTTTTTATTTTGTGATGCGGTTCGATTAGAGAACTAAATAGGAATTAAAGATCCTGTGACATCATTGAGTAGAAAAAAAGGATTAAAACAAACGTAAGTAGCCGTCCACTTCTTTTCACTAGTAACGCACGCATCTGAATCGATTTGCGAAATTTTAAACATACCTACTCAGGGCAATAGATAAAAAATGTCAATGACCTCTTTTTTATGGGTAATCCTTGGTTACAACATTACAAACATTACGTATTCGAGTGGAAACCATAAATCAAAGGAAAACTTTCATCAAACTTATAATTTGTTAAGCTTAAATAAAGTAATGCTAATGACTTAACAGAGATAATGTACAATAAAAAAGAGACGTTCATTCGTTGCCCCACCTACGGACCTATGAGTGTAAAAGGAACTAAGCACATTAACTTACCCACAATAATGCACACATACAAACGAGTAAAAACAAAGTAAGTGTGAACAAATTTAACTATTTCTATAGTTGTGTATTATTACATCGCAAGTTAAAAAAAAAGACTTAGTCAAAGCTGTTCCGTATTTTTTTACTTTTTTAAATTTCTATGGAAATGCATTTCAATCAACAATAATATTTTTGTGTACCAGAATTGTAGGGTATAGTCTAAGGTTATAATGCAAAACGCACTATTTCCAAAATTAGCGATATTGAGTTATATATTTTGACAGGTTATTTTAAACCTAAAGAATATACTAAAATTTCACAGGTATGCATGAAAATCAGACCTGACACCATTCCTGCTGATTCTTAAGTAAAATGATCTCCTGAACCCGAATATGACTCCCGTTTTTCCCATCACCTGAAATTTTCATTACATCTTGTGCTTTCATTTATAAATATCGAATGCCGATTTTAAGGACGAACGCGGAATTGTAATTTTAAGAATAATACAAATACGATTAGAAAAACCATTTTTGCATTATTTATATGCCGTTTCCACACCACAGCGAAAATTTTCCTGGGTCCCGATTACAAAGGGAAGTTAACATTTATCTTCAATTTTATCTACAAAGTAAAACTAAGTTTTCTGTATGAAAAGCAGAATATGCATACAATTTTTTTCTAAACATGTTCAATTATAGGTTACCGACGAAGATACTTGAATGTTCATGTAAATATACCCATTTTCGTACAAAATATCGGTTTTTCTTAACAGACAGTCGAAGATAACTCTGTTAACTTCCCATTGCAATCGGGGTCCTGGCCCGACCAAAAAACATAGGGTGAATTGACTTATATCGTATACATTTTATTTTTTTAAATTATTTTATGTGTCTGTTTTCTTACAACTACAAAATTGGCCCAAGTTAGGTACCTACATATTGTTTTCACATTTGATAGGTTTATGAGGTTTTGAGTTTTATAGATACGGAATTATTTTTTAAAGAATATAATTGGTGGCGAAAATATAAATTAGTGCAGTCCGTCTCGATATAAAAGCGAGTGATCTGCTAAAGGTAAAATATATACGTATAATATCCTGCAGTGTTTCACGAAACACGGAAATGTCAGATTTGGGCATATTATATAATATATTTCACTCAATTGCAATAACTTTAATGAAGACGACGATCAAATAAAGACTTTTGAAATCGCAATATAATTTGAAATATCCTGTTGTTTCATACAATAATTCAAAGAACGAATATATAAAATACAATGTACATTGTACATATGTATTACAAAAATCGAACCCTTTCAAACGTGACAAGATATATTACGTACATAAATATACGCATTATTTATATTTTTAGTAACTCGATGTAGAATTTGGATTTCTTAATAGGAAACAGTAAATGAGAATTGCAAAGAAATATTCGTAATTTAGTTCAATGATAATAAGAATGATGAAATGAGAATAATTATTTGTCAACCAAAAAGTGATTAATCGTATTTGAAATATTATTGACAAAAGCTAGCGGCATGCACTTGAAATACAATTTATCAATTGAATTAAATCGTATTATTATAAAACTTTTAATGCTGCAAAAAATATGGCGTCATAGGTCACCCATGATTAGCAATGCACATCCACATGGCGAATGCACATTAATTGCAAACAAAATACATTTAATTTTCAGTATTCTCGGTGCAGGTACAAACTCACGGACCAGGAAGAAAAAATAAAGCTTTGATATTCCTGTTTTTGTTCTCATTTCGGCTAGACTAAATTTTTGTGCGAAAAAAACATAGCAGTCGGTTTGTAGCTGTAACGGTGCGAAAATCTATGCATAAAAATATACTTGTTTATACGCTTTGAACGCCCATTTTAAAGGGTCTAAAAAAGTATCATTACCAAGATTTTTCGGCCTTTGATATGCTGATAGATTTTTAAAAGTTGACTCTCCTATGTCTGCAAATTGACTCCCAAACTTAAGACACTAACCCTTATCTCGACAGAACAAAAAAATATTATTTTACACATTTAATGGTTGAAATGAAAAACAAAAATATTTATTTGGTTTTAATCAAAGTTTATTATGAATTGTAATAAAACGCGCTTTGGTTAGGCGGCCAACTGTGAAACTGGCGTCGCGGGTTGGATTAACGCCAGTTGCAAGAAAATATCCAAGAAAGATTTTTTGGTCAATTGGTCTGGATGTTGTGGTGTATTTTTCATTACCTCTATTACCTCTATCCCACCTACTGAGAAGCCTGAAGCTGAGAAGAAAATCAAAATCGAAAAACACGGTAAAGCAGTTTTAATTGAATGCTGTTTTATTCGTGTAGGTACTAATTCATGAGAAAAAATGAGATCATAAAATGTATGTCATGTAGAGTAAACTTCGCCGGTGGCGATTGATTTTGTAAATGGAGGATCGCGGGTTTGGAATACAATTTCGGATAAATGCATCACATTTTGATATATTTAGTTTATCTCTGCCTAACTTAAAAAATAAAGTGACCAACATATTTTTATCAAAAAGAGCAAATCATCTTCAGAAGATTGGGTTGGAATAGTTATAATTTGATTGATTAATGTATTTTGTTATTGTATAATTTCTTTAAAATATATATGTATTTCAAGTTATTAATAATGTGTACAGTACGAGTATATTAATATTTCACACTCGATTTTTTTTTTTTAAATATTTTTATTTCTAAGCACTCTTTATACCACATATATGTAAATGGCCGAAATGCCGTATATAAATAAATAAATAAATAAATAAATAAATAAATAAATAAATAAATAAATAAATAAATAAATAAATAAATAAATAAATAAATAAATAAATAAATAAATAAATAAATAAATAAATAAATAAATAAATAAATAAATAAATAAATAAATAAATAAATAAATAAATAAATAAATAAATAAATAAATAAATAAATAAATAAATAAATAAATAAATAAATAAATAAATAAATAAACCCTTTCAAACTTCAACTAAATTATTATTTATCGATCCTCCACGAACGAATCGTTGCAATGTCCAACTCGTGGTATAGTGGTTAGCGCGTTTGGTTGCCGTGAAATATTTAATCAGAGTGATTTTTCTCAGCAAAATATCGTGTTAATGCGGAAATAATTTATATATATTGCTATGAAAAATAAACGGCATTTTTAACAACCAACTTTTTTTTAAATGTGAAAAATATTAAATATTAACAGAGATTGCTAAGACCCGGACGGGTCGTAGCAATGCGGTTTTTTCTAGTGCCGCGTCGTAGTAAATGTTTTTTTATTCTTAGTGGTGGGGGTCAGTGCTATGCAAGCTGCTGACGTCACTGCGACCAGTGAAGATCTATAGTGACGGGTCCCCGTGAATAGTTCTCGCCCTTCAAGCCCAGGTCTATAAAGAGTCTGGCTACTGCGTGGGAGGCGAGAGTTTACATTTTGCTAAATCTCCCCCTCCAAGCCCAGATCCGCCAGTAAATGTATTACGAAAATTTATAGTTATAACTATTTTTCATAATTCTACTGTGCCCATTAAATTCATTTATACAATAAAGACTAATTGCAACTATAATTATAATTATCTGCAACTTATTACGATGACAGAAATGATATATTTGACATAAACGTTTTCTTAGAATTCGGTCAGCACCTCTACAAAGCAATTTCTATCAAGTGAGAATTACCAGGGTTAATATGCAGGCAATACACAAAGGGAATTTCTAAAATATTTTACTATTTAAAATAATTGTACGTTCACAGAAATCTATTCATAAAATCGTTTCCTACTTGGTTTTATTATAAATTGGTACCTGAATTAATAATTTTTATTTCTTTTCTTGCTATCAGGTCTAAAAGTAAGTTTTATAAAATTGAAATATACTAATATTTTCGGTAAAAATTTTTTAGTGCACTCGATTACTTATCGCATTTGCTAAGTGGCCCAATATTTTGTTGTGGCAAACCGGGTAAACAAGTATAAATAAAATTATCTACAATCTGTATTAAATGCCGCAGCGAGACTTATTTTCGGAATCTCTAAGTTCAGTCATATCACTCCACTACTTATGGAACTACACTGGCTACGTTTTCCACAGAAGGACAAATACAAACTCTGTTGGCTTATGTATAAGTCAATGCACAATTCTGCTCCGGAATATCTAAGGGAACTATGCATTCCAGATGAACTAGCTGACAGGGGTCTCACGCTTAGATCAGCTACGTCTACGGCGAGAGGAAAAGTTATTATACCTCTACGCAAACAGCGCACTAAATTTAGTGAACGCGTATTTGCGGTCGCAGGCCCTATGGCATGGAATGCTCTCCCAGCAGAGGTGCGAGGCTGTGAAAGTGAAGTTATGTTTCAGAAAAAACTTAAAACCCACTTGTTCTCTAAATCATTTGAATAAATCCGTAGCATGTGACAACAAAATAAATTGTTTTAATTAAATTTCAAATTTAAAAGCTTCAATTAAATTAATTTAACTATAGAATCACTATGTAAAGCGACCTTGAGGTATTTTATTAGGAAAATGGCGCTATATAAGTTATCCATAATAATAATAATAATAATATCCACGATGAAAGAGTAATATTTTAGTATTTATATCACATCTAAAGGCACATTGATTGACTCATTTGTAAATAAAATTAGAATAAAACTTAAAACAGTATTTTTATTATATATTGAGCATTTTTATTATATATTGACAAAAGCACTTAAACTTCCCTACAAATGACTGACGACTGCGAGACGGCCGATTTATCTAAATAAATATATACCAGATACCTATAAAAAATCTAAATCTAAATAACATTCAGTTTAAAATGTTTGTCTTTTTAATCCATGTTTTATATTTATGATATTATATTTTAAATGCATACACAATACTCAATTTATTATGTACCACGAATCAACACCGAGATTAAACTAGATTTATCCGCATTCACTGGAATTGCTACTGCAGCATAACCGTTCGCTATAAATTATTTTTTTATTATTATGTCATTCTCAGTAAATGAAACGAAAAAAACACAAAGAAAATGTATGAAATAATAAATTTAAATATCATCCTATACCTGCGTTAGCGATACTTTAATCCTGTCATAAATCATACTTGGAAATACGGGCCATTTCACACAGCAGTAAAAATCCACACTTCTAGATGCCTAGACTTCTATATTACCTTTTCTTAAATGTTCTTCATCTCTGATGTAATATGTTAATATATACAGCTCCCCAGGGAGTTGAATCCAGTCCTTGTCTACAAAAATTTGGACAAACTCAAAATATTATTATTATTATTACAGACGAGTTGCAAGCAAGTTGACGTCCAAGACGACGAATATCCGAGGCGCCGAGTTAAGGTTTTCAGGTTAGGATGCATACGCACTATACACAGATGTGGCCAAGTAAACAAAAGGTTAAATTAATACATTAAAATTTATTCGCAAAATAAGTAACGAAATCGTTAAGTTTTTTTTGTTGCTTACCTATTATTATTTTTAAGTCAAAATAATCAAACTATAAAAACCAGCAGTTTTATTGTTTAATTATGTGTAATAAGCGCGCCTTCGAAATTGTCTTGTGTCATGCTGTAAGCCAATTTAATAATACGCTATGAACGAAATGCGTACCTATGTGAATCTGAAAATATTCAGTGGCTTATTACGTATGGGAGAATGTATTAAAATAAATGCTTTATTGTTACTGTAACCAAAATGAGAGAGTACTCGTTACGAAATACGTCCTTGGATCAGCTACACAAAACAGTTTGAATATAATTCAAATTTGATTATTATCATAGTTTGCAAGGTACCTACCCCACTCTTCCTTTCTTCGGTCGAATATTGTGATGAAACATGTTTAATGGTAAGATAAATATTTAATCATTTGTGAACGTTTTTTTTTTTTACTTAAAGTAGTGCTGTGGAACAGCGTTTATTCATTTTATTTAAGCATGTTATAATTTTAATTGCCCACTAAGTCAAGAAAAGGATTAAGAGGCTGCTTTAAAAAAAAATATTAAGCAAAAAATAACGGATATGGGAACTGTATTATTATTTTCTCTATGGGACGTCGGATAAATTTTCTGTAATAGTTTAAAAAACGATATTTTTGAATTACCTAAAAACGAGACGTTTACCGCCCGCATTACATTATTGGACAAACGGCACGCATTACGCTACCGCACTTGGCGGACATGACATGTAAAGGTAACGCAGCCTAAGTTGAGGCCACCAGAGTATTTTTGTTTAATAATAATTAAAAAAAAACGTATTTAATGCTGTAACGGGTAAAATTTGCTACTCGTCACAGGAATTATTGCAACCGATCTTTAACATTTTGTCTGTGGCGGACGCATCTACCAATGCGGTTTTGTTCTAAGCTTTCTTCAGTGACAACGTGAATCAAGCGAGGTCGCGTAGCTATCTTCAAAAAAAGGGACTACCTTGATTGTAAACGCTTTAGATTACTTTAATAACACTAAGTATAGATACTTTTTTGAGGGACACAAATTTTAAAAACAGATCTGTTTTACAAACATACATATAATATCACAGTACATTTAATAATTAACATTTTCTAAGTACCAAGTAGATATTTTTTCAGTAATTTTTTTTATTGGAATGATGAATAAGATCTTAAGATTCCTATGCGGGATTTTATTTTTTTCGTGCGTCGGACAGTTAGACTTATAAAAATCGAGTACAAATCACCTAATGGTGCAAAAAATATAAAATGATAAATAAATAGCAGCAGATTGGATATGACTTTCAGTTTTGTTGAAATAGTTTTGCACAAAATATCAATAAAATATATCATTATCATTCTCTTTCAGCACCTTCAGGGGCAAGAGCACTGAATTACTTCACCAATGGCAGCGAATCTCCGATCACTTTTGTTAGATGAAAGTTAGATGATCAGTATACGCTTCCTCTCCAGAGACTGATACCCGTATGCAGAGACAAAACTTAAGGTGAGGAAAGTACATTCTATCGTCTTCACCTTCGGGTTATTCTCCGCATTTGAGATTAGAATTTTTTTAATTTTATTTTTTTATTTAAATTTTATTGATAAACCCTTACGGGTTACATACATTTAACAAAATGTTTTCACTTTTAAAATTCACATTCTACTGTTAATAATAATATTTTTAACATCTTTTGTAAAGGTTGCCTGAGTCTTTTGTTTAGTTTTGTCTGGTAGTTTATTGTATAATTTCAGTCCATGGTTTATAAGTCTCGATTGTCCTTTTCTCGTTTTAAAAGATTGTATATGATATTTTTCTGATATTCTCGTATTGTGTTCATGTTTACTACAATTTTTTTCGAGTTTTAATTCTTCGTCTACAATTACATCAGTGGCTAATTTATGAATAAATTTTAAAGATTCTAGTTTAAAGAGTTCAGTTACGTTTAATTGTTTAGTTTGTTCAAAAAGTTCTTTAGTTGCTGTTAGATAGGGAAGGTCATATACTAACTTTAATATTTTATTTTGCTGTCTTTGTAGTCTGTTTATGTCATTTTGATATCCTGTTCCCCATAGTAGTTGCATATAACATATTTTAGTTTTTACATATGCTTCATACATTTTTTTTTTCCTTTATTGGAACAAAGTTTTTGATTTAAAAAAATAGACTCGATAAAGTTGCCACTTTGCTAATTAAATTGTTGATATGAATTGTCCATGTCAATTGTCTGTCTATTGTTAGTCCTAGGTATTTAACATGTTCAATTTCAGTTAGTCGTTCATTATTTATGTAAGCATCTACTTTGTGACATTTTTTTTTAGATTTAAAATGGATAATATTGCATTTTTTTTCATTAAGTGTAAGTAAGTTTGTGTTTGTCCATTTAGTCAATATAGTAAGGTCTTCGTTTATGTCATTGTTTGTTAATACGTCTGTTTGATTTTTATAAAAAAGTCCAATGTCGTCGGCATACATAATAATTTTCCCTTTAAAATTATACAGTGATAAGTCATTAATATATAAAATATATAATAGTGGACCCAAAATAGATCCTTGTGGGACTCCAAAATTTACTGTTTGTATTTTACTTTTTTTTTCATTTACAAAGGTATACTGCTTCCGATTAGTTAAGTATGATTTTAATAGTTTGTATTCTTGTACTTTCCTCACCTTAAGTTTTGTCTCTACATACGGGTATGAAATATTATTGTGTAAAAACACATTTTTACATAAATATTTCGCGTCATTCATGTCGGAAATCGAACCCGAGACCTCTTGCATGATAGGCAAACGCGGTGACCATTTGATCGCGAAGCGGAAAATTCTAAGCAAATATTATGGAGAGTAAATAGTCCTAAAAATAATTAATTAATTAGAAATTAAATAATTACTTAATGTTGATGATTTATTTTAGCAACAGTCGTGATAAGCTTGCGATAATCATTAGCATTTAAAAAAAGAACGTGCGCACGTGAGAACAGTACCATCGATCCATCGATCGCTTTGATTAAATTGAGAAATAAAATTACCTGAATACCGTATCATAAAATGCTGTGCTATTGTATCAATAATATTGCAACATTAAATTACTCAAGTTCCTACGGGCGTATTCCAATTTTATATCCTACATATTATTGTGCAAAAATACTGAGAATTATTTTAATAATTATAATGAAAAAGGAAGTTCAGCGTTTACCTTTAATTTTGTTTTAAAAGCGCCAAAATTTTATTTAAAAATCTGCGTTTTTAAATTTACCGTGCGTCACCATTTTTCTACTACGAAGGTTAGGTTCAAAGTTTTAATTAATAAAACATGTTCAGTTACATTGTGTAGGGGTTTGTAATCGGCGAGCTTATTGAGAGAATCTGTGACACCATTAAACGTGCGTTTGAAATGTGTCAAATGTACTTTATGCATTTTTGAGTCTCGTCATACAATAAATGATTGTATTATTAATTGAATCGGCATTCACTACGTAATACTTTTGATTATAAATTATTATAAAAATAAAACTTTGTTATTAGCGTAAAACATTTTTTTTACAAGAATACTACTACAGTTTCAAAAGAGCACTCCTCCCATCTCTCCCTCCCGTGCTCTCCCAAAACTGCATTTAAATATCACCCGTCGATGAGAGGAGTGCTCTCCCGAAACTGTAGTAATGTTCTTGTAAAATAATAAAATTGTGTAACACTAATAAAAAAGTTTTATTTTCATAATAATTTAATCAATGTTTGTTTTGTTATATTGTCTGTGTCCGGGTGGATAGAATACGAGTGTTTTCGTCTCGATGACTGCTCTCAGGTAAAAATCCTGGATAAGAAATCGAGTGAGTTAAGTCCGCCTCGTTGCGTAGCGGTTGGCGCGTTCGCCTTGCTTCGCCGTTCTTGAGGTCCTGCGTTCGATTACTGGCACGGTGGACGTAAAATATTAATTTCAAATGTTGTTTAAACTACATTATTACATTGTTGCCAGACTGGCACCTAAAGCGGAAGACGTATCACCTTAACTTCATGTGACAGATGATCGAAATACGTCGTATTTGATTTATAAATGTAGTGCCCCATGCACCACTTGGCGCAGAAATGACGAAAATGATGATTGTGATCATGTAAAAAAAAAAGAATTAAAAAAAATATTTTCGGGAATCACCAACCATTTAATTAATTAATCACACTAGGGGCGAGTATATAATATACAGATATAAATAAATTGTATAAGTACGAGCATGTACAACGCTCGAGAACCATTGAACATCCCTACGTATAAAAAAGCCTACCCGGACGTTTTCGTGAATGTTTTTTTAAACCTGATGAAAATTGGATTTTTAATTGCCCTAGCCTGCTCACGCAAAAGTTGAAATTGAAATCTCCAAAGCAATAAAACATTTCGGACTTGTATTGCTACAGAAAAAAAAAACCTTTTCAAAAAAGATTTTGATTCATGCCACGTTTTATTGATGAAAAATGCAGAAATGATATTTTAATTTAATTCTGTTATTTTTCGCGTTATATTGAATAAATATGAAAGTGTAATTTACGACTTTCGGGGTAGTTATTTGAACTATTTGTCTATGACGGATAAAAATAATGTTTAATCATCTGAATCAAAAAGGACAGTGATATTGCTATTTTAGATAGTAAAAAACGCAAACAGGGGAAATAAATATTTCCTGTTATTATTTGTTGAAAACAATCGAAATTTTAGGCGACTAAAGCTACAAAACAACCCTCGAGGATTTATCTACGAAATCACACGCGGTAAACGGGAATCATGTTTAGTTAATTAATTATTTAGTTTTCACATTTTATTTTTTAACATTAATACGAAAAAAGTTTTCGTATAATGTCGTAAGTGTAAAATAAATATATTATAGTTTGGAGATATTTTTGACATTTCAAGATTTTAGGTTATTCGGAAAGACGTTTTCCTTAAGTCTGTAAAAAAATAATTCATCGGTTAATTATAATAATCAGAATATTAAAAAAAAATCTATACGAACTAAAAGAATGGCAAATCAATGTAAGACACAAATATTATTTATCTATAATTTATTGGAAGTATGAGACATGAAAATATACCGAAGTACCTGTATGTATGCTGAATCCTTAAAATATTATTACATGATTATGCTTCTATGTTTATTTTAAGCAATTATTTCGTCCTCACTCAAAACAGAACAAAGACCCGATAAAGTGGAACACGATGCATTTTCAAAAGAGAGGAGTTATAATATTATTTAATCCATAAATAAATTGTGAATAGAACCTATTATTAAAATGGTAGAATAGTTTTAACGAGTCAAATGATCACCAAAACAATTTATTTCCGTTATATCATAGATGGAGTAAAGCTTGAACGAGCGTCGATGTCCAGGGATCTCGGGGTGCTGTTTGATGCTAAGTTATTATTTTATCTACTTATAATATCGTTATGTAGTAACTCCCTTAAAATGCTTGGATTTGTTCTTAGAAATGCCAAGATTTTTTCAAATATTCAGGTTCTAAAAACATTGTATAATTCTTTGGTAAAGAAAACGCTTGGAATTTAGTTCCATCATTTGGTTGCCAAATAAAACCACGCATTTCTTAATGATAGAGAGGGTACAGAAAAAAATTCTGCGTTATCTGTATCTCAGGGAGTATGGATTTTACCCGTGGCTTTTCCCGACTTCTTACTAGGAATGCCGGGCTACCAATCATTGTTGGGGAGAAGGAATATTCATTTGGGTGTTCACTTTTTTCAACTCATCGGTGGTCGCATACATAATTCTGATATTCTGAATGAATTCGGTCTATTTGTCCCTGATAACGACAAAGGCAACACAGGTTGTTCTACCTGCCACGATGCAGAACCAACCTGCCGATGGTTATGCCGGTAGGTAGAGCAATCGAGTTATTCAATCGTATCGCCTCGGATGTCGATATATTTCACGACGGTGGGATTACTCTTAGGAGGGCAATTTTCAAATTGTAATATGTATGTCAATTTTACATGACCATTTACTTTTTTTTCTCTTTTCTATTTAACAAATCTGATATGTATATTTTGTAATGTGTTGGTAATTAATTTGATACTCTGTAATGTTATTGTTCAATTATTCAAAATGCTCGGTTATGTCTTTCACCAGGGCCCACAAAACACTTTTATTCCGCTATAGAATGAAAGACCAGAATCTTATGCGGATTGCGAAGGTTAAAGATCTAGGCATCACTTTTGTGAGTTTCCTGACATTTCATGATCAGATCGAAACAGTTTGTAGTAGTTCATTGAAGATGTTAGGATTCGTCTTGCGTACTGCTAGGGTTTTTGGTAGTACACGAGTACTGAGAATTCTTTATAACTCGTTAGTGCGAAGTAGACTCGAGAGTGGCTCGATGATTTGGGGATCGTGTGAGTTGAAGTACTCTCTTATGGTGGAGAGGGTTCAGAAGAAATTTCTTCGGTTTCTCTACATGAGGAGTGCGGATATTATCCATGGCTTTATCTCACTGAGTTCCTCCAGGGTATGCTTGGTTACAACACTTTGAAGACTAGAAGGATTGTGTATTTAACAACGCACTTCTTTCGATTGTTGCGCGGTATTATTGACAACCCTGAAATTATGCGGAGCATTAGCTTTTATGTTCCTGATAATTACCTAAGACAGCGTCAGCATAGACTGTTTCACATTCCAATATACAGGACCAACCTGCCAATGGTTATGCCTGTTGGAAGGGCTATCTCTATGTTGAACAATATCACTTTGGACATTGACATTTTTTATGTCTCTGTGGGAGTTTTTCGTTACAAGATTCTCTTACTTTTTTAACATATTATTCTTTGGATATTATGTATATACCTAATTATATATACCTAATTTTACCTAATTATTTTAATTATTTCTATACGTATGAATTAAGATATTCCATTTTATAATGTACATATATATGAATAAATAAATAAATTGAAAAATTGAAAATGTTCTCAATGTAACTAAAAATAAATAAATGAAGTAAATTAACAAATAAAATCATGAAAAAACGTGAAATTTGAATCCATTAAAAGCCACAAAAAGGTTGCGACTTTCAATTTGACTTACTTATTATAGCATTACATTTTTCTTAAAGGTAACTGTGTCAAATGAGTAAACGTGTGTAAGTAGGAAGTATTTCGCTGGACTGAAAATGAGGTAACAGACAGACTCGATACCTCGCTCCGAGGCGTGGTAACCCGAGGCGTTCGGCGGGACCGGTTACTGAAATCGCAAGTGGATATTCGAGATGATCAGCGCACTAACTTACTCCGGGAGTCCTATTCAACTAGTTGGGTGGGTACGAGATGAGACGTGTGATCATTATTTTACACAACTGAAATAGAAGCAATATCAATAGTCGAAAGATACATAAATTACCATTGTGAATGTTTGTTTAATAAATTTAAAAAATGTAATTTGCTCGCTTTGGAAAAACAGAAATTGAAGTAAACTAACTGAAATTTTCAATATGAAGTAAACTCATAGCTAACTCTGTTGGCTTATGTATAAGTCACTGCACAACTCTGCTCCAGAATATCTAAGAAAACTCTGCATTCCAGATGAACTAGCTGACAGACGTCTTACGCTTAGATCAGCTACATCTAAGTCGAAAGGAAAAGTTATTATACCTCTACGCAAACAGCGCACTAAATTCAGCGAACGCGCATTTGCGATCGCAGGCCCTACAGCATGGAATGCTCTCCCAGCAGATGTCCGAAACTGTGAGAGTGAAGTGATGTTTCGGAAGAAACTTAAAATCCACTTGTTCTCTGAATCATTTGAATAAATTCTTAGCGTGTGGTGACAAAGTACATTATTTTTCTTAAATTCAAAAGTTAAAATTAAATTTATATCTTTATAGAATCACTTTGTAAAGCGCCCTTGAGTTATTATATTACGAAAATGGCGCTATATAAGTTATCCATAATAATAATAATCACTTTTTGTAATCAGTATAAACCGAACACCTTTTTTTCCTGGTTCATTGTGTAGAAAACATTTACGTTAATTAAAAAACCGTCGTTAATGACGCTTTTACCAACACATGGCAGTTGTGTGACTGACGCGATTGCGGCAGAGAGACAGCGCTAAGCCGCGCATCACTAGCATTTTTCATATTGTAATTATTTTTTTAAAAACTAAATATTTTATAGTTTTATGACGAAAAACGAATCACTTAGATAATTTTTTTACAATCTAACATTGAAAACACGTTTAAATTATTATTCGTCAATTTTCCTAAGTGTCTTTTTTACCCAATTTTTAAACTATAAGTAACTCGTGGAACCTAAAAAAAATAACGTATTTTAAAAATTATTTTCAAGTGTCGTTTTAGATTCCTATACACTTTTTTTAGTTTGTGAAAAAAAAAAAAATCGACCACGGCCCACCCTAATCGAGTTTCCAAGATAGAAAATAAACAGTTTTCTAAGGTCGCAAAATAATAAAAACCCCACACTTTGCAGAGGTCAGGGTACACTGATCTAGACATTGATTGGTAAACATTAAAAAAGCAAAGATAAATTATTTGGGACAGTCAAAAATACTACACAATGGACTGGAATAAATGGAATGTTTTATGACACTCTCTGAGTGTAATATTTTCGATTTACAAAATCTGGGAAAGTAAGAAAATCGTGCTAGATCACCGGATATAATGTTTAACATAATGTATTAGAAATCACACGTCTTTACTTCATCACAAGGTAGCAGGAACGATTGGTCAATATCAGATTATGTATTAAGCACATAAATAATAATGTATGTAGGTGTCCAGTTATTCGGAAAATATACATGATCTACGAAGCTACGCAAATATTTGTTATTTTAATAGGATATTTCGCACATTCTACTGACAAAACATGCGTGCGTAAAGCAAACGTATTACATCTCAGTAAGTTGTTAAATGATTTCGAAATTGTGATGAAGTTTTATTTGATAATTGATACTTAGTACTCCGAACAATATTTTGGCATACTAATTAAAGTAAAAAGATATAGTTAAAAGTAAAAGTAATTAAAATATTCATTGAGACGTAACTTTTTAAGATAAAAGTTTGTCATAAGCTGTAAATTGTATGCATTAGTACAACACAATAAGTCTATTGAAGTTTAAGTTCAAGCGTCACCTGCCAATTAAAATATGACTTATGATAAAGCTTAAGTTATTTAAAACGTATTTTGAAGGATATTTTTACGGGTTTTTGGCAAAACCTTGATTGCTGACAAATTTAATAACTTTATTGATATTCAGGTTCTAAAAATGACAATGATTTAAAATTTCTTGGTCAAATAAAAAATAATTCATTATTCTTAAGTCTTATTAAAAACTTATCAGACGAGACATTGAAAGATAAGTTGTGCTATTGATTCAATTATTAAATATATATATATATATATATATATACACATATAATATATATATATATATGTTTTATTTAATTTATTAAAAAAAATTTTTTTAATGTTATTTATTTTATTTTATTTATCAAAATAAATCAACAGCCATTACAACAAAAGAATAAATATTTACAAATAAACCAAAATTAAAGGCCAATTATAGTTTTCTATACATTACTAAATACAATGTCAAAAAAATATGAAAAAAAGCGTACATTGAAAAAGCCACTCCGCATCATTCCACACGTTAAAAAATAAATGAAATAATAAAAAAAATTAAAGATTTTTTTTTGTTTACTCGAACTTAAAAATCCTTAATGGGCTTTACACACGCTAACAGATGTATCTTTTTATTTGGTGTAAAAAAATAGCATTTAAGAGCATCGGTAATAGTGTGTAGTCGGCCGACAATACGCTACACATTGGGCAAGGTAGGCGAATTGAGGATGAATACGTGCAGTTGGTCTATATGGGTTAATACCGCATTATACAGCACGATTGTCGTGTCAAAAGAAAGCCACACGCCGCACACACGAGACAACAAATATCAGCACTATTACATTATATGTATTTTATATTGCATAATCAGATGTGTACCACTGGGCATGTGTGGGCATTCTAGCACTCAGCGCAAGATGAGGAGGACGCCATGCGTGGAATTCCACTGCCTGATTATTTCAAGTGTCATGTTATACAATGGTTTCCTTAATAATTATAATAATTTCGGGTGATACGCAGTAAGTACAATTTACGTGGAAAATAAGATCAGAAGCGCTGAATAAACGAAGTAAATTTTAATGCGTATTGAGGCTTCTGCAAAGCTCACGGGCGCTTGGAATTCTAGCCCGTATTTGCAATAAAAAATGTAATAATCATAAAAGAAAAGGGTATTTCAATACTTCCACTAAAAATGTATTATAAATTCAATCCTCGAAAAATTCCTTCAAGATTGACAAATAAATATATCATAGGTAGGTAACTGTTATGTGCCTAGAGATTTGTATGTTCTTCTCAAAGATATTCTTAACATATTTTCAAGTGTCTGTTTTATATTTTAATAATGAATTTAATCGATCAGACAAGTTGTGCTTTGTTTTCGTCAGCAGCCCGTCAAAAAAAGACAAACCTATAGACCTGACCTGATTAACAAATGGGGCATCGTTTCAGTTATTTTTAAAGAAATGATCCTACTAAGGTACAGTCGGGAATTGGCACGTTTTTAATAATTTCGCAACATTTCTGAAAATTTTAAAAACAATTCAAAAATTAAAACCTTTATTTGATTCTAAAATTGTACATACTGACGTAAAACATGTTGAATTTTGTATATTTTTACTTTCTTTCAAAACCGCACTCGAAGGCGTCAAAACCGGTAGTCAAGTGTCTAATAACATTTTATTTTAATGTCATTTCGATGTTACGGGATTATTACGGGATTACTTCTCGGAAAAGCTCAATGTTTTTTCAACGGAAAAACGAGATTAAAAGTTTGGAATATTGTTAGCTGCCTGAAAGTGTCGAGAAACACCTGCTGTTGAATATAAACACATTTCAACACACGTAAAACCGGCTACATTCTAAGGGGTGATAAAAACATTCACGCTGATCACTACAAGCTGTTGCTTAGCATAGTATATTTATAATTATCACAATTATTGTATATTGTGAGAAAATCAGAAGCAGCCGAATACTGAGCAATTTATTTGAAGCTAAGTGATCGATTCAATATTTTTTTATTGTTCGTCCTTGGAGCTGAAAATCGGTAATTTTGATCACATTACAATTGTTTGCGTTTTCCATAAATGAATCGCGGTGGTATTCGGACATAGTCTAAAAATGCGGCATGTCAACAAATGTTACGCGATCGTGTCAACACAACACGGAAAATGATTCGTGATCTTTAAGATCAAACAGAACATCCGTGCAACACCACATGTTTACACGTCTCAGACATCAAATATTACTTAATGATAAATACATGGCTCAGTACTATTACATGAAATAAAATCATTATCATACATGAGAGAAAACTAATTTACTAAAAAAATCTTTGTTTCTTTGTTCTACGCGCCCAAAAGGTCGTACGAATGCAAGTCAGCGTACACCCATTAATATAGGCCAATTGCTTGCTAAACGTGGCTACGGCGCAGAATGATAATATATTTTTCGGTACATTTGGGGAATTCAGCAGCCTTCATCTTTTTCATACGTTTCGAAGGATGGTCGCTGGTCTGTCAACGTGTGTTTATAAAAACTTTAATAAAATATTCATAAACACTTTGTTTTTTTGTTTTATAGTTTGAAGTTGTTGTCGCCGACCCTAAAACGGCTTCCATATGCGGAGACTGGAAACTCTCGGTCTTACAACGCTGCAGCAACGGCGAAAAAGGGGTGACCTGACAGAGACACACAAGATACTCAACAGTCACTATAGCTGCCTAAATTTGTATCCCATGTTCAAGACAAGATGCTCGTCTTCGAAGCCACAGTTTCAGGTTGGAGAAAACGAGATTCAATCTAAATCTACGGAAGCATTTCCTGAGCAATAGGGTTGTTGATGGTTGGAATAAGCTGCCACAAGAGCTGATCTCAATGTGTAGTCTCAATGGGTTCAAAAATGGACTAGATTTATTAATTTGGTTTACAAACAATGAAAAAATAATACATAATACACATAAATATTGAAACAACAAAAAAAAATAGACACTACTTATTTTTCATCAATTGCATGTAAACATATTTATATAAAATGAGCAAAATAAATTATTAAATTGAATTTACATTATTGTACGAATTAATAATAAAATAAACACGAATAAAATTAACAATAAAAAATAAATTTAAAAAAAATCATTCATTAATACAAAACTAATAAAAACAATTAATTAAATACTAATAAAAACAATAAACAAAATATGCATCGAAACAAAACCAGCAATGTAATCCATCAAAATTAAATGTACCAAATTAATATATCAATATAAAAACGCATTTTGTATACGCTTCTTAAACCTAAACAATCCAGCGTCAAAAATGTCGATCTCTACGTTTTCAATGGTGTTGTATAATCTGCACATTCTTGACACTGGATTGAAGGACACATTATTCTTAAATGAATCTATGTGGAATGTTTTCGGGTTCCTCAAGGTATGACCATTAGGAACACAATTTTTTATCGTACTTAAACAGCTTGAACTTTCCAATCTACCATTTACAATTTTATATAAATATAACAAGTCATTTACCTTTCTTCTAGTTTCTAATGTTTTGAAGTTAAAGTGTTGGAGTCTCTTTTCATAACTATTTAGTGTGGAACCCAATTGACATATCTGTGATAAAAGTCTTTTTAAAATTAAATTTGTTTCGGAAAAGTTAAAGTGCGCCAACAACGAACTTTCGTTTAATTAGATTTAAGCATATCAGATCTAAGCAGCTCGCTTAAAATTAATATAATAATAATAATAAAAATTAAGCGATAGGAGTTCTGCCTGTAAAATAACGTCAACCATAAGCGAAATTTAAACCATTCATATTTTGTCTACACGAAGGTTGGTATCAAACATGAACGGGTGGGAGTGTTGCTAACCTGTTAGGAATATTTGATACTCTCTAAATGTTATTCTATGTTAAAATTATAAGATAGTACGTTATACTTATGAATAAAATAACCTTGAGCTTGAATTTTGCACAAGAGGACGACACATCCTTGTGAAATTGAGTGATGTTATAAAATAGGCCAAATTAATAATAGCATCAATGGGACTTTATACGAAGATATTAAAAATATATAATATTATACACGGCTTAGCGCCTTTTATAGAATACAAGTAATAACAAAATTAAATATACCTAGATACATTAATAAAATATAATAAGCTTCCTTAAAATTACGTAACTCGGTAAAAGAATCACGAATTCTTCATGTCACACAGTTACAAGCATTTATCAGATCTCAGAAAAGTTATATGTACTTTTGTCGCATCATGTATGTAAAATTTTTGTAACTTATGAAACATGTTAAATAAAATAACATGTATTTTTATTTTAAATGTTGATACTACACACTACATGCATATATTCAAAATTGCGTTTGCACGAATAGTTGTGATATTATTTGAAATTAATGATTTTTACGAAGACCACATCACTTATGGAATATTGTGATGTTCTACTATTACAAATTTGGCTGTGGAGTATTTGATTTGTAGAATAGTATTTACTATCAAACGATGGCACAAATTCTGGTATAATATGAATATGTCACGCCGACTAACATCGACATAATATTAGCATACCTATAATTTTACCGCCATAAGATCTGTCAGTGGATAAATCAATAAATTTTATTCACGTAAAACATATTTTTTATTAAGAAAAAATACACACCAGGATAATATTTATTAGTTACATGAAATATTATGTAAAAATGGCATTATCAATTGAATTTTTATTTTCCTAGTTCTCTATTACGTAGAAAGCAACGTTTTTTTTTTGCATAATAATCTCGCAATAATGGTTTGAACGTAGGCTGTTTACCAATGTCACGATCATTGCGATTTTTTCGACAGATACATAAAAATAGGTATATGAAAATTTTGTATTATTAAGTATTACTTGACAATGAAATATTTGACGTTACAAGCGTTTTACGTTTTTTCTTCAGGCCAAAACAACAGCAGATTGTCAATATGTACGGTTTGTTTTAGGTGATCTCGTTTAAGTTTGACACGTTTCGGCTTCTAGGGAAACTCATTGTTTAAACGTTGGAACAGTTCCAACTTACGCGGGAGGATCCAAAAACGACCATACACATTGATAACAGTGGCCGTGAAAATCTACGCACATATTCAACGGCAGATTACGAATACTTAAATGTTAGCGGGGTACGGAAACTGCAGTTTTTTAATTAAATACGAAATGAAGTAGAAATATACAATACAATGCCATCCCCACTAAAAAGATTGAATTTTAAAATTATTCATATGTTTGTTAGATACATGAATGTTAGATAGATACATACAATTCAGATTTACTTAAAGTAGGTAATTATTGGACTATATTTCCAAAAGTAAGATAAAATATTTATTTCACTGCTGTAATATTTTTACCATTTTACACGTTTTTTTAAAAAATCTAGGTCATATTTACGCTCAATAAATTGAAATATTTTAACGTGTGTCGCGACGGATATACGCCGTTGGAAAGGTAGTGTAGAGGATGTAGGCAAAAGTGAGAGAATCAGCAGATAACACCAGGATATTACATGTTACATGAAAACACATTACATGAAAAACTGAGCCAAAATCACACCCAGTGAAAAAATAACTGTAGTCTAGATTTTGATACAAGATTATAAGACTAAAAATGCTTTCACAATCGCATAAGTTGCGCATGTACATACATATCTAGTGTACATACTTAGTACATACAATCTGGTAAGATGCTTGGATTTGTACTCCGAAACTCTAGATATTTTAATAATACTACCGCAATTCGCACATTGTATGATACACTAGTCCGTAGCATTCTAGAATACTGTTACATAATTTGGGACCCTTCTGAAAAAACCACATCTTTCAAATAGAGAAGGTTGAAAAGCGATTTTTGCGATACTTGTATCTTAAAGAAAATAATTATCCATTCTTGTATCCATCATTCTAGCAGTGGTGCTGGATTACACACAACACCCTCGAATCTCGTCGTCAATTTTTTCTTGGGAAACATTTCTTTAAGCGGATTTCTGTAAATATACATAATCCTAATACACTAAAAGAGATCCGTTTGTGTGTTCCCAATAATTATACTAGAGCGAGATCTCATGCGCTGTTTTACACACCCAAAAGCCGTACAAATGCTAGTCAGAATTCACCCATTAATAGGGCAATTCGGTTGCTGAATACGGCTTCTGCGGATATTATGGATCTATTTTTCTGTACATATCGGCAGTTTTTCTGTACAAGTTTGTGAGTGAAAATTCTTGATGGAAGTTCATTGTAATTTATTCTATAAATAAAAGACGAGTGATACTTTAATCCACAAATTTGGAAAATCCAGTGACCGGTTTCATCGCTCTGTATAAATACATTGAACTCCATAATAAAGATACCAGTCTCAAAGATGTCGCGAAAGCAATGAAACCGGTCACTGGATATTCCAAATTTGTGGATTTAAGTACCACTCATCTTTTATTCATATAAAAAATATCTTTATGTGCTGAAAACGTCAAAACTCCAAGTGCAATACTTTTTTGCCAATTAAAGAAATTTCTAACACACATCACGGCTATCACTGTTATATTAACTTTAAAAATTTCCGAGTGGTTTGAGTGTTTTCTGCGGCTCTTTAAAAAAATTTTTTTTTTCTTTAATTCACAAAAAAGTTTAGCACCTGGAGCTTGGACGTTTTCAGCACATGAAGATATCGCTGTATGCTATCGAAACAGGCATTAAACTCAGTTTTAAGCATTTTGAGGGTTGGAAGCTTTTTGCATAACTACGTCCAATTGGTTGGCATACAATATTTAAGGATACCTCCCACATAACGTGAATATTCTAAAACCTGATTCGGTATATTTGGCATATTACATCAAGAATATAGCGTATGCGAATATCATGAATGATCAAGTAGCACCTGGACGATTACGGCATTAAACGGGTTTAATTTATAATAATTAGGATAATCTATTCATCGCGGATTTTGGTGATTCACGGGATGAATACGCATTCCAACAAATTGGTAAAGTTCGGCTTAAGATAAAACCACGGAAAAGTACTCGAGTGGATGATGATACGATTTACAGGTTGACATCTAATGCAATGATTGAATCAAGGAATAGTACACGAGGGAATCTGCAAATAAGCGAGATTTAAGTGTTTAACCTTTCCCTTACTGTCCTAACAACACCCGCGAGTTACGGTGCTGTGTAGTCGCTACGCGTTAAAAAAAATAAGCGATTTAAAAAGGGAAAAATGGAGTATTTATAGGGAATGGCTTTAATTAACCATAATTTAAATTTGGAGAAATAAAACTTAGACTTTGTTTTTTGATACACTCACTTTATTTTTACCAACTAGTTTCGGTAACCAACTGTTACCTTCTTCGGGGTATTTTTATAACTAAACATACATAAAAGAAACTGTGAACATATTAGTGGGTGTCGATAAGGATAAGGGAGGGGGTAATTGTGTTTAAGGTGGGGGAAGGGAAGGGAAGAGGGTAATTGCGTTCAGGGTAGAGTTCGATTTTATAGGAAAAATATTAAAAATGGGACTATGACTTAAGTTTAATTGATTATTAATTATGTCTAAGTTTTGTTTTACCGCTTTTTTATTTCTAAAATTTCAAAAAGATTTTATTTCTCCAAATTTAATTTAAAATGATACACAAAGTTATTGCAGAAAATATTAAAAAATAAACCATAATTTAATTCAAAGATGATAATATTTCAAATCTAACTGCTGAAAACATGAAAAAACCATTGGGTATCGCTAACGACTCTACTAAGTAGCTAGTACTAGACTACGTGACTGGACATGTAGTGGACGTGTAATACCAGGTATTATTGGTATACTATGAGTATACTTTTAATGATGACGATTTCCGATAAAATGCTTTTTTAGTGCCTAATAAGCACTTATTATTTTAAAATAAATTATTTCAGTCGATACGTAAATGGAGGAATACTGAAAATCTAAACCCAATATTTATTGTATTTATAGATATTAAAGTTATTAGACGCAATTTATACTAGCTACACATCACCGCGCTCCGGTGAGGGAGGTTAACTGGAACCAGAGTACGATGAGTATTTGTGTTGTATTGCCGAGGCTTAGGTTTAGGTATTTTTGACGAGGCTCCTTTTCTCCATTCGCATATACTGTGTAAAGGTGTTTCCTCGTCTGCACTGCAGAACCTACATCTAGAAGTTTCGGAAAGGTTTATTCTAGCAATGTGTTTGTTCAATCTGCAGTGCCTTGCAAGGGTTCTAGTGATAACCCTCACTTGATTTCGGATGAGCTTTATTAGGTCGAAGGCAAACCTTTGCGAGTACCTTTTATCAGTTCAGTTAGGTTGGAATGGTGAAATATCCCTCGAGTGATTTACAAGTTGACGCTCCATTCGATAAATTGGCGATGTTAAAGTTTCAGCAGAAATCACGGAAAAGAACGACTCTCGAGTGTAGTGTGTAGTCACGTAGCAGTGAACGAGCGCAGTCAAGATAACCACTTAGCATATGCGGATTATGCGGAATCACCAGCTGTCCTTCGCGATTCAGACATTGCTGTTTACACGGTCAAGTGCATCAATATACAGGTGAAATGTAATCATTTCAGTATTTAATAGCTGTACACTCTCTGCGTTAGAGACCTGTACACTCTCTGCGTTAGAGACCATTGATGATTAGCGCTAATTAAGGCAATAGTTACATAATTACATCGGCGGCCTCCGTGGTGCAGTGGTCAAGACGCTCGACTCACAAACGGAAGGTTCCGGGGTCGATCGATTCCCGGTGAGAACACAAAAAAAAAATGAAATGTGATTTTTCTCAAGCTTGGGTGTTCTGTGATGTAATTCACAACTGTAATTGGGTGTCCTGGCCTGTTGTAAAAAAAAAGGAAATTATAAAAAAAACATAGTTTCTGAAAACCAACGAGGAAGTTCAGGGTTTTTAAAATATTTTTTGTTATTTGCTAATAGACTATAAAATTAGGCTAAATAAGTTTTTTTTAAGGATTGCATTTATGAAATTACTGCGCGTGTGACGTATCAAGTTCCCTTCCTCTTCTTCTCGGTCGGGTTCTTCCGATTGCTTCGTTGAATGACCGTTAACCGAAAATCTTCAACAACTTTCTTATCATTGGTAAATTCATATGAACTAGTGACGTCGTTCAAAGTAGTTCGTTTTTATTATTTTTTTCGTACATTTTCAAGAATCTTTTTGTACAAGTTAATGCTCTAATTTTTACTGAGCGAAAGAAAAAAAATTGTATCCAATTTTCCGCTGGGCTAAAGTTCCTCGTTTCCTGAAAAATCACTAACTTAGTTTAAAAAAACATTTTCGAAAGTTAAATCTCTCTACGGACATGAGTATTCGTTAATTTTTTCCTAAGACAACACTTTATTTTAATCGAAAAAAAAATACTGAAGCGAATATTATTATATATTTCAAAATAAAATCTAAATTATTATCATTATCTCCATTTCCGTACCAAGCGGTGCATAGGGTACTGCATTAGTAAACCAAATGCAGCGAAGTTTGACCATCAATATAGAGGGATGGGTTGCCAGGAATCGAACCCAAACTTTCAAGAATATTAGGCGAACACGTCGACTACTACTCAGTGGATTTCCTTAATCGGAATTTTTACCTAAGAGTAGCCATCAAGTTAAAAGCAGTCGCCCAGGATTCTGGTTATTTTTCACACCCATGACTCTATTCTTCATCCGCCTAGACAAAGCAAATTATACGCTACTTCAATTTTTGTTAGAACATAGAAGCGGGGTTCGAATCTCGGACCTCTGATCCGAAGTTCCATAACCCATATTATCGAATTAGTTTTATTAGAATACTTGAAGACGTCATTTCTATAATATTTTTATCACTTTTATTAGATTCGTTGTTCGCAGATCGTCTTATACTTTCTGCAACAAAGTTGTCTTATGACACAGTGATTGGTAACGGCGATGTGCTGACCACCACCCGTCACTTAGGCAGATAAAGCGATAGGGGGGCGGCTGTAATCGAGGAGGCTTTGTCAAAACTTTATTAGCGTCCGTTGCGCTCGCGCGTCTCACGAACCACTCATTTCTCATCTCCGAACAGTGACAACAACCGTACACGCATAAACATATTTGATTAAATAAAATATTATTTTTTCGGATAGGATTCATTGTCATAATGAGTATGAATTATTTATGAATCGATTATTTATCGAAATTTGCAACATTAGTTTCATTCATGGTGGTAGCAAACCAAATCAATGCCGGATAAAACGGTATTAAACTAATTAAGTTTTTTTTTATTTATATCGTAAATATTTTTCTTTCCGTTTGAAGTGATAAGAAAGTTAGGCGTTCAATTAAGTGTTTTGTTATTAATAACGATATTAAAAAAGTTTAATTCGGTAAGTAAAAACAGAAATTTTATTTTTAATTCTCAAAACATTAAAAAAATTATAGAAAGCAGATATACGAGTATATCATAGAAGTGATTACACACAATCGTTCTGAAATAATTTTATTAACAAATATTTTGAGTATATCTTTGGAGACAAGTGGTGGATTTAAACCTTTTGGGATTTTATGTACTTAACTGTTGTAATTTGAAAAAAAATATTACTTAAGTCATATGTACTGATTTATACACGGGAATATTCTGATAAATTATAAAAAAAATATTCATGTGAATAAAGCGATGATTTTAATAATGCTGAACCGTTTTCAAGAACGGAATATATAATATGCAATGAGTTTATTGTTGACTAATTAAAATAAAAATTATTTATTTATTTGCCGACCGGTTTCAGAGATACACGAGCAAGGTTCAGTTGAGAAATAGTTTTTTTATTTATTATTTATTTAACTTTTTGTAAATCATGTTAATTGTACATTGGCGGGCTTATTGCCGAATGGCAATTTCTTCCAACCAACCAATAAAATAAACGTTAATTTTTTTATAATTCAAGTTAAAAAACATATTGAGGCTTTATTGACAGAATACATTAAGTCATTAAAACAAGTTCCGGGATAATCCCATTTTAAGTTTTTTTATTCTTTAAACGTATTATTTCTCCCATGATTTTCTTTTACTTTATTTTTTTTAAGTTTTAAAAGAGTAATATTAATGCATTCTGTCAGAATAGCCTAGATATATTAAAACTATTTTTAAATATAGGTGCGATTTGTTGTTTTGAAATTTTATGCTTTGCATATAATAAAGATTACTATTTTAAAGCTTTAAAAATAAAAATAATAAAAATTATGGGAGAAACAATGTGTTAAAGGAATAAAAAAGCTTTAAATGCGATTATCCCGCAACTTGTTTTAATGACTTAATGCATTCTGTCAGTAAAGCCTCGATATTCAATAGAAAATAAAAATAAACCTAATATAAAACATATACATAAGAATATACCCTAATTCATAATTTTAAAAGTGTCCACATAAGTCTAAAACATAAGACAGTAATAAATCAAGTTTTTATATCAAGTAGTATTTTGTGTTTGTGGAGGAATAGTGTGAGTGGTGACAGGTTGAAATTCGATCATTTGTGTCCGTTGTCTCTTGTTTATTAACACTTATATCGGAAGAACGAAAACATAATTTTTTTACACATTTCTTGATTAAAAAGGCTTCAGAATTCTATTTAAATAAAAAATTATTATGAATTGTGATAATGCAGCTAAGAAAGAAAAAAATGGAAAAGCAGTTTTAACTGTATAATGTTTTGAGTTTTAGATCATGAGCAAAAATTGAATCATATGCATCCTATAGGATACATTGCCAAAAAAGGGGTTAATATTTTTTTTGTTTTTTTTTTTTATCGCTTGTAGCTACAAAACCGGTAGGTAATCAAATAAATAATAAGTGGTTAAAAACAAACTGCTTTATTTAAATTGGAATTATTTATGAATTCACTTTTTTCCATTATAATCAACGATTAATAATAAAATAATGTGACCTCACTGGGGTAACCCGTGAGAATAAACAAAGAAGACTTAATTTACATAGATATTTAACAAAATGTTCAGAAAGTTTTAAACACTACGTATTTAAGTTTATATTTCATTTATGTACACCAATATTATTTATATTATAAAACGTACAAAAAAATAAAAAAAATATAACATAAACTACACATTTGTGGAGCAGTTTATTCAATAATGGTTTGGGCGAATGAGACAATCCATTTAACTTCTACCCAGCTCTACTATCCATTTTTTATAGCCTTTTTAAACATTTTCTCCTTTCTAATTGTTTTAATAAACAGTGGAAACAGGCTATAGATTTTATTTGCAAAATACTCAAAATCCCTTTGTCCGAAAGTGGTATTAGTATGCATTTGTTTTAGTTGTCTTTGTGTTAAGCATCTAGTGATTGTATTATTTGTTGGGGTTATGTCTTTCATTTAAGTAAGAAGAGTTTTTGATTTTGTAAACAAGTATTGTTTAAGCGTATAATTGCTTTGGTGTCATAAGTTATGATTTGTGGAATGTTTCTTCAGTAAATGTCTGTATCGGGACTCTAAGTATTATTTTAATAATGGATTTTTGTGCAACAAATATACTATTTACAACTGTGTCACTCGCACCACCCCATCCGATTACGCCATACTCCAAAATTAATTGCCACAATGCAAAATAAATCTTTTTTTTTTACATTCCTTATATTTCGAATTGTTTTGATTAGTTTTTCACAAAGTTAGTGTTTCTAATATTAATTTTATCGTTTAGTTTTTATATTATATTTTATTTTTTAAAATTGACTTTTATTGAGATGAATAATTTCACGATTCGAGTACCCAGTTATTACGCGATTTGTGAAGAAGTATGTCGTGATTAGATAAGTTGAAGAAAGAACAGCCAAACAAAGCATGCCTTGACGTTTCTAAGTAATCGGGAAAATTCACTCTCACCGATTAGCGCGTTGCTACAGTTACATACAGACACAGACTAACAAAACACACTAATATGACCGCATTAAATGGGTCAAATTAGTAATAAAGATTTTGGTCAAAATCCGAACCGAATTTTGAATGAGAATTGATGTCTTAATTTGTTCCAACCGAGAGGAAAATCATTTTTGAAAAGATAATATGGATTTTAAGTCATTTATTCGACCTTTTATCGGTTGGTTTAAGTGGACACTTTACATACTGTGTAACATTTACCATTAAGCCTATGTTAAAACATACCCCTGTTAATGCCTAGACATCTATATTCCATTCTCAAAAATGTTTTTCTTCTGTGATGCAACAAATTTAGATCTAACTCCCTAAGGAGAAAATGCAAACTGCAAAATATTAAACGGTGTATTTATTTACATTTTATTTATTAAATTTTATTTATTAAATATCTCTCCAACAATCGTAAGATGTACAGGTTCTTTTATATAAAGAGATTATAATATTATGACGGTGACAGTATTTTCACAATAAAAATAAGAAAATTGTAGTTACATAAATGTGTCGTAATCGAGTTGAAGATGAGAATAAACATAAAATGGTAATTCTTCTAAAAATGTGAGTTATTAACTATTCCCATTAAGAATTTTCTCCAAAAAACAGTTTGTTATAAATGCATACGTTTGTTTAAAAATAAATAGTACGTTAGTGAATCTCAAAAATGCGTTTAAAACTAAAACAAACCTTTTTGATTATTATCCTCATTCCCCTTTTTGCGGCCAATGGTGCATAAAGCTCTGCGTTTGTAAACCAAATGCAGCGTATTTCTTACAGTAATATAATCTTTTAGTAATCAGGTGATCAGTCCTACACTTCAGGATCAGGAACGATGAAATTTTGCAGTTTAAACAAACTTTAAAATCAATACCAATGCCAGAAGCAAACCCAGGACCTTAATAATGGTAGTCAAACGTGGCAACCTCTACACTACGAGGCGGCTTTTCTCCAATCGACTTCCTTATTCAGGATTTTTACCTGAGAGTAGCCATTAAATCGAAAGCACTTTTAAATTTAAACTATATTCTTATTTGCCTTGACACAGGCTCCAATAAAATAAAATAAATTGCAATTAGACAATCGCTAGGACGCATAATTACATGGAAAAATATGAGAATATTATATTTTAAATCAAAACTCTGATCTTTAAAAAATATTTTTACAAAATAAAACCGTATTTCCCGCGACATTTATAGGTTATGGGCCAAAATATATAATTAACATGAGCCTATAAAAGAGACCTAAACATTCCGTTTTTAAGACTGGTAATAAACGAAGCCGGAGTTTGGGATCCAAACGAATTTAGGGATAAAAAGAAGCGCATAATAAAAATAAAATGACACAATTCAGTAAACAAACCCGATATAGGTAGCTACTTAAAAAGGTAACGGCGGAAAATATTATTTTTTCCATCGAAAGTAATCGTGCGAACCGCAAATAGAAAACATAAAATTTGTGACGTAATGTCCATCACAGAAAGAACGGAGCGTTACAAAAAATCCGTAAATTGGTACAATTTTCAATCGAATGTGATGTCATACGAGGAAACGAGACGATCCATTTAAAGAAACTACTGTAACATGTAGTTTAAATAAATAATGACATATTTTTCTTCTTCCGATATCGTGTATCCTGTGTTATTGTCATTGATCATGTACTGATAGGTTAAATACACACTTGTAGCAAATATCACAACTATCGCTACAGTCAATAAAATAAACCAGATTTACTCGTAAAATACATGTTTTGAATTACTTTCATGGTTTTGTGCTGTGACATTATAAAGTAACTTCCATAGCACAAATAAATAACACAAATAGAGACATTTACCCAAGCCTCAACCACAACTATAATACAAGATATTCTAATAGGGATCTGATACTAAGTGAAGGGGTCAACACTGTGCTGGCATCGAGACAACACTATTACGTAGGCAAAAAGGTCCATAACCTTTTGCCAGAATCGTGGAAAGACGGGAGTGTTGTCAAGTTACGGAAGGTGTTGACCTCGCTCTTTCATGACATTGGTCGTAGGGAGTCAGAAAAGTTGATGCATGCCACGGATTGGAGATTCTTACTGGATGTCGAAAATAAGATATAAAAAATAAGGAATAATTAAAAAAAAATTATCTATAGATGATAACCATGAAGTTTCACATAAATAAATTGTCTATGCTTTTATGAATGTATATATGTGTATGCGCATGGGTGTATGTACGTGTGTGTGTATGTACATGAGTATATATGTGTATATATATATGTGTGTATATATGTGTATATATATATATATGTGTGTGTGTATATATGTGTATGTCTGTATATATGTGTATGTCTGTATGTATATGTATCAAAATGTGTATACGAATAAGTTTATATTTTGTTTGTCTGTGCTCTATATTAATTTGTTAACTATTATAATATATTAAAATGTAATTGCCTAGCTTGGAACGGGGTATGTACCCTTGTTAGCTGGGCAAAGTGAACATGGAATTGTATGTTGATAAAGAGTGTAAATAAATAAATAAATAGCACCCAATGCAACGGCCATTAGCACTAACGAAACTTATTTGTTTCAATTGTACTTAGTATTTTGTAAGATATTATACACTTCTAATTAGTTACGTTTCATAATATACTTCAAAGGCAAACACACCAACATCACCTTCGCATGAAATCGCACGCTATTACTTTTTTAAAAAAAACATAGCATCAACTCATATTGTACGATGAAGTATCCCACGTGGGAATTGCTAAATTCTATTTGTATACAAGTTACAATCACCATATATAATGTAATTTATCCGTATGCGTATGATCTGAATGTAAAGATTACCATCTCCATTGGTAAATGTATTCAGCGCAGCATTACCGCGGTAATCTTACCATTCGTGTATGACAAATCAATTAAGACACACATTAAAGGTTAGAAATATATTTCGCCATGTAGCGATTGTTTGCCGAAAAATGCGAATCGAGAAATGGGACCACTTGCCGAAATAATCCAACGTGAATCGTAAAGAACATTGCGCACGAAGAAATTAAACAAAAAACTGACGCAAGAGATTAAATAATGGACGCAATTAGAACTGAAAACAATGAAAACATTAGTTAAATCCTGATAATAGCTGGGCACAAACAGTTGCACGCACAGAGCTGGTTATTAGCATTTGTATCAACCTAATGAGCACACGTTTGTTTACCTTAATGTACATAATTAATTACGCTGGTGGGCTTATTGACATTACGGTTATTTCATAAAACCGACCAATAAAAACAGTATGTCATTAGCCCTCCACAAACAGATTACAATAATTATATAGTAAAAAGTAACGACTTAATTTGAGCAAGTCGGGTGTGAATATTTTTTAAGAACCTAAATTGAAATTAATTACTTGATAAACGCGAGGATAAACGTACTTTAAAACGATATTGGAAAAATTCGATTATTTTTTAAACAATTCTCAAAAACGTGTTCACGTTTATAATACAGACGGTGCACATAATATATAGGAGTGACTTGAAAAAATATTGATCAGTCTTACGCGTCGGTTTTCAGTAAAATAATACGAGAAAGTAAATATTGCCGTATATGTTTTTGTGTTCAAATAAAGGCGAATTAAACTCCAGACTCAATGCATGTAGCTCGCGTGCAAACTGCTACACACATGTAAAAAAAATAAAAAGAATTCATTTTATTTTATTACACCAGGAACCAAACCTAACCTAAGTTATTTAAAAATACTAATGAAATGCATATGACAAATGCCTTTTTTTAAACACAGAGGAACAGTTTTTTTTTTAAAGAAAAGGTAGAGTAATGTTTTGAATATCGTAAAACTGTTAAGTCAAGTTGGAAAACTAAATTGATGGGAACTTTTCATACAAATATATATTTTTAATCAGCTAGTTATTATTTTTTTTAAATTACGTCATAGTCCGTACGATGTTTTCCCAGAGCACGAATTATGTCATACCCAAAACCCGTACGACTTTTGCTCACAGACATTTCTCAGTTATCGCACCGAGAGTGTTCAATATTTTGGAAAAGCGTATTTAAACTCTCGAGGACAAAAACTATTTTCAAGAGTTGAGGACTGGATTTTCCTTAGTGGGAGCGATTTGAATGGGAAACTCCTCGATGATCGGAAAGTTTGAGTTTATCGTGTACCATATTAATGTGCCTTTTATCCGTTTTTTTTTTTTTTTTGTGTTTCTGATTCTAGATTTGTGGTGATATACTCATGTGTCTGTGTCGACTAATTGCTCGCCTCATCTCATCACAGGATTTCAAGTCCCATGAAGTTGGGACTTATGTTTAAAATAAAGTGCAATAAAGTAATGTATGTAAATAAATAGTTTTACTTGAATATTTAATTACACGAATATGAAACGATAGATAAGTATCATTATGAGCAAGCGCGGTTTGACTTTTCTTTATACAAACGTATTCCTGTACTTTCTCCCTGGATATTGGCACTAGAGCAGTGATTTGAATGAATGAAGGAATGTGTGTTTGACTATACATTTTTATCGATTGTTGCGCGATATGGTCGATGATCCTGAGATTACGAGGAGCATTAGTTTGTAAGTTTCTGATAATTACCTAAGACAACGTCAGCATAGATTGTTTCATATTCCGATATACAGGACCAACATGCCGATGGTTATGCCCGTTGAAAAGGCTACAGCTATGCTGAGCAACATCGATCTAGATTAACAAATAACAACAGGGATGGAGAATACCTTAAATAAGGGAATATGGAAGTCTAGGCATGTACAGGGCTTATGACCTGTCATTGGCTGGTTTAAGTGGCCACTTTACACACTGTGTAACATTCACCATTTCGCCTATGTTTGAACATCCATATTTCTTCAATTCTTCCATTTGTTGATTTTAGTGGAGTTAAAGAGCTGAAACCTTTAACCTTTAACCTCGTGAAGAGATTCATCTGACTGAATTGTTTGTTACACAGTGTGTTACTGAATGTTACAAAGTGTGTAAAGTGGCCAATTAAACCAGCCAATGACAGGTCATAAGTCCTGTACATGCCTAGACTTCCATATTCCCTTATTTAAGGTATTCTCCATCCCTTTTGTTATTTGTTAATCGTGATGACTCCCTAGGGGGTAAAATCCAGTCTTTTGTCTACGAACATTTAGACAAACTCAAAAATAATGTAATCGATCTAGATGTTGATCTGTTCCAATCCGTAGCATGTGACAACAATATAAATTGTTTTCATTAAATTACAAATTTGAAAGCTTCAATTAAATTAATTTAACAATAGAATCACTATGTAAAGCGCCCTTGAGGTATTTTATTACGAAAATGGCGCTATATAAGTTATCCATAATAATAATGTATCCGAAGGGGTTTTCCGGAGCGGGATTCTCCTACTTCCTTGACTCAAGTCTTTTTAACATATTTTTTTTCTTGTTATAATATGTACAGTTTAAATTTTAGTTTGTTATGTACATGTTATTTTTTAAATTAACGTGTCTCTATCGTTTTTCTTTTTTTGATAGATTGCGTCTTATGGGAGCTAGGACCATCCAAAAACTAAAAAAAGCGCAGAGTTTTATTTGCCGTTTTCGGACGTACAGTTTGCAAATATTTATAATAAATCATTTTGAAAAACGAAAAAGGCACCGACACAGAAAAATTTATTTCTGATACTATCGAAAAAAATAATAATACAAAAACGGTTCAGTTTAAACCTTTCCCTTACTGTCCTAAAAACACCCGCGCGTTACGGTGCTGTGTAGTCACTACACATAAAAAAAAAAAGATATTTAAAAAGTGAAAATGGAATATTTATAAAGAATGGCTTAATTTAACCATAATTTAATTCAAAGATTATAATATTTCAAATCTAACTCCTGGAAACAGAAGTTAAAAAATGTTTTTTTCTCCGCATGGGCGACTCTAGCCAGTGGCGTGTTATTACTTTAAGGAAATATCGCATTTAGTAAATATTATAATTCGACCCACGCTGGAATCGATTCCGATACCTTATTCATTTTTCAAATATTTTATCGTAATTTATTATTTATACGACCATTATAACACGTCGAATTGTGACGAATGCAAAAAGCCGCATGAAATCGATAAAAATGGTGAACAATGCTGGCAAAAATTTGACCGAATCGAAGGCGAAAACGCGCACACAATAAGGTCAAAGCCACGAGAGACAAGTAGGGCGAGTCTGTTATATCATAACGGCTTCGCGAGGTGCCACTTTCGCTTGCATCAGCGCACGCCTTGCCGTTCGCCGCGTGGCGCTCGACGCTCGACGACAGCGATGTGACACAATGAGGAACTTCAGCCCTACGGGAAATTGGATACAAAAATGTTTTCTTACGGGTGGAAAGAATTAAAGCATTAAATGAGGAAGTTCAGTAGTTTTTTAATTTTTTTTTGGTAGACTATTGACCTAAGCCAGAGGTCGGCTATTTGGCCCGCTCACACAGCGCAAGTTTCACCTTCATTTGATTTAGTTCGTCCACCGGTTCTAAAGAAGAACTTAAGGATTATTGTCACTGAAAGTTCCAATACGTGGCGAAAATATTGCAAATGCTGTCATTTAATGCACGGAAAAACATCACATTAAAACTCGATAAAATTGTTCAATAATAAAGATGGGGGAAAATGTTTTTTTTTTAAAATATTTTGAAGTAAAATAATTATCACGAGACAGCTCATTACCATTGCATCATTCAACAAGAACCGCTTTGTGCGCAGACATTTCCAGAAGAAATGTTTTAATGTTCAATATTGTCATCACAATTTTAGCTAAAGATTTTTATCATCGCCAATTTAATAAATTTCTAGTTAAAATGAAGAGCAAATACGCGTATTTTCTGCTGCTTATGGACGTACTTTATTATTTATGCACGTTGCCATTACAGATGAAACAGTTTAAAACATGAAGAAATTTGTCTCTCAAACGAAATCTTAATCGTTTAACTGCTCATCGCTGGCTTTTTTGACTAATGAGTTTGCCGACCACTGATCTAAGCCAAAAAAATACATTTGTAATTTTTTTTATACCTACATCATATTATCAGCGCTATGATATTTTAAAGTTTTGTATTTCTGAAATAACTCCGCGTATGATATCAGAAGTTCTTCTCTGTCAGTTCTTCCGATTGGTTCATTTACGGTAGGCAAACCAGATATCCTTCATAGCTCTAATATCATTGGTTGGTTCATATGAACAAGTGATGTTGTTCAAAGCAGTGCGTTTTTCTTAAAATATTTTTTTTTTCGTACATTTTCGAGAAACTTTGCAGTACAATTTAAACCACGGGAGTCACATTGGACGAAATGTTCAGGAAACAAGATTGTGTAATTTCCAAAACATTATAATTATTGAACCAAATTAGATAATTTCGATGTATAAAGAACTTTCAATGTGAAATAATAATTATTTTGATAATATTAGTACACATTAATATATCATATTTGGGACTACAGGTGTTTTTTGGACTAAAACAAAGTTTATTTAAGATTTTCATTTAAACTTAAAAATGCATTTTAATGACAAAAGCGGACTTTATTTTTTAATTACGTAATAGCTTATTGCGATAATTTCTACATGTTTAACTTCAAAACGACAAAATATTGACTTCCGGAGAGTCCTCTAAAGGTACACATATTAATATCTCAAATGTTAGATGAGGATTAAAAAAATATATATTATGCATTTAATGTTGTTATATCCTTGTGTACTACTGAAGATGCTGAATAATAACTCTGGAGTACTGAAACTTAGTTTATTATTATAGTTTACGATTAAGTCCGTAAATAAATATAAAAATAGACACAAAATTGATATTATTGAGTAAATAATAAGAACGCAAATATTTATTTAAAAACAGTTATAGTACATAGTGACACGTTTAATAGTTAAGTAATAGACCGACTCTCTAAATTAAACTAATACTTATTTATTATAGACGGTCAAAAAAAAGTTTTTTATTTATTGTCTTGAATAACAATTACATTAATTACGAATTATTTGCAAATTTTTCAGCTAAAATGTCTAAAGGCAAGATGATTCGTATGATCCGAAGATCCACCTTCTCATCAGCCATCCCAGTGGAGCTGCGCGGTGACGCGGGGGGAGGGTACATGGCAGGGGCGGGGGAGGCCCTAGACACGGGGGTGAAACCATATTCTGAAATCCCCGGCCCAAGAAAATTACCATTGGTTGGAAACTCCTGGAGATTTGCACCTTTCGTAGGTAAGTAAAAAAAATATAGAGTAAGAAAAAAACGAAAGAGAATATTGCAAGAGGCAATAAGCCAACAATTTGGTCGACTGTATACGTATACTGTGTAGTCAATAAAAAATCTTGTTTTATAATGCATGGAATTTTTATAACAATAAAAGTAGGCTGAATTCTGTCGAAATGCGTTATCTCAGGCGAATGTGTAGTAAAACTATCTAGGATAGGTGCACGAATGTCGAGGTCCATGCAGTAAGCGAGGCTGAGACAAGCATTATCAGCAAAATCAAGAAAGAGGGTGCGTTGGTTTGGACGTGTGTAGAGCAAACGGACAGCAAAGGAAGGACATAAGTTTTGCGATGCGAATGCTGATGGGTGCAGAAAATGAGGAAAATCGACAAAACTATTGCATGATTGTTTTTTTATTGCAACAAAAAGAGAAATACTTGAGTTCTAATTATTTACTCAAATATTTAAATTTTCCGACCATTTCCTAAAAGAAGTAAATAACTGGAAAATGGAAATCGAGTTGTAGTAGAGTGGGATTTGAACCGCGGATGATCAAATCCAAGAAAGAAAAGAAAAACTTAAAAGGACATGTCAAAATGGACATGTCTGAATCAGGTTGTGGTCCCGTGACTAGTGATGCGGACTCAGGGATCAGAGGACCGAGGTTCAAACCTCACTCTACCCTAACTTGATTTCGATTTCCTAATAGTGAGTTATTTACAACTCGTTGAAAATGACCACCAAAATTGAAATATTTGGGTAAATTATAAGAACGCTAATACTTTTTTTTTTACAAAAAATGAAAGCCGGAATAATCGGCGTTCATGTATAAATGTAGAGCAAGCGAGGTCTGAATGCAAAAAAGGCGTTCTATCATTTCTGCCTAATCCAACAGGAAAAAGGCGTGATGGTTTGTTTTTCATTCGTTTTTTCATTTTTAATAAAGAACTGTTATTAAATTTATAATTTGGTTTATAATAATTATGCGAATATCATTATTTATCTCTTTTTGGATTTCTAATTTTTCATACTTTTGGCCCCTATTTCAAATATGTATGTATATTTAATGCATTATTATCATCAAAATTAGTAATAATTACTAGGGGTAATAATGCGCAATTATTAAGGCGAGTAATAATTATGTATTGAATAATGGAAAAAAAATATTTATAAGTCTTGAAAAAGGAACAGTCTTGTTCTAAAACCGGTCGGCATATTAAATTTATTTGACCGATTTTACACAAAATAAATACGTGAATACGAGCATATTATTTGACATGTTAAATAATTAGTGCCTTAAATATTAAGATTAATAATGAAATAATTTCAATCAATTGATCATGTAGGGCGGGCGCTATAGTAATTGGAAATGCTTAAGTAATGGGACATTTTGAATCTAATCATTTTAAGAAAAAAAACATTAAAAAAATTGTATATTTTATGGTTAAGATAAATTCTTACGTTAACTTTTTTTGACCATTATATTTAGAGTTTCCAATAATTGCAGCATGTCCAATTACTATAGCACCCACCCTAAGTCTATAGTTTAATAATAAATTCATTAGAGAGCATTTAAAAAAAGAAATCCAGTGTCATTGAAGCTGGTGATAATTTTTTAATTGTAAAATATCTTAATTATTAACAAACTCATTGATTAGTATTTTAATCTACAATACATATCGCAATACTTTTGGCATTATAGAATATGATTCGAGAAAATCATTGATGATTTGGTAATGAAACACCAGAGATTCTTGAACTATTTCAAGTAGCGTTATATAATATAAGACGATTAGGTAGTTATGTACATGACTATAAAAGAAACAAATAAAAGGTGATTGATACGCAAAAACCAGTTTCGTTACCGGCAGGCAGGTTTACAATTTCTTACAAAAGACTCCAATAAACTGAACCTGTAATAGGTTAACACTGTTAAGAAGCCGGTATTTTATAATATTGCAGCTTTGACTTATCTTTTATCGAGAAAGATACGTACGGATATTAGAATTCCACGAGTTACGACTTTTCTTTTCTATTTAATGAGAGACTTCAGCCCTACGAGAAATTGGATACAATAAATGGTTTCTTGCGCGCGGTAAAAATGGGACAATTGAATTGTCGGAAAAGTTTCCTGAAAATGTAAAAAGAAATTATAGAAAACATTTTAATAAAAGCGGATTACTTTGAACGACGCCACAGTCCAGGGACTATAGAATATTCTAGTGCCTTTTAAATAAATATTTCATATCAACCATGTCGGGAATCGAATCCGAGACCTCTTGCATGGTAGGCAAACGCGCTGACCATTACACCACGAGGCCGAATTGTCAAAACACTTCATATTAAACACAGTTTTATAAAACAAAGGTCAGGGCCGCGATTACAAACGCTATCGTCATCGGTACATACCGAGACGGTATAAAGTAAAATTAATATTCATATACGATATTTGTAGGAACATTTTTGGTACCTCCATCAGTAACCTATAAATAAACGCGTTTAGAAAAAAACATATGTACATTCGGTTTTTCATACAGAAAACATAATTTTACTTTGTTGGTAAAATTTAGATAAATGTTAGCTTTCTATTGTAATACGGGTTCTGGAGTCTGAATTTTCTTAGAAAAGTAGTTAAGATTCAGTCAATAATTAAACAAATATTTAAACATTTTAATGCATATATACGCCCAATGGGCATTTTTAAGGACATATGATACATATACAATTATTATAAAAGAAAGTAAAAAGACATAATGGTATAAGGTAGACTTGGTAGGAGTGGAAGCGGGAGAGAGGTGTTTATAATTGAATTTGATTCAGTGATCGTATGAAAGAAGACAACTTGTTATCAAAGAAATCAAGACTGGTATGTTTGTTGGCAGACCTCAGAATTCTGGGCATACGGGAATGAAAAAGCATAGTTAGTTCTATGGTTATCGGTATGAAAAAGTAAGTTTTGTCTGAGATTTCTAGCTGGGATATTTAATTTAATTGTTCTCAGTAGTTCAGGCGCATCAAAGAGTGACTTGAGAATTTTAAATAGGACTGGTCGAGAAGGTCGGACTTATTTTGACAGTCTTGAAAAGAAGATATATTTAAGGTAGTTTCTAACTCATACGTATATTGGTTTCTGGATAAGCCCGACGCCCAGCATATCTCTCTTAAAAATCGATGTTGAACTAATTCAATATTTTTAATGTGAACATCGTAATATAAAGAGCAGATAACAGAGGAATACTCTAGGTGCGGGCGAACTAGGGAACATAAGAGAGTTTTAAGAGTGTTGATATTTTTGAAGTCAGTTGTGCTTCTGTTCATAAATCAAAGGAGTTTTAAGGATTTATTGATAACATGTTCCATTTGAATTGTAAAAGAAAGTTTAGTGTCAAGTATAATACCCAAATTTCGTTTACTAGACAAGGATGATAATATTAATGTAACCTGGCGGATTAGACTACAGTTCTGTGTCAAATAAAACTATAACCCTGAAAGAGTGTTCCTGACTCGATGGCTGGTCTTAAATAAAAGTCCTGAAAAAGACAATCGAATTGAGATATATCGGTCCTGTAAGGTTCGCCTACCATGCTTGAGGTCCTAGATTCGATTCCTGAGAGGGTGGACGTGAAATATTGATTTTAAGGTGATTCTTCACTGCAATATTTCATCGATCTCGGACTGGCACCAGAAGCGTAAGACTAAACACAAATTATCCAAAGACGCTGCAAGTGGAGTGGAAATGCAGCGCACTATGCACCACTGGGCGCGGATAGAGAAATGATATGAGACATGAAAAAGAAACGTAGAAAAAATGGGAAGAAAATACATTTATTAGCAATCCGCTAGCATTCTGATTGCTGGTATTCGGGTGACACAATAAATCAGTATTAGCCGGTAGATCTGGCCTAGTACTCAATACCAGGAAACTGAACCTGAACAGAGAATTATCTTGTCAGCTGATGTAATACAGTGGGTGGCGCACTGAAACTATTGCTAAATATTACTAGTACTGGGTCAGAAGGAGAGTGTTTACAAAAACAAACCAATGCAATCAGGTGCCGAGTTAGAATGAATAATTTTGTATTATTATCGAGAAACGTTTACATTAATTAGGACATATTAAGAAATAAATTGTTTGGAAAAATGCCGAGTTGTTTTTTTACTCGATTTCATTTTGACGAATAAGCGCTGTCAACTTCGATTCTGGTTATTTTTTTACAGTTCATTTATTTATTTATTTACTAACGGACATTGTCCATGTTTACAATTTATAGGGTTTAAATATTACAAAAAAGAATAGTTAAAAACATTTTTTAAAAAAAGAAAAGAAGCATTGACAAACATAAGGGACATCAAGACAAGATCTGGACTATTTATTTAGTGCTCGTATGGAAAACAATAAAATTACGTAACAATTATCCAACTACGGGGTAAAGGCGATAATTGGACACAATAAAAAACTGTTAAAATAGTGAAACAGGATAATATTCGTTACTAAATGAGGTAGTTCAGTGCTACGGGAAATTGGATTTGAAAATGTTTCTCGAAAATACAATGTGTGAAAAATTTTATAAAAATGAACTACTTTAAATGACGCGACAAGTTCTTGTGAATCGATTCTTTGGGTGGGGGTCAAATCTATAACAGCAATGACATACATGTGTTGCGATAGATTTACGGTTTCCGGGAAGCCATTTTTTTCAACGTTTAGTGTATTTTAATAGCTACGGGGGTCTACAGGTCACGACGTCTCACCGACGAGAACTAATGACGTCACGGGGGGAGAGATTTTAAAATGACTTAACTTTTAAAAATCATAGCAACAAGAATACGATACATAATAAAAAAAAATTGGCTTAGTTGACAGTATATAAACAAACAAAAAAACCACTTAACTTTTTCATTATACCTTGATAAGAAATCCTATGTAGCTTTGAAACTAATCGGTAATTAAATAAATATTAAGTGGTTAAAAACAAAGTTTTTTAATTTTAATTGTTTAATTAATTACTTATATTTTCATACTGCCGGCGTTGAAAAAGTTATAAAGTTTAATTTTCATTTGATGAAGTTTTCTTGGGATAGGAAAACAAGAAACATAGTTAAAGAAAGATGTTAAAAAAAAATACACCACAACAGTTGTTGCTTAAATATCGGGTTGTGGTCCCGTGGCTAGTGTCTCGGACTCACGGACCAAAGGTCCGTCGTTCGAATCCCACTCTACCCCAACTTGATTCCATTTTCTAATAGTGAGTTATTTACAACTCGTTGAGAATGGCCCTCAAAATGAAATATTTGGGTAAATCATAAGAACTCAAATATTTCTTTCTAAAAAAAAAAAAAAAGAAAACTATTAAAAAAAAAAAATAATAAATACAGCAGAAAGATGAAGATAGACATTTCTTAGATTTTTTCTTGCAACTGGCGGGAATCAAACTCACGAAGCGAGTTTCACAGTTGGTCATCTCTAACCACCTGCGTCTGTAGTATCTTGATCCAAAAAAATATTTTTATTGTATATGTAAAAAAAAATAATTCTTTATTGGTAAACATCCCATATGTTCGAAAATGAACCCCAATAGGAAATTAGCTAAACATAACGTGGAATATTTATATTTAGCTCAGACGAGTGTCTGTTGCCAAAAATGACACGATTTTGTTTCTTTCCAGGTCACTACAAGATCGACTCTCTAGACCAGGTCATGTTGAGCCTGCGCGCCAAGTACGGGAAGGTAGTAAAAGTCAGTGGATTATTGGGCCATCCTGATCTGGTGTTCGCTTTCTCTCCTGAGGGTATAGAGACGGCCTTTCGCAAGGAGGAAGTTCTTCCGCACAGGCCGTCAATGCCATCCCTTAAGCACTATAAAGGCACTTTGAGGAGGGACTTCTTCGGGGACAATGCCGGTGTTATAGGAGTGTAAGCCGATGTTTTTAATAATGTTTGCAACAAAACAAAGAAACTTTCCATTGGCTTAAATTTTTTAATTGTAAGTCACAAAACTATCGCTCGGGTTTTATGTGAAAAATTACTTTAAGTACAGAATATTACGCAAACCAAAACGAGTAAATATATTGTAAAACAAGCATAATTTTGAAAACCTATTCAATAGTGTTACCTAGTATTTGGAATAATTTCGAGTTTTCTACGACTTACATATTTCTTATTTTTTCGCTGAATTTGTTTAAATATTCGCTCGTTAGCCTTTAATGTTGAGGTTTGCATGTCATTATTAAACAAACATGATCAGCAATAATAAAATTCGTAGAAGTAAATTGAAAACATAAAAATGACAATCATATTTTCAGAATGATTTGTCAGCGCAACAATAATTAGGTTTTAGCAACGTCACTCGATTTTTCGTTAAATATTCTAATATGTAATAACAAACCAGAAAAATAAACTATATTCGATCAAGAATAAATAACATCAAAACAATTTTAATGCAATTATATACATGGTTTTAAATAATTTATTTTTCTATACAAGGCAATTTAATAAATAAATCCTGAATTAATAAATGCGAGCAAAAGGATGTTTGTTTCCAATGTACCAAAGTTATACATCCTTGATCAACAATGTCTATTTCAGAACGGTTTCCGAACCGTTTACCTACTATAAATACGTATACATTACGCTCTGTTCATTGCGGACGATCAATAATCTTGTATTTCGCGTCAATTAAAACGTTTTTTGCAACTATAAGCAATGGAAATAAAACTATAAAATACCGTAAGTTTTTACTAATAAGAAATAGTAAACGAAAGCACGAGTATACAAGTCGATTTTATAGACTTTAAACAAACGATTCAATGAAATTAGCCTAGCCATAAACATATGAAATGAGTTACAAGCACGAACATTTCCCGTTGTATCAAAAAATATACAAGAAAGCCTTGTGCGGAGAAAATCGGAACTATTTCTAACGGATCTTGGGTAAATTAAAAATAACTCTCGCAATCAAAAGCCCTCCAGAGTAAAAGCTTTTAGCTTACATTCAGCTTTAGCCGATCACTCGACTTCGTGCAGTTTCCCTCTCCAACTACGTAAAGTGAAGTGCTCTAGTAATATCAAGAGCTATTGGATACGTCTCCTGAATGCTTTTCTAACGGAAAAATATCAAAGAAAGTAGAGGGTTTTTCACAATGCAATCGTTTTTATGGCTATCAAGTGACGAGGGAAATTATACACTCGCTTCCCCTAGTATAAGAAAGGTTTTACATTACACTAGAAGGGTTCGAGTTGCATCTTCACTTGTCGCTGTCGGAAATATATTGAGCGTTGTCGGACGTATTGAGTTTAAATCGATAGAAAGTCTAATGGATTACATTATAAGTCAATTTTGAAGATTTTATCGCAAACGTTCAGATAAACGGATTTGAATTCTGAACGCGGCCCTTTGAGCAGATTATCGGCTGTGATTGATGATAGGAGACGGGTACCTAAATGGAAAGGGTGAAGTTAAATTATTAGAAAAATGGTTCAAGGAACTTTTTAAACTCCCTAACCTGGGGAAGCGAGATTAGGAGCTGTTCGAATTTGTTTTGGATCGAATAAATAAGTTAGTTTGGTAAAATATTATTAATGAATAATTGATTACAGGCATGGAAAGCCATGGGATGAGTTCAGAGCTAAGGTTCAACAAGTATTGCTACAACCATCTACAGCTAGAAGCTTCGTGGGACCACTTAACGAGATAGCTGATGACTTTCTCGAAAGGTAAGTAATAATTATCAAAAACGATGATTTACAAAATACTACAATGTCAAGATGACGTGTGAAAGTTTATACCATTATGTTTCTTAGATTACATTACGTAGTAGATTCCTAATAAATAAATCCATAAATATACTCCAGTTCGGAACTCAATACGATCCCCGCGATTAAAACTACCGAGAATGTTTATTTTAAAAATATAATTGTTTTATTTCTAGAATAGAAGAATCGTTGGATGAAAATAGCGAACTCCCAGATCAATTTCTCCACGAAATATATAAATGGGCACTTGAATGTAAGTAGAGGGTTATTATTTATTCTATAAAAAAACGCGAATGTGGAGAAATACAGAACTAAAATAAAATTATCAGAAAAACCTACAACAAGGCTGACAAACATTTAGAATATATTTATACCGAAATCTATTTCTAATATTGGAACCAACGCGGAAAACTCGTTTGAAAATACTTAAAAATTGGATGAAAAAAACACGAAGATTGTTGCGATATTTCATGTTTGAATATCGCAAAAAATAAAACGATGTATGGAGCATATTGATGTACGGTTGCGAGACATGGTGCCTAACCGAAAGAGATAAAAAAATACTAGAGGCCTTTGAGATGTGGTGTTATATGTTGAGCTGAAGACGGCTGCGGAAAATAGAGAGCAGGGGAGGACGAGATGCAGGACTTTGCTGCTAACCAATCCTCAAGATTGAGACTTCAAAGAAGAATACGATAATTTCGAACTTATTAGTGAATAATCCCTTTAATCTAAACCTATGGTACACATACCTTACTTACTAAGTACGTAAATATTTTTAATATTATAAAATCATTACGTTTAAAGAAGGTTGTTAAAAAAAATATGACAATCAAAATACCCTGAACGTGAAAAAATAAACCGGGTAAATCCATCGGAATCGGGTAGTAAATGATGATATTGCTGGACACAATAAACTAAATTAATGAACGATAGTACTACAAAAAACGCAAAAAAGACCATAGTTCATTGTGGAGTCGCTAGAAAATTAAAATGTATTTAACATTTTGGGTACGAAACGGATACTTGTTGATGCGTGCTGGATTAAAGGTTCGAAGGTTTTTCTTATAAAACGAAATTTTATAGAAGGCGAAATTTGAAAGAATCCATTCATGTACATCATTAATGTTTCACACACGAAAAAATGTGGATGTTTGAAAGTAGGCAAATTGATGAAGGCAGTGCAGAGAGCGTGATCACTTAAACTCAGGTTATAAGCATAGTAACTTCCTAGATAATCCCCACCCCTGTTTAGATAATACATAAATCATTATTTACATAACACTTTGTTTGAATTTTTCTTGACCTTTTAGCTATAGGAAGGGTGGCCTTGGATACGCGATTAGGCTGCTTGGATCGCGATCTTCCAGCGAACTCCGAAGCCCAGCGCATCATCAGCGCTATCAATACATTCTTCTGGAACGTGGCAGAAGTGGAACTGAGACTGCCCATTTGGAGGGTTTACAAAACTAAGGCGTACAAAAAATATATTGGAGCGCTAGATGAATTCAAAGAGTAAGAGAACATCATAATTTATATAATGGTAAAAATGTTGATTACATAGGGAAATACGCCGCGTTTGACAATATGCCGCACAACCATAAATCGGGAGAAAATTCCTTGGTTTATGCACAGATAGCGTTGCAAAAGCGCCCATTTATAACAGTTACTGATATAGCGCGAAACAACGATTGACTTACAGCTGAAAACCCAAAGTAAGCCTGAAAATATATTAACTTAAAATTTCTTAAAACTATATTAGTGATTAACAAATTACAACAGGGATGGAGAATACCTTAAAGAAGGGAATATGTAAGTCTAGGCACGTGCAGGGCTTATGACTTGTCATTGGCTGGTTTAGGTGGCCATTTTAAACAATGTGTAACATTTACCATTTTGCCTATGTTTGAACATCCATATTTCTTCAATGCTTTCATTTGTTGATTTTAGTGAAGTTAAAGAGCTGAAACATGAGACTTATCACCTTACACTCGTGTAATTGGTGAACCAATACAGTGCCCTATGCACCGCAGGGTGCGTATAGGGACATAACGATGACTTCAAAAAAAGCCGAGACTATCCCATATTCCCTTTCCGAAAAAATCTCTCTCATAAATCTACATTATATTAATTTTATTTATTTGTTCTTCTACAATTTATGTATTACTTTTTTTACTTATAGATAATTTTTTGATTTAAATTATTTATTAACAATTCTTGATGGAATGATGTAATAACTTAAATTTACATAAATGTTCTTAATTTTAAAATACTTGGTACACTTCCATTAATTTGTTTGACCAATTAGCGCTTTCACCCTCTAATGGGCATCTTTAGGCTGTTAATGTCAGTCTGACTACCAGTCTGAAGATGCCAATTAGAGGGTGAAAGCGCTAATCGGTCAAACAAATAAAGTGAAGTGTATTAAGTATTTTTAAATTGATAACTTGTATGTAAATATTAGTTATTACACCATTTAAAGATAATGTTCCCTCACTGGGGTGTCCCGTGCCGAGGTAGACATATTTTGTAATTTTAAAACATGCCTTATTGGACATAATTAAATCGTAATATCAAATACATATAAAACATAATAAACACTCATAAATAAATACACTATAAATAAATGACCTTGATGTATAAGACCGAAGTAAGGACTTGGAAAAACAGGGATGAAAGTAGGCTGAATCCTGTCGAAATGCGATCTCTCAAGCGAATTTATGGTAAAACTGTGTACGACAGATGCACAAATGTTGAGATCCGTACATTATGTAAGGCTAGGATAAGCACTATCGACAAAATCAAGAAAGGAGTTCTGTGCTGGTTTGGACATGTAGAGCGAATGAACAGCGGAAGAACGGCTAAAAAAAATTACAATGCAAATGTTGATGGATGCAGAAAAAGAGGAAGACCGATAAAGACATGGGATGACCAAATCCAACAAAGACTTGATTATGGACATGTTAACAGTCAGAATAATCGGCGCGCGTGCATGAGAAGATGTATGAATGTAGAGGAAGCGAGATCTGTATGCAAAGATAGTGATGTGACGTTCTATCCTCTCATCCTACCTTTACGGAGAAACGGCGTGATGGTTTGTTTGTTTAAATAATAACCTCTATCTATTTGGCCTGATCCATTCATTAATCCGTGGGCGTCCCACCTCCATTATCCATTTAGTAATGGCGATTTTATAGTGACAGTATTTACTGATCGTTCTTATGGACAATGGAAGTAGGTTGTACACTTTAATGGAGGAGTAGACTAATCTTCTTTGACCGAAAGTTGTGTTAATTTTTTATTGTTTTCGCAGCATCAGGATGGTATGTCTGGTAACTCTATTGATTTTGTTTGGTGTCATGGGAGGTATTGAATAATTTTTGTACGCATGCATTAGTAAAACTGGCTTAATTTGTTTTATAGTCATAATATAAAGATTTTCGTATATGTCTAGGGAGCTTGTTCTGACAGGGACTTTCAGACTTCTTTATCAAAAATATCATTGTTTTCCTAAAAGCATGAAATACATATTTTAGCGCATTCAAATGGTCTTGATTAAAATTTCCAGGCTGTGCATGCGGCATATAACGGAAGCGGTTCGGCGTTTGGACGAAGGGGGCGCGGAAGACGAAAGGGCGGGGTCCCTCGTGGAAAGCATCCTCAGGCAACACAGGGATCCTAAGATGGCGGCGGTGTTGGCCCTAGACCTATTCCTGGTCGGGGTAGATACGGTAATTAATATATTTTTACCGCAACCTAGTTACCAGATAACCTAACGAATTATATAATAAATGGACTGTTTCTAAAAAGGATAAAAATTTCAGGAGGTTTAAAGACAACGGGAAAATCCCCAATTTTGATGATATAACATTAAAAACCCAACTATTTTTTTTCTCATTTATTTTAAATCGTAAATATTATGTAAGAAATATTACGTTTAAGAGATAATTAACGTAATTTAATGGAAGTTATTAAGGTAAATTAATTTTTAAAAACTCAAAGGTCAATGCATGTAAACATTTGTAATATGTTTCGTCGGTCTTTTGGTGTAATGGTCAGCGCGTTTGCCTACCCATGCGAGAGGACTCGGATTTGATTCCCGACATGGTTGATATTTATTTAAAAGGGTGTTTTTATACAAGAATATTTTATAGTCCCTGGACTGCTGCCTGAAGCCTAAGACTGATCATATTACCTTAATGTAATAAAAATGATCAAGATACGCTGCGATTGGTGTACCAATGCAGTGGCCTATCCACTATTAGGTGCGGAAAGGGAATGATGATGAGATGAATATATATTTTTATTTATTTAAAGAAGTATATTATTAGTGTTCTTATAATTTACCCAAATATTTCAATTTTGGTGGCTATTTTGGAGTTGTAAATAGATCACTATTAGAAAATGGAAATCAAGTTGTTGTAGAGTGTTCGATCCTCGGACCTCTGATCCGTGGGTCTGCAACACTAGCCAAGGGACCACAACCCGATTTAAATAATATGAAGCTTCTCATGTCATGACTTTTCCATTTACCCAGCAAAAAAAATTGCAGGTGGAAAATCGATATTCGAACCTGCACTTTATATACGTGTCTCGATTACGAAAGAAATATTAGTTCTTTCGCACTTTATATCAATTTAACGCGATGAAATTTTTTATACACAGTTTGTTCAGATTCGTTGCCTTTCTGTTAATGATTTCCTTTCCAAGTTGAGTTTAAGTTTGACGGGTGAATCCGCATCCTCTGGCGGTCGTTAGCGGGCGCTATTGTGACCTAAGGGCTGCGCCGCGGCGCCCAACGGGTTAATCCATCTCTGAATGGGTGCAGTAGGGTTGTTGAATAGCGAACGCCCACCGCCGCCCACCGCCGCCCACCGACCGCCCTCGGGAAATATGAAAACCGACCATTCAAAGGAAGTTAATGCGCTGGTGAAAAGAAAAAAAATCGAGCTAGCGGAAAGCAACTAATTACTCTGCCTATCTCTCTTTTTCTTCCTTGTGATTGTTCTTAGTTGCAACTAGTATATTTATGCTATCGTTTACCTTTAAAAAATAATTAATAAATTATCCAACTAATTTTAGATGGCTGTGTTAAGATAGTGGGCGGCATTAATTACGTCAATTGAATATTTTGATGTAATCCACAATGTGTTAAGTTTGTCCAAATTTTTTTAGACAAGGACTGGATTTAACTCCCCGGGGAGTTGATTATTAACCGTTAATTAACATCTCCCCACGGAGTTGGATCCAGTCCTTGTCTACAAAAATTTGGACAAACTCAAAATGGTCTTTGAAGTATAGAAATTGAACAAAAATTTTTTTCAGTATGTAGTCACATCCGAAACCACAATGATCAGTATGGGCAAGAAGACATATTAGCATATTAAAAAAAATATTTAAAACAAATAAAATTGTTGAAAATAAAATATTAAAAAAAAACAAATGGTTGCTTACTTCTGCAGGGGAGAAGTGAGGGGAGCGCGGCGCAGTATCAGACTCCTCCCCTTCCCCCCCCCTCGTTTCACCCCTGCAGAAGTAAGCAACCATTTGCTTTTTTTGATATTTTATTTTTTTAAATTTTATTCGTTCTAAAAAAATATTTTAATGTGCCAATATGTCTTCTTGCTCATACTGATCATCGTGGTTTCGGATGTGACAGGGTTTAAAGAACACTCTGTATAAATTTAAAAAAAAATATATATATTTATATGTACATGTAATAATTAACGTTAGTATTCCGCAGCAAACACGAAATCGACAAAAAAGTTTTAATACTCGTAGCTCTTTTGTTTATATCCCTTCAAATAGACGCATTTTTGTATTAACAGTCATATTTGACATATTTGAAGATATTATAAGATATTAAATTTACTGATCAATATATCTTTAACCTGTGCAAAGCAATGCCTAAGAATCACTAATACTAAATTTGGATAGCTTTGATAAAACATAATTTCGTAGAGAGATAGACAGAACGTATATAAAATGAAATGTTACTGGATAGATTGTTAACATGGAGAGTGTTACCATTAATGATTTTTTTTAGCGATTTTGTAGAATTTGGCACATTATGTTATAACATGTAAACGTATGAATTGGGTAATTATCACATAAACGAGTTATTGCTGCACCCTAGTTTCTTGCTAGCTAGTAAAGAGAGCGTCACGCTACATCCCGCATTAACCCCGGTAAAGCATTATTAACTAAAGGGTTGGTACTAGTGGGGAAAATGGTATATGGCATACGCCCAGCGCCAGCGCTGCGGGAAACATGCGACAGTACGTGATTATTTAAAACCACAACTACATTCCCGGGTAATAAAAAATGACAGAAAGAGAACAATGAAACGGAGAAAGTATTACTTAATAGTATGACGATATTTGTTTTAATTGAAACGTTAATAGAGAAATATCACTTTTATTTTTATTTTTTTTATTTTTTTTTATTGAAATTTTTTAACATAAGCATTCTTCTAAACAATTTTTTTAATTCCCGCCAAACTGCAAAAGCAGTTTTTTGATAAACCCTTACGGGTTACGCACATTTAACAAAAAATTTTTGCTTTAAAAATTCATCATCATCAACATCGTTCCCTTTTCGCACCTAATGATGCATAGGGCACTGCATTGGTACACCAATCGCAGCGTATCTTGATCATTTTTGTAACATGAAGGTGAGATGATCAGTCTTACGCTTCAGGTACCAGTCCAGGGACTATGAAATATTCTAGTGTGAAAACACCCTTTACATAAATATTTCATATCAACCATGTTGGGAATCGAACCCTAGACCTCTTGCATGACAGGCTAACGCGCTAACCATTACACCACGATTCCGAAATTCATATTTTTTTATTTAACTTTTTGTACATAATGTTATTTGTACATTGGCGGGCTTATTGCCAAATGGCAATTTCTTCCAACCAACCAATAAAATAAAAGTTTTATTTTTATAATTCAAGTTACAGAACATATTCGATAGAAAAAAAAGATTAAAAATTTAAAGAAATATAAAAATAGAAATAAACGTATTTGTTTATAAATTACCTTAAATCGAAACTATAACTCAATGGGAAAAAGGAAAAAAGAGGAAAGAGGAAAGAGGAAAAAGGAAAGGAGGAGAGATTAAGGAAGAGAAAGGAGATGTTTCTTCAGACGTGATTTAAACAGAGATAATGTAGTAACATCTTTGATGGTGGATGGGAGATGATTCCACAGTCGAGCCGCATGGACACTATATGAGTTAGAGAAGAAAGAGGAATTGTGTATGGGTATTAAGAGAGTGCCTTGAGAATGAGAACGAAGAGGTAAACCATGAACTGATAAGCGTTGAAATTTTTCACACAGGTATATAGGAGCGTTAGGACTATGAAGTACATTGAACAGAAGTGAGAGGGAGTGATAGTCTCTCCGCTGTCTAATTTTGAGCCATTTCAGTTGCCTACGATAATCAGAAATATTCTACTGTTAATGATTATATTTTAAACATCTTTTGTAAAGGTTGTCTAAGTCTTTTGTTTAGTTCTGTCTGGTAATTAATTGTATAATTTCAGTCCCTGGTTTATTAGTCTCGACTGTCCTTGTCTTGTTTTAGAAAGTTGAATATGAAATTTTTCTGATATTCTCGTATTGTGTCCATGTTTACTACCATTTTTTTTTAAATTTTAGTTCTTCGTCTACAATTACATTAGTGGCTAATTTATGAATAAATTTTAAGGACATACTACGAATACCGATAAAAATATATAAAATGGATTTAGTATAATCAATTGTATTTTCAAAATCAATATGGATATTGTGGAGAAATCTTTTCATACATAAATTTAAGAAAGATTTTTAAAAAGTACATCACTAGAAAAACGCGACATTTTTGGCCTTCATAGTTGTGGCGTCAAGATTCGTGACAATGTTCTAAACAAATTTGAATGGTCAGGAAAAATAAACATAAATCGTGACGTATTAGGGACGTGGCCAATCGATACCGGTAAGGGCAGGTATGAAGGTAATAAAAAACTAAATAAGATATTGTTAGAAATTGAATATCACAACCAAAAATAAAAGAAAATACAATTCTATAAAAAAAAGTTTAAACTAAAATATTTCAATATTTAAAAAAAAAAGTATTACCGAAGGCATAATTTTACGTAGAAATAAAGGAAAAGGTCACAAAAGTTGATGTGATTTAAAATGCATGTATTTCTTTTTAAAAACAAAAAATTAAGATTTTACTTTGGCCACTTTCATGTTTAATTTATTATCTTCGAATCGTTACTACATGTTCAATGCTTAGTCTTTATATGAGAATCCAGATACCTAACTTTAGTCTAAATCTGAAATGGCGTATTCATCCGGTCTAAAAGTAAACATATTTTAGTTATATAAAACTTTTAAGAATATTTTTTTATAGAAATAGCTTTAACAGTTATTATTTTTATCTAATTTATGATTGTTTTTATTTTATTTGTGCTCTATTTTTAAAAACATTCGTTTTAAAATGGCAAAATCATATGATTTCCTCATTTTGCGCGCGTTTTACCCAACTTACAGCCTTAAACAATTCTTCCTTATCTTACTTGGGAGAACACTCGCGTATCTCTACGATTTCTTTGAGCGAAATATACCACAAACTTATGTATTCTTTGATATGAATTTAGTAAAACAGCGAACAGAACACTGCAGGAACTATGATGCTAGTGTTCTTCTTATATTTTTAAGGGGCCAAATAAGCAAATACTACAAAAAATACTGCATTAACCCATTTTGTTTTTGCTCTCCTGCGAAATGGCTAAATTAGTCTGACCAAAGTGTACTTCGGGAGGTGCGAATTGTCGATGATGGGTGGTATAAATTTAACAAAGAATCTCTGATAAAATCAGTGTGATTTCAAATTCAGAATGGGCGTTCGTTTCATATATATATTTGTATTATAGTCAGGTATTCATGAAATAAAATGATACATACCTATTTAGAGTTTTTAAATATTACTGATTTGATTCAAGAAATGGTTATAAAAATACTTTTCATGTCGAGATAATTTTTGTTAAAACTGTAGTGCATGTCAACATTTAAAAAATATTTATACTGAAAGGTTGGCATTTTTCGTCATTATTTATGTACGTATATATTTGTACATTGTTTTTTTACGCTTTGTTTTATAGCCATTGCAAAACTTTCGTGAGCACATGTTCCGAACGGCCTGGTTTCCTATCCAAGAGATAAGTTTAAAGTTTAAACTTTAAACCTGGAGATCCTTTCACAAAAAGTGGTGCAGCGGAGCATTAGGCAAGCCGGTGGTTATTTTTGTAACGAGTAAATAACAAATTTGGAATGCGGACACACGCCGCGCCGCCCGCAGTGGTACTCGCCATAACAAGAACAGAATGTATATCGATGCATTGATCTGTTGCGAAACATCAAATTCATTTGTGTAAACAGTTTCATAACAGAAAGGGGAGAGTGATCTACTTTTCCCTTAATTGCACCTCCTTGTTAAAACATATTAGTGAAAAAAAAACATGTTTACCATAACATAAAATGACATCAATTCTGCACGGACATCAATTCTGAACGGATAAAATTTCATTAAACAATAACACCGACTGTAATACAAAATTATTTCAAAGTAAGTTATCTTAGGGATGTACATATCATTAATTAATTAAGAAATTTTAGGTATGCTTCAAACATGTTCAGCAAAGCGCAATTCATTATAAGTATACCTTCTCACGATTTGAAACCATTTAGAAAACAAAATCAAACAAGAAATTTATTTATCACATAATAAAAAATCTTTACTTTGACTCTAGCCAGAATTTATTTTATTATTTTGATTCATTTCAGCAAAGGTGCCATTTAACAGAGTTCACAGGAATTTATTATATATATATTTTAAATGAATTTATACATTTAAATACATCAACTAGGAGACCTAATTAACTCTGAAAAAGGTTCGGTACAGTTTCATTTTGCTGCATTTAGATTAAATAAGTATTTATTTAATAAAAATAATATTTAGTTAACAAAACTACAATATCTTTACCTAGATTTCTCTGGATTATGTGTAGCCTTCCTAACTAGGTACAACCTGTTTTGAGGCAGACATTTTTTGTGTGGAGCTAAATAAACTAAATATTTGCATATTTATTTTTATTTTAGACATCAGTATCCCTGGCTTCCACAATATACCAATTGTCAAAGAACAAGGACGCGCAGGGCCGGTTGCAGGAGGAGTTGGCAGAACTACTGCCCGCCCCCGATACACCCCTGACTGCCAAGTCCCTGGATAAAATGCCCTACCTGAAGGCTTGTATTAAAGAAACATTGAGGTAATGAAAATTTTATACTAATGGCGGGTTTGATGTAGAAAACATTTTTTGGAATTCATGTAACTATCGTCAGAATTATTATTTTTTTGTTAAAACGTTATTTAAAACAAAATCAAAAGCATTTCTTACTTTGTGAAAGTGTCAAATCATCATAAAATCAATAGAAGCATTTCAGTTCCAGGCATTGAAACCTGATGATAAAACTTATTACAAAATTTACCTAACTTACTTCCATAAGGGAACTTGTACATTTTTGGTATGAAATTTTACAATAATAGAATAGTAATGCCTTATTTTTAATATCTTATAGTATTTCCATTTTTGGATAGTAAATACAAATGTTTTATATAAAAAAAAATCATAACTTTGTCTAACAAACCTCACATTGTAATGAAATGCCAAATTGTACAATAAATATTGCTTTCAAACCGAAAATTCAAACCTTTTATGAAAAATATTGAAAATATGGACAAGTTTTAACGAAAATTGGTTTAACTGATATTAGTAAATATTAGTATATAACCACTTACCGACTTTTTTAGTCTACCGGTTTCGAGACGTACGTATTGGTTTGTTTGTTTCTCGATACAATTTTTATTGCATCTTATTAAAATAAGAAATTGCTCTATGACTTTCCGATATAAAACTGTTATGCAACCAGCAATTTTGTATGTCTTTAATATAAACATTGATTGAAGGCTTCACAAAACAATTTTTCTGTAAGTTTTCACGAAAAATATTTGGTGAAATATTTTTATTCTGCCAGTAAATTCGTTATGACTAAACTATAAACGGAAATAGACTACAGAATGTTCAAAATAGCCAGATTCAGTGGAGTGTACAAAAGCACGTCATGTATTCCAATGCACCTGGTTTATATCGAGAAAATGTAATACACACGTTCAATAATAATTTATAAATAAACCAAATATTGTGGCGGATGCCTCTGCGTATCGAGAAGTGTGCTTAGTTTTAAATTGATTCGTTTTTGCACAGACAATAATCGTATTTTTATTCAAATTAATGAATGATCGTAACGCTAACTAGATGGTGTTATGCAAAAGTGTTTTAAGTCACACCAATATTAAACTGAGATAATTGATGTTAAACATCAGGCGCATTTTACAAAAACATGATCAATATTTTTTTATTTTTCTGAAAAAAAAAAGAAATATTTGCGTTCTTATTATTTACTCAAATATTTAAATTTTTGGACTATTTCCTTTAAGTCGTAAATAACTTGTGCTGGAAAAATGGAAATCGAGTTGTGGTAGAGTGGGATTTGAACCTCAGACCTTTGGCCCGTGAGCGTGAGTCCACAATACTACCACGGAACCACAACCAGTAGTTCAGTCGCCTTCTGTTTGATGCGCGTATGCGGTTTCTGGACTATTCTCGATTTTATGCTTCCAACACAAATCCCCAAATTAGGTGTCTTGCGGGGTTAACACATTTTTGCAATATTGTTACTAAGTTCGCCACATATTGATTTTAATTCGCAACAATACGTATAGCATCAGCAGTGTACATAGTTTTAAGTCCAGTTGCATGTTCTTGGTTAACACATCGAGGTATTACAGAGAATTCGTAAGTTTAAACTCATCAAACTATTTTTTCAAAGTAAGAATATCAGTTTTGGATCATGATTCTGGCATAATTTTTTTTGTGGCTTAATACATTTGCATAATCAATTGTAATGTGTTTAAGAATGTGAGAAAATTAAACAAAAAATAAATATATATCATATATGTTTAGTTGAAAGTCTCGATATGAGAACGTTTTAAAATATAATTTATGATATTTTTTTATTGGTTTTTAGAATGTATCCAGTCATATTGGGCAATGGCCGATGTTTACAATCAAATGCGGTCATAGGAGGATACATGATACCAAAAGGAGTAAGATTAAGATTAAGTCACTGATTTATTATAAAGAAAAAAGCGTTTAACTAAATACATATTTTAATTACAAGTTTATAGCAACATTTAAACTTCAAATTATGTTTTTCAAGGGTTGCAATACTTACAATACAAATATCTGGCAGATTTCATTAAATAAAAAAATATGATGAACAAGAATTTAGAATCATCTAAAGCCTGTTAAAAAAATTGTTATAAAAATACTTAATAATAAGAATAGGGTGGGAAATTTAATATTTAAAATCTAATTATCAAAAATAAATCAACGCCATGCGTTCATTTTAAGAAAAACACAAAAAAATTTTTTTTATGGTGTTGGTATTTTTTGCTATTAGATTTAGAGTGTCTAATTACTGTAGCATGTCTATGACTCTACATCATTTGGCATTTTGTTTTCCAAAATCATATGAAACTACAAACGATAAGGGTTAATTATATTTTCGGTTAAATGCAAAACTAGAAAAAAAGATTAGCTGATTTGGCAAAATGCTGGCTCTGATTCATCTTGATCTTCAATCGAATTATTTAGTTAACTTGGTTATAAGATTGGACTCATCATCCTTATTTACCTATCAGTGGTGTATAGGGAACTGCATTGAAACTCCAATCACAGCGTATCTAGATCATTTTTGTTGCATGGAAGGTAAGGCGATCAGTCTTACGCTTCAGGTACCGGTCCAAGGACGGCGAAATATTGCAACGTTAAACCACCATTAAAACAAAAAACTAATGCACTTCGCTAACAAAATTATCGACTTATTTCGACGATGCTGTTTTCCCATTTTCCAGACCCACGTAATATTTCCCCACTACGTGGTTTCCAACGACCCGGAGTACGTCCCCTCCCCGGAGCGCTTCATCCCCGAGCGGTGGCTGAAGTCGGCGGGGCGCGCCGCGTGCCCGCACGTGCAGAGCGCGCAGGACCACAAGGTGCACCCTTTCGTCACGCTGCCCTTCGGCTACGGTCGGCGCACCTGCCTGGGACGAAGATTCGCCGAAGCGGAGCTGCAGATAATGCTAGCCAAGGTACACATAATGGTCACTACGACATCTTGTCGACGGGAAAATAAACTAGCATTCTCTACCATTGCTGCAAAGAGGAAATTCACATAGACGGTGGCGGTGGCGGCCATTAAATTTATCATTTGAGCCCATAAGTGATCATTTAAAAAAAATGGTTAAATTTTTGTATTCAAAGTATGAGCTTTTTGCCTCTTCTTTTTTACTAAACTGTTTTGATATTTTTAATTGACGTGGATGTTTTGTACATAAAGAACTAGAAAAAAAGGTTTTTGATTATACAGATTTTAGTTTGATTTTGTAATACAGAAACTCCTTGATGATTTTTCAAATATTTGATATTTTTTTTGCACCACAACAGGCCAGGAGGCTCAATTACAGTGGTGAATAACACCACAGAACACCCAGGCTTGAGAAAAATCACATTTAATTTTTGTGTTTTCACCGGGAATCGAACCCGGTACCTTCCGTGTATGAGTCAAGCCTCTTGACTATTACACCACGGAGGCCGAGTTACTTTATTTATTTATTTTTAATTATAATAAACCTACGTATATAGTTTTATTCCACTTTTATGTATAAATGTTTACCAGTGACCGGGTTTCGTCGTGACCGACATCGTCAGACTGGTGGGAGACTAAAATTTATGAATAAAAGTGGAATAAAACTATATACGTATTTTTATTATTATAATTAAAATGCAGTTCCACCAAGAAATGTCAGTAGAAAAACTTAATCCATTTTTTTCATGTAGCCATGGGTTGGGGGATTTTTCTCAACATATGCGTCATAATAATAATAATAAAAATAATAAATATGTATGATTACCGCAGGGCCATTTTTGTATAAATAACCGTAAGGCAGCTTTACATTACAAGTAATATAAAATAAATGAAGAACTGATAAAATCATTTGGACTTTCTCATATAATATTCTCCTTTTAATCATTTCGATGTATTTTTATATGTGAAAAAAATAAAAAGGTCATTAAAAACGTAAAGTTCTACGTTGCATGTAAATCTCGAGAACAAATAAAATAAATAGCATAATTTTCCGTTCACTTTGCAAAGAAGTTCAAATAACTACAGGTACAAAAGTTGAAGGTCTTCCTTATGTTTAAAAGCTGCAATGGGGGCAATTGGGGTCAATCAAGCTGCATACGCAGTTTATGACTTAGTTATATACATCCATCACCTTATTCATTGAAGATAAATTATAAAAGTAAACAATAAATAGTATTATTTACCTATAGAGGTATTTCGTTTAGCAAGTATGGAAATGCGAAAATTCCGCTTCAAATGAATACAGCATTTAATATTGATTATTAAATACAGCGCTGTTTTAATACACTCTGCTTACGGAATTGTTCAGTTATGAATAGTTTTTCAATACGCTCGCATTAAAAATTATATCGTGCATAAACGTATTCATTTTGTTGGGAAAAAATCGATATTTAATTCCGCTGAAAAGTTAGAATTTTCCCTTTGCGGCAAACTGCGACAAGACGGTTCACTGGCGCCGTCTGAGGTCACGATAGGGGAGCGGAAAGGATTGAAAAACTAATATACTCAATTTACATGTTATGCTTTTGTTTAAAATAACTTTTTTACACGATTTCCTTTAAAAAGAGGAGATTCTTAGGGTATCCGAAGAGTGAATGAGATGTAACGCATTGTCCACGCACCCTTCTCTCCCTTTAACGGAATAGAGTTTAATTTCTTTAGAGATCATTGACTAATTTGGAACTTCTTACATGGGCAGTTGACATTTCCCCTTAATGTTCAAAATTACTAAATGTAATAAAAATGCCGACCAGTTTCAGAATTCAGAACTTTTCTTTTCCGTTTCTTTGTCAAGGCGTAAAATAAACCAAATATTGCGAATGGGCGCCAGTAAATAGTAAACAGTAAACTCGTAGCCATGTATTGATCCATTCAAAATTTTTATTGATGGAAGATCACAAAAGGGGGTGTTTCAAATATGAATTATATTAACCGAGATTCGTTTATATTTTACAGATATTTCGGAAATATCATGTGGACTTCGAATATGCTCCGTTGACCTACAAAGTGACCCCGACATATGTTCCCGTGGAGCCGTTGAAATTCAAGATGACAAGATTGGACAAATAATAATATCTAAATAATTATTTTACAATACCTGAACGAGAGGTTAAGCACTCGATGACTTTTAGTTAAATTGCATTTAAGTTTATAATTCTATGTATTATTAGAAAAAAAGCATGTTTTCGTTTTAAGTATCCGCAAAAATGTAACTTTTCTTTGTTTTAACAAGAAAAAATGTTAGTTTTTAATAATTTGACGATAACATGATAAAAAAATAGTTGATAATTTAAACATAGGTACGTGTTGTTTTTATATTTGAAAACTTTGGTTTTTCATGTTTGGTATTTTACATAATGTTATTAATACCTACTGCGTGAATAATTGATAAAACCATGGCAAAAACATGAAACATTATGTAATGTTTTAAAGCATTCAGCTTGACTTTAAAATAGCTCCGTAATTTACTTATGAGTATTCAAAATAAATTATTGTAGATGGCAAAATTAATGTTTTGTTAATTCACGAAAATATAAAAAACGTTTGAAAAATGTATTTAATAGAGAAAGAATGACAAATTTATGCAATTTGTCAACTTATAAAGATAGTATCTATGTACAATAGGTGTAATAAATTAAAATTTTGGTACTGTCATACATTTTATATTATTTACCTACGAACCAACTCATTTAGGCTTTAATTTTGTATTAAAACAGTGACACTCGTGAGAAATGCCGTTTGTGAATATTTAGATGCAAAACAACAATATTTGTTACTAGCTCAATTTTAACATTCATAATAAAAATAATAAAAAAAGACACGATGCTTGATGAAGAATGCGAATTTGATTTTAAAATAATAATATTTTTATTACAGCTCGATTGGGCGGGAAGTGCAAAATCCAACCGACCATATCATAAGTACATAAAGTATAGGTACATTATAAAAATATAAAAAGGTTTTTGCATAAAAATAAATATTTATATTTATTGATAACATTGTGTATATATTTATCAAAGACAGAGATACAGTTTATAGCGACACAACCAGGAACGACCCATGTCCGTAAACTTGACCCGACTCGCTAGAAAATCCGTGTTGAGTCGGGGCACTTGTAATGCATTCATAAACATACATACACATATACATACATGTATATAAACAATGTTTTGAGTTTGTCGAAAATTTTGTAGACAAGGACTGGATTCAACCCCCTAGGGAGCTGTTAATATTAACATATTACAACAGACATGAAGAATAACAAATTACAACAGGGAATGAGAATACCTTAAAGAAGGGAATATGGAAGTCAAGGCATCCACAGGGCTTATGACCTGTCATTGGCTAACACCCAAAATATAAACATATTGATAACAGTGACCGTGAAAACCTTCGCACCTATTTAACCAAACATTTTTAAATTTATAATCACACTTCGTGCACCTAAATTTGTTGCATCAGAGAGGGAAAACATTTTGAGAAGGGAATACAGAAGTATATTAATTTACAGGACTTATGACCTGTCATTGGCTGATCTGAATGGCCTTTTTACATACTGTGTAACATTCACCATTCTGCCTGTATTTGAACATCTATATTTCTTCGACTCTCATCTGTTGACGTTATATATATAAATATATATATATATATACATATAGGAATAATCCGCTTAGCCTCTATTTAGAGGCTTGTCAGCAGGTGGGATAGAGGGGATATGGAAGGAGGTAATGAAAAATACGCTACAACACCCAGATCAATTGAGAAAAAAATCTGTCGGGGAGTTTTTTCTTGCAACTGGCGGGAATCGAACCCGCGACGCCAGTTATAGAGTTAGCCGTGTTACCAACTGCGCGACGGCGCCTGTCTCTGTATATCTGCATATAAACATAATATTCATACTATATTTTATATATACATATTAAGTTTATACAGTTAGAAACTAGCTTAAATATATGTATCTTCTCTTTAAGACCGTCGAAATATATCCGACCTTCTAGTCCTATTTAAAATTCTTAACTCACTCTTTGATGCGCCTGAACTATTGAGCTCAATAAAATTAAATATCCCAACTAGAAACCTCAGACAATACTTACTCTTTCATACCGATAAACATAGAACTAACTATGGTTTTCATTCCCCTATGCCCAGAATTCTTAGGTCTACCAACTAACATACCAGTCTTGATTTCTTTGATAACAAGTTGTCTTCTTTCAAACGATTTCTGAATCAAATTATATTAAAAACACCTCTCACCCGCTCCACTCCCACAAAGTCTACTATATACCATTTTGTCTTTCTACTTTTCTTTACAATAATTTTCTATGTATAAATATGTCCTTAAAAATGCAAACTGGGCGTATATATAAATAAAATATCATACTACATATCTTTAATATACTATACAAAAGAATTGTAAATATTTATTTTTTAAATACGTAGTTTTATTGTGCCAAGTCAGAAATAAGTGAAATGCACTTGACAATAATTGATTATAAATAAATAATGCCAAGCTTCAACTGAATTATGGGTTTAATATTTTTGAATTTGTAAAAGTAATATCTTTGATAATAACATTTGGAACAATTTAATTATTATTGTTAACGTCAAGTTATCATCGTGGTATTCAATGAATTGCGCACGAGAGTAATGTTTAAATGTATGAACAAAAACTGGCTAGTCAATTTATGATGTGTGAAAAAAATAACGTCGAGAGAACGAGAGTTGAATCGATTAATTTGTTCGCAGCCAGCAGCTGTGGATCGGGAGGATAAGAAGGCGGGGGGAGGGAGTTCAGGGAATAATGAAACTCTTGTTTGTATTACAAGACGACCAGAGTAAACACGAAATGGTCGGAATTAGCGTAGAAGGTAAACACCAGGAATTGCGCGCCGCACTGCTCAAACTCTACAACTGATAAATCACGGGGTTATTCTGATGTTCACTCTAACCATTATGAAAATCCATTCAATTGATCAACACCTTATCGGAATAATGCAACAAGGCACATGCTTACAAATCTCTTAACACCCTTTGCCGTATGAGGGTACAAATTTGTCCGGGCGTAAAATAACTCATATATCGTGAGCTTACAACGAAAACTGGCCAAGTCAGAATTCTTATTTGCTGGCAAATCAAGATTGAAGTAATAAAATAAATTAAAGAATATTGATGTTTTTTGTTAATATTTCTTGATAAAACTCCATAGTTAATGACTCCCAAAATTAAACTGTTTGGCAAACTAGTTGTAAATATTTATCTTTCTGTCCCCTGTAAAAATACTTATTTGATCTTATCTCCAAAACATGTTAAGAATAGTATAAAAACTGTAAATGTTGTAAACAATTCACCAGTCTTGAAGATGCCTACTTAGGCAAAAGCGCTCGTTGGTCGAAATAATAAAAAGTAAAACTAAACCAAGAAGTTTCATTGATTAATTTATTTATAATTTTATCATAATCAATAAATTAAAGAACTTTATTTTTAACCACAAATTTTTATTTAAATTAAAAGTTCTTCATGTTGAAAATAAAATATTGAAATGAGACAACTTGGAAATTAAAAAAGCGATTCATAATAAGAAAAAAATAATAAATAACCAAATAAACGATATTTCTTTTATCCCGCTCCTGTCTACGTTTCGAAGGTATCCATCTCACATTACCATCCTCTCAAGAAAAAAATACTTGATTTATTAACCTCATTGGCAGCACACTGATAAAAGACAATAGGAAAGAATTCAATAGTTAAATATACCTTGAGAAAGAAGCTTGTTTAGCTTTGAAACCGGTCGATGGAAAAAAAAATTGTTAAAAAAAGTTTATTTATTTATTTATTCATTATAATGAATAACCACAAAGTTAGAGCTTCAAATATAACATTTATACAAGATCGAAGTGTTCACATAGACACGCAATCATAGTTTTGCTATTTAGTGCACTTTTGATTGCAAGTTTCTTTTGCTTAACGTAGTACAAAGCATTATCAATGTATTGTGTCGGTAAGGAAGTGTTTTGATTTTTTCAATATTTCTTGTAGCAGATGTTTATAAACTGACTTGATCAATATTCATATCATCTAAATATTCATAATCAACTATCAATTTTGTAAAAAACTCCAACACGAAAACTTGGTAAAAAATTTCAAAATTCGACTTAACCTCTTTTCGCTGTATGCTCACGATATATCTTAAACGAAAATGCATTTGATGTAACCAATCACTGCCGGTACATATTTGGACGTATTTTAGTAGTTTCGCCCATTTCTAAGTAACTAGTTTCAAAAAATGATTCCTGGGATCAGTTTTGCGTAGAGCTGTCACCCGCTTGGTTGCGTAAAATTACTTTTCCTTTACAAACCTCAATATTACATGTAATTATGATAGCAAGTAAGGTTTTTTTTTCATATATTTTTGTGGTTCGACATAATGCGGGCTTTTCATTTAGTTTTGTAAATATGCCGTATTGAAAAAATAACCACTTTTTTATATTTGCAGTTCCCTAATGGTACAAATTTAAACCACTTTTTCTTTTACATAAAGAGTTTTAAAAAAACAAAAAAAAACCAAGAAAAATACATAATCGTTTTGAAGCTGTAAATAACCCGTAGATAGCATAGCGAATTCTTAATATGTGTACTTTGAGTTGACCTTTGACCATAATGATGTCCAATGTTTAATCTAATAATGAAGTTGTGTGACTACATTTGAAACAAGTTTAGATCCTATAAAAACGTATTAATTCAAACTTATTCTTCTTAAAGAAATTAATAATAATGCTTATTATTATTATTATAAATGATTTATAAAGCATCATTTTTGCGGTTCACCTACCTCAAGAGCGCTTTCAAAGGTGATTTTGTGAACGCATATTTGAATTCAACTTATACTTAAAGCCTCCACAATATTTATTTTCGTAGTTGTTTTGAGCAAAGAAGACGAATGAGTTTGCAAGCTAATAGAACCAAATTGACCACTACTTAAGGTAAATCTAAATACTTTGACTATGTAAAAGTGGGTAATTAACAAGAGACCAAAGTCAATGTTCGGAAAAAAGCCTAAATGTCTTAATAACGAAAAATATCCAATTGTCATCCACATGGTGCTAAAGAAAAAAGGTTTGCTGACTCACTATTTGGCAGAATCGTTGAGTTGGTACTCATTGGATCGTCCGAAGCACTCCTGTACACCGTGGTCCGCCCACAGTCTCTTCATGGCGGCCAGGAGTTCTTCGGAAAAGGCTTCCGTGTCTTCCATACGCTGGATGACGTCGAACACCATCTTGCCATCAGTCTGGAAAAGAAATATTGCGTCATTAAATCATCACCCAAACAAAATCTTACATAGCCAAAAAAATTAACTGGCTGCTAAGTTAAATTTTAATTTATTTTATAGTTTTACACATACAAAGTGATGTATTCTCGAATAGGCGCCGAAATGATGAAATGAAAAAAATGCCCGCTACAGAAAATAAGCTTAGCTGGACCATTTACTTTGGTTTACGTTGAATAATTATGTTACACACTGGTAAATTATTGATAGAAATGGTGAATGTTACACAGTGTGTAAACTGATCACATAAACCAGCCAATGAGATGTCACAAGAACTGTAAATGCCCGGACTCCCATATTCACTTCTCAAAAAGGGTTCTTCATGTCCGTTGATCATTTTTTTGTGGTGTAGTGATTAGCACGTTAGGTTCAAATATTTACAAAAATTATTAATTAAATGCTAATAACGGTAATTATGATCATATGGCGTGGCGCAATTGGTGAGACGGCCAACTGTGAAACTAGCGTCGCGGGTTCGATTCTTGCCCGCTGCAAGAAAAAAGATCCCAAAAATTTATATTTTCTCAATTGGTCTGGGTGTTATGGTATACATAATCTCCTTCCATATTCCTTATTTCCTATCTGCTGAAAAGCCTCTAATATAGATGCTAAGCGGGTTATTCCTTTTTTTTAAATAGATATTTGTGTTCTGATGATTTATCCAAATATTTCATTTTAATGGAAATTTTTAACGAGTTGTAAATAACTCACAATTAGAAAATAGGAATCAAGTTGGGGTAGAGTGGGATTCTAAAATTCGATATTTGATCCGTGAGTCCGAGACACAAGGCACGGGACCACAACCCGATTCTTCCCTTAAAATATATATATAAATATATATATTATTAGATGTGCATATTGGTAAAAATGTTTAATTGAATTTGAATTAAGTCCTTTCTTGAATTAAACTATTTCTTAAAAATATGCAAATAAAATATATTTATACATATATAAATATATACTATTTAGTACATAGTTAATTGTAATTTTTGTAACAGTACTAATAACGCAAAATTATTACTACAAAATAAATTTATTTGCATTTATAGTTAGGATAAATAATACGAATTTACATGAATTAAACGTAAAATATGGATAATTGATTGAATTGTTTTTTTAGTATATAAATATAAAAATTGTCGTAAAAATAGTTTGTTAATACAGGAATAGGCATACATAAATAAAAAGGAAAATTAATATCTTGAATGTGAAGAAGAAGCAAAATACAAAAAAATATGCTGCTTATCAATATGTTGTGGTGATAAAATATATTTTATTGTAAGATATAAAAAGAAAGCATGAAACATTCCGGTGAATTGTATAAATATAACGTCTAATAAACGGGAAAAAATGTATAAAATTTAGCACAAGATAATATGAAATACGCATACGTCAAAAGACGACAGACACTTTAAGTTTTTCACGAAAAATACGGTATTCATGACGTAAGTTATCTTAATAAAAAAACACAAAAACAATAAATAATATATTTATACACGAGTATATGATTGCAATGATATAAGAATGTAGATAATAAAACTGAATGTACGCTGATTGTGGAATTTGGAGTTGTATCGAGCGTGTAGCATCGATATAAATATTTTGAGTTGTGCAGAATCGATAAATTGTCGAGTTCCATTGAATTGTTATTGGATGCAAAAGTCGTGGTAAAATTGTTAACTTTTGTGTATTCGTCGAACGGATGATTAAAGCGAGATATAAACATAGTATTGTGGCTACAAATGTGCATCAAAACAACATTTATTTATAGACGAGAGTCATACTTGTAAATGGTAGAAAAAGAAAAATTATGTTGGATATGAAAAAAGTGATGAAGGAATAGGGAAATATTACCTTTTTAAAAAACATTTTTAAAGTAAAAAGGGTCGATGAAATACTGTCCAGTAAAAAAATTTTTTTTTTGCTACTTATTAGTAGCATAAAAAATACTTATAAATCTGTAATTTTGAATTCCGCAAAAACGGTCATTGCATTGGCCACGCCCCTAATACGTCACGATGCATGTTCATTTTCAACTTTGTTCCAAACCATTAGATTTTTTCAGAACATTTTTTATTTATTTTCTTTTTTAACGTTATATATGAAAACATTTCTTCAAAATATTTATATAGGTTTTGAAAATACAATGAATTATTCTAAATTCATTTCATATATTTTTATCGGTATTCGTAGTACGTGATATTTCCCTATCCGCGCACTAGAGTATTAAAAAGGAATATTTTTATTGAATTGGCGTATTTTTAGCAGTAAAAAGATCAAAGGACTTTTAAAAGTTTAACCAAATAGTACCTACTTTTATTATTGTATAACATCAAAGGAAGACAATCTTCTTAATATTATGTTAGTTATTATTTCATAATCCGGTATCAAAGACAACATAACTTTATTGAGAAACCTTTAAGCGTTTAAACCTGTCAATTCCGAAAAATAAGCTGGGTACAATATGTACTATTCTCCTCGGAAAACAAAAGTAGGCGAATGATCTGAATTTTAAGCGTTATGACATGAGCAATGAAAGAAATGAGTTTGTAATTATTTCAATACGCGAGTACTGCACCCGTTTTCCATGTCGTCGCCTGGGATTGGATGACCTCTACAAACTAGGGTTAACTACTGAAGGTCATAATGTTAGCTTGATGGAGTCATATTGCAATCCCCCCTCTATCCTCTCTCCTGCGGTGCTTGGCAACAGCTCTGATAATTAATTTCTCCATTAAATCAAGAATCGTGACATTAAAAACACCGGCAATAAGGTTGATTGTTGTTGAAAAAAGTCAGTCACTGATTTTTTTCTAACGCGCATTAGAATATTTTGAAAACCATTTGAGTTATCTACGCCGGTAAAAATCACATTTTTTTATTTATTTATTAGGGATATAAACAGTAATACATGTAAAAAAAAATATGACAGATAAAATATACAGAGAATAAAACCAATGACAGATATCCACAGAAATACATAAAATACTCGTACAATACATGCTAGTGTGTTTGTGTTAGTGTACGTGTGTAAGAGAGTGGGTGTTATAATGGAATGAGGGTGGACATGTGTGTTGTTAAAAAATATAAAAATATATAAACTATTAAGAATAAGAGATAAAATAAGATTTTATTATAGAAACTAAATATAAGAAAAAAAGGTTTGTTTTAAAAGGCGCATTATAAATGTTAATTTGTGACAATCAAACGGATCAACGAGGGGAAAGTTTAAATTATATTCACGAGCTAAACGTGTAAGTGGAGAGTTCTGGGCACAGTTCGTACGAACTGCTGGCACATGAAATAGAGAGCTCGACGTGTGGCGGGTGCGGTAGCCAGGGACATTTAATGATAACCCCGACATAAGAGCCGGACTATCAAGGCGTCCACTAAGTATGTCATGTAGGACCCCTATGTCATAGTAGACGGCGACCTTCTAAACTAAGCAAGTGGTGCTTTTTGCAGGAAGACATACAATTGAGATGGGTATTCCTGCATCTCTTATAAACATAGATAAATTATGCCGGCTCTTAGTTATTGAAGTTCTGGATTTATTGTTTTCGATTAAGTAACGCTAATAATTTGTAGAGGCTTGAATGTGCGTTGGCAGACAGCAGTCGAAGGTTGACGGCAGAGGTTGGTGTTCCAGGGTGTATTCATTACATAGCGAATAAATAAAAGTAACTTTGTTGTGAAGCACGAGCGGCGATGATGTGTTGAACTGATTGCATTTGAACAACATGCTGGAACTGAGTGACTGCGTTGAGCTGACTTAGTTGGGCTGACTTGGCTGACTGATGTAGCCACGTCCTGTGGTCTCTGTATAGGCCGCGTTTCTTTGTCATGTCTTCATGGTAAGAACGAAGTTAATGAACTTTAGGACGTTGCTCTTATGTAGACGGACATTTTGTGTGTAATGCTGTTAGTCTTGCAGAATAAACAATCATTTATTTATTTGTTTCACTTAAAACATTTCTTTTTTTCTGTATGAACACCTCAGTTGGCATAATCCGTGTCAAGATAACGTATTGTACCCAATAGAAAACGCTGAGTTTCTTCTTGCAGTCGTTGCTTCATATTTCAGATGAAGTCATCACACGCCAGTGTGATCGATCAATGGACTATGTCCCCACAAATTTATTATTTATATTTGATTTCTTTTTTATATGATACTCTACCGACGATTTGTCTTGTGGCCTTTTGTAACGCTTAGAATATAAAAATATTTTAATTACGCAAACTTTAATATTCTGTATTTTAATACTTATCCATCAGCGTTTTTTACGAAAAATTACAATTGTGTACTAAACAATACTATTAATAGTTAGTAAAGTCAAGGTAAAAATTATAATTTAAAAAACTACACACAAAGTATCATGTATCATGTGTCTAGAGGCCTCGAAAATGCTTATTTATACGAAGTGATAATGTGAAGAAAACGGTGCTATTTTTAGATGATATAATGAATATTTCTATCCATCGATAACTTGAAGCTAAGGTCATGAGGCGTAAACAATAGGATGAAAGTGTTCATTTCATTTGAAAAATAATAATACAATTTCGAAATCGATGGCCCATCAACTAGACCGTATTATACGTCGTCTAAGCTGGGATGGATGGGGTTTTATGCTGTTTAGCTGCAAAAAACCAACGGATAGAAGAATTGAAGAAAAGCGGATGTTCAATAATATTCAGAACGGTGAGTCAAGTAGCCGCTTGAAACAACTGATGACCTATAAATATAAGTCCTGAAAATACCTACACTTCCATATCCCCCTATGTAAAATGTTCACCATCTCTGTTGTAATACATAATGTTAATAGTTAATATTAGTTTATATACTGACGTGTAATAAAAATGAACTAAAAAAAATAAAGGTGTCTCATTAGAATTCTGGGTGAGCGGCGATTGGTTAACCTACCTATTGCAGTTTCAATTAAATTAAAATAAAACCAAATGTTAATACGAAATTTCATTTGAATTAAATTTACTAGTGTTCGTACCAACACTCAAACAAATCTATATCTACCTACCCATCCTTTTCATTTCCTAGCGCACTCCACGTAACAATAATTTTACGTTGAAGTGCCGGAAAAAATATTTAGTACTTGTACTTCCAACACACAAAATCGGAATCAGACCGCCATCTCTATACACGCTGTGCCAGCGTCCCGAGATCGACAGCTTCCAGCTTCTCCGCCAGGTTTTAGCATCACGTCACGCCTTGACATCAGCAGGTTAGTGGAGTTGCCCAACCTTTCTTCCCCAACAATACAGTCCACTCTCTAAATTGTCCCCCTAGGGACGAGGTATTTCTTCACACCTCGTCCCCTCAACTAGTTTAACATCAAATTAAATCTTTTCGATTTTAGCATGAATGTCTTGCATGAAGGACGATAAACGTTTTAGCAATTCATCGCGGAAATTGACGATTTTTTCTTATAATTAACACATTACTGTGTAGGTATATGAAAAACATGTTCAATAGTATATTTGGAAATCATATATTAATCCTTTGTGCAAATAATCAGTGTTTTCTGTTGTTTCTCTTACTTTATGAAAACGGGCATTGTTGAGTTTTTACGCTCATAGAGAAATGTGTATAAAACTAACCGCAGAAATAACTTCCCAGGTGTACGCGAAGAAGTAAGATTATTTGATTTATTTAACAGCGGGCTGGACAGAAAAAATCTGAGGTTTATGGTAAGAAAAAAGGCGAGTACCGTGAGAGAACCCTATTAAGAATGTATATTTTTAATTTATATGGGTTCAGAACAATCAAAGTGAGGGGGTGGAATGACGTGACTAATAAAATGATGGACAATAAAATAATTTACTATAAAAATTAGACTGTTATGGTGGTGGATGTTAGATATAAAATTAGACCGTGTACTGGCACTATCTACCTACTTAAACTTCATGGATTTAGGTCTATCAGATACTGATTTTTTCTGTGGGCAGCACATGTCATCATCATCAAGATCATCGTAATTATACATAGAACAACGACGGATGTGCGAAAAATGCGATATTGATTCTTTTATATTTGATCTTGAAAATGTTTTATGAAGGATTTATATTCCAGGTTATATACGAGGGTTGTGTAAAAAATAAGGTTCTCAATTTTTTTTCAGGTTTAAGGCATTTTTTATTTGAACTGAAAAATACATCATTGGAAAGCTTAATTTCTTAACTATTTTTCAACATAATCACCAGATTTTTCAACGCATTTTTGTTGACGACTAATCCACTTTTGGAATCCAGCTTCAAAGAAGTCCGCCACCAGTTCGTGGAGGAATTTGGTGACTGCTTCCTGCACTCTTTCATCAGTCTCGAAACGTTGTCTACCCAAGTGTTGCTTTAATTTTGGAAACAAATGGAAGTCACTCGGTGCAAGATCAGGGCTGTAGGGAGCCTGTTCAACGAGATCTTAGCAAAAATTTTCGATTAAATCCTTGGTTTGGCGAGAGACGTGCAGGCGCGCATTGTCGTGGTGCAGTCTAACGCCTTTCGTCAGTTTTCCTCTCCGGCGATTTTGGATGGATACAAGCTTCCCCATAAACTTTACACAACTGCCTATGAATATCAACCGGTGGTAACTTTTTAGCGTGCAAAAATCGGATTACTGCACGAACTTCGCACCTGGCGGTGACGGCGATCAGAGGTTCCATCGTGGATGGCTGTCAGGCCGGCACTGAACGATGCAGCGACTTTTACTAAGGCGGGATCTAGAGTGGGGGAACCAGCGCACACAGCGGTGTTGCCGGATTTCGTCTAGCATTTACAGCGTTGGGAACCTTATTTTTTACACAACCCTCGTACAACTAATCCAATTATCAAAGGATACACTTTTGTTTTTATCGAGTCGTAACATACTGGTAGTGTAAAAAAAGTTGAAGAAAATCACATGCGCTGTTCTACATTGAACGTTGATAATAAGTGCTAATAACACACAGGTAAATTTCGAACAGTATATAAAGTGTTCACTCGACCCAGCCGATGACAGATTATAAGCTCTGTTAAAGCCTAGATTTCTATATTCTCAGCAGCTTCATCTCTGTTAAAATATATATATATTGATCAATCAATCCCGGCAGATAAAGTCCAGAAAATGTATACAAATATTTGGACACATCCAAAAATTTTGAAACATATTTTTTTTAAAGAACTATTATTTGCACCACGTCATGCATGATTGTGATTGACCAGAAATCAAACCCGGAACCCCCGTGGATGAAGTTTGCGAACTTTTAAATATTTGTTTTGCTGTGTCGACCACTGGATCAAGAAGATTTAAAAAAAAATATTTGAGTGAATGTGAAAATGTCATAAGTTTTTTTTATCACCTTCCCTTTTTTTTATCAGGGCCGAAATGATAAACATGATACTACGAATATTTTTATTAGAAATATGAACAATTTTAAGGCCGCATAAAAGGGATAGTAGTGAATAAAAACATTTTTGCTTGAAAAAACAAATAAAGTTTTATTATTTTGTTTTTGTTATTCGTAGGTAACATCAAAACTTTTAATTAAATTTTTCGTTTTATTTCTTTGTCCCAAACAAATTACTGTCACTACTTTACTACACTGTTACCTATTTATTTAATTGGATGCAGCAAACTATAAACAACTATTAAATAAGAAAGGATATTTTATATTTTATTATACTTACTTTGTTTTTCTATGGATTATTTTAAGTTTAATATTTAAATTTTGTATCTGGTCCAAGAAGAAGTTTAAAAATTGAAAAATTGTTTTCAGGCGTTGCCTAGTATGGGAAATAATTCAGTCAGATGAATCTCTTCACAACAATAAAGGTTTCAGCTCTTTAACTTCACTAAAATCAACAGATGGAAGAATTGAAGAAATATGGATGTTCAAACATAGGCAAAATGGTAAATATTTATATTTCATACTTAAAAAAGCATTTTGTCATTAATTTATAATAGCGCAGGGCGTAGGGTAAGCGCAAAAATCGGGTTGTGGTCCCGTGGCAGGTGTCACAGACTCATGGATTAGAGGTCTAAGGTTCGAACCCCACTCTACCACGATTCCCAATTATGGCGAGTCATTTATAAATGTAAAAATGGCCTGTAAAATTAAAACATCTACGACATTCACATATTTTTCTAATTTGTTTTTCTTTGCTTGTTTTTATATTTTGACTGTCTTAAAACGGGGTTATTTACCCTAGTTAGGCAGTGAAAATAACTTTATATGAATGTATAATTTTATGTGGAAAAAAAAAATGGAAACACAGGAGTCCAGTTTTTGCCGTTTTGAAGTTAAAAATGCAGAAATTATCGCAATAAGCTATTTATACGCAAAAAAATACCGGTGTCCACTTTCTTTGTAAAAATGCTTTTTTAAGTTAAAATGAAAATCAGAAGTACACTTTAATTAAATTTAAAAAAAACATCTGATCAGTAGTCCCAGATACGCTATTTTAATATGTAAAAAAAAACATTATTTTACATTGAAAGCTCTTCAAAGGTTGAAATAATCTCATTTTGTTCAAAGGCTATATTGGTTTGGAAATTTCACAATAACAAAATCTCGTTTTCTGAACATTTCGTTCAATCAATGTGACTCCCGTGGTTAATCCCTAGGTACAGATATGTATTAGTTTTTTAAGGAATTACTAGTTTTTTTTTTTACAAATATATATATGAATACATTACTACTCTAATAGCGTCTTTAACTTTATTTGACAGCAAAGTGAAGCCTGGCAAAAGACAGAAGGGAACAATATAATAAAGAAAACAATCACGTTTGTTACAAAGAGCAAAACAAGTGAATCTCAATTGAGATAAAATGCGTCACGTAATTAAAAGATGACGTAAAGATTAGTAGAACTCAGGAGTGTGTTGTTCTCAATTATGTTCAATCAATAAAAGCTATATCGATACCAGTGCGTCATATCATTGAGACCGGAATTGAATGTCCGTATATTGCGATGGTGATATGTCTATTTGGGATTATCTTAAGACATTGACGTCACGAAGCGCCCTAATCAAACAATAACTATTAGTTTCATGTGTTACATTCAAGTTTGTGTAAGTAAATTGATTAAAAAACTTTGAGGAAATAAGCTTGCACAATCGTTGCAAGTTTGTATGAATTTTCCACGGTTAAAAAGTTTTCCTTCGGGGAAAACACGAAACAGTATTTTATTTTTATCACTTGGTTATGGAGCAGGTAAATAATGAAATAACGTTTAATATAGCCCATTTTTTGATTTAAAAAATCAACCCATCGTGTAACTTTCAATGTCGGCCTCGTGCTGTAACGGTCAGCGCGTTTGCCTACCATGCGAGAGGTTTCGGGTTCGATTCCCGACGGTTGACGTGAAATATTTATTTAAAAAGGTATTCTTACACTAAAATATGTCATAGTCCCCTGGACTGGCACCTGATGCGTAAGACTGATCTTCTTACCTTCATGTAACAAAAATGATCAAGATACGCTGCGATTAGTGTACTAATACAGTGCCCTATGCCCCATTAGGTGCGGAAAGGGAATGATGAGGTAACTTTCAACCTCCCCTTCCCAAACCCCCCCCCCACCCATTCTCCAACACACCACTGAAAATTCTTAACCTTATTTTTTGGTGCATGTTAAGACACGGTGGTCTTTGCATCCCCCTTAACTCTGCATGTAATTTATGTAATTTTTCGTAAATACTAAATATACTACAGTGATGATAAAAATGAAAGCGTATTTTAGTATTTGCATGTTGGTAAAGTGAGTGTCCTGACAATGAGACGTGTACGTTTCGAAACCGGTGGAGATAAAAATACTAATATTGACTTACATGAGTTAGTGAAATACTTATTGAATGAAATTTATTGCAATATTGGGAAACCATTTTCAAGAAGAGAATATGGAAGTCTGGGCATTATAGGGCTTATGCCCTGTCACTGGCTGATATTAGTGGCCACTTCGGGTAGCATTCACCATTTTGCCAATGTTTAAACGTCCACAGATGTGAATGATTATGATAAAATTATAAATAAACTTATCAATGAAACTTCTTGGTTTAGTTTTGCTTTTTATTATTTATATAATTTTATTATTTATGTATTAAATATGTTAAGAATAGAACTGTAAACGTTGTACACAATTCACTAGTCTTGAAGATGCCTACTTAGGCGAAAGCGCTCGTTGGACAAAATAATAAAACGTAAAACTAAACCAAGAAGTTTCATTGATAAGTTTATTTATAATTTTATCATAATCATTAACTATGGAGTTTTATTAAGAAATATCAACAAAAAACATCAATTTCCACAGATGTGGAAATCCTCAAGTCTTGGATCTGTTGACTTTTGTGAAGTAAAAGAGCTGTGAGACCTTTATTGGTGTGGTTGAGATTCACCTGACTGAATTTTTTCATCTACTAGGCAACGCCTGAAAACACATGATTTTTTATGTCTCTTTTATACCAGTTAGTTTAAACGAGAATATTTCAAGTATGTCCAACGCTGGATTTCACCCTCCACAGAGTTACCATGATTTCAATTTAAAGCAACAGAGTGAGAAGGGAATATGGAAGTCAGGGCACCACTGAATTGTGATAATTACTTCGACCGATTACGGGTCGACCGATTTATTTTCAGGATACATAATAAATGGCGTAAAACTTTACGTTACATGAGAGATAAAAATAATTAGTAAATAATCAAAAGTGAATAGTTACAGTTGTAACAATCGAACAAAATTTCCTTAGTACGGTTTGGGTAAAGTTACTACTACACGATGATTCAAACAAGGATAAACAATATTTTCAAAAACATGTAAAATCCATTTTAAAAAAATCTGACGACATAATTTATTACTATAATGAAGAAACGATTAGATACAATGGCAACAATAAATAAAATAATAAAAAGGTAACTTACGGTGATTTTATTTTTTAAACTTTCTATCATTTTTTTAGAAGAGAGAAATATAAGCGTTCTATTTTATTTAGCCAAATATAAAAATTTTTGTGGCCATTTTCAACGAGTTGTAAATAATTCACTATTCGAAAATGGAAATCAAGGATAAAGTCAGGGGTTCGAACCTCGGACCTCTGCCCCGCGAGTCCGCAACACTAGCCACGGGACCACAACCGGATTCAAATTAATTCATTACCTAATTGAATTATAAAATTAATATAAATTATTAATAATATATTGCCATGTATTATTTTATAACTTTTCTGCATTCCATTTTTCGACATGAATGCATTTTTATTATTTATACTTTTCTATTATTATTTTGTATACTGTTTTGATTATTTTGTATATTGTTTAATATGTTAATAAGTGTTTTTGATTTATATATAGAGAGTCCAGACTTAACACAGAATTTTCTAACAAGTCGGGAAATAAAAAAATATAATTGTGCCATATAATAAAATTGTGTATTTTGTGCATTAAATAAAAAAATATATAAAAAATAATAATTATATGAATAATTTTAAAACAAAGAACAAATAAAATAAGCCTTAAGATACCTCAAATAAATTAGAATAAAAACTACATCCTTGATACATTTTGATAATACATGTAATGTTATTAAAGTTAATGTTCTGAAGATGAATTAACTTATTAAAATATAAATAATTTTATTCGATTCGTTTGCAATTTATTTAAGGTTTGTTAAAGTTGCTACATCATAATTAAGATTTTTATTTTTCATTAAAAAAACAGGTTAAGGTTGATTTGATTTCTTAAATTTTTCGTATTTGAACATTTTAAATAAATATGCAATTCAAGTTTTGTAATTAAATGTTTTATGTATAACAATACTTATAAAACCGAATTGTTCTTTATAGACAAGCAATTAACTTAGCTACAAAATTCATAAAAACAGATGAATAAATATGAATTTAACCTTAATTTGTGTGCAGTTGAAAATAAAATAGTTTATTGAACACCAACAATTCGGTAGGTAATGTGAACATTGCTTGTTCCCACGACATCTACAGTCAAATTATTCAAACTACTTCTATTGATTTTAGAAATTGAATGAACAGCGACGATTCATACACGCTTGTCCATCAACGAACGACAACTTTCCATTTTCCTTGGCACGTTTCATACAATTAATGCCAACGGCTAGCGCCACCTGTGGTTATAGTAAAAAATCAATTTATTACAGCTTTACCAAGAAAAGCAAAATTAACTAAATTGGTTATTTTTTTTACAAATTAGTTAATAATGATAACTAGAATAAACAAATGTTCTTACTGGTAGAGTTTGCCTCGTTTCGGAAAAATCACGGTGGTATAAATTAGCGCCGTGGTCAAGCTTCTTCCAAAACGTGTTCTACTTTACCAGTATTATTATAGAGTTAGAAATGATGTACTCGAAAGAGAAAATTCAGTGGTTTTTTTAAAAATTGTTAATAGACTATTAAACTAAGACAATTTAAAAAAATTTTGTGTATGGATTAGAGCTTTCAATTTTAAAAGTTTTGTATTTCTGAAATTACTCCGCGTGTGACGTCTCAAGTTCTCTTCCGTTTCTTCAAGGTCTGTTCTGCCGATTGGGCCGTTGACTTACCATAAACCGGAAATCTTTCGCAAGTCTCTTAGCATTAGTTGATTCATATGAACTAGTGACGTCGTTCAAAGTAATTGGTTTTCGTTAAAATATATACATTTTTTCATACATTTTAAGAAACTTTGCCGTACAATTTAATTCTCTAATTTTTACCGCGCATAAAGAAACATTCTTTGTATCCTATTTCCCGTGGGACTGAAGGTTCTCATTATTCAAAAAATTAGTATAACATATTTTTAACCGAAAAACCTGCATTTGTTAAAACATCCCCATATAATAATAATAATAATAATTATGGATAACTTATATAGCGCCATTTTCGTAATATAATACCTCAAGGGCGCTTTACAAAGTGATTATATAAAGATATAAATTTAATTTTAACTTTAACTTTTTAATTTAAGAAAAATAATGTACTTTTTCATCCTACTTTTCCACCACATAAGAATTTATTCAAATGATTTAGAGAACAAGTGGGTTTTAAGTTTCTTCCGAAACATCACTTCACTCTCACAGTTTCGGATTTCTGCTGGGAGAGCGTTCCATGCCGTAGGGCCTGCGACCGCAAATGCACGTTCGCCGAATTTACATGTTTAATATGTACATTGAACGTTATCTTAAAAATTAAATAATAGATAATTGAATTGTGATATTGAACAGTTTAATCGAGTGAAGGGTGATTTTTTGAAATTCAGGAAAAAAAACCTTATAAAAATAGTGAAATTAAGAAACACTAAAACAGGTTTATTTTTCATCATTTTCCGTCGACGCTGTTAAATGAGAAGAACTGCGAAATTGTTAGTGAAAAAAAACTAAAAACGTAACAGAGTCATCATGATTTAGATCAAATTATAAAAATATCAAGAAATATCTAGAAAAAACATCAATAAAGTTAAGAGTTATGTTCGTTTACGAAATGGGTTGCTGATTGTTGAAAATGAGAATAAGATATTGCATGGAAATTGTAAATAAACCAGCTTAAATATACACGTAGAAAAAGGAGATTAATTAGCGCATTACTTAATGTAGGAAATTAACTTCAACGCGATAAGCGGGGGCCTCCGGTTCCGATATCGGCAAATAACCGCCCGTCAACTTTAACGGGAGATCAGCCGCGATTAGCGAGCTTAACCGTAGCACGGTGGATAAACTGTTGCTAACTAAGCGACTTAGTAACCGTAGCCAGCACGAAACTGTTGCTCCTGTTATGTACGGAGTATTGAAACGAGCCATCCCAAACTGTGGGCCGCTGAGACCCTAACCGACAGTGTGCTAACACATTGTTTCAGATAAATTAATATTGTTTTGTTCATTCTTCCATAAAAACCTTGTTTAACAGTAAATATATAGTGTTTAAAATTTCCATGTAAAGCAAGTTCTCTGAAACGGACATTCATGATGCTTAATTAAATATGAGAACTGAACCTTACGACATTATTCGGCGGAAATAGACATAAGGCAAATGTACATAAAGACAGTATTAAGACACTTTGTTCAAAAGCCTGACAGACATAATGACGGACAACAAATTTACGACACTAGGCAAAGGCAAAAAACAATACTTCTGCTCCCAAAGAAGAAAAAAATTACGGACAAAGGCACTATAATTTTCTGGCCCCTAAGCTATATAACTTTTTAAGTATGGACATTTCGGTAAGCAAAATTAAAAACAATGTTTTTAAAACTCCAGTCCATAAATGGATTGCTAAAAAGACTAGACAGGAAGCTGAGGAATATGTTTCATATATCAGAATATAATTTTTATTTCTTGAAAATCCTTTCTCATTTTATGAATGTAGGTGTGTTTTAGAATCTTTTTTCATATCACAACAATCGATGTGAAAGTATGTACTATTATGTAAAAAATAAATAATACGCTGACATTCCGGAACGTGCCTGTGGGCCAGTGGAGTGGCTACATTTATAAATAAAAAGGAAATTATATTGAATGTACCTATTTGTATTACATATTGGATTAAATGAATAAAAAATATAAAAAATAAATAAATAAGGGACGCGGAATGACCTGGGAGGAAGCGAAAGTGCTAGCTGGCGATAAGGTCTCCCGAAAGCGTCTGGTGATGACCGCATACTCTACTGAGGAGCGGATGCGGAAAAAAATAAAAACAAGATTTATATGAGAAATCACTTTATTACTTAAAAAGATTCGACCTAAACTATTTTTTTTTCATATTTAAAAATAAAAACAGTAAAACTCTAATTATCCTAAATAATGCGTGCCAAATTTTACTGCTTTTAAAATAATACGGCTAATAGAAATTATATTGAAATTTTCCTTAAACATGTACAGCAAAGCTAATTGCCCATTCAAATTAAAAACTTCTTTATTTTTATTTCCTGATAACGATCTGGATATTCGGCAAATCGGATGACTGGGGTTCGGATAAACTGAGTTCTACTGTATATATTATGTAGAATATTTAAATTAAACAAGGTATAGTGATACTGGCATGTTAAAAGTCGATATTATAAAAGGGTATGGCATGACAAAATGTATGAAGTGGAAACTAAGATTGTTAACCAATGACGCGTGTTGTATTCCACCTACTCTGCTCACTGCTTACCCTTGTGGAGATTTACCAACAATCAAACCTCTTAAAAATTTATGGCCATAAAACCCAAACATTAATGCGAATTACTATTGTTTTAAGATCTGGTGAGCTAAATACGAGATTAAAATATTGATGATAACTCATTTCTTTTTAAATTACCCACTCAAAAGAGGTTTGCCATAGAGGTGTCTTGTTCGACCAGGGCCGTATAATTGACTTATTTATTCATTATACGGCACTAGTGCTTTTTGCAATATAAAATATTATGAGTTCAGTTATGCAATTTAAAAAAAAATTAAAACGTGGATATATAAAAAGAAAAATAACAAGAAAAATAAATATGTATGCGAGCATACAAAAGATATGAAAAATTTGGTATATTATGAACATAAAATGAGTTAATAGCAGATCATTAGCATAAGTAGCTTTTGCAAATTAATCGTCAATCGTTACTATAGAACATCATAAAATATTTTTAAAGAGATGATTTTAATTCACAGAGACTCGAGTAAAAAATGTCGATTTGAGGGGTACATTCATTTCCTAGTCTGTGTATACGCGGTATAGGTGAGCGACAAAGATAGTTGGTTTGAGAAGAGTGACAATAATAAAGAGTATTTTGTCTAGTTTTACGTGCTGGTATGTTAATATTTACTAACTCCAGGAGTTCGCAACGATCGAATTTAGAATTGATGATTTCATGTAAAACTATTAAGTCTGTTATTGTTTTGCGATAACAGTGGAAAGTTAACAGAGATATTTAACTGTCAGTAAATTGGATTATCTGTAGGAAAAATTAAAAATTCACACACAATATTTTTTTTAACGCGTTCAATTACAGGTTTCCTACGACGATACTTCAATTGTTTATATACGCATTTTCGTACAGAAAATTAGATTTGACTTTATAGTATATATATATACTTCCCATTGTAATCGGGACCCTGAACATTTTTTTTTTACAAGGAGGTTTGCAGTTCGCAATATTTGGGAAGCTTTGATGTGGTAATATAGATACCTACACGAGTTAACCGGACAGGACGGCACGCATAGTGACGTAGTGAGTCAGGAAGTAGAGAAGTAGGATGTACGGAGTAGCTGCGACCAGGGGGTATTGATCCGCTGTGATTCGACAACTTATATTGTAAGCCATTAACGTGTTCATTTCAAAGGGAACATTCGCCTCCCCCTCTTTTGAAAAAGGAGTTTTCTTTGTAATATAAAGCTCAAGCCAAATTGAAAAAGAAACGTTATTAGCTGCTTCAATTTATGATCAGTAAAAAATATTTTAATTGACAGTTGCTTCGCAACACTTAGCAATTAATTATTGTGAAATAAAAACATTGTTATCGATGTTACTATTGCGTAATAATTATTCTCACTAAAAGTTTTAACTAACAATACAATTACAATATTTTGAGTTTGTCCAAATATTTGCGGACAAAAGACTGGATTTTACCCCTTAGGAAGTCATTAAGATTAACAAATTACAACAGAGATGGGGAACATTTTAGAGAAGGGAATATGGCTGGTTTAAGCCAACGACAGGTCATAAGCCCTGTAAATATAGACTTCCGTATTCCTTTCTCTAAAATGTTCTTCATCTCTGTTGTAATTTGTTAACAACAAAATTAGTCAAGACATCTTTTTACTAGCTTTCCCGATACTCCGTAATCTTTGAACGAGAATTTTAGAGATAAAATTAAAATATATTTAATAAATGAACTTGAGACCATTTGCGGTCCTGCAATAAAGCAATCAGGAGATCAGAGGTTCGAAACCCCATTCTTCTTCACAAGTTTTTTAATTTCTAAAACGGTTATTTACGGCTAACTGAAAATGGCCAACTAAAGTTTAAAATTGTGTGTAAATCCCAATGCAAGAATTAATTTGAAATTAAAATAAAAAAATTCTAATGTCAATTGTGCCATGGTCACGACAACATTATTTTTACGCCATTTTTAGAGATGCACTAAGAAAACTAACCGACGGCATTAGCAGAAATGGAGGAATTACAAACAATATCCAATACGCGGATGATATTACCCATCTGGCAGATAATACAGGAAGCCGGCAGCTATTATTGGACAAAGAACACACGGCTAGTTTGAATAAAGAGTTAGAAACAAATATTTCCAAGACCAAATCTATGGTCGTTCGAAAAAAGCCACAAAATTTCCAAATGGCTAAAAAAAATTGGAGGGAAGGTTTTTGATCAAGTCCATCAAAATAAATATTAAGATTTTTTAATCTTAATATTTATTTTATTAAGAGGTACTGAAAACCTCTGAGAAAAGAAAACTTGAGTATTTTGGGCATGTGATGAGAGACGAAAAATATAACATTTTACAAGTCATTCTACAGAGAAGGATTGAAAAAGACGCTGTGAAGGTAGAAGGCGCATCTTTTGGCTAAAAAACTTGCGTGACTGGTTCCATTGCTGCACTCAGTCCTTGTTCGGGGCAGCTGCCAACAAAGTCAGAATTGCTACAATTATTTCCAATCTCCACCGGGGAAAGGAAAGATAAGAAGAAGATAAAAAAATTACCTACAGTAGTAGTCACAGAAATTGCATCAACTAATATTTTGAGGATTTTCAAAAAAAGTTGAAAAATACTTATATTTCGAAAATAAAATTAAGATCAGATCTGAAATATTTTAATAACATAACATTGGCTTGCCTTTTATCGTGTTAGGAATTTTTATTTGAAATGAGAAAATATGTTTAAAATAGCTTGAGATGTAATCTTATTAAAATGTGTCGGTACTGACCTTAATTTTATATTTAAAAAAAATAATAAGTAAAATTAACACTTGATGCGATTTCAGAAAAAACCTCAAAATATTAAGTGAAAATTTTACCGCTATTGTATGTTTAAGGACCCCTGAGAAACAAGTAACTAGCCGCGATTTCTCTGCAACCATTGAAAAAATCGTGAGAGATGGCATCTGCATTATCGACTGATGTGATGACGAAATGAATAAATAAAAAAATCTACAATCGCGTGCCTGTTTAAATAAATGGGTCTTAGCGACTCACGTAGAAAATCACAGCATGAAATTTACATACATAGAAAAGTTGTATATATTAGTGTACTTGTAAGCTTCAAACAAGGTGTGTTCATAAAGGGTGGTTTGTTGTTTTTCTAGGTTTCATCACGGGTACAGGTTTTACCCTCAAGAAAAATTTACACCGAAATGTCATGATAGAAATTTACGAAGAATATTTTTAGATAAATTTTAAACAACACCGTAGCGGTTCAATAACTCCTGGCAGACAAAAGAATGAGGTGGTAGAGGTCAAATGTCAACTAGTGCTGGGATATTATGAACTCGGTTACTATATCGATTGAGGCTTTAGTGCGGGGAAGGTTCCAACTTTCTAACAATGAAATCAGGACAAGGAGAGAAGATAGTTCAGATATTATTTTGGCACTTCAATTTTATAACCATTTAGTACCAAGTTTAACAAGATTACTTTCGTCAAGAGATTGAAGGCGGGTAGAAATAATTCAATATTATTTTATACTTAAATTTAATACGTTTTGTTAAAATCAACCAAAATTATTGTTTCTAGCGATGTTTTTCTGGGTTGTTGTATCGTGTATTGATTCTTTTTTTGACGACGTTGCGGACATCGTTACACTAACTAGCATCTGGGCTGATGACGAATTTATACCGCACCACGGTCGGAAGGCTTGTGTTACATCTGTTTATTTATGTTAAATGCCGAGTACTATGAGGTTATAAGGCGCATCCTATTATCTCTATTTATATATGGGAGTTTGTAAATTTCTATGGCTTCTTTTATCAGACGATGTCAGTGTTTTTAAGAACGACCTACTATTTCGTACTAAAAAAAAATTATGTCCCGTCTCTATGCAGTTTTAAGCTAGTCGTGATTTTTCGGGATAACCTAGTCTAACAAATTACAACAGGGATGGAGAATACCTTAAATAAGGGAATATGGAAGTCTAGGCATTTACAGTAAAATATGGATGTTTAAACATAGGCAAAATGGTGAATGTTACACAGTGTGTAAAGTGGCCACTTAAACCAGCCAATGACAGATCATAAGCCCTGTAAATACCTAGATTTCCATATTCCCTTATTTAAGGTATTCTCCATCCCTGTTGTAATTTGTTAATCTTAATGACTCCCGAGGGGGTGAAATCCAGTCTTTTGTCTACAAACATTTAGACAAACTCAAATATTGTAATGAAACCAACTGGTCCAAGAAGAAGTTTAAAAATTGGAAAATTGTTTTCAGGCGTTGCCTAGTATGTGAAATAATTCAGTCAGATGAATCTCTTTACAACAATAAAGGTTTCAGCTCATTAACATCACTAAAATAAACAAATGGAAGAATTGAAGAAATATAGATGTTCAAACATAGAAAAAATAGTGAATGTTACACAGTGTGTAAAGTGGCCACTTAAACCAGCCAATAACAGGTCATAAGCCCTGTAAATACCTAGACTTCCATATTCCCTTGTTTAAGGTATTCTCCATCCCTGTTGTAATTTGTTAATCTTAATGACTCCTGAGTTTGCCCAATGTATACAATATCTCAACAATTATTACAAATCAATTTGTATGTTCTGTCCGTTGCCCAGGAAAGTTGCTAACTTTAAAAGAAAGTCCCGAAGACTGATACTGCTCCCGTTAAGCTCAAAATCTGGCTTTAATACGTTGTTACATGCGATGAAAACACGTTAATAACTTCAACTATTATTAAGTACAGGAAAACTTGTAAAAATAAACGATAATTAAATACAGACTTGAATAATCAGGTTTATTTTACTATTGTGGCTAGAATCGTATGTTAAAAATACCTATTTAATATTTTCACGGCGATTTCTTTTTATCAACAAATAAATGAACAACGCATTTTGAAAATGGTATCAACGATCAAAACTGCTGTAAATCTCTATCCCGGCATGACTTGTGGATTTAAGGGCCGTAGTCCCGTTTCCACAAAGGGTGGCGAAAACTTAATGTGCGCCTATAGCGGGTGAATCGACTATTTACACAAAACCCCAGTCGGCGGGGGACTGGCGCACGCGAACCTGACCCCACCTGAACTGTGCCACAAGGAGTAATTACTAAGGTGGAAACGCGTTGCTTCAGGTGGTTTTGCCTTACACCTACTTTCTGCTTGCGGTTTCTACTTAATATACAAGTTTACCGACGTATACAGAGTTGCCAGACACTCGATGTAAAAAAAAAGTGGTGACACCCGTAGACCACTAAAATAAAAATTAATCAGTAAAATGTTTACCGTTTCCGAGATATTTGATGTTACTGTTTTTTTCCGTTAATTTCATTTTAGTTAGCAAAAACTATATAATGAATAAAGAATTACATTATTTATTTTTATTTATCATTAATAATAATATTTCAAATACCTGATCACACAAACAATAATGAGATGTATCGCAATATCGTAAGGTAAAATACCAGGATTTAAAAATAATTATTAAAATAGGGATCTCCGACACGCTCGTTAGGAAACACTATCTTAATAGTAAAAATAACGGATTAAAAATACTTACGATAATGCGATAGATCTCATTATTTTTTATGTGATCAGGTATTCGATACATTACTTTTACAGAAATGAAATATATATATACATATATATCTACTATAATATATTTATGAGTAACTAATGCAAAATCAAGGGAAGAAACAGCAAAAAACTTATATTTTGATAACGGTAAACGTTTTGTGAACATAATTAACCTTTATTTTACAGGTCTAAGGTGTTTAACCGAAACAAGATTTTCAGCCGAAACCGAAACGTATTTAAATGAGTGAAAAGTCTCGTCAAAGTGCCCAAAATTAGGCGTTTTTATTGTTAAACCTTATGAGTTTATCATAGTAAGTGTTGAATAAAATACACGATGGAATAAAAGGTATTAACTTTATGAGTAATTTTGTTGTTTTCTGCGCTTTTTGGTTCGTATGTTACTTATTACATTTTGTAACAGTTCTTCAATGAATGCTACAGTAACTTTAACGTATTAACTACAAAGGGATTACAAAAATATAAGAACTAAAAACTATAGGCCAAGAGCCATAAGATGCACCCGAGCACAGCCGAACGTAATCCGACAAATCCCGACCGCGGCTTTCATTCAATTTTCGTCCGAAACCGAAACTGCGGCCGAAACTCGTTTTATTAGCCGGAACGGGTTGAACCCGAAACTTCGGTCAGTAAATACGATTTTATTTTACCTCGAGTGTCTGGCCACCCAGTACACAGTTAAGTTTCGTATACACGCGATTAATATCTCTAGCTCGCCGAAGTAAGCTTAATTCTAATGAATAGGAAGTTATTAATGCACGAATTCGTCGGACGGATTATAAGATCATTAATTAGAACCCGCGCGACCAACATACCCGACTCAGCATTCGAAATTCCTATTTCTGATAGAAGTAACGCAAATTCCGTGAAATATCCTCACGGGTATCGCTTATCTTGGCAGGAGGGTGGTTAGCGTTTTAGGTTTACAAGGGTAGCCGATCAGGGAATCATCATTACAGAAGATAACCTCGATTTTCGTTATCACCGTATTTTCAATACTATTCTGCGTCCGGGCTCCGGGCGGATAAAGCATACAGTCCTGTGTGAGAAATAGAATCCTGGGACAAGTGCTTTCGGCTCGATGGTTACTTTCGGGTAAAAATCCTGATTGAGGAAACAGAGTAGAAATAAGTCCGCCTCGTAGTGTAGAGGTTGGCGCGTTCGTCTACTGCGCTTGAGGTCCCGGGTTCGATTTATGAAAAGGTCGACGTGAAATATTAATTAAAACTAGATGTACGCTGCATTTGGTAAAGCAATTCAGTGCCCTATGCACCATCTGGTGCGGACATGCGTATTGATGATGATGATTTATAATAACATTCCAGACAGATGTAAAATTTTCTGGGTGGAAAGTTACATTAGTATTAATCGATTTCCATTTCTTTATTATAAACCTTGTCTCGACAGACCGATTTGAGAGACACTTTTTGTTTAGTTATACTCGTAAGAACAGTTTGCAACTTTACTTATTAATTAATAAGTAGTGCCTAATTTAGTTTTAAAGTATTGATAAAAAATATTTTTCCAGAGACTGAACTTAAAAATTTGATTTTCTTACGGAAATAGAGGCATTTATCCATATATTTTATTTATTTATATTTATAAATCATATGAAACAAAGTATTTTACAAGTATAATACGTTAAATTACATTCCCAGGAGTTATAACAACTCAATTTGGGACATAAATAATATCAACATTTAAAAAATAACACATATTGAGAACAACAAAGAAACAAAGCAAGTTTAGCATCTTTATAACTAAATATAGCACAACAATATATACGCCAAAAACCTTTTCTATTTATTTATTTTATATTTATTTAACTGGAAGTTTTTGCTTAGTTTTAAAATCCAGTAACAAGCTCAAGTCTACCAATGTTTGCGTTCGTGGAGTGATACAAATTGGTAGAAAAATATTTGAGAAATGTAGAGAATCGTGATTGATAGGTAAAATGGAAAAAACGTGATAATTAACACTTCGTGATCTCCGGGCATAGAAACATTGTAGAAAATGATTTCTTCGAGAGTTAAAACATCGAGTGCCCAATTATGAGAAAATAATGTTTAGCATTAACATGGCACCAACAAAGCATGACAAATTTTATTTATATATTTTTTTCTAATGAAGAAATGTTTGCGTTCTCATACCAAACATTTAAATTATGGGGGCCATTTTCAAAAAGTTGAAATGAACTCACTACTAAAAAGTGGGAATTAAGTTGTGGTGATCTGATCTCTGAGCCCGCCCGAGAACTTACCATGGGACCACGACCCGGGTCCAGGTAAGTAAGGATCTAAGTCGAAGTCAAACTCCGATTTGACAATCGACAAATTTCAGTTGAACAACAAGCAGATAATAATAATAATAATAATTATAGTTTATTAACAAAAATAACAATTACTTTATCTACTACATACACACTTAGGTAAAAGATTTCTCTGGATCATGTCTAGTATGCCTAACAAGGTACAACCTGTTTAAGGCAGACATTTTTATGCAAAAATAAACAATAACATTACTACCTACTAGTCAATTTACTATACAGTTATACAATATTAATTTATTATTTAAGAATGTATTTTGAGTCAATTTTCCGATTTTTCTCGACCTAAACCCAGTAACCAATTTTTTTACAAATTTATGAAATTGAATCCGGGTCATGGTTTTGCAATGTTTGGGTAACATATTGAATATTTTGGGGCACAGAAACCTGAAATTTCTTTGCCCGAATTCAGAGTTTGTGATGGACCCCATGACCCATCTTCTAGTTAGACTTCTGGTAGTGTGAGAGTGTTCCTTTTGGGATTTGGTAGAGTAATTTGCTTTCACAAACATTATTATTCTAAAAATATATCATTGCCTTACATCTAAGATTTCAAATTCCTCAAATAATAATAAATATTTAGTAATCGCGATATACAATTGACAGGCGCCGTGGCGCAGTGGGTAAGACGGCCAACTGTGAAACTGGCGTCGCGGGTTCGATTCCCGCCAGTTGCAAGAAAAAAACCAAAAAAAGATTTTTTTCTCAAATGGTCTGGGTGTTGAAGTTTTTTTTTCATTACCTCCTTCTATATCCCCTCTAACTACCTGCTGAAAAGCCTCTAAATAGAGGCTTAGCGGGTTGTTCCTTTAAAAATATATATATATAAGAAAAAAAGGTATATGTGGATAAACGGCGGACTTATTGCCACTGGCACTCCCTTAAGGTCAAACTAAACATAAATATATTATTAACATATTACAACAGGTATAAAGAACATTTAAAAGAAGCTAATATAGAAGTCTAGGCGTCTACAGGGCTTATGACCTGTCATTGGCTGGTTTAAGTGGCCACTTTACACACTGTGTAACATTCACCATTCTGCCCATATTTGAACATCTATATTCCTTCAATTCTGTTATCTGTTGATGTTTGTGAAGCTCATGAGCCGAAACCTTTATTTATGCGGGTGAGATTCATCTGATTGAATTACTCCAGCTACATACTAGGCAAGGCCAGAAAATTTAACTAGACTTCTATATTCGCTTCTCTAAAATGTTCTTTATACGTGTTGTAATATGTTAATATTAACAGCTCCCCAGAGAGTTGAATTCAGTCTTTGTCAACCAAAAAATTAACAAACTCAAAATATTGTTGTTTAAAATATTATATTAATTATGATAAAATACCTCATGCTTACAATATTCACTTTAAATACATTTAAGTTAATTAATGTCTCAGGCATAAAAAATCGGTAAGTGGTTAAATACTAATATTTACTGACATTAATTAAAATGTTTGACCACAAAGTTAATGCTTAAAAAAAAAAACAATTAAATTAACTCAGTTACGTCTTTCAAATAAACATTGATAGTATACAGGCGCCCATCGACTTTCGCACGATTCGCTATTTCGCAATTGTTTTTAACATTATGTTCTTTAAAGATTTTTATGGATAATGCAAAAAATTGTTCGCTTCCGTGCAGTTGCTTAAGCGTTCGAATAGTGATAACTACGTTTAAACGATATTATATTAGGAAAATAATTAATAAGGGCATTGAGGAAAAAGACAGGAAAAGTGTGGCTACATTAAGAGAGTTTTGGAAGAACTAGAGTACACATAACGCAGTAGGCAATATTAGAGAATTGTTGGCTGAAATAAAAGTGTCAACAATGAATGGTTCCTCGAAACAATTATTTCCACAAATCTTCGTAATCGTAGAACAACGACGGACGTGCGAAAAATGCAACATTGGCTTTCCTTTATATTTGATCTTGAGGAGTTTACATAAAGGGTTTATATTCCATGTTTAAAAAACAAATTGCATTAGAAAAAATCTCCATCGAAAACAAAAAATTAGTTATTGATGCCAAAATAAACTATACATAAAAACCTACCAACCTATTCAAACCCGTCTCTAAATCTTGCAAAAACAGATTTCAACTATACTACTTGACACCGCAAACTTAGCATTCTCCATTGAGTTAGTGAAGCATAATTAACTATTACGATCGTCTTGAGTACTTTCATATGTTTAGTTTAGAATTCAGAAGGATTTTGGCTGGTTTGATATTCTTGCATAAATTAATATCTAACTGTATAGATGCCCATGATATCCCTGCTCAGATAAACCTAAATGTACCCCGCCGTAACTTGCGTACCAGTCTTGTCTTTGTTGAGGGAAATTATAAAACTAACATCGGATTCTTTTCCCCTCTGCCAAGGATTCTCAGAACAGTGAACGAAATCTCACTAAACGGTACTGTCGATTTGTTCCTACAGCAAGGGCAGGCATTTACGAAGCAAGCGGCGTTGTCTCTCCTGACTCGCGATGTCACACTTGCCATTTTCGCCGAGATTATGCTATATACATACCAACAATATTTTGAGTTTGTCCAAATTCTTGTAGACAAGGAATGGATTCAACTCCCTGGGGAGCTGTAAACATTAACATATTACAACAGAGATGAAAAACACTTAAGAGAAGGTAATATAGAAGTCTAGGCATCTACAGGGCTTATGTGTGTAAAGTGGCCATTTAAACCAGCCAATTTCTATATTACCTTCTCTTAAATGTTCTTCGTCTCTGTTGTAATATGCTATAAACATAACTTTTGTAATTATACACTTTGTTAATTTAAGAAGATTTTAAGAATGTATAAATTAAGTATTACTCATTAATGCAAATCTATTAGGGCTTACTTAAGCCTGTTGATTGGCTTGAAAAAATAAAAATCTCACAATTCTTTTTCCAAAGTTTTTCGTAAATATCTCAGTAACTACTTCGATGGACATTTCTAAGTTTGCTTCTAAACCCTCATATAAAACTTACCCAAGTATCAAATAATATAATTTTGTACTTATTAAGTTGTGACATTAGGTGTCATTTCTGAAGAAACTCCGGAAACTATTATGGATGAAACAGTTAGCCTAATGAATAAACTAAACTTGGAAATCAACAACGTAGATGTTAATGAGTTGATTGAATCTCACTCCGTACCTCCGTCAAACAAATACTTGATTGAGCAACAGCTGGTAAATGAAAGTGAGGAAGAAGCAGATAAAATCGTCAAGACTTTGACAGTCAAAAGTATGAATGAAGCCTTCATCCATCTTGATATTTTTTTTTACTTGATAGTAAAAAGAATTTGATCTCAATGGAGAGCATATATACCATAATAATAAAACCAATGTTTGATACCCCTGATCTACTGAAATTGATTTCACTCTATGTACCACCTAGATTAAGCAGAACATCTACAATATTTTATTGTCAAAATTCTCGAACGGTAGCTCAATATAACTCACCTATTGTTAGATTACAGAATACCGGGAATGAATATGCATCACATTTTGATATATTTAGTTTATCTCTGCCTAACTTAAAAAATAAAGTGACCAACATATTTTTATCAAAAAGAGCAAATCATCTTCAGAAGATTGGGTTGGAATAGTTATAATTTGATTGATTAATGTATTTTGTTATTGTATAATTTCTTTAAAATATGTATGTATTTCAAGTAATTAATAATGTGTACAGTACGAGTATGTATATTAATATTTCATACTCGATTTTTTTTATTTTTAATATTTTTATTTCTAAGCACTCTTTATACCACATATATGTAAATGGCAGAAATGCCGTATATAAAAAAATAAATTATATAAGTGTATCATATATAAGTACGTAGATCTATTGAGAAAGACACAGCATTTTGTAGAAATCTATATCAAGAAAATAAAAAATGGGTGGTATTTAACCAACCCTTAAAAAATATACAAAGAAACCACCGGAAAGCACTGAAACACGCCTCATTAACTTAATTATGTACATTGACAAATAAATATTTTAAAATACAATTTTTGATGATTTTATTAACATCCTTCAACTTTCGAATATTCAACATTCGCAAAATTTTTCGCAAACCAAATATGTGCGAAAGTCGAGGGCCCACTGTAATAAATTATTTTATTTTTATTCAAAGATCTTTTAAAGCTCTTGTAAGCATTTTAATACTATATTTATTTATTTATTTATCATATATATACGGCCTAAGCCAATGCAAGAAACTGAACAAAAAGAGCATAAAACTATTTAGCAAAGACAAACAAGGGCAAAACAATAATTGTATACAATATATTTAAAAAAACGAAAGACCAAAAACTTTGAGCTAAACCATGCCAATCCAACTTCATCCCACACTGTTTAGTCGCGAAGAGATCTACGAAAAGCCGGAAGATCTATCCCAAAAAATTCCAAGTCGTGTGATGAATGGACTAATCTACACATTCTGGACATTGGGGCATAAAAACCAAAGTTGCTCTTAGAAGATTTTATAAATAGCAGATTTTGACTTCTGGTCACACGGTTGGGATATATACTTAACTTTTGTTTGTGTAGTTTATTATAAATATTTTTACGGCCATGCATATTACTATATTATATGCCTTCTTTGAGAGAACACGTTTTTTGCCAAGCTACTTGATAATAGATTTTTAAAAAGATAAACGTTTTCTAATACTACATAATATAAGCTATATTATGTGTTTGTCGTTTGCGTGCGAAGCCTTATAATATACAATAAGTATGTAAATACAATAATCAAATGTTGCCATATTATATTTATCATAATATACTTCTTTTTGGAAGGAATACAAAATATTGTGGACCGCTGGATCGGATTTATTGCCAAGGGAGAAAACTATGTTACATATTCATCCCCTGGTTTAGTATGGATAAATTGCAGAACGAACAAATGGAGCCATGCTGGATGGAGACTAACCTACCCAGACGACATGTATATTAATTTATTTTACATTTTATTTTATTTATTTTAAATACAAAAATAGTAGGGCCTGCCATCCAATAACATGTATTCACTTAATTATGCTCAAACAAAGCGACGATGGTTTAAACTATATAAAAAATAAAATGATGAGTAATTGAAACAATGTTATTCAGATGTTTTTTGTTGATATTTCTTGATAAAACTCCATAGTTAATGATTATTTTTCTCTGTTGTATTTCGCCATGTGTTCTTTTCCCACCTTTTAAATCCCAAAAATGAACTGTTAAGCAAATTATTTGTAAATATTTATGTTTCTGTCCCCTGTTAAAATACTTATTTGATCTTATCTCCAAAATATGTTAAGAATAGTATAAAAACTGTAAATGTTATTAACAATTCACCAGTCTTGAAGATGCCTACTTAGGCGAAAGCGCTCGTTGGTCAAAATAATAAAAAGTAAAACTAAACCAAGAAGTTTTATTGATAAATTTATTTATAATTTTATCATAATCATTAATGTTATTCAGATGAATTAAATAAAAGAAATATGGACAAAACAAAGAGATAGTGGGAAGGAAATTGATGAGAAGTGATGGACGATGAATGAAGGAAAGTAGGAGCGGAAAACTGCGTTTGATTTGATGACGAGAAGAAAAGTGCAAAAAAATATAAAACGTCTATTCTCTGTTATTCTAAATCAAGCCGGTTAGTTCTCTTCTGTACTTAATATATGGAGTGTTAAATATATCAAGACTATTACAATTCATGTTTAATGTTTCACATATACGAGGGATGGTAGAATGTTTCCAATGATTAGTTTTAATGTTAGGAAAATAGAATACATCAGACAGTCAAGTTGGTCTGGAGGGGACACGGTAAGCTAGTAGATTAATTAGTTTAGAAAATGCAAATGAAATTTGTATTCTACTTGTTTCAGGATTTTTTTAACACTCATAAAAGGGGACTAGATAGCAGTGCAATATTCAAGATGGTCGAGAGATCAACATTAATGTTAACCTCGGAGATCGATGGCTTAAGCTGTTTTATCTTCCTTCTTGTAGAACCAGCCTGACAATGGTAATGCCAGTAGGAAGAGCGATGTCTTTACTCAACCGTATCTCGTCGGATATCGACATATTTCATGTTACTAAAAGAAAATTCAGAGAGGATGGCTTCCTTTTACTCGAATTACTGGTTTATACTAAATTTTAAGAGGCGTAATCTGCCGGTCAAAAAGCAATATTTTAATTATATAAAACTTTAAAGTATATTTTTAAAAAGAATTGGCTTATTTTTTAAATGTATTACATGTTCACTTGATTTTTGCGGGACTTTGAAAATATTGTGTTTTAATATGGCTAAATCGTATCATTTCCTTACTTTTTATGATACTACAGCCAGGTAATGCAGTACACAAAAGAGGAAGCAAGTACCTAACTGATCCCTAATAAGACATTTAACACATTAAAATAATATCTATATTTATGTATTTAGATCTAAATTTGTCGCAACAAAGAGTTAACATTTTTGAGATGGGAACATGGAAGTCTGTAAATACAGGGCTAATGACCTGTCATTGGCTGGTTTAAGTGGCCATTTTATACACAGTGTAACCTTCACTAGTCTGTCCATGTTTAAACATCCATATTTTTATAATTCTTCCATCCGTTGACTTTTATGAAGTAAAAGAGCTGAAACCTTTATTATAGTGAGACTCATCCGGCTGAACCATCTCAACTACTAGGGCCCTGTAAATGCCTAGACTTCCATATTGACTTTTCAAAATTGTTTTCCCTCTGTTACAACTAATTTAGAGCTAAATTATTCCAATCTAAAGAAATCCACCCTGTGTACAAAAATGTTAACAAACTCAAAATGTTTTTAGTTAATAATATTTTCTTTATCGAATCAGCATTCGTACCGAAGACTATTGACTATTATCACATTACAACCAATAATTTACAGAAAAATTATATTTTTTTATCAATATTCCTACAGAGATGAGGTAGAATTTTTTCAAATTCAGGATTATGGATATTAACTTCAATATCAATACATAGATGGTGCTCCAACACGCTAGTGAATGCTTTCTCATTTAATAGGATATATACAGGAATCAAAATGATGCCAATGTCGATATTCGCTAATAAGCGGAATGGGGAATGTTGTAAATACGTAAAGTGGCCACTTAACCCAGCCAATGACAGGTCATAAGCCCTGTAAACGCTCGAATATCCATAATCCTGAATTTGAAAAAATTCTACCTCATCTCTGTAGGAATATTGATAAAAAAATATATATACCTACTCCCCCTCGGGAGAAATCCAGATTTGTGTATGTAAAAAATACACATACCAAAAAATAATGTTGAGAAAAATTATGTTAAAAATAAATCAATTTTAATATTATGACAAAAAACATTGAAATCTTAAAATATACAAGCAAGTTTTTTCGTTTGGCCTAATTTTAAAAATAAAGCGTGAAAATGAATTAATATTATTAGTAATTTTCTTATGCGAAAATATTTACGATAAAAAAATAATTCGCATCAAAAGCATTAATATGTTTACGTAGAATTGAACAAATATTTATGTAAGTATTTATTTTATGTACATTTCAAAAACATGTTTTTCAAAGTAAAACATTGGCTATAAATAAGTTCCTTCGTACAATACTTTGAAAACAGGTTAAAATTTATAAGTGGTTAGTTTAGGACAAGATATTAAGAGGATGCGCGGTCTGACTTTTTTTCGAACAACGTTTTCACGTATTTTCTCCGTGGTTTATGGCACTAAGATAAATTGTCTTTTATAGAAGGTAGCACCATCCAAAAACGTTAAAAGCGCCTAATTTTATCTGCCGTCTTCGGACGTACGGTATGCAAATAATAGGATAAATAACGATTTTTGAAAAAAGAAAAACGTGCCGACACAGAGCTACTGTTCATTAAAAAAAATATCGAAATCTTTTTAGTTTTGGGATGCGGAAAACGTCAATGCGAGACCTCGATTATGCAGATTTAAGCTAAGCATAATCGGTCGCACGTGCAGTTATTTTTTAGATTAGAATATTTGGGTAGGCATTTGCGAGTGACAGAAAAACTGTATTTAAATACCTATTTATCAAAGGGCTCTCTTGCCGCGTATCCTTTCAAGTAAAATTGCGATATATCTTTCAAACATAACCATGCATCAGTTTACGTACTAAATAATAATATGGTGGGATGTGAAATGTATACGAAATACGATAAAGTCAAGTTAATGCAGAATAGTGATGCAAATAATCGGTTAAAACCAAAGATTATTATTCTTAGAGATGGGGGCGAGTGCTATGCAAGCTCCTGACGTCACTGCGATCTGTGTAGATCTATTGTGACGGGTTGCCGTGATTAGTTCTCGCCCTCCAAGCCCAGGTTTATACAGAGCCTGGCTACTGTGTGGAAGGCAAGAGTTTACATTTTGCTAAATCTCCCCCTCCAAGCCCCGATTCGTTAAGTATCGGGCCGTTAGTCTGTGGCACCAGTGGTCCCTCGATGATGAGGTTTCTTTTACGATGCATCACATTCACATATAATGTGCATAGGTGTTTTCTCATCTGCACTGCAGAACCTACATCTAGCAGTTTCGGAAAGGTTCATTCTAGAAAGGTGTTTGTTCAATCTGCGGTGCCCTGTAAGAGCTCTAAAACCATAAATAAAATAACGATCTTTATACAGTTATTTTTATAATCGGTTATTTACAGGCAGTATTGATTGCTGCAACCCAAGCATCCGCGAAGTTGTCGAATTGCCGAATAATTTCTTCAGCCTGTAATTTTTAAATCAGCGATGTAATAACCATCGTAATCGTTTGTTTTTTACAAATTAATAGCAGGATACCAGAATTTGCCGCTGGGGCAATTTCACACTCGTTAAGTGACCCAGGGCCCCGATTACAATGGGAAGTGAACATTTATCTTTAATTCATCTACAAAACAAAATTAAGTTTTCTGTATGTAAAGCAGAATATGCATACAATTTTTTCTTCTAAACATGTTGATACTTTAAATGTTCATGCAAATATACTCATTTTCGTACACAAATATCGGTTTTTCTTTATAGACAGTCGAAGATAACTCTGTCAACTTCCCATTGTAATCAAGGCCCAGGTTATTATTTGGTACCATTACTCACAATGCTGTTTATAATCGGATATCATAGAAATCATAGAAGGGGTCCAAAGTATTAAGTTTTTAAAAACTAACGTAATAATTCATGAACAATTAAGTTTAAAAGGTCTTATAGTTAAGGAGAATCAGTTATCAAATAAGTTATTTACGTAACAGGTCATGAATTAATCGATTTAAGCCGGAGACAATTAGTAGGCAATGCGCATCGCTAATGCAGACACAGTATATCTTTTTATCAATGTACAAAACGAGGCGTAATGTTAGTATGACTGAATACATTGGGTTTCTGTAGCACTTTAAGTAACTCATCTTTATTCATGGAAAAAATTGAATAGGTTGTGAAAATTATTCTTTTGAAGGTACAATGCAGCGCCATTAGAAATGAGAACTAAAATTGTAACCGATTGTTAGCATAGTGTTATCGCTATTTATGCCAGTGGCGTACTGGCGTGCGTTCCATATAGGCAAATAAGCAATACCTAGACTAATAAATTATCATAAAAAATGAAATATAAATTACGCAGGAATGATTTCAATTCGGTTAATCTATCGTACCGATTGGCGCGCTGCTATTAGTCAGCGGTGTCGAAGGCACAAACTATAAAATGCGTATGGGTTCACGTACATTTTATTTTAGTTGACAAGGCGTTTGTAAGAATAAGTGGTTGTTAGGCAGTGCTTTATATTAGAAAGAACAAACGAGCATATAAATGCCATCATGCGGTTCCTTCAGTTAATAATAAGAAGCGTACTTAAAGGTCAACTGACAAATCGATTCTTTCATACGATCGAGAAATACATTAATTTTGCCAAAAAAAAATGGAAATGAAAACTGTGAAAATTTTGCCGGTAAAAGAAACATGTGTAAACATTTTTAAAAACAACGCATTTTCTCGGTTAACTTTTATCGACAAAAAACTTTTTAGTAGCAAAGGAAGTTTGATTACTACGCAAATTAGAGTGAAATATTACAAAGAGTTCCACCGGCTGACTGGTTGTATTCCCTTTTTTCTAACCTAAAAACAGTTTAGAATGACAGCAAAAAATACATTATTTAGTATTTGATGTGGTTCAGGTAATTTCAACATGGACAACAAGCGAACAACAAAACGATTTATAATATGTACGTGTGAGACGTGTGATGGAAATTATGCGGTAAGATTCATCAATTACATATAAAATGCATATTATTTTTCCTACTGCCTACCTCGGCTAAAAACTCTGTGCGCGCGACTGATTTGGTAGTGTTTAACAATGATATGAGCCACCTCTCAACTCTCACCTACGGGCGGTTCGGGTGATCATTTTTCTAGATAAGTTCATCTCTGTACTGATGCTTGTGCGTAGACAGAAAGGTCGACATCCGCTTTGTCCGATCGTGTATTCATGGCCATGTGCGGAGAAAATAAAACTTCTCGAACCGTATGCAAATTCTCCAGGCGTTTGAAATGCCCAACGGTCCTTCGAACATTCTGTAACTTTTGCAGGCAGAACACGAATTTATTATAATAAACTAAAAAAAGCATTTGTGTTTAAACTAACAAACTCTGCGTCTACTCGTGGAAAGAGACTTTAAGTAACAAAAATGCAGAAATATCAAAGCGCAATAAACATTTTTTAAAAGACACAGGTTTATATATTTGTTAAGGATAATTTATACAGCGCCATTTTTGTGAAAATTGACCTCAAGGGCGCTGCACTATAAACATCCTAACACATGTTGCATCTACACAGCGCATAGGCGGTGTGGATCCTAGTTCCTTATTTCCGATTACGTTAATTTTTGATAATTTTAGTTTACAACACGTCTTGCAGCTACAGAGCGCAAGAATGTTTAGAAATCTAGCCCCTATTTACACTGTATAATAAAAAATGACTAAGAGTTTTTAATGAATAAGTAAGCGTTTACAAATAGAATCTAGATTACGTGGCCTGCAGCTACAGAGCGCATTAGCGGTTGAAAATCTAGACCCTATTTACAGTTGAAGTTTAAGTTACAAATAATTTGATGTTAATTTAGTATATATAATGTGCATGAAAGTTGATATTACCAAAAGTCTTGCCAAGTACAAAGCGCATGGACGAGTGAAATTCTAGCAAACTTTAAAATGGTTTTAAAAGGTTGACAACAAAAAAAGAATACTAATAGGATTAAGTAAAAAAAGTAGCAAGTTTACATATTGCAACGGCACAATAAAGAAATAGTAAAAAACTAAGCTAATATAGCATTCCTTAACATGTTATGGTTAGAACACTTTTCTCTACTGAGTTGTTACTTATTGTAAAGTTCGGCTCACAGCTGCTGGCGTCTCGGGAGATGGTAGATGCACATGTCATCGTGTAGTTAGTGTAGGTACTGGGGGATGTTGCCTGTTCTTTGTTGTTTCTTTATTAATTTACATTGATTTAGAATTTGGATAAAAGTATTACGTTTCATATTTTAGTAATTTTATCTGATATGGGATTTTTTTTTTCTTTTAATAACGTAGATAAGTAGCACTATTATAATATTATATGGATATTGTTCTACATTGTTAAATTTAGGCACTTATTCGTCACAAATAAACACATTCTGAAACAGTTTTAACCGGAGCAAAGTTATACAATCACGAGTTTTAATATATGTTGATTGGAATACAGCGCGCAATATTAAAAAGTGTCTTAAACTATGCTATAAATGTAGCTTATAGTATATTCATATTTAATAAACTTCCCGATAAACTAAAAAACGAAAAGTCGAATAGCAAATCTAAAAGTGTTGCAATAAAAAACTATTACTTAAATATTTTTGATGGTGATAGTTATAATTATCATTTATATAGATAATGTAATACTGTGTTTTATTTCTAATAATATGTTTTCTTACTATTTTGGATTTTATTAACTGAGGTTATGTATTGTCATAAAAATGTTTTGCATAATATTATATCTTGTTCATTTATTACACGTTTCATTATTAGTAAAAAATATATATATATCTGCACATTAGCGACTTATAAATAATATTAACTCGATGTTTTTTTTAACAATTACACACATGATTTTAAATCTTAATGTAAAGTTGGAGAGAAACTATATTTCACACCCAGCCTGTACGGCGGCGGCGAAATTTAATCAAAACAAGTTTGATGTTATAAAAATCAAAACAAACATTTATAAAAAGTGGCCTTATATACTAAATGTACAGATTTTACTCCATAAAAAACCTAATTACTTCTTAATCTGTAAATGGTTTATGAAAAGGCATTTGAGCCGTGTACACCAAGGAAATCCACAAAATAAAATGAAACGTTGATAAAATAAAGTATCGAAATGCACTGATTTGTTTTACTTATCTATTTTTGGAGGTACTTAAAATACACTGTATGCAGGTACGCTCATTTAATAATTTCAAACTTGTATTTGAAATTTGGAATTTACTTCGTATAACGGCAATGCACTGCTGTCCTTCGCAATACACGATTGCGTTATCATACCTAACGCAGGTGCAGCGTATTATATTTGCTGCATCGGATCGATGTGAAATACTTTATTATACTCTATTAATATTATACGGTCATCGGGTGGCCGACTGCGAACTCTGAATAATCGGTCGACCCAATATGGAGCCGAGCAGAACTCCCAGAAATGGAAGTAAGAAGACCGGCGCGTGAATGTCTGATTGGAAGGATCGATTGTGTCGTTGGGAATGGACTTTCGATGGGTTATATATTATTAATTAAGGATGTACGTATATATTATCAAATGCATTTACATTTAGACTAGTCGACTATTATTTGAACGTAGTTATACAGAAAGCAGCCAGCCATAAAAAAGTGAAACTGAGATAATAGCCATTTTGTGAAAAGAGTGAATTATAAAATGTACACAATGGTTTGAATGATTTTGACTTTAACAAACGATAAACAATGAATACATAAGTTTTTTTTATATATTACAAACAAGAATCTTATTGTGTATTTGACCAGTTGAAAAGATTTTTAAAGTGCCATAAGATTTTTCTAGTTTTGTGGGTGTTTTCTGCAAATTGAGAAATGCCTTATTTGTGATCGACACCTTTTTCCGGAGGTGATTAATACAGTTTTTTTTATATGAAAGCGGTCTGGCTGTTTTTAGCAGAACATAGAATCGACCTTAATGCACCCAAA